>NC_084936.1:7500-632500 GCF_958298935.1 Phragmites australis
CCATTTTTGTTTCCATTCCTTCCTAACAGGAAACAAAAATGTCACTGTGCGTAACACATCTAATTGGAAGTGGAATGAAGATAATGCGCTTTACTCTTTCATTTGTAGCTGGATTACCCCTTGGGTTGGGCTAACTTGAATCTGTTTTGTTTAGTTTTTCACTAAGCAATTGCCTTGATTACTTATCAAATCAAATTCACATTCTTAAATCACTTTCTCTCCCGTACTGATCCTCCTTGCCTTTCCTTCCTTGTCCAGTAAGGTATGAAGCACTAGCTCAACCACAGCTACAGCTTCTTCTCGAGCACCTCTTATTCCACCTGTAGCACCGCTTACGAGAGCAAGCAAGGGTGAATACTTGTGTAACAACGATTTCTTTCGCACTAAGAAAATCAGGAAATCTGAAACAGTACTAAATAAGACAGTTGCAAAGAAGAGCTGATTCTTTCACAAGCGATTGTGGGCATTCATAGAATATGAGACTAGTGCCTTACTTGGGGATCTTCTTAAAATAAAACAGATGTCCATTCAATCGGAATTGAAAATAGAATACTCATCTTTATTGAGATTCCACGTCCAACATCTGAACGGGGACCTTCTCACCCTGAGCCATGTCTCAAACATATCCTTAGGGTTCTCCATCTCCGGGGGTCCAGGGTCAAAGTGAAGAAACCTTCTATTCATTTCAAGGGACCCCATCTCAAGAGCCTAGGGCTTTAAAATTCAACCAAGAATCTACTTTCCCCCATGCTCCTCGCCAGCCATCTCCATCCGTCGCGCCAGTAGTAGTGAAGTTCCCACTCCACGTCGGCCGGCCGCCATGAGGTTATCCGAAGCTTTGACCACAAGGAACTTATCTATCTCCTTCTCAAACTTGATCGCCTTTTTAGGGAGAATAAAAGGACACTCTTTTTCCATTTTTTTCTCTCTGGGCCCTTATCGGCTTCAATGGCCTTTTCTTGGCACAGATAAACACTTTATGCCCCACTTCCCTGCAAAATCTATTTCCTGCTGCTCCCTTCTGCATTCCGTGGCTTTATGCCCTTTCTACCTACAGCGATAATAGTGGATTCAGCAGGAACTTAAACAACTCATCATTCATTTCTCGATCAATTTTGAACCTTTGAGTCAAAAAGTCCTTCCATGAATCTAGGGAAGGAAAACCACCTCTGACTTCACCAACTCTTCCTTTCTTTGGTCGAAGGCTTCCGGTCAATATCCTTTTTCCTATCTATTGAAGATGCAAAGAGAGATGCTTCTTCCTCTTCAAGTTGGAAGTGCAAGAAGAAATGCGGTAAATAGGAGTTCCATCTACCACGCACTCGCCCCACACTCCAGCGAACTTCAGCATCCATACTCAGCTAGGGGGAAGGTGCCGGGGACACTATGAACACACATGTACTTGGTTGACTTCACGTCCCGTCTCACAACCGGGTAAGATCAAATAAACAAACAGCTTGCTTGCCCAATCCCTATTGAGAGGATTTCTTGAGCTTGAACTTCCTTTTGTAGCTCCGCTCACAGGGACTTCTTTTCATCCGCAATGAAGCTTATACCACCACTTGGTCAGTAAGGCCTGATTCAAAAAAGATCAATCACCCCCTTCCCTACTTCAATGGAAAAGGGGGAATCGCCCTTTCACAGCCGCCCCTCCACAAAATTTATACCTATCCTTTCGCCTAAGATGATCACGAACGAAGACAGAGAATTTCGTAGATAGGAGGAGGAAACGAACCAACCCGGGGCCCCAAACAAACAAAAGGGAATGAGAGAAATGATCGGAACGATTGAGGAAAGAAAGAGAATGGCGGCCCCTTTCCTTTCGCCCAGGGGGCATCGTCGTCGGGGACAGGCTTCGAGGGTTCTTCCATATTTAGATATAGAGATAGATGATGATAGAGATCTAGATCTATCTATAGATAGATCCTTTGAGAAATTTCTATTGATCCGCTTTCAAGATCTATGAACAAGAGAGAAAACAAATCCATGTAAAAAAAAAAGAGATGAATAGATAGGGCTGAGCCGATAGCAGGACTGGGTACGATGATGGGGCGAGAGAGGGAAAAAAACCTTCGGGATGGATCGGGAAAAGTGACCTCCGGCTCAGCCCACGACTCCCTTCCCTTCGCATAGCTCAGGTGACTCCCTTCCCCCTTTTTTTCCCAGAATGAATTCGCCCGACACGACGAATCCTGCCCTCTTGTCTTTCTTTCTCATTGAATGAACCACTGCCTAGGACGCCCCTATGCCTATGAATTCAATGATTTAAGGACCCCGGGAGGAAACTTCGGAAAGAAAGCCTACTGGTTGGTCTGGTTGTCCCCCCGGCGGTGCCCGGGCGGGCCTCGGTTCAATCTTGCCGATTCTACCTAGACATGGCTCAAAACGAAGGGGTAAGGCCAAGTGTTCTTAAAACAAAACTCTCAGTGCACTTCGGAGCACGGTCTTCCATTAGGTCCTTTACGGACAACGAAAGCCGCTTGGCTATACTCTACTCTTCGCCTCCGGCTGTTCTGTTCTTTCCTTTTGGCTCGGCGGAGCTGAGCTAGGTTCCATTACACTCTGTAGGAAATGCATAGACAGTCCACGCAGCAAACCGAGGCCCTGCGTGCGCCGTACGTACCGCCTACGAATAATAGGTAGCCCCACCCCAGGCAGAGTTTGTGAGCCGTGTAATAGGCAACCATTTCGCGTGGTTCGGGGGGCACTTGAATAAGCCGCCGGCACCCGGCTGCGTCTTTACCCCTATCCAATTTTTGGGCCAATTCCCCCTTCGTACTACCAAAAAATGAGATTCTTGTCGAATCCGAGTTTGCTGCTCCAACCATTACAAAACTAATACCTATTCTGTTTAGTACTTCAGGTGCTTCTCTAGCGTATAATGTCAATCTCGTAGCGGATCAATTCCAACGAGCCTTTCAAACTAGTACTTTTTGTAATCGACTCTATAGCTTCTTCAATAAACGCTGGTTCTTCGATCAAGTTTTGAATGACTTTCTAGTCAGCTCGTTCCTGCGTTTCGGATATTCAGTCTCATTCGAAGCTTTAGACAAGGGTGCTATTGAGATATTGGGCCCTTATGGTATCTCGTACACATTCCGACGATTGGCCGAGCGAATAAGTCAACTTCAAAGTGGATCTGTTGTGCGAAGAGTGCGTTATGAACCGTGGCCGCCTACCTGCTTTGGTTGGTGGGGGCGGCTCCTCCGTTGTGGGTAAACGGGAAACCCGACTCTACGAACCCGAGGAAAGGCTGCACAGCTTCCGTAGGGGCGTTAAGACCGGAGCTTTTTGTAGTGCTAGCAGGAATGCAAGTGAATGAATCCAATCCCATCCCCTTTAAAATCGGCGAGGTAATACCTTATTGAAGTAGGGCACGCTACGGCAACACAGGACTGACGGGGTGGGGGCTTGCTGTCTACTTGGCGAGCCTTCACTACCCCTTTCTGTAACTTCCCTTCTTTCGTCCGTCCACGAGGCAGTCAAAAGAAAGAGAGAAAGGGGCGGCTATAACGCAGGAGTCGTGGCGGTTGTATGCCACAAGGTCCCTATAGACAAGGGGACAAGTGAATCATCGCTTTTGGGCGCAGGCAGCCCTCTACCATCCATCCCATTGCATCCTCTCATAGAGTATTATACCGTCTCAGACCAGATACATCTATGGAAAGAAAGGATTTCATAGAAAATCTGCATTTTTCTATTTTTTTGGATCCCCATGCATTCCGTTATTCCCGTAACTATGGATTGATTGTCCCTACCTAACTAAATGGTAGTGGTCTAGGGAGCGCAATTGCTAGAGCACGGGAGAATGAAGAGTAATGATTTAAGCAAGAGCAGCCGGACGGACTACTATAGTCAGTCTAGTGACTACTATAGTCTTTTCTTTCTTTGTAGTTAAGTAATAATGTTTGGTATAGCAGCCTTTCCGAGCGAGTCTCTGGGATCTCTTGTAAACCCCCATGATGTGGTAAAGGGAGGATATTAGGGGAAGCAGTGAGTGGAGATTCCCCTGCAGAGAGCCGGATGAGGGGAGACCCTCACGTCCGGTTCGGAGGGCGGGGATATCCCGACCCTACTATCATTATGCCTTTGCAATGTTACTTGGTTCAACTCCATTTGTGACCTTTTCTCGTATGTGGGACTCTCTATCTTCTTGGGTACATTCTAGATCGTCTTTCATTTTGTTAGTGAGTAGTTTTCTTATTAATAAGTCAAGTCAAGAATAATAAGAGAACTGTAGGAGCTTGCCAGGACGGCTTGGTAAGCAAGCTACCTGTTATGTAGGCGCCAACTCCTAGTTCTTTCTCTTCTTTATTTTTGATTTTTTTTTTATCGTTTTTTATACTATACGTATAATCACCTTTCCGGGGAAGGGGTAACATAGACGGAAGCACATGTAGACAGATACAGACTTTTTCCATCTTTTGCCTAAGCGAAGTAGTAGTTGATCCCTCTGAGGTAAGGGCGAATCGAGACCGAAAGCTACTAAAAAAAATAGCATAATCTGAACACATAGCTGAACACATAGTTTAAGTAGAAACTGTTAAAGCTCCTTGGTCTCGAAACGGCCGGCTTTGGTTCAGCTCTCGGGGCCACCTCACACACTAAGAAAATCGTCAGCTTCCTTCCCCACTCATCGCCCTCACTTTCAGACAAAAAATCCAATTCGATTCAAAGATCGGAATCATACCTCCAGCGGGCAAGGTCGGCTCAAGAAATGGAAGTTGTGAGATGGAAAGAAAACCACGAAAAAAAAGAATTAGGGATCAATCCATACGCGGCTTGCCTTCTCCCATTGCCCATAGTAAGCCAGCCAAGAGTACCCTAACTTAAGAAGTTCTCTTAGCTAGCGCATGTCCATTAATGTGACCACCGCATGCTCCTGCATGAGTTTCATGAGTGGTTTGTTGAATCGTGTCGTCACATCGTCGGTTGGTTCTGTCGATCATAATAAAGTGACAGTGGCAAATATGTTGGCTCATTAACGAGGATTAGGCATTTCTTTCATTCACAACAGTGAGTGACCTACAGCAAACGTATGCTTTCAAGCAAATGAACATCACTCCGCACCAGAAACATAAGCTGATGAGGTGAACATGATCACTTCTGAAAATGATAGGGTGTCCACATCTTCAAGCTGTAATCCAATAAGGTTCTGGTATAAATTCTTATTATGGTGGACCAACCGAGGGTCTGCCGGACCCAGCTTCTATGCATAATGCGCTCCCCCTCCCAATCAACTTCCAGCCCGACTCCAGAGGAACAAATCCTGGACCCAGCCGAGAAAGCCTTCAAACTATCACCAAGAAAAAGAAATCTGTCTCCCGAGCTTTAAGAGGTTACCGTTCAAAACAAGGTAGGTCTATACGAGCCAATTGCAATTGATTTTTCCCATTCTGTCTTTTACGTTACTTGTCTTGACTACGTGTGGGCTGCATATTTTAAGTGAAGCGGTAGCCATTCTAGTTCATCTAAAATTTGCATATATAGTTTATTTTCTCTTTGATGAGAAAGCTCTTCTAATTAATTCAAGACTGCCTTGATTTTCCCAGTTATTACTCGAGCGCGCTGAGGCAACTCTGAACTAAGCTCAGGGGAGGGGTAGTAGGTATGCTTCAAACCCTCCAGCACCTTGAAGAACGATGGCACTAGATCGGGAAAGATGAATGACCAATGAGGACAGGACAATGGGGGGAGTTGGTAATAGAGAATCCTCCCTTCTTCTTTGCTTTCTTGCCTGAACCTGAAAAAATCCAAAACTAACCATTGGAACCTCATAGGCTACCGAGTTAGGAGATTCATTTTATTTATTACTTTGACAAAGGCTAGTTCCCGTGGACTGAGTCAGTTAACCGTAAGGAAACCTATAGATAATGACTGGTCCAACTCAAATATGTGCTTGAGCCATCTAAATTTATGTCCCAACCTCTTTGTTTGACGCCTACTTGATTGAAAAGAGATCTAGCCTACAAAAAAATTCTATGTGATCACTGAACCTTTTTACTTTCTTTCCTAAATGTGTGACTGATACCAATCCCTATGTTGTACACTCTTCCACTAACTAGAGAGAACCATGCCTGAAGTAGAAAGAACCAATTACAAGTGTTCATAGTGGTCTAATAAACCCTGACCGTGAAGGTTCCTAGTGTTAGTGTGCTCTGATACCTGTTGTTGGAGATAATGGAAGGAAGCAACAAAACAGAGAGAGGATCAAGTGTAATCTTAACTACATCTCAGCTCTTATACAAAAGCTTATGTTACAATACATGGTAACCCCTTGGGGTGCTGCGAAGTCCTCGCTACACCATTATTGGAATGCCTCCGCACCGGCCAGGGCCTCCGCGCCAGCCCAGGCTAGGGCCACCACCGGGTCAGCGGTGGCCGGAGAGTCGCCGTTCCGTCCAGTGGTGGAACTGGTGGGTGCACATAGCTTGCATGGTTGTGGTGGTCATGTGGACCCTTGCACAGGCATGGCTGGGGAGTCGGCCGCCTGTGATGTGGCCTTGGTAGTCTTCTTTCTGGGTGGCATCCTACCTCTCTTTGTACGTCTATGTTCGAGTCTCCATGGACGACGCGCTGTTGGTGAAAGAAATTGTCTTCCAGGAATAAGTGCGGCGAGAGCCTCTTCTAGTGAGGAGACTTAAGCTTGGAGAAGAAGTGGAGAGGAAGGAATACCGAATGTGTTGATCATAAAAAGATTGGTCCCCCAACCTGATGGTCACGGGTCTGTATTTATAGTGTCATATCAGGTGTAAGTATACAAGTATGCCCTTACAGAGATAGTGACACATGTTATCACTATATCACAGAGACCTAGGCTGGTTGAATCACACAACGTGGGTCTAGGTAGAATACTTTTACCCCTACCCAAAGATATTATCTACCATGGCAAATACAACGGTGTAAGCTGGCCCAAAGTGTGGGGCTCGGTCGGTCGTAGACTGTGGCGCCGCACTGTCTCGAGTGTCAAAGTGGCCTCCACTAGCATCAGGATGTCAGGGCAGCCACCACTTGCACCGACATTAACTGCCGGTCACTTCGCGTCAGGCCAATTGCAGTTGGTGTTCTCCTTTTGCAGATATTCCCTCCAGAGGCCAGCTACTTCTCCTGTCTCGTGAGGCGGTGGCTGGAGGGGTTCACGGCCTCCGGGAACTTTTAGCTTCTTTAGGGAGTCCGGAGCCTGAGGGCTCTGGATGAGCACTTTACGGCGTCTCCTTAGTGATGTCTGCGGGTTGGGATATTTCTCCCAACACCCACTATGCTTAATGATTGCTTCAGGTATTATAAGGGATGTAAGGCATGCCAAAAGTTTGGTGATATTCAATTAGTTACTGCTGCTATGATGCATCCTATTATTAAACCATGGTCGTTCCGAGGATGGGGCTTAGATTTCATTGGCCAAATACATTCTCCATCGTCTAAAGATCATCGCTTTATTTTGGTGGCTACTGATTATTTGATAGGTGATACAACAAGCTTTGCAAGAGGCAATGGCCTCAAGAAAAGGAATTTTGATCTGACCGTGAGCTGTACAAGTGAATCAGTTATTAGCTAGTGTAATTGTGTTGCGTTTAAATAGTGTAGTAGCTTACTAGCTTATGAAAGTTTCTTATATAAATGTGCCATGGTAAAAGGCAGCAAGTAGCTGAGTTGTAAAACTAGGTAGTAAATGAGTTGTAGCTTACTTGAGCTCCTGCTTATAAATAGCCATGAATGAGTATCATCCCTTGTATGCATGGAACATTGATTATGGGATCTATAAGAATCTTCTATTCTGTTCTTGCTTCTCTAGTATCTATTTTGTTGTACAGCAAAGCATGTAGTTAAAAATCCATATCAATTATGCATTTATGTTATATTTTGGTCATGCTCGATGGTATTAGTTATAGCCGGTCAGTTTTTCAGCCCCAGCCCAGTCCGCCACTATCTTGTGCCATGTCAATATATCGATAACGAGGTACTTGATTTCAATTTTTCATAAAATTAGCTCTTCGTAATGGATGTCCATCGATGATTCATCCCCTGATATTTATTTTTGTAATTTACATCATATGAGCTGGTCAGTTTGTCTACTTTTTCCAATAAATACAATTTTATCCATTATTTACATGATATGTTAGTAACCTGTTTTGAAAGAGAAAAAGTTTCCGCCCGTAATCGTCGACCCCTTGCCAATTGATTCTGACTTGTTGCCTGCTTATACTTCTTTTCTTGAGAGATATAACTGTCATGCAACCATTGTCGCCACACATCTGGGAGGATATTGATGAAGGCCCTGATTTACGAGTCGTTGTATTGCCTATATATTGCTGAAAACCATCTGATCATGTTGTGGAGTGTGCACATCCTTCTGACCAACACATGTAGAAACTACAGAAATTCGACTGGTCAAATTTATGAATGAAATACAAAGGTACGCTGGTCAATTTGTTTTCCCCACCACACATATTCTTTCGACATACAATAAAACATTAGCCCATTTTTGAAACTTTTTAGATATTTCTATATTGGACTTTTATATTTGCCTTGCAAGTGTACTTGGGAATTATACAAGAAATAGGAAAATGTATAGATAGTGTCTGTTATAAATAATCCACTAAGTCTTTGTGCTATGCCCTTTTTTCACAGAACTTAATTATAGTTCATTGAAAAGAGGGATCTGAAAATAGTCATGGTACATTGTAATTGTTTTTCACTTTTGAATGTACCATAAGAATCTCGGACTAATATTTTTTCATGTCATAAGATTAGCTAATATTAGTGCATAATCACAGTAACACAAAGTGAAATAGTGTAGTAGATATATATAAGCATTATTCATAATTATGTCAGTGTTTCAACCATGAAAGCAATGGGTCCGCACCTCTACGAAAATCTCTATGGGCTAAAAGTTCAAATAAATTCCATTACAATTTAAATATTGAATTATTTATCACGTAAACTCAAAACTTTATAGTTTTCAAAAAATAACGACAATGAAATTTATTTCCTGATAAACAGAGTTATAAAAATATGAAGGAATAGTAAGATACCTTGTTGAACCACCCATGATGAAATGCTCTTGACCATAGTATGCATCGGTTTTAGGCCAAAATGTTAAGCATTCATCTCCTTTGGGAGGCTAATATCTAGGAAATACAAGCTGCAAATGCAAGTAGAACATAATTGTGCTATAGTATGTTTATCAAACTATAATCTTGGTAACAATTGCTCACCAAATTGCAATCTCATGTTACATGTTGTTTTAAGATGTTCTGCACATTCTTAATATCATAGGTTAAGAGTTTAACACACCTCATTGACATAAAAGCCATGCCAACAAATACTGCTTTAACAGCATCCTTGCGTCCAGCATATTCAAATGCTAATGGTAGCATTTCATACAATGTTAGAAAGGCCATCACTCCTCCCACTGTACAAAAGAAGGAATATCGGTTATTAGGCGAATACTATTAGTTAATTTTGAAATTTTTTTTTTGTTAAAACTGTAGTTACCTAATCCAAGTAGACCTTCCAATATTTCAGGATTCAAGTTGCTTGGGAATACGTATGCTGCAAGAAACTTGGTTTCACATGCATTGCATTGAGGTACAGGAGGTACAAATTAAATAAAGAAGTGTATGAACTCAACAACTTTCTCATTATCATTACATTTTTTTCTGTTGAGAAAGTTCTAATCTTCAGAACCATTCTGTTTTGAATAACGATAAATACTAAATACATCATTCCTAAGTTCCTCATGTATATTAACTGAACATTGAGTTTATTTTAAAATCACTTGTGCATAGCGAGGGAATTGTTCCAGTTAATAATTGAACTGTTTAATGCATCTCTTGCATGATGCTGATTAGAGCATTTTTTATGGTCACCACAAATCATTGATAAATACCTCATGGGAACCTTTGCGCCTTTTTTTTTGTTCTAGCATTGTTCATTACTAATTAGTCATCACATCTATCTTTATTATGATAGAATGCCCTGCCGCTCTTTAGTTTATATTACAATAGAAGCATTACCTTTACATTGGAATTGACACTATGTTATGTAACATAAAGTTACTATCATGTTGTGCTGTGTTATTCAATCCCTCCCTCCCTGTGTTTTCTTCTGGTTTAAGGTATAGAGTTAGTTCAAATATTAATAACATCAATGGTTTGAGCCAATTAGTTGCAGTAGAATGTTTTCTTCTGATTTAAGGTACAGAGTTGGTTCAGATATTAATAACACCAATGTTTGAGCAAATTAGTTACGGTAGAATAACTTAAAACAGTCAACCTACCCACAAAAATTACACCTAGTGGCTCTGCGAAACCAGATAGTGTTGCTAGTTTGAAGGCTTGCCATTTGCTGCACCATAGACATGAAAACATTAGTATTACAAAAGTGTAAAATGTGTTTATTCATTTATCTTGCAAATAATTGCCACATATATATATTTATTTGAATTTTTTACACACTTCGCAGTTATTATATGATGGAACATGTAATTTAGCATTTTGTTATAACACATACAAAATGAAGTGGGTCATATTCTTAAAAAAGAAAAGAAAATTGTAATCAGGACCTGCAAGTGGCAAAATATGCTGGGAGAGCTACTGAAATACCCTGGGGATGAAAGAAAAATATATTAGCACATTTGATTTGTGTTGTGAATAACTACGTGGTCAGAAAAAATATGTTTACTTTTTGATTAACTATCTATGTGAAGTCACATAGTAGGGGCTCAACAGATGCCTTGGTTACGCCTCTTTTGTTGTTGTTTATGAGTGTTTTATCTAAGTGTTGTAATTCTGGTCCATTAAGCCTTGCAGAGGTGCTTGGGCGGCATCTATTTGATGTCATATTTTGTGTGCTTTTGTAAAACTCTTTTCTAATATTAATGAATGGCAGAGCTTCTGCCTGTGTTTTTTTAAAAAACTAATAAGTGTATTAAATACTAAATATACAATGTTTTGTGTGGTCATAAAAGTGTGGGGAGTATCTTTTTCCATGTTTTCACTTTCGTAATTGATTGACATTGGGTGTGGAAATTTTGTTGATTCCCACTGAAAGCAATATAAAAGGGCATGGGTTGCGCTTCGGAAGGGGTGAGGTGACAATTTAAGTACCAATCCATCCAAAAGGACATGGGTAGAGTCAATTACCTCTGGGATGTAGTGTAGAGCTATAGCAAGAGCCAAGTTAAGGCCAACACGGAAGCCCTAATAAGTACATAGATTAAGAGATTAACCAACTATACAATTTTAGCTATTACTATTCAATAACAAAAAATGGGGTATTACTTATTTAAATACCAAGACTGCAAAATGTAGCTTTGCAATAATAACATACAAGAACGAAATATCTTTTTATGCATTGTTTGTATATTAAAAGATTAATGTTTCTTAAAATAAAGAATGTCAATGAAATGGACTAGAACGTGATCAATTTGACTAACATGATATAGAAATTATACGAGAAAATAACATTTGTTTGAATGCATATAGTTCTTCAAAAAAAGTAAATTGAACATTATGTTATTTTTATTTCAATTAATCATGTAATCATCAAATGATAATTCAGTACATAAAAAGGATGAGTACGCAAGAGAAATTTATTCAATTGTAATGCATAAAGTACTTCTGTTTACTGAAAACTTCAGTTGTCTTTGAACCTTGATGAGAAATTTGTTACAACATTGAGCATGGGTCAACAAAGATTAAATTATCCAAACATGGAAAACAATGAACAATACCTTTGTTGTTCCAAGAAATGCAGCAGTACCCACAGGGAAGTTTTGCAAACTCACACCGGCAACTGTCGATGGGATTTTTTTTGTGAATGCAATCATTACAACCAAATAAACTTGCAAGAAAGAGGCATTTCATTATTTTTATATGCATATTGCCCCCTCTACATCAGAAACTATTTTATTACCATTTTATTTTTGATTGAACATGACTTGAAAAATTACTGTCGATATCACTTGCTAAATTATATCTATAATCTTGAATAATTAATTTGGCTTTACATGTATAATGTGAACTATAAAAAAGTTTTCTACTACTTGTTTCATTCAACAAGCATCAGGAATTTATGTTCTATAGCAATCTTACTCCTTTAAATTATTTAGAGTTAACATGTTTTACTTGAGAAACAAAATGTTATATATAAATAAATGCTTATGATGAAAAGGTGGATTTGTATATTACTAATACAAATATGCCATGTTTTTGTGTCTCACTGTTATTGAAAACATTGTGACATAGTACTTATTATATTTAAGGTTGCAAGGTATGTTTACTTTCATCAGTTTCATGTTTCACATTGGTCAATTAAAAGGCTGATGAGAACACATGCATAGATCTGTGGATATTGATAGAATTCATAATTTCTTGTATACAAAGACATCAGTATAAATATACAAATAGTTCGGTTAGAAAATCTTCTATATAAAGCTACGAAAAGTACGTTAGGCTTGTTGAAGTCTTACCAATTGCTGTGACAACTACACTAAAGATAACTCTTCGGCGATGTCTCATCATAAGTTGCTTTCCTGCTATGCTATTACCAGTCTTGTTTACCAAATGAAATATAGAGGGGAATCCCATGTTAGTTTTCCCATTAAAGTGTAACTGAATGACTACTGAAATAAGTTGAGGGAAGATGGGACCTGTTTGTCATTTTTGTCTTCCAAACTACAATCTGGCTCAGGGAAAACATCAGCAATCGTTGAAAATAGAAGTGCTCCTGCAAAAAACTGCAACCCACAAGTTAAAAAGATAAGAAAATGTTACGAATGTCCAACAAAACATTTTACTTTTCTTACCCATAGGTTTCCTTTCAGAAAACCAATCGCATTGACAGCATCATAAGCCAAGTCAAAGAAAGACATGCTCAACATGAGTCCAGTAGCAAAGCCCTACAAAAATGGACGAAATGTTTTTTATTAAAATGTTGAATTCTGTGCACAAATAAACTCTTGTTATTCTTTGAACCTAACTCTATGGGCAGTGTGGTTATTAAATAGTCATAGCATTAACCTGTAACATCCCGAGTGTTTTGTTGCTTGGAGCACGATTTAGTATAGCCAATAGTGCACCTGGAGAACAGTATACAAGGTATGAAAAATTGTTGGAATAAGGTATGAAAAATGCTAGCTACTGAGAGGTATAACATCTTGCATTCGATGACTACCTAGAATATCAATCCCAAGATTCTTCAAAGAAATTAATGTACAACTCCCTTAATTTGGTATTAAAAGAAATTGTTTGTTTGTACCTTACAATGATCTCACTAATAAGAAATACCAGCATTGCCTTCTTGGTTCAGATTATTTTTTATGAGATTAGTTGTAGGACAATTCTATCCATCGGACGTATTGGACACTTACAAGTCATATTTGAACATAATTACAAGTTAGTTTCATGTGCTTACAAGTTGTTTACGCCAATTACAAGTAGGTTGTATATATGTTCTTACAAGTTAGTTAGATTTTAGTTACAAGTGTATTACAAGTTATTCGTTAATTTATAATTACAAGTTTATTGACACCATTAACAAGTCAGGTATAAACACTTATATTACAAGTTTGTGAGTCAATTATATTTACAAATGTCGGATAGATTGTTATATATCGGATGTCTGATGAAAATCCATCCCCTTAATTATATTATGTGAGGGTTATTTATCAGTGTATAATATTGTAACATCGTTGAAATAAATTAATTTTTTTAGAGGATGAGCCATTTTACTGTCCGATATTTCAATGCTAGTTGGAGTTTAGGGATGAGTATGATGACCTGACACAGTTGTAAGTGGGAACAAGAAGGAGCATGAAGTCATCTGAGGATTGAGTGGGTTCTATTGAGGAGCTTAAGAAGCATACAAATCTCACTGATATAAACTTAGATAAAAATTAAACCTATAGTTTTCCCAAATAGGGTTGTTTCTTACACGTAGTTCTGTTACTACATGTAATTCCGCAAAATTTACTCTTGAAACAATCTATATGCATAAAATATTTGCCATTGTTTGCATAATAGGATCAATCTATGTTAGTTCTTCTGGATGCAATATATAGCTTTTTACCAATTCACTTCAAAATTTAAACAGACGTTAGTTAATCATAATGACCAGCACAATTTATTTACTGTATAGCCTGTGTAGGTGGCTGTTTATAGGTATATATAGGAATACCCTGTATACCTAGCTTGTACCATTGCAAGTTCAAAATCTGAGGAAAAATCAAGACTGGAGCAAGCAACTGAAACCTTCAGAAAATTCATAATTCGAGAGAGCAACTGGAAAACTCAATTATATATATGAAGTGGAGCTATATATTGAAGATACTAATCATGCATGAGTACTTGTATGCATCAAATCAAACAACTCATGTCATCATGAATACATGATAATCGGAGGTAATTAAAGGGATGAAGGGTTATTTGTTGGTACCTAGTGAGGTGCTTAAGCCACCGACGAGGGACAGAGTGAGAGCAACAGAAACTTTCGGATCCATCGTCTATTGATTTATCTCTTCCGATCCCTTAATTTGCAGGAGAGCTATAGCACTTGAGAGCAGCGATGGATGTAAGGAATTAAATGAAGGCGCACAGATTAGTGGCGGCTGTTCGGGTTGGGATGGAGATGGATGTGGCAATGACGTTATATATATAGGTAAGGAGAGAGCTTGTAGGTGACAATTGATGACTAATTATTTATTTTATAGCTAATGGGAAGGGTAGGGAGGGGTTGAGGAAGTGGAGCAGGAGACGTACAGTAAGGGATATGATGATGCATATGCATTATTGTGTATTAGTATTCAGTTAATCTGAGGGGAGCAAGTTTGGAATGACTTGTAATTAACGTGATTGATTTCTTGTTTTTTTTAAAAAAAATAGACATACTGGCAGTTAAGGCTATGTTTCACTTTAGGTATGCCTGCAGGCAAGGTAAAGGTCATAAACGTGATCATCTGCTGCTAGTTTTCCTCCAGAGATGGGAAGGAAGCTAGAAAGCTAGGACTGGTGCATGGCTGGTGGTTTGATATATTGTGTTTTCTTTTTCTTTTATCAAATGGCAAAGCCTCATTATATATTCTGCATGCATAGTTTCATTTCTATATATCTGGCTAACTCATTCTTTATATCAAAATAATTAATTCCTTGCACAAATTAAAACGAGAAACGAAATTCATTCTTTATATATATCCTGCTGCAGAGTGCAGACATCCACGCTGCAAAAATATGTGCAAGCAAGCACTGGCCCGAAGGAAACTGCAAGTTGGCAGCAGCTAGCGAGCTAGATGCCTGGCCTGATCCTGTTGGCATGGGATGGGAATGGCGTAAGCGGGAGGGAGGACGGTGACTTGGCGTGTTTGTTATCCCCGGCCCGTTCTCCTTTTAGATTGGTGATGATGTCTAATGTGTGTGTTTGTGTGTCAGCACGCACCTAGCTAGCTACATTGAGATTGACGGCTACGTAACCATTATATTTTAGTAAAAATTCTCGAGTTCGTCCATCACCAAATTAAAGAAGGCAACACGGGTATAGGGATCGATGACCTCTTAAAAGAGGATAAATTAGGACACTTAAAATTATTTTAGCTTCAAAAATATCACAAGTAAACATAGATCAATTTATATTTAAATGTACTCTAAATTTATCTAGTGTGTCTACTCTACCGATCAAATAGCTTGTAATCTATCTAAGAAGGTAAATTGCAAGAATATAAATACGGAAATGTAAATAAGGTATAAAGAGCAAACTCGGTACAAGAATTTTTCCCGTGGTATCGATGGCATTAGTTCCACCCTTAGTCTACATTAGAGCTCTACAAAAGATATGCTCCAAGTCAGCACCCGGTCACGGTTATTGAGCCACCAAGTCACAAAGATAAGGCCTCCACCCGGATGAGCCACCAAGGTAAGGTCTCACCACTAGCCTCTCTTCCGATTCCTTACCGCTGTGATCACTTCGGAGCTTGAGTCACCAAGCTAAGAGTCTCCGCGTCCCCATATACGTGTCTTGCCGCTGCTCTACACCAAGTCGGAGGGTCAACAAGTTTGAGCAACTCCGACTCAAGTTGCCGGCGAGTCACTAAGACTTCAAAGCGCCAGCGTGCCAAGAGGTACAAACTTGAATCCCTCCTTGATCCTCTCTCAAAGCCGCAGCACCTAGCTACAATTCTCACTAGGCTTATAAGCACTAATCACTCACTAATCTTGTGCTTAATCGCCTTAGATGATCACATTAAGCACTTTGGTGGCTTGGATGTCTTCTCAGGTGTACATGAACTTCTCTAAACTCCAGCACCTTTAAATGACCGAGTGGAGGGGTATTTATAGTCTCAAACCCGTCAACTAGCTGTTGCTCCAACGGCTCAAATTTTCTGTATACGCCGGATGATCTAGTGTAAACAGATTGTACTCACCGGAACATCCGTCGTGTACATCATCCACGAATTAGCCGTTAGAAATCAACTCAGACTCATTGTGAACGCCGGAAGGTCCGGCGTGATGTCCTCTTTGAACACTAGAACATCCAGCGTACATACGACAACCGAGCCATCTGCAACCTCTCTGCACAAAATAGTCCGGTGTGTTCATTTTGTAAACGTAGGAGTATTTTTGTGAACGCGGAGTATTTTAATTGTGAACGCCGGAGTATTTTATTTGTGAACACCGAAAGGTCCGGCGTGTACAATTTTTAGCCGATAAGCGATTCGTATTTCATGCATAACTTTCCGCTCTGAACTCTGATTTTGATGATCTTTGGCTCTTTGAAAAGCTTGTGAAGTCCTCTACATAATTGTACAGAAATCCATCCCATTTGATCATGTCAAAAATCCTAAGACAAATCTAACTCATTCCTCTTTTTGTTCCAGCTTCGGTGGCATCTCTTTTATTGCATCAATGAGACCTACTAAAACATATGCTTGACAAACATGTTAGTCCAATTGACTATGCTGTTATTAATCACCAAAATCACATACATACCCTAACGATGTTCCGCTACAATCTTCCTAAGGGCATGTTCGCTACAATCTCCCCTTTTTGGTGATTGATGAAACACAACCAAAGCAAGAGGCAAATCGAAAATGATACCAATTGTAAATAGCCAAAGGCCTTACCTCTTTGATTGGATGCTTGTTCTTACCACTTAGTCCCTCTATTATTGTGGCTACAATAGAGATAATTTTCTCCCTTTCTCCATCGTCACTATCTCCCTTGATCGACCATGCAAGATCTACAATTCTCCCCATTTGTCAACCATCATGCCTCTTTGCTTTGGTCATCAAAATTCTCCCCATTTGTCAATAATCTCAAAAAGGGCTACAAGCACATGCTGAACTCAAGGAAAAATATTAGAATATTTGGGAGAGAGTTTCATAAACCATGATCTAATAAAAATGATATCACTTGTAGAAATCCAAATGGTTATGTGGATACCAATTGAAGTAAAACAATATGGATCATAATTCATGAAACTCACATAATATGATCTAAACTCCTCCTATATGTGTGCATACATATGATGAGAATAAAGCATATGCACAATTAGACAAAATATAGAGATGAGAAGTTTACGCCATATTATGCATGGAGATAGCTTAAATGTATGAATAAATTGGCAATGATATAAATTGAATCCAATAAGCATCGCATACCTTCGGATGAACATCGGAGTATTTTTTGTGAATGCCAGAGTATTTGTGTCAACACCGGAGTATTTTAATTGTGAACATCGGAGTATTTTAATTGTGAATGCTGGAAGGTCCGGCGTGTACAATTTTCAGCCAATAAGCGATTCGTATTTCGGGCATAACTTTCCGCTCTGAACTCTGATTTTGATGATCTTCGGCTCTTTGGAAAGCTTGTGAAGTGCTCTACATGATTGTAAAGAAATCTATCCCATTTGATCATGTCAAAAATCCTAAGATAAATTCAATTCATTCCTCTCTTTGTCCCGGCTTCAGTGGCTTCTCTTTTATTGCATCTATGAGACCTACTAAAGCATATGCTTGACAAACATGTTAGGCCCATTGAATATGCTGTCATTAATCATGAAAATCACATACATGCTCTAACGATGTTCCGCTACAATATTCCTAAGGGCATGTTCGCTACAACAGCTAAATTTTTCATAGATTGGCGGAGCCCAGATTGGACGATAGGAGGGCCGAGGAGAGACAAATTTGAATCAGTTCAGCAAGCTATAGAATTGATTATTGTTAAAAAAAATAATTTTCTCTTAATATTAGTTAATCTATTGTCAATTCTTTAGAAGAACAAAATACATGTGTTGCGATAAATCCTTGTTTCATGATCAACCTAAATCATTTTTTTTTCTTTTTCATACAAAAGTTTGCCCAATGTAGCAAATATATGACATTTCAAATAATAGATGATGATATCTACCCATTCAACATTTTGATATTGTCTTTGCTAGTTCGATATAGGCCTACCATATAAGTTGCTAAAAAAATCTCTATAATTGAAAATAAATAGAGCTCACGTCAATAAAGAGTAGATTAATAGAACATGAATTATGACCATTAAGGACAAATGCTTTAAATTTGGTAAAGTTTGGCAAGAAAAAAATATTTTGTTACATGTATTCACAATAACTATGGATAGTAAATTATACTTGACAACATCAAGTACTTTATATTTGTTAAAAAGACATTAATACTTGAAACATTGATGCTCATTACATGCATGTATTAAGTGGAATAGCATCAAGCATAGGGGGTCCTGGCCTTTGGCTGCTCCCCCTTGTCTCCGCCCCTGACTACAGAAATCGTCATTAGTATCAGTTCAAAACCGTCATCAATACCGGTTTTTGAACTGGCACTACACAATTGTGAGGAACCGTCCAAACAGTATTCGAATTAATCATTAGGAGGATCATTATTCATAATCCAACCTCGACGATTAACCCGAATACCATTCCGATAGTCCCGGCACGTGTTTTATGCCCAAGGATCAGAACACATGCCTCCAACATAGTACATCACAACATAGCTTAATAAAGAGCAAGTAATAAATATTTATATTACAAATATTAAGCATGCAACTGAT
Organism: Phragmites australis; assembly: GCF_958298935.1. NCBI lineage: Eukaryota > Viridiplantae > Streptophyta > Magnoliopsida > Poales > Poaceae > Phragmites > Phragmites australis. The sequence goes on from NC_084936.1 coordinate 26,565, forward strand.
TCCAACAATTTATAACAAAAGCGAGCTAGGAGGAGACAAAAAACCCCTCAACTCCTAACTACCCAAAGATCTACGCAGCGGAAGAAAACTATACAACAAAAGGATATGGAGCCACATGCCCTTAGGCTCCATACCAAAACACTGAGTTCGGAGTAGAGTGTGCTACTCCTGCCCGCCACCCTGATCGGCAGGCACAAAGTAGCCAAACACCGCCTCTTCCTTGCCGACCTACGAACCTGCATCAACTTAAAGGCAGCATCCTGAGTACAAAGGTACTCGCAAGTCTTACACAATATAGAGTATGTATACATAGCTCAACTCCAAGGATCATGCATTATCTAGTAGCAAGGGTTAAACATGGTTAAGTGAATTAAAGCGGTAAGCAACCTAGACATATGTGTGTGCAACTAACTTAACTAACATATATGAAACTATCCTGCACCACCAACCGAACATAAGTAAATGTAATCAACATGTGAATCAAAAGTATAACAAGTACCAACTCTGACCACTCCCACATAGCCACCATGTCCATATCACCAACACAAACCCGAACCACAAATCCACAACGAAAACTCTACGACCGGGTGCAGATGAAACAATAGCATGCTCATGACCGAGAGCGCGGCAGTTCAAACTGTTTATACACCCTGCAAGGGGATACTCCTGGACCCACATGACACGAGGACCATTCGGCTTGTGCCACCGGCCAAAGTGCACACAAGGGGGTTCTCGTGATAACATTTCCCAACCAGCTCCAACTGTGTGGGGTATGCATCGCTCGGCGCCTAGAACTACTCCCAGAGCAAACTAGTACTACTTACAAGCCCCCGCTCACACCGTTGATGTTCACACCCACAAAGCCACAGCTGCGAAAGTATTCGGCTCGCCTTACCATTAGATCGGCATGTGGTGAGTAAAGTAAGTGCTAAAGCCAACAACCCCAACGATCGGCCTTAAACGATGCAAGCAGTCTATGGTGCTCGGGTTTCCTCTCCCGACCTACCCCTTGACTTTACACCGAGGCAGACGACACCCCTAACACCGTCCACATCTCGTCTCATACTCACCACTCACCAACCATCTCACCATCAGCATGTATTTGTAATCATTAGTAATCCCTATGCTCGCGAACAACAGAAAACACCGTCGCTCAACTTCTACTGAAAGACCTAAGCATTGCTAAGCATGTATATCATACTCATACCTAGACATAACACCATCTCTAGGCTACAAGGAAATTACTTGAATAATTGACCAAGGTAGAATGATGCAATCGGCATAGGTTCTTCCCAAGGGTACCCGACACATGCATACATACATAAGCATATTCATCAATTGAGACTTTCAAATTTGACATGGGTGAAATATGTTAGTTGCTTGCCTTGCTGTCCTGGATCAGAAAGGTGGGGTGCGTCGGGATCGAACTCGGCCTCCGGGATCGTCGGATCGGCGCTCTCTAAAAATAATAACGCGTGCAATGCCACGAGTATGGATGAAATGCAACAATGCATGCCATAAGATATACAAAACATGCTAAAAGTGCAAACATGCGACCTAGAACAAAATTGGCACTCAAACCAATTTGAAAAGTTGCCAAAAGTGCGGAATCTCCGGACATATGCGGACTATCCGCAAAATTATGTGGAACATCTGGACATTTGCGCAACTCAGGCAAACTCCGGACTATCTGGGGAATTCTCCGGATACTCTGGACATGTGCGGACCCTCCGAACTTTGTTCGGACACTCCGGACATTGCAGGAAATGTGTTGTCGCCGATTCGTTGATCGATTCAACTTGAACACTAGACACACTCTACCTAAACATGGTCATACACTATATAAGGTGTTTAGATTCAATTAATTACGCAATGTTAAAGATTGAAACCATTTCAATGAGTCATTAAACCTCAGCGCGTATTTCATTAACCAACGGAATTCAAACACTCATCTCATGGCTTATAGTATTTTTAATGTGTAGATCATGTTAATACAAGGCTAACACAAGTGGTTTCATAAGTTTAGGACACGGCAACAACTAGCCGTGACCTAAACAAGCCGAAACATATTTAATTAACTCACTAATTCTCAAAAATATTTTCTGGAGTTCCAACATTTTTAACACGTAGTTCACACTCATACAAAGCTAACACAACTGGTTTTATGTCATTTGGAGTTCGAATAAATTAATTATGAATTTTACAAGCCTCAACGCGTCTGATGAATAGTAACTGCGGACCCTCCGCACTTTTGCGGACTATCCGTACTTTTTTGCAGAGGTTCCGGACTGTGAAACCTCCGGATAATTTTTCAGAGGTTCCGGACTTTCCAAAATTGCTCCTATTTAAGAGGAAACTTTGCCAAATCGATTTGCGATCTTTTCCACTCCAAAGGGGATATGTTTGGGAGAGTTTAGAGAGTCTAGAACTTAACTAACCACCTAGCAACTCAATTCCTAAATCAAATCTTATCTAAATCCTCATTTTGGTCCAATACCTCAAAAACTCATGAACTCTGCTAAAACTCGAAATCGACCAACCAAACTACAAATTCTTGCCATGGGGAGCCTAAGAGACTTACTCAAGATGCTTGGGAGCTGAGTGACCGTCGGGAAGTAGAGAAAATGGAGGGAAATTGAAGAACTCCGTTGTTCCTTGTGCTTCAACCAAGAACACCAAAAGACATCAAATCCGGTTTGAATCTTTCGAGAAAACGAAAATGAATTGGAAGGATGAGTAGCTTATGAGCTCTAGAATGCAATGGTACCACATGCATACCTTCAATCCCTCTCTTGAGCTCGGATTTTGGAAGAAATGGAGAGAGGGCTTGAGAGGGGAGTGAGAGGGAGAGGGAGCTCGAGTGGGGACATGTCACACCCGGTTTTAAGACCAAAACCAAATGTAAACTATATGTATGCTAGGATCAGTTATTCATACATATAGCGACTTCATTAGTGTAACAGACACAGTGTTTCTTATTACAACGCTAAATTATTACAAAATGACCACACACGGGTCTAAAGAAAAGAACACCACAGCGGAAAAAAAAGAACGGAGCAGCTCCAAGCCAACAAGCAGCCGACCGAGAGTTCTACAAGCCTAGAACTTGGCATCATCCTCAGGGAAGTCATCCTCAGGAAAACAAGTGTGAGTATTTCCAATACTCAACAAGTGGGGGAAAACATTTAATTTGATATGGTGGCTTGAAATAAGGCTTCCTATTCTCTAGGGTTTCATTTGCATAAAAGCCGATTTTTAGCCCTGAACTATGGAAAACAAATTTTTATTTTAACCGGGGAAAAGATGTACCAAAGATTTTCTTTAACCTCCGGGAATTCAACCCAATTCCCAAAGATCTTCTTTAACCTCCGGGAATTCAACCCAATTCCCAAACCCAGAGAAACACCCACCCGACTAATCATGTGAGGGTCCATGCTGCTCATAACCGTGAGCACGGCTAAATATTCAGTTTGACACTCTGCAGAGTTTGCACACTTTACCCACGAGTCATGATCTTCTCTGTTGCCGGCACTTGAAGGTACCTTACACACTTCCGGGGTGTGCGTCAAGAGATCACTACGAGGTTTTTCCAAAGAGTCTCCCAGTTACGCACTTGCCCACTAAGGTTTCACCGCCGTACGTAAGTGGAGTAACCCTCCACTCCAGAAGCCCCCTCTTGTGCCGAGTAGAATCGGGAAGTAACCCTTCCTTATTTACACATCCGATTGGCTCATACAACACTGGGAGAACATCTAGTTACTAGGTCAAGCCGTACCATATTGGTCTCGTGGTTGCTCTGTTTGCCATGGATGTTCGCTCCACGAACCGGTCCTTAAAATGGCTGGGCAAGACCTCCAATAACCCCATAGGGGTATACTACCAAACAACCAATTATGCTGGGAAAAGTAGCCATTTCTTGCCCAAAATCCCAATTATCTTTGTTGTTAACTCCCTTAACAACATTAGTTTCCATGATATTCTTCCTATATCAATTTTTAGTTCATAACTCAAGATTCATCACCTACACGCTACATGTTCATCTAAAGCATGGCTAAGCATAAACATGATGATCTTGTATGGGTAAAGCATCTATATCTAACACTAGTATTTGCTATACTACCCATTTTTGTAAAACAGTATGCATATTTTGATAAAGACTAGCTTTATGTAAAAACTGGGTTTGCAACATGGTCAAGACACTTGCCTTCGTCGAAGTGTTGCACAGGTCCTTCAAAATCTTCCTCTTGAAAGTTGCCGAACTCCTGGATTGAACCGTCTACACGAGCACACAATCTAACATAAGAGAAATACACCAAACATTCCTAAACCTAGATGAAAACCCTATAAACAGATTCTATGCGACGCTACGATCGTTTGAGCGCAAAAATCGCCTAAATCGGAGCTACGAACAAAAAGTTATGATTATTTAAAGTTCCAGGGGTGTTTCTGCAAAATTTCCTTATTATCAGAGAAAATCTGAATTGTTTTTATACTGGAAAATTGGATTTATGACATCATAAACAATTTTGGTTTATTCTTCTATTAGAAAGGAAATGGAATAGGTTCATGAGCCCATGGACCAGGGCCGGTTGGCCGATCCATGAGTCCACGGTGGACCGAAGTTCAAATAACGAAGAGGTTTTAATCCTGGCCATAGAAGGGAGATCGACGGCCGAGGTTGTTCTGGGTTCGGTACAGAGGCGCGAACGGCGGCGGGGTAGCCGGCGGGTGGCCGGAGTTGGCCGGATCGGGGTTCCGGCGGCCGGGCTGCCCCGACGACCGGCGGAAGGGAGATAGGGGAGCCCGGTGAACTCACCTCAAGCTAAAGGGTGGCCGAAGGGGCGTCGGGGTGACCGGGCGACGACGAGGGCGGCGGCAACGGTCGGTGCGATGGCGGGGATGGCTCTCCGGTGGCTAAACGGCGATGACGACCCACAGGATCGGCTCCAGAGGCACCTGCGGGTCCCAAGGAGCGGTTAGCTCGGCTGGAGACAGTGCGTACGCGAAGAACGATGGCGGCGGCGCATCTCACCGGAGCCAAAGAAGAAAAGGGCGGCGACGGCGTTCCGAGCGGAAAAGCGAGGCGTGAGCGAGTGTGTGGTGTGCGGAATCTTGCCGGGAAGGTAGAGGGTGGCTTAAATAGGGGAGATGGTGGCCGGAGTGGCCGGAATTTGAAGGGGAAAGGAGTGGCGGTCATGGCCTTGATGGCCGGCGGTTTCTACTCGGAGTTGAGCACTAAAACGGCTTTAAATGGAGGGGAAAGGAAGGGGGAGGGACACGTGCACGCGGCGGAGGTGATTCAGGGCGGGGAGATGAACGGGGAGGCCGTAAATGAAATCGGCGGCGGCGGCGTTTAAGCAGGGAGGCGAGCGGACGGAGGAAGAAGAAGGAGAGCCGTCGGCTTCGAGGCTCGGCGCGCGGCTTCGGCTCGGGGCTCAGCGGGTCCACATGGCAACGAGAGCGGGGCGCCGACTCAGGATTCCAGCAGGCCGGCTCGGCCTGTGGGCCGACACGAGGAAAGGGAGGTCGGTGGCCCACGCGGGAGGGAAAGGAAAAGGGGTTTGGACCGAGGGAGAAGGGGGATTTCGGCCCGAGAGTATTTTCTTAATTTCCAAAACTTTTTCCATTAGAATTTCCATCAAATTTCAAAAGAGGTTTTAAAGCGGCGAATTCTAGCAAAATTTTGCAAACTTTTTCCACCCAATAAAACCTTATTGCATCTACAACGGCATGAATGCATTCAAACAATTATCCTAGGCCAAGTTAATTTTAGAAATTAGTTTCCTATTGAGCTAAGTTGCAACACCTGAGTTAATTTCTAGGAAAATTTTAAATTATTGCAAAAATTTGAATTTTGGGTGTTACAGGACGTGAGGGAGAGTGAGGAGGAGAGAGAGTGGGCAGGTGGGGGCTTCCACTTGAGTGGTTGGAGGGTGGGTGAGGTGTGGGGCCCACGTGTTAGAGAAAGGAGTCCATTTTCGCTGCGAATTCAATCCTTTTCTCTCCCGGATATCTTTATTTCATCCAAATGATTTCAAACAAATTACAGTAATATTCTGAATTATAATTACGCAAAATTAAAAATAATAGTTAAAAAGCATGATTATGTTTAATTGCGTGATTAAAAATTTTGGGACGTGACAACAATTGACAGTGATAATCAGGGATGATCATTGCCGGTTCCTGTACTGGCGATGATAATAGGCTATCACTGCTAATTTTAGCTACAAATCGGCAGTGATATCTCCACTATCACTATAGGTTTTAGTCACGAACTGACAATGATATCTCTACTATTACAATCTATTTTTTGTCATGAACCGGCATGATAGCCTATTTTCACTGCCCGTTCATGACATTAACCAATAGTGATAGTGATGATATCACTGCTGATTCGTAGCTCAAACCGGTAGTGATAATTCCACACAAAAAATAGCACATATGATTCACATACAATTATTTCATCATCACATATCATGGTTGACATGCAGTTCATCATTCACATATGGTTTTTATCATTTATTTATATAAAATTGAAAAATGGGCATTATATATAAAATTACATACCTTAGAATCATTTATGAGGATTATATATCCACCATTGCAGAATATGTGCGGGTAGGTGAGATGAGCTCTCTATAAAAATATGTTGGTGGCTAATCCTATGTATGACAAAAAAAATTTATGGAGACAGAAAGTTTGGTGGCTAATTCTAGCAGTAGAAATTTCAACAAGAGAGAGAGAAGGAATGTGGCACCAAACCTAATGCACCTTCCTCTCCTTTGTTCAGGTGAATCTGCCCTGATATGATCTCTCAATAGTGGCCATCAAATCAACTTCAAAACATCATTAGTCAAACCCTACATTAGATAAAAATAACGGATAAAAATAACATAAGATACAACACCTCATTGACAACTATCATCATTAACAATTGTTGCCCTCATTGGCTCGCGTAAAAAGGGCCTTAGCTCAAGGGCACAAGTCATAAAAATAACAATGTGTGGATTGTCACAACTACATACCATCTTATTCCACAACTCTTAGAATACGAGAGAGATTGAATAAGAAGATGGGTAACTGTGACAGTCAAGCTACAGACCCTTAACCATATAAGTGTATAATCATCACAGTCCCATACAAGCTATTGTGCACTTTAGTCATACAAAAAAATGAAAGCAAGTTATTACGCCAAGAAATGACCACAAAAGTTAATTATTCATTTGTGTCTCAGTTGTGTATCCTAAAATTTGAATATGATGTTATGGGTAATAGGGTTTAGCTAATTTGCCCGACCTAAATCTTCATACCACACAATATCACATTCAAACTTAATTCGACATGGTATCATCATTGGCAAACTGCATCTAGCTATCCAACATTGTTATTTTCTAATATGTTGCCTTATATCATTGGCCTATTTCGTCAATTAAATTTGTATAAAAGAAAACTAATCCACTAAAATCATAAAATCCACCTAAAATTAATCAATATTTGACCTAAAATCATCTAAAATTGGCCTAAGTCATTTATAATGCACCTAAAATCCTCTAAATTCAACTAAAATTATTTAGTAATGATCCATCTATCCATACCTTGTTTTGGAGGAGGCTAGTGTTGGGGTGGGTGAAGAGGCAGTGTCAACTCCAAGATGTGGAGGAGACGCGGGGTGGGAACCAAGGCATCGATGTGGAAGAGGCCAACGTCGGGGTGGATAAGGAGGCGGTGTCAGCTCCGAGATGTGGAGGAGGTCGCATAGTGGAGGAGGCGTGGGGCAGGAGCCAAGTCATCGGTGTGGAGGAGGCCAGTGTCGGGGTGGATGAAGAGGCGACATCGGCTTCGAGGTATGGAGGAGGTTGCCGGGGAGGGTGCGACGTGAGGTAGGAGTCGAGGTGTCGGTGTGGTGGTTCGGGAGAGCCTATGTGTTGAAGAAGGGTGGAGAAATATAGTTATATAGGGCAGAAATACTATCACTACCGGATCAAGTAACCAACTGGCAATGATAGAGTATCACTACCGGTTCACAACTACAACTGGCAATGATAGTATCTCTACGCGGGGTGTAGGAATCGAGGCATCAGTGATAGTTTATCACTGCCAGTTGGTAACTTGAATTGGTAGTGATACTATCAATATAAATTAAAAAAAGGGGTGCTTAGCTGCAAGTTGGGACTAAAGGATATCAAAGGTAAAAGGTTGCGACAAGCAGAGATGCAAATTGCGAATAACTAGTAGTCAGACTTAATATTAAATACAAACCATAATAAATAAGTTCATTACAACTATTACATAACTTAATTAATTAAAAACTACATCTAAAATAGTTCTGATCTACATAACCCTCCTGATGTTTAAACTGCTTGTAGGATCCTATGCCTCATCGTACAGGCTGATGTGGATCCCATTGTTGAAGACAACACTGTTTTCATCAAGATTGTACATATGTTGATGTAGATACTCTACATCTTAGTGTCTCGGGCAGAGAAAAAGCAATTGTTGTTGAGGGGATCAAAGGCAATGCAAAAGGTGTTGTTGGGGTCCCAGGGCGTACTGGAGAGCAGCAATAACGGTCATCCACCAGTTTCAGGTTGGATGAACCTGGTGTTCCCAAACGATGAACAAACGTTCCTGAAGGCCTGGAATGAGACCCAGGTAACGAGTGTTGGACTATATTTTTGTCATGACTTAATACAAGGCCTATTACTAGTGGCGCTGCATGTATGAAACATCAACTGGAGGTAATCTGGCCGGAATCGATCGCTCGGCTGAATGACGATGGAGTATCACGCCAGACCACTAGCCTCTTACAAATACTCTCAAAATAAGATAAATAACACATGTACGTGGGCATCTAGAATAATATATATACAAGGAAACTAGTTTGGCAGGTCTAGCCCAATAATCTTTCGGCCTTATCAAGCTTGCGGCCCATGTTAATTAAATACAAATATGTATACACATATGTATACGATGACCTTGCATGTTGCCGGTATACGTGTGTTCCAGAAGCTTCCAGGAAAAACTCTACGCTTGCCTCGCGCATCTGCATAACAGTTTGTCAAATGACGTTCCTTATTTTGAGCAAGTTAAATGAGCCACATGCATACAGTCTGATAATTGTTCACGTCAAATAAAAAAGGCTAGACACATTCATGCATGCATGCAGTGGTTAGCAGCTCAACGTCATGGAGCCATGCACGCATAGTAGAGCCTTCCAACAGGTCCAATAGCCTTTCAGCCTTCTCAGACTTGGCACATGCTAAATACGAATATGTATATATGCACGCGCAGTAGAAGCTTCCAACAACCTGCTTCAGATTCTACACGCCAACAAGGGCTCATGTTCTCGTATTGGAGATAATGCTGGTGCTAGCTTGTATGTATGAGTTTAAACCCAAAGCTAGATAAGGCTGCTCGGCGAGGAATGACTCCCAGATATCTCGCAAGGAACGGCCGTCGCTGTTTCGTCCTTAGCCCAATGGAAATGGCGACCGAGTATATCGCACGGTGACGCGCTCGCCAACAGATACGTGATGACGCTCGCAGCTCGCCTCAACTTGGCTAAGGGATCCCTGCTTGCCCTAGAGGCTGGCTATAAAAGGGCCCTTGTTCCCTTACGTGTGGGAGCCTGGGAGGGCTTTTGTTTTTTGAAAAAAGGAGGCGGAAGCTCTGCTTTTCCATCTACAATTCACACGCACACGCTCGCAGATACACATATCGAATCACCGCTCGCCATTCACACACAGCCACACCAATCACTACTCCATCCATGAACATCACCAATACTTGGAGATCGTCCTAGCCACTGCAAACAAGCTGGGCTGGATCGCTGCCCCGGGGGACTTCTACATCGCCCAGCGCTCCATCTTCATCATGCCAAGGACTTCGTTCCATGGTGAGTAATTTGCACGGTGCCAAGGCCTGCAATCTTTCTTTCATAGGGACATGCCGTATCGGCGGCGGCGGCATATTGGTAGGAATCGGTATATGATCCGTGGGTCTGTGGTAGAGACAGATGGTTTGAAAGGTGGTATGATGGTGGGGATCGGCTTATGATCCTTGGGTTGGCGGTACTGATGGTTGGAAGGTGGCATGTTGGTGGGGATCGGTATATGATCCGTGGGTCTGTGGTAGAGACAGATGGTTTAAAAGGTGGTACGATGGTGGGGATCGGCTTATGATCCTTGGGTTGGCAGTACTGATGGCTGGAAGGCGGCATGTTGGTGGGGATCAATATATGATCCATGGGTCTGTGGTAGAGACAGATAGTTTGAAAGGTGGCATGATGGTAGGGATCAGCTTATGATCCATGGGTTGACGGTACAGATAGTATGGAAAGCGGCATGTTTGGTGGGGATCAGTGTATGATTCACAGGTCTGTGGTCGATATAGATGATGTGGAAATCGGTGTGATGACATATGATCCGTGGACTTGTGGTACGAGTGGTCTACAAGACCCATGCCGTAACGGCGGCAGGAATTAACGCTTCTTATAGTTGGGTGGTAGAAAGAAAAGAAAGGGAGAGTGTTCTTGTCTTCTTGTTTAGCAGAAATGTCCTTGGTATCTGCCATGCGACTGCTGCGGTGCAATTCGTAAAAGTGCAGAAAGACAGAGATGGGATGACCGGTTAATTATTGAGCATTATCGGTCAAAGAGGGTTGATCACTGGCACTAGATGAAATATCATAAGAGTGATACAAGCTTGATAATAATTAATAATCATTGGAATAGGTTTATATTGATTTGGAGTCACAAGTACTGTATATCACGTGACCATGTGGATTCACGTAGAATGTTATGTATGTCTTCAAAAGAAGGCGAAGCAAGGTATGCTTAATTAAAAAGTTTTAGTTCGCACCGTCAGCGCCGAGAAGAGCCTCATAGTTTGGTCAATCGAGCCCGATTTAGGCATTACCTTCACAGTAGCTCAAGCAATAAGCTACAAATTATCATGTATCAAAGTCTAGCGAAAGCAGGGTTCAAAGCCGGCCATGGCGATGCTGGAGTTATAGCTAAAAGTCTTATGTTTAATTCCTTATTTTCTGCGACCGACAAGGCCAGAGAACTTTACTATGTCCTGACCGACGATGCTGGACACATCATGTTCATGACCGATGAGGCCAAACATAATTCAAAGCTTTTAGCTTGAACTCCGTGCATCATGGAATATGACTTTAAGTTGCTCGCCAAAGTGATGAGCCTCGTATTTCTTTTTATCGTGTAGCACATCATACATATATGGAGTACAGGACAGGAGGCTTGACAATGGCAACCGTTTGACGCAGCTTAATCGGAGGTAATCCGTAAGCTCAGACCTACGGACGTAATTAACTAGAGTTCTTACAAGACTATAGGATTTAGGAATTATGCAATCGTCTATATATTAAGGCGCCATAGAGGGATCTATGTAAGAAGAGAAGACTCGTAAATTCCCAGGAATGAATAAAGAATACAAGTTTCCTTTTTAGTTTGTGTTCTTGTGTGTTTCATTTATTTATTTACTCATATACAATTTTATACTGGAACGCCCGCACTCAATTCTGTCATACGCAGAGAAATTTGAGTATTTCTATTGCGGAAAACAACGAGTCACCATCTGGCTGACCCTAAACCTCATTCCATCAAAGTTAGTCATCAAAATGACACAAAATACTATATTTGCAAAAAAAAAATAACACAAACATAAAATAGAAAACTATAACTTAAGACAAAAAGAACAAAGATTTAAGTAAGGAAGAATGAAGCACTAGATGATGAAAAGAAAACCACATTTCTTCACATATGTACCTCTCATGATCGAAGTAAGGAAGAATAAAAAACTCTACTCTCACTTGTGGCATAGAGAAAATGACAGAGGCAGAAGAATTAAATAAAGGTTGTAGTTGTGCCGGTTGAAGTTACCAACAAACAGTGATAGATTGATGCATCGATTCTCGTGCCCTGTGAAATGATATTACTGCAGGTTGTAGTTGTGAACTAGCAGTGATAGACTGACACCTTGGCTCCCGCACCCTCTGTCGATGTGATCGTAGTTGTGAACCAGCAATGATAAACCGATGCCTCAGTTCTCATGATACTATCACTACCGGTTGGTAATTACAACCGGTAGTGATAGGTTAATTGCCCCTTTCATAACTCACGCACGCCCCTTCGTCTTCCTCGAATGGCCATTATAACTACGTGTCCTCCTCGGCCTCCTCATTCCATCAATGAACTGTCGCTCCTCCTCCGCCTCCACCTCGGAAAGTTCCTAGGTAACTACACCATCATTGTCATGGCATCTCTTCCTCCACCACAACCACCCGTCACCCCTCCTTCACCACTACCACCTTTGGTCTCTCCTCCGTCCCCACCGACGTCATTGGAGGAGGTGTCAATGATAGGCTCCTTCGATGACTTCTCCTTCTCCTTCGCCGATGACCTATCCTCCTCTTTGTGTGAGCTTTCTTCTCTTTATTGCATTTTCTTTTTAGATTGCCTACTCAAAAAAAACCTTTGCACACATACAGTCAGGGGCTTAACAAGTACTTGGTACTGGAAACCAAAAATGACATATTGTGCACCCTCTGAAAGTCAATTCTAATGAGAAGGGAAGGATCATTACGTTGTGAACTCAGGGTTGTGAAAAGTCTCCTTATCGTGTTCCATGAGTGACTGGGGGCTACGACACCTTTCACTCAAGTAGTCCTAAGGCTTGCTATAATAAGCGCTTCGACTAGTGACTAACACATTCTGAACTAATCAAAGGAAGAAGTCAGTAAGGAGATCACGATATGTTGTCGAATGCATCTAGCACAGAGTACTCCCATCAAATGCAAAAAGTGTTCAAAAGAACAAACCCCCACAAGTTTAACAAAGCTACCAAGTTCTTATTACAAATGCAGGGAAAAATTATATGGCAAGGACCCAAGTCCAAAGTCCATCACATTCACGAAGGCTTTGGCCGGCCCAGTCACATCCTCCACCTTCTGCACCAATGAATTTTCCGACTCCTCCTCGAAGCCATCTTGGAGAACACCGGGGTCGATGCTCAGGTAGTGGGCCATCAGGATGGCCAGCAAAAAGGTTACTGCTTGCACCGCACTCTGTCTGGCTTGGCTTGAGAGGTGCTCAGTCACCTTCCCTTGGATCCCCTTGTATGCCTCGTCAAGCTTGGTCGTCCTGGTGGCCAGCCTGGTTGCATCACTATCACTGGTAGGCTCTGCCTAGATCCTGACTCCATCAAGCACCTCCTGGAAGACGTTGAGGGCTGTGGCGAGTTGTTATCGGGCGGCGGTCATTCGGGCCCCCTCCTGGGCCATGGCTTCATGGGTCTCAGAGAGTTCAGAGTATCATGTTAGAGTGACAAGGTGAAGAGGTGGCAAATTTGGGTTATCGAAGAGTTACCCTTCGTCCAACCCTCTAGCACAGCGTCTGCCTTTTCCTTCTCGGCGGTCACCCGGGAGAGTTGATGGTGCAACTCGGTGGTCTCCCTCTCGAGTTTGAATACTAAGGCGGTCACCTCCTGGACTTCATTGCGGACTCTCTACAGCCGTACTGCGTACAGATGCAGGATCTCAGGTTAGTACCTGTCATATCATCGACTAAGCGGTTGCCTAACCATGAAGGAGGCTGAAGACGAGGTCCAGATCTCGACCGCAGGAACCTTCAATGATCTCCCTCCAGGTAAAATCCCTGGGCAGCCCGTGCACCAAATTCGGGGGAAGAGCTTGAGGAACCAAAAGATCCTCTTCCTGGTTGTCGACGACTGATGCTGGGGGCTCACTAGGCCTACTCCAGTCTCCCTCGGAGGAGATCATGATTGGAGCCTGAGGATGTCGTGGCTTGGGGGTTGTAGGCAATGCTCCTAGTAGCCTGCAAAAAGAGGGGTTTGAATGATGTGCTCCTATCAACATAGGAAAGACATTCATGGCAACAACGCATACCTAGGCCATTTCCTAATCAGGGAAGGCTTCACCAGCATCAGAATGGGTACCGGCCTCATGAGCATCTTCTCGAGGTCGCCTCCTTCGGTCCCCAATCCCATCGAGACTAGGGGAGCACCGCCAGATGAACCCACAACAGCGATCGCCTTCCCATGGGAACCAGGATGCACCCGAAGTCAAACAATGCAGCTACAAAGGCTCTGGTTAAATGCTTAACTTATCAGAGTTAGGGTCGCTGCTCCGAGTGCTCGAGTCTCGACCGGACCCTTGGTGTCCATCGCTGGGGTCGGATCTCCAGTGGACAGAGTCGGCATCGAGTATGCAGGAGCTAAGGGAGATGATGCGGGTGATGTCGATGGCCTGGAGTCGCCCCCCGATGAGTCGACCTCCGCGGGGGGCGACTCCAGGCCCCCCGATGATGCGGGTGATGTCTATGGCCTGGAGTCATCCCCTTCTAGCGTCTCACCGCCGGCAAAGGATGAGGCTTGCAACGTGGCATCACCATCACTGCTCCCACTCATGCTTCTACTCCCCTTGATCTGAACCTCGTCTGGGTCCACATCATGCGCGCCCACGTTCTCATCTTCCGGGTCAGGTTGCCCACGCCCGGGGAGCATCACAAGTTCGCGACATCCATCGCAATGGTTATGACTACTCAAAAAGAAGATGAAATAAAAAACCGAGAAGGTTCATGAGACTTACTGACAAGATCCTCTGTTGAGCATCAGCCTCCATCTCCACAATGCGGACAGGGACGTTCGAGTGGCTAGAAGCGGGGACTGCGTCAAACAGGAGCTTGGTCCTCTTGTCCGCCACATCCGGCAAAAGCACTGCAGGAAATGGCAAGCAAAAATGCATCATGAGGACTAAGCCCACAACTTCCCTAAATTGCTACTCGGGAACGATAAGTACATGTCTCACCTTCTCTGGTTGGGTCTATCTTGGGTAGGGATTTCCATGCACCAGTGATGCTCAACTTTAGAGGACTCAAGCGGCGCTTGATGAAGTCTCTGGCGATGTCATACGCCTTTAACCCATTTTCCTTCAGATGTCCGATGTCTCTAATAAGATTCTGATGGAGGGCAATCATCATCAGCTCTTCTATCTAGGCTGGCCTTGACAGTGGGGGAGACCGTGGCAAGGAAGCCCCGGTGGATCGAGTTGGTAGTAGAACCACTTCTTGTGCAATCCTGACCCGAAGCTCTTAGCGGAGAAATCGATGTACTCTGCCATCTTTCCCTCTCAGAGCTGAAATCTGTTGCCACCGATGACCTTGCCCTGGAACCCCTTCAGTAGGTAAAAATACATGAAGAGGTCGAGGGACAAGCATAGACCCAAGATGCCCTCGCACAAATTTTTCAAGACACTCATCATGACGATGGAATTGGGATTGAGGTAAATGATTTCTAGGCCATATAAAGCAAGCACCTGAAGAAGAAAACTGGAAGGGGTGGGGGAAGCAAAAATCGTAGCAGAAGAAATCAAGGAAAATCACCATCCAGGCAGTGTCTGGGCTTGGGATTGTCTGCCCCGCTGCCATCGCGCAGGTGATCAGGGCCCAAGAAGGAATCACTGATGGTGATATGCCCTAGAGGCAATCATAGAGATGATTGTATCACGTCTATGTTTATGCACTCCTGAATAATGTATTATTCCAAGAATGATGATCATTTACATTGATTAGAAAGTATGTGACTTGTTCGTGAAACTCTTTATTTATATCATGATGTATTTCTAATTTGATCCCAATTCACATATCATTGTGATGATTCATAAGGCTAGCACATGTATTGATTGATGATCATGTTTCACGGGTCATATGTATAGAGATACCGAATCAATAATGTGGAAATTTATGTTAGAGAACATGATATTGGATAGACCCACTTTGAGATACTGTTGGGATTGTTATTTATGAAGTGCCATCAGTTGTTATCTCAAATTGTATACCTGTAAAATCCTTAGACCTGAAATCGTCATTGATTCCCAGAATGTGTAGTGGCATTCTTTGGGGCTACCAAATGCTACTCCATAATTGGGTAGTCATAAACGTGGTTTTTGGGTTTGCCATGAAATATGTCATGGGGTGTGAGAGATCAAGATGGAATTTGCCCCTCCTAGATAACGGGAGAGATATGTCTGGGCCCCTTGAGGTAGTTGGATTGAGAAAGTGCATAGCTATGCTAATATGATTAAAGACTTAATCATGATGAATCCACTACTTGATCAAGTGAATGGTTGAGCTATCACAAGGATGGTACGTATCTTACCTTGAGCTCAACTAATATCACAAGGTAAAAGGATTGGTGCATGTGTATATCAAGATTCAGTCGATATGATCTTTATGTATACTCAGAAGTCAATATGTCCTACTAGGGACCACTATTGATCTTAGTTCGGAAAGGGTTTCTGAGCCGTGGCCGTTTGTACATGAACCTAGCAGGTCACACACTTAATGGGTTGGGACAAAGCATACGAATTGGATCTGTATATGGGTTTGATTGGATTGTGATCCATGAGTTAGAGTCCTAATGGGCTTCCAACGTGGGAACCTATCAGCGAGCACTATATAAGGAGAGGCATGGGGTGGGGCAAAAAGAGAGAGCCACTCTGAAACCCTAGCCGCCACCTTCCACCCGATCTTCTGAAACCCTAGCCACGTGTGCGGTGCTAGCACACCGGCGCACGGCGATCCATCCCAGTATGTGTGGATACCATAGAGGCATTGCTGTTATTGCGGCACTGATCTTCTCGGTGTGAGGGACGTGACCATGTTGATCAGATCTGGTCGAGGGACACGACAACATTGATCGGAGCTGGTCGAGGGACGCAACCTTGCTGATCGGAACTGGTCGAGAAGCGCGGTGACACTACTCAGAGTTGGTCAAGGAGCACGAAGACCTGCTTGGAGCTGGTCGAAGAACTACATCCTCTACATTGACGGGCATGACATTGGATTGATCTCCTCCAACTCTTCTTCCGATGCACTACACGTCCAGTGGTAATGATCTATGATCTCCTACTACCATGGTTTCCTGGTCGAATGTGGTAGAAAAATTTTGTTTTATGCTAGCGTAGCTTACCCGTTCCCAACAATCACCTCGTCATGCTCTCCCTTGTCTAGGGCCTCCTCCGTGATATCGGACTCCTGCCAGGCCCAAATCACGCTCGGTGTCTCATCAGCGGTGGAGCTCTCTTTCTCGATCTTGTTTCGGCCCATGGCACCAGAGGACATGGAGGAGGAGGTTTTCATTGGAGTTTTGGAGGCAAAGCTGCGAGAAGCACGAAGAGATGATGGGATGTAAACGAAGACGGTGGGGGTGAACATTGAGTGGGCTCCCCCTCTGCTTTTATACGGGGTGATGACTCTCGATAACGTCTCTTTGACTAACGCCATGGCACAACTCGAGGCCACGATCCACTTCTTTACCGTCACGTCGCATTTAATGCCTAACGCATGCGGGAGCAATTGGAGTAGTAACTCGAGGAACTCAGCGTACCACACCGCCATGCGCACACACTTTCCCACTTTAATCATGATCTCTTGTCAGGTAAAAAATTCTCACTACTACCTGAAATCTCCACTGCGGCGGTCCAACTTTTGAACCCGACCAGTGATAAGTCTTCTCCTCCCTATCCTTTTGCAAGGGCAAGATGATATTTTTGGGCTAATCAGAAATT
Source organism: Phragmites australis (assembly GCF_958298935.1). Lineage (NCBI taxonomy): Eukaryota > Viridiplantae > Streptophyta > Magnoliopsida > Poales > Poaceae > Phragmites > Phragmites australis. Next base: position 44,172 of record NC_084936.1, read on the forward strand.
CTATTCAAATGGAACACCTTCTCGAGGACTCGCTTGAGAACTCGGAGGCATTCGGAACCCCGAATAGATGATTTGAGAACCCAGAGAACCCGGTTGGACATATCATCCTAATCGGGAACCCAAGTCTTACTCGATGACGTGGTCGGATAAAATTCTTATCTTTGCTGATTAAGTACTTAACCCATCGAAGCCTCATTTCACATACTGGTGGGGGGCTTGACGATGAAAACTGGATGATTACCATATCCGGATACACCAGGGTTTCCATAATTCTCAGGGTATATCTCTATCTTTGGGAAGGGGTCCATGGATGAAAGAAAACTACCCGTAGGTACCCAGGGTATCTTGTAAATAGGGAAGGAAGACTCCAAAGGATGTATGATACCCCCGTATATATACGGAGCCTGGGGACCCTGCAGAAAAATAAGTCCTTAGGAGCCAACAAGCGATAGAAGACTACAAGTCATTAGAGCCATTAGACTAGGTTAGATCATCTAGGCTGGCCACGCACCCCCTTGTAACAGACTCAGATCAATACAAGACAAATAGGACGTATGGTTATTATCCTAAGGGAGGCCCAAATCTATCTAAAAATCTCTTTGTGTGTTTCTTTGATTTGTCTACTCGAGGCATCCCCCATCTTTTCAACAAATTAGAAAGATCGATGGTTCACCAATTGTTGATACCTTTTTGGCCCTAAAATGCGTGATATAGGTCACGGAATGGCCAAAATGAGTGAAAACGGTCCCCGTAGGGTGAGACGGCTCATGTGTGCCTAAGGCCTCAGAACACCCAAAAACCTGTATAAAGGTCATAGAACAACCATGATGGGTGATAGGTCATAGAAAAGCTTAGATGTGCAAGGTGTCCCCATGGCCCTAGAACGTGAAAAAGTGTGTACTATCTAAACCATGAAACTGCCAAAATGGGTGAAAACAACTCTGGTGGCCTAGATGGGCAAGGTTTGCCCAAGGCCCCGAAACAACCAAAAGCGTGTGTTATAGGTCACTAAATATCCAAAATGATAAAAATTTCCTTGGGTGAGCAATTCAGCTCAGGTGCCCAATGCCCCGGAACGCCAAAAAATGTGTACTACAGGTCACAGAATGATCATAATGAGTGAAAACAACCCCAGGTGAGCAACACGGAACGAGAGTGCCCAAGGCCCTAGAATTTTGTGACTAGAACACGATTTTGAGCGTCCTGGGAACCTGGCAACGCCCGGACCGTCACACTCCTCGGGATCCATTTTCACCCGTCTTGACCATTCTGTGACCTATAGCACACATTTTTGAGCATCCTAGTGCCCATCCAGGTGCCATGGCGAAGCCCAGACCGTCTCGCCCTCCGAGGCCCGTTTTCACCTGTCTTGGCTATTTCGTGACCTATAGCACACGTTTTTGGGCGTCTCGGGGCTCCAACTACGCCTGGACCATCTCGCCCTTCAGGGCCCATTTTCAGCCATCTTGGTCATTTCGTGACCGATAGCACACATTTTTGGGTGTCCAAGGGCCCATTCCAGGTACCCCAGCAACGCCCGGACCGTTTTGCTCTTCGGGGCTCGTTTTCACCCATCTTGGTTGTTCTGTGACCAGCACACATTTTTGGGTATCCTAGGGCCCCGGCAACGCTAAGATTGTCTCACCCTCTAGGGCCATTTTTTAACTGTTTTGATGTTCTGTGACCTAAAGCACAAGTTTTTTGGTGTTCCGGGACCGCTAGCCCTCTGGGCACCATTTTCAATCCTCTTGGGCGTTTCGTAACCTATAGCACACGTTTTTGGGCATCTCAGGGCCCCAGCAATGCTCTGACCGTCTCACCCTCCAGGGTCCATTTTCAATTGTCTTCGTCATTCAGTGATCTATAGCGCACATTTTTTTTTTGTGTCCCGAGTCCCCTGCAACCTCCGGACCGTCTTGCCCTCCGTGGCCATTTTTCACCCATCTTGGTTGTTCCGTGACCTATAACACAAGCTTTTGGGCATCCTAGGGCGTCGGCCATGGCTATACCATCTCACTCTCCAGTTCCTATTTTCACCCGTCTTAGACGTTTCGTGACATATAGAACACGTTTTTGGGCATCCTAGGGCCTCGGAAATGCCTGGGCTGTCTAGGCTTCCGGGGCCTGTTTTCACCCATCTTGGATGTTCTGTGGCACACGTTTTTGGGCATCCTTGGGCCCCGGCCACGCCCAGACTATCTCACCCTCTGGGGCCCATTTTCATCCGTCTTGGCCATTTCGTGACCTATAGCACACGTTTTTTGTTGTCTCAGGGCCCCGGCTATATCCAAACTGTCTTGCCCTTCAGTGCTCATTTTCACCCATCTTGGTCATTCCGTGACCTATAGCACACATTTTTGGGCATCCCAGGGTCCTATCCATGCCTGGACTGTCTCGCCCTCTTGGGCATGTTTTCACCCATCTTGGCCATTCCGTGAGCGCAGCACATTTTTGGGTGTCCTGGGGCCTCGACCACACTCGGACCATCTCGCCCTCCTGTGCCCGTTTACACTTGGGTTGGTCATTTCATGACCTACAGCACACACTTTTGGGCGTCCTAGGGTGCCAGCAATGCTCAGACTGTATCGCCCTCCGGAGCCCATTTTCACCTGTTTTGGCCGTTCCGTGACGTATAACACACATTTTTTTACATCCCGGGTCCCTGGCATCATCTAGACTCTCTCGCCCTCTAGGGCACATTTTCACCCCCCCCCCTGGCCGCTTCGTGACATATAGCACACGTTTTGGGCGTCATAGGGCACTGGCCACTCCCAGACTGTCTTGCCCTCCAGGCACTGTTTTAGCCCATCTTGGCAGTTCCGTGACCTATATCACATGTTTTTGGGAGTCCTAGGGCCTCGGCCACGTCCAGACCTTCTTGCCCTCCAGACACCGTTTTCACCCGTCTTGGCAGTTCTGCGATCTATAGCATAGGTTTTTGGACATCCTTGGCCTTGGCCACACCCGACCGCCTAGCCATCAGGGGCTTGTTTCCCCCGTCTTGCCCATTCCATGACCTATAACACACGCTTTTGGGCATTTCGAGGCCCCGGCCACACCCGGACCATCTCGATCTTCAAGGCTTGTTTTCAGCCGTCTTGGCTGTTTCGTGACATATAGAACACATTTTTGGGCTTCATGGGTCCTCAGTAACACCTGGACCATCTAGGCTTCTAGGATCCGTTTTCACCCATCTTGGTCGTTTCGTGACCTATAGCACACATTTTTGGGCATCACAGGCCCAGTCCATGCCCGAACCATATCACCCTCCGGGGCCCGTTTTCACCCGTCTTGGCCATTATGTGACCTATAGCGCATGTTTTTGGGCGTCTTGGGACCCTAGCCATTCCCAGACTGTCTTGCCCTCCGGGACCATTTTCACCATCTTTGTAGTTCCGTGATCTATGGCACATGTTTTTGGGTGTCCTGGGGGCTTAGCCACATCTAGATCATCTTGCCCTCCGGGCACCATTTTCACCCATTTTGGAAGTTCCGTTATCTATAGCACGGGTTTTTGGATGTCCTGGGCCTCAACCACGCTGGACTGTCTAGCCATCCGGGGCCTGTTTCCCCCTGTCTTGGTTGTTCTCTGACCTATAACACATGCTTTTGGGCATTCCGGGGCCCTGGCCACGCTCGGACCATATCGTCCTATAGGTTCTGCTTTCACCCATCTTGGCTATTTCATTGCCTATAGCACGTGTTTTGGGCATCTCGGGGCCCTAGCAACGCCCGGATCATCTTGCCCTATGGGGCCTATTTTCACCCGTCTTGGCCGTTTTGGAAACTCTATAGCACATGTTTTTGGGTTTCTTGGGTTCCTGGACATGCCTGGACCGTCTCACCCTTCAGGCACTATTTTCACCCGTCCTGGCAATTCTGTGACCTATAGCACACGTTTTTGGGCATCCTGGGGCCTTAGCCACTCCTGGATCGTCTCGCCCTCCGGGCACTATTTTTACCTGTCTTGGCAGTTCTGTGACCTAGCACACGTTTTTTTTACGTCCTGGGGCCTCGGCTATGCCCGGACCATCTTGCCCTCTGGGGCCCATTTTCACTCGTCTTAGCCGTTCCATGACCTATAGCACCCCTTTTGGGGCATCATGGGGCCTCGGCATGCCCAGACCGTCTCACCCTCCAAGGTTTGCTTTCACCCATCTTGGCTATTTTGTTGCCTATAGCACACATTTTTGGGCATCCTGGTGCCCTGGCCATGCCCGGGCCATATAGACCTCCGGGTGCCATTTTCACCCTTTTTGGTCATTTCGTGACTTATAGCACACATTTTTTGGTGTCCCGGAGCCCTTGCAATTACAAGAACGTTATGGCCTCCCGTGGCTGTTTTTTACCGTCTTGGTTGTTCCATGACCTATAGCACATGATTTTTAGCATCCCTAGGCCTTCATCACACTCAGGCCATCATAGCTTCTCAGTGACCATTTTCAACTATCTTGGTCATTCTGTGATCTATAGCACATGTTTTTGGGCGTCCCAGAGCCTAGGCCATGATTGGGCCATATTGGCCTTGGGGTCCATTTTAACCCCCCTCTTGGTTGTTCTGTGACATGTAGCACACTTTTTGTGTGTCCCAGGGCCCTAGCCACGCCACGTCCGTGTCGGCTTCCTAGAGCCATTTTCGTCCATTTTGGCTATTTGGTGACCTATAGCACACGTTTTTGGGCATCCCCAGGGCCTTGACGACGCCTGAGTCATCTCAGCCTCCAGGGGTCATTTTTTACTGTCTTGGCCATTCCGTGACCTATAGCATATGTTTTGGGCCTCCCAGTGCCATTGCCGTGCCCATGTCATATTGGTATGCGGGTGTCATTTTCATCTGTTTTGGTTGTTCCATGACCTATAGCACATGTGTTTGGGCGGCTCGAGGCCTTGATGACACCTAGGTCGTCTCGGCTTCCTGAGGCCATTTTCATCTGTCTTAACCGTTACGTAACTGATAGCATAAGTTTTTGGACCTCCCAGTGCCCTCATCACACTTGGGTCATCTAGGCCTCTCGGGGGTTGTTTTCACCTGTGTTGGCCATTCTGTAACCTATTGCACAAGTTTTTGTACGTCCCAGGGCCCTAGCCAAGCCCCAGCGGTCTCGGTATCACATGGCCATTTTCATCTGCCTTGACCTTTTTGTGACCTATAGCACACTTTTTGGGCGTTCCAGGTCCTCGACCTTCAAGTGCCATTTTTTACTCTCTTGGTCATCCCGTCACCTATAACATACGTTTTTGGGCCTCCATGTGCCCGGGCTGTATCGGCCTCTGGGTGTCGTTTTCACCCATCTTATTCATTCCTTCACCTATAACATATGTTTTTGGGCCTCCCAGTGCCCTAGGCATGCCTGGGCCATATAGGCCTCCTAGTGCCGTTTTCATCCTTTTTGGTCATTTTGTGACCTATAGCACACGTTTTTGTGTGTCCCGAAGCCCTAGCCACTCCCAGGACGTTATGGCCTCCCAGGGCCGTTTTAGACCGTCTTGGCCTTTCTATGACATATAACACACATTTTTGGCCATCTTGTGGCCCTCGATACACTCGGGCCATCTAAGCTTCTCGGGTTCCGTTTTCAATTGTCTTAGTCATTTCGTGACCTAAAGCACACGTTTTAGTGTCCTGAGGCCCTTGACACACCCTTGTTGTCTTGGCCTCCCTGCACTATTTTCGGCCATCTTGGTTGTTTCATGACCTATGTCACATGTTTTTGGGTGTCCTAAGGCCCTTGCCACGTCTCAGCCATCTTGGCCTCCCTGCACCATTTTTTACTGTCTTGGTTGTTTTGTGACCTATAGCGCACATTTTTGGGCATCCCAGGGCCTTGGCGATGCCCGGTCCATCTCGACCTCTAGGGTCATTTTCGACTATCTTGGTCGTTATGTGACCTATATAGCATACACATTGAGGTCTCCCGGTGCTCTAGCTATGTACGAGCCAGATCGGCCTCTGGCCATTTTCTACCATCTCATGTTTTCGTGACTTATAGCGAACGTTTTTTGGCGTCTCGGAGCCCCAGACACGCCTAGGCCATTATGGACTCCCGAGACCATTTTCGGTTGTCTTGGCTATTTCGTGACCTATAGCACATATTTTTGGATGTCCTGAGGCCTTGACCGCACCCAAGGTCGTCCCGGCCTCCCGAGGCCGCTTTCGATAGTCTTGGTCGTTCCATAACTTATAGCATATATTTTTTTGCCTCATGGTGCCCTCAATGAGCTCAGGCCGTCTCGATCTCTTGGGGGCTATTTTCACCCGTGTTAGCCGTTCCGTGACCTGGAGCACAAGTCTTTGTGCGTCCTAGGGCCCTGGCCACGCCCCGACTATATCATCATCATGGGGCCAATTTTGTTCGTCTTGCCCTTTTCGTGACCTATACCACACGTTTTTGGGCGTCCTAGGGCCTTGATGACACACTGGCCGTCTAGGCCTCACAAGGCCATTTTTGACTGCCATGGCCATTCTGTGACCTATAGCATGCGTGTTTGGGCCTCCCGATGCCCTTGTCATGCTTAGGCCATCTCGACCTCTAGGGGTCATTTTTGACCGTCTTGGTCATTTCGTGACTTAGAGCATACGTTTTTGGGCCTAATGGTGCCCTCGTCATGCTCGAGCTGTCTCGGCCTCTCGAGTGTCGTTTTCATCTCTGTTGGTCATTCTATGAATTATAGAATAAGCTTTTGTGCATCCCAAGGCCCTAGCCACGCACTGGCCATCTCGGCCTCTTGGGAATTTTTGATCGTCTTGGCCGTTTGATGACCTATATAGCACACATTTTTTGGCATTCCAGGGCCTTGACCATGCCCGTGCTGTCTCGACCGCTCATGGTTGTTTTTGACTTTTTTGGTCATTCCGTGACCAATATAGCATACCTTTTTGGGCCTCCCGGTGCCTTGGCCACGCTTGGGCCATATCAGCCTCCAGGTGCCGTTTTCACCCTTTTTGGTCATTCCATGACCTATAGCATACAATTTTTGGGCATCCCGGTTCCCTAGCCATGCCCAGACCGTTACGGCCTCCCAGGCCATTTTCAACCATCTTAGCTGTTTCATGACCTACAACACATGTTTTACGGTGTCATGAGGCCTTGACCACGCATAGGTCATCTCGGCCTCCCAAGGCCGTTTTAGACTGTCTTGGCCGTTCCGTGACTTATAGCATATGTTTTTGGGTCTCCCGGTGACCTCATCACGCTTGAGCCATCTCATCCTGAGAAACCAAGTTAAAATGTGCCTTGGTTTATATGTGATGAGTGATTGACAATGTTGTGATTTTGGTTTATTGATTTGAGGATTGCACGAGCATGTATATGTGTTGCAATACAATTATGATCATGGCTAACCAAAGTTGCAGAGAGAAATGGAGTTGGTGTGTTTGTCTTTGAGTCCAGGAAAATTGTACACGTTGGATGATCTGACGCTTGGGATTTTGTACACGCCGGAAGGTCCGAAGTTCAGACGAGGTTCACGCCGGAGCTTTTCAACTCAGAAGAAAAAATTGAGGTACACTCCGGATGGTCTGGCGATGGACAGTAATACACGCCATAGCATTTCTTCTAGAGAGGTTGCAAATCGGCTCTGGTGGACTTACATGCGCCGGATGGTCCGGCGATTGGCAAATGTACACACCAGATTATTTTATCCCAAAGGCAAAGATTGAAGTGCACACCGGATGGTCTGGCGATGGAGTGAAGTGAACGGCGGAGCTTTTCTTGCAGAGAGGTTGCAAATTGGCTCTGGTGGGCTTGTACTCTCCGGATGCTTCACCGGAGCATTTCTTGTAGAGAGGTTGCAAGATGGCTGGTCCGGAGAAGAAGTACACGCCGGATGATTCGGCACTCAAAAGTTGTGATGTGCAAGTGATGGATGCAACTTGGCGGCTGACGGTGGGATGATCGGAGCAAAGCGAGGTGCTTGGTGCCTGATAATAGAGATGGCCTAGCAGAATCAAGGGTGATCCTAGCTGTGCACATGGAGGCCAAGCAAAGCATGGAAGGAAGGATGAAGACGGCTGTTGATGAAGTTCAGCGAAGGGGATGTCGGTGCAAGTGACAAGGCGGCCAGAGGGATCGGGAGCATGAGAGACTTGCTGGCGGTCAAGATCTCAAGACGAAGTGCACGTGTCGACATCGGGATGCTTGCTTGAGGTGAAAGCAAGTGATACCAAGTCATACTTTGAGAAGCGTGCGAGGCGGTTTCGTGGTTTGGCCTCAAAACCATGGAAGGATGGAGAGCGTGTGGCATCATTGCAATGCTTGCATCGAGGCAAAGCTAAGTCATGAAGGCGTCACGGCCGTTCGATGGATGGAGCAAAAAATGGACCAAAATGCCCTGGTGGTAGGTAGGAGACCATTGGAAGAGATGGGTATTTTGGGAACAACGAATCTTAAGGACTAAGCTACCTCCCTAGGCCTATAAATAGAGGGGTAGGGCTGTGTGGGAGGTTTGAGCCAGCCATTTGAGCTTTGAATGGTAGGTTTTAGACGAAATGAGAGGGGAGAGCTTAGCCTTTGTAATAGGTGAGAGCTTTTTGTGAGTAAAATATTTTGTAATCTGCCTAAAAGAGAGCTGACCTTTGCAAGAAATTAAGTGCATATTTCCTCCGATGCTTGTGTTCATCTCCTTCTAGTTTCTTTCTATTGGCTCCCTTGCTTTGTTACGAGTTTTTTCTTTTCGATTGAGATTTTCGTTTTGATTGATGAGCTGAGATTTTCCTACCTTGGGAAGTTGTTCTATTTGTTGCTAGAGGCATAAAACTCACATACAAATGTATACAAGTGGGTCTTGAATTCTCTTGCCTCTAGATCATCAACTCGGAGAACTTCTTGTTCTGGTGATCTTTACTTTGGAGCAAATGTTTCTTCCATCAAGTTGCTATCGTTATGTGGTAATGACTTGTGGGATGAGTGTCAACAGAACCTAGTGTTCATCTACATCCACAAGGGCAAAGCTTTCCTTTGTTGCAGCATGTCTTTCTTAAGTTTTTGCTTTCGCTTTTGGTGTTGAGGTGCATTGGGTGACAAAATAGGAAAAGGCCATCAAAGAAATTTGTGAGGCGCCTATGCACCCCCCCCCCTCTAGTCTCCATTCTCGGTCCTACAATTGGTATCAGAGCCGGTTTGATCACTTGTTGATCTTAACCGTCTTTGTGATCCATATGCGATAATGGAGAGACATGGAAAGATCCCACTCATTAAAGGTCGTGGCTTTTTTTATTGGAAGGTGCGTATAGAGGCTTATCTTCTAAGCCAAGGAAGTGCAATATGTGAGGTTGTAGACTCTAACTATGAGATTCCTGTTGCTCGTACTTCTCATGCCCAAATTGAACAATATGAAACCAACAACAAGACTCGAAATATGTTGTTCACCAGTCTGAGTCATAATGAGTTTGACAGAGTCCAGCACCTCCATACCACTTGTGAGATTTGGTCCACTCTTTGAAAGAGTCCAACACCTCCATACCACTTGTGAGATTTGGTCCACTCTTAGTGTCTTTCATGAGTGCACTAACCAAATCAAGGTTCAGCACCAAAGCACGTACAACTAAGAATATCAAATGTTCATGCAAGGCCCCGGAGAGTCCTTGGATGCCATGTTTGCTCAATTTGATGGGATTGTTAGCAATCTTAGATCAACTGGAGTTTTTCTTTACTCTAACCATGAGAGAGCGATCAAGCTTCTCTATTCTCTTGACCGTAGCATATGAGAAGTGAAGATCTCAAGCATTAAAGAGTCATTCAGTTATGACACGTTGACATGTGATGAACTCTTCAATAAGCTCAAATCCACCGAGATAGCCAAGGCGGCTAGAATAGGCCTAGGAAACCCCTTGTCTCAGAACATGGTGTTGGTTTCAGGACCTAGTGCTGGTAGTCCTGCTGGAGTTGGCTTTTTGCTAACCCTTCACCCAGTGGATTTTCTTTGTCTTCCTAGTTTCTATCACAGAGGAGCAAGTGGACACACTTGATGATGAGGATCTTGCTTTGATCATGAAGAAGTTCACCCACTTCTACAATAACAGAAGAGACCAGAGGAGAGGTGACTCTTGGGCTTGTTATGAGTGTGGTGATACCACTCATTTCATGGTGGATTGCCTAAAGCTCAAGAAGAAGGAAGATCGCGGAGCTCAAGAAGAAGGAAGATCGCGGCCACGACCACGACAAGCACAAGAAGAACAAGAAGCCCTTCTTCAAGAACCGCGACAAGTTGGCCAGGAAGGTTGCCAAGGCGACATCTTGAGCTTTTGTGGTGGCGTTCAGTGACGTCGATACTTCCTCAAGCGAGAACAAGAGCTCGAAGGAGGAGGAGCAGTCCATGAAGAGAAAAAGGAAAAACAAGGACTTCACCGGACTCTGCTTCATGGCAGACGATAATGACAATGATCCTTATCTTGACCCCTCTGAGGTATCACCTACCTATGATCAGTTTTCTATTCAAGTTGATACCTTAAATGACGCTCTTGTTAGTCAGGATAGATTGCTTAAGAGAGCGGTTCGAGAAGTAAAGGAACTCAAGTCTAGGCTAAAATGTTCATCTTCTAAGCTTGAGTTGTTTAGGTCTAAGGACAGGGATGAGGAGTGTGATAGTTGCCTTGTGGTCATGAGTGAGCTTACCGAGCTTTATACTTTGCATGCTCAAGTCACCAGTCGACTTGAGACTGCCAAGATGAAGCTCCTTGAGGAGGAGTCTACACCTACTCTCTTAGGCGCTTGCAAAAATTACCCTTTGGTCTCAAAAGATGTTGATGTGAAAACCAAGCGCATAAAGGAGCTAGAGTCTAGATTGGAGAGTGTTGAGAATTCTAAGGGTGTGCAGCCAAACTGTTCCACCTGCATCATCCTTAAGGACAAGCTCAGCTGGGTTAGAGGGCAAGTTGAGAAGCTCGTGACCGAGAATGAGTATCTCCTTTCTCTTGTGGAGAAATGCTCAGAAGGCAAGGGTAAAATGAACTTGATTTTGGCCAAGACCAAAATGTGCGCGGATAAGACAGGTTTAGCTTTGGGGTTGGGTTTAGAGAGGGTGACTTACAATGGGGATGGTAAGACTGTTTTCACCACACCTACTACCCTTAAGGACGATAAATCCAAAATCAATACCCCACCACAGCCCACAAAGAAGAAACCTATGTGGCGCTCACCCTCAGCACAATAGTGTTGATTTGCATTCACCTACTTTTACTGCTTCAGGGCAGATTCCCAAGAGGTTTTTGTGTAACCTCAGTACTGAGCTATCCACCTATTATTCTTCTCATATATAAGTGGCGGGCGGAGGCCTGGAGAACAAGTGGCTCATCGACTCTGGTTGTTCGCTCCATATGATCGAAGATGCATTATGGTTCTCCAGCCTCACCCTGACAAAGCAACACGAGTACATTACATTCGGGGATGACAGAAAAGGTAAAGTGAAGGCTAAAGGTATGGTAAGAGTGAGAGTTTCACTCTAAAGGATGTGGCTTTGGTGGAGCATCTGGGATACAACTTGCTTTCTATATCTCAGCTGTTGGATGAGGACTTAGAAGTGCGCTTCAAGCGCAATGCTTCTCGAGTTTTTGATTCCTCGGGCGCTTTAATTTGCCAGATTTCTCGAGTAGGGAGAGTCTTTGGAGTAGATTTTTCAGAGTCTTTTGGTTCTTCTTGATGCTTATTTTCTCAACCCTCTTCTGAGCTTTGGATGTGGCATAGGAGACTAGGGCACATGAGTTTTGATTTACTTTCTTGTTTGAGTGCCCTAGGCTTAATCTGAGGATTGCCTAAGCTCAAGTTTGAGAAGAATCTTGTTTGTGCTCCTTGTCGACATGGCAAGATGGTTGCTGCCTCTCACCCACCAGTTAATCTTGTGATGACTGAACGACCGGGAGAACTTCTCCATATGGACACTGTTGGTCCTTCCCGGGTTCGTTCGGTGGGTGGGAAGTGGTATGTACTTGTCATTGTTGATGACTTTTCTCGCTACCCTTGGGTGTTCTTTCTTGTGAGCAAGGGTGAAATGTCCTCACACTTTCGGAGCTTAGCTTTGAGATTGTTCAAAGAACTCCCCGGTGCATTGAAAGCAATTCGCAGTGATAATAGCATCGAGTTCAAGAACTATCTCTTTGATGCTTTCTACCTTGAACATGGCATTGAGCATCAATTTTCTGCCCCACACGTTCCTCAGTAGAATGGCGTGGTTGAAAGGAAGAATCGCACTTTGGTGGAGATGGCTAGGACGATGTTTGATGAGCATAGGATGAGCATAGGACTCCTATAAGATTTTGGGCTGAGGCTATTGGCACCGCTTGCTATATCTCTAATCGGATTTTCTTACGCTCGATCTTGAATTTGATTTCTTATGAGTTGCGCTTTGGTAGGAAGCCAAAGGTTTCTCACTTGAGAGTTTTTGGCTGCTGGTGCTTCGTTGGCAATCTTGATAAGTTTGAGTCACGCTCTTTCGATGGGATTTTTTTAGGGTATTCTCTTCATGGTCATTCTTACAGGGTTTATATTCTTGACACTAACACCATCATAGAATCCTGGTATGTGACTTTTGATGAATCAACCCTGTGTGCTAGTTCTACTTTCGAGTGTGCATATGACAAAGAGATTGGCGAAAGCATCTTCGTAGATGGTGACCTTCCAGCTCTCGGTGATGATGAGGATGATCCACTACTTCCTTCCATCACACCTGCTCCCGAGCTGGCTCTTGCTTCTTCTACACCGACAGAGGGTCATGCAGGCTCTACTTCCACTTCAGCTGCTTTTGAACATACACCAGCTACATTTGAGGGGGAGGTGGTCTCACAACGTGAGGTCTCTCGGCACATTCAGTGGATACATCCCCCTCAACAGATGATCGGTGACCTTGATGAGAAGGTAATAAAATCCAAATCTGCTCATCATGCTCATTTTACTGATTCTACATTCGTTGCTTCTTTTGAGTCCCATGATGTTGGATACACTCTTTCTGATTCAAATTGGGTTAATGCTATGTACGAAGAACTAGAAAACTTTAAGAGAAACCAAGTTTAGGTTCTTATAGAGCCACCCCAAATATTCACACCATAGGCACCAAATGGGTTTTCAAAAACAAACAGGGGGAGGATGGGTCTGTAGTGAGAAACAAGGTTAGACTTGTGGTTCAAGGTTTCACTCAAATAGAGGGAATAGATTTTGAAGAGACCTTTGCACCGGTAGCTAAACTAGAAGCCATTAGAATCTTTCTTGCATTTTCGGCATTCCAAGGTTTCAAGCTGTACTAAATGGATGTCAAAAGTGCATTCCTAAATAGGTTCATAGAAGAAGAGATCTATGTCAAGTAACCTCCCAACTTTAAGCACTCCAAATACACACATAGATTATAACAAGCTTCAGAAAGCTTTGTGGTTACGTTGTTTATATCATATATTATTTGCATATGAATTGTGTTGTCAGTTATACCACAACTACAGAGAAAACTATCAAAAAAAATTCATATTTAAATAAAATATATTTAGTTATAAAGTAGGGCGTTACAGATTCTTTAAAATGCCCAGGAGATGGATCATCAATTCTCCTATGGCATGATGTTTGGAATGGAAACTATCTCAAAGAACAGCTCTCCTGACTGTACATGTTTGCCAAAGATAAAAATGTATCTATTGCCAGATATAGAGAGAATCCTACACCTGCCTTCGAGGAATTTCAGAACCTCCAACAGAAGTTAGCTCAAATTCAGAACCAACACCCATAAGGATACACGGTTATACTGTTGGGGTAATAGCAATTATGGGTCCAGTAGATTCTACGCTCTTCCTTACAAGTCAATATCACCTTCAGCTCCCATCACAGAAATTTGGAATTCGAAATGCTCAAAAAAAGATAAAAGTCTTCGCATGGCTTTTCTTCAAAGGCAGACTCAACACTAGGAACATTCTCAAAAGAAAAAATCTACAAATTGAGGGTAATTACTATAATTGTATCCTCTGCAATCTAAACATAGAGGAGACTATTTTCCGTATGTTCTTTGAGTGCTCTTTCAGTTCTAGATGCTGGTCTTCGATCGGTATCACTTGGAATTGGACAGTAGATTTCTTCACAATGATGGAGGAGGCAGCACAAACTTTCCAGAACCCTTTCTTTATGGAGGTTTTTGCTATTGCCGCATGTGAGATCTGAAAACAGAGAAACGCAAAAATCTTTCAACGAGCCAACCCTACATTATATAAATGGAAGAGTAGTTTCATTGACTCTGTGCACTTGCATTCTCTTCCTTCTCTTTGGATTACCTCCTTTGTGTAGTTACTTTGTTTTCTCCTCTCCTTTTTCACTGAGCTTGCCTATCTTTTAGGCCTACTTTTTCAGTCTTCAACATACGACTTTGACTATTATTTTTTATTAAAATATAGTTACAGAGGAAGTATGAGGTGCATATATGCACAAACGCAATCTTATACATTGGATCCAATTTGTGTAGATCAGGTGGGATGGAGGAATCTAATACACGAGATTAAGTTGGTGCATATGTACACCAAAATACTCTTGTACACCTGATACTTCCTCATAGTTATAATATCTAATAAAAAAAATTCATTATGGAGGCCCACACCCTCAACTACAGAGGAGCTGAGAGCGCCTCTGAGGGTGGGCGTCGGGGCTCGAATCCGGATCGCCCACCTGAGAGCTAACCTCTGGAGCCAATTGGGCTCACCCGCTCTTAAAAAAATATATAATATTATAAAAATATTTTTCAAGATAAATCTACACGTATGATTTTTATGTTCTAAATTAAATATTTTGAAAACTATAACGATAAAAGTTTTAAAAATTTAACCGAATATTAATTAAAACATCAGGTATTTATAATCAGAGAGGTAATATATTCGCCTATCATTCGGGAACCTAAGAAGAAGACGATTAAGAAGAAGAATCCGAAGACGGACCTCGCATGTGGATGTGGAGTTGAGCGAGCTCCTGGTGGCGAGCCATCGGAGGAGGCAGTCGTCATGGACGAACTTGATGGTGGCGCGGCAGGCGCAGGTGGCGGTACGCCTCGGCCGGGACGTGGCACATGCGGCACACGTCCTCCTCCGCTTCCGACGCCATGGGCCTTCCTCGGAGTTGCTTGCGGCTTGGCTTGGCTTCCGGCCTTGTGGAAGGAAAGGGAAGGGAAGCGGCCGACACGACAGCTACCTTGCTTTTAGGCAGCCAGATGGGTGGGGCCGGAATCAATTCAGTTGAGTTGGAGACTCAACTTGTCAATCTAATCTCAGCGAATGCAAATGCAATCTCAGCGAATGGTATGTATGCTGGAACACAAGACAACAGCAGTGACAGTGACAGTGCCGGAAGAGAAGATTATATTATTATTCAAAAGAAAAACATACTACTCCTGCTACATGTGTACAATAAGGAAACTCAACTCAATGGAATAGCCGACAACCAATTAAGCAACGCGGCTTGTATGTATGTATTTACATCAGCAGGCAGAATCAACAAGAAGCAAGCCCCTTTCTGCCTGCTCTAGGACTCTTCTCTCTTCTCTTCTCCCAGCACTAGCAGACTACCAGTAGCAACCCCCCCCCCCCCCCCAATACTACTACGTCACAATACAACAATACCACAATCCCCTTCATGGGCAACGGGGTTGTTCTTCTTCTTCATGGGCGGGCATTTACAGAAGAGGACCAACCACTCGGCCAAAGCTCCTCATCTCGTCTTTTGATTTCCACACTACAGGGTGAGCTTCCTTCCTTCCTTCTCCTTGCGTCCAATTTATATTACACCAGCCATCAGCTTTGTGGCAGAGTTATCTAACATTCAATGTTGGCATCTTTCTAGATCTATGATATAATCATAAGGGCGTGGTGTGGTCTTACCACTCTGTCCAATTGAACAAGTGAATTTAGTTGCTCTTCATTTACAGGAACCGACAACGGAGGCATCTGACCCATGATACCAGGTGTCTCCCTCATTCTATCACATGAATTTACATAAATTAGTTAACTGCAAAACAGGAGCAAACAAACATAATGGCCACAACAGTACAGCTCGGATCATGCTCTGCTTAACATCTACTTGCTTTCATTAAAACATCTGCTTGCTTCAATTGTATTGTATGAAAGGAAAACTCCTGAGAGCGAAAACTACTAGGAATTTCCACGGCTGCAGATTAACATACACAAGCGTTGCCATCACTCAGTTTCACTATTTAGCAACTCATCTCCTAAGACAGCTCCCATGCAAGGTTCCATGTTCATATCAATTACATAGAGACAATTAGTACAACACACTCAAAACATATGGCTTATGCATATTTCGTGTGTCAGACTTAACTCACTTAAGTACCATACAAGGAATAAATGAAACACAACAAATAAGAATATCATACCATTTCGAAATTGCTCTTATATTGTCATTTGTATGTAGAAAGAGGTCCATATTCTCCTCCATCTACAAGAAATTTGCAATTTAGAAACAGTTACAACAACTCAAGCCTTTGTGGACTACAACTCAAGCTTTTGTGCATAGCTTTGAACTACTATGTGCTTTGCGCAAATGTCATTTTTCATCTCCATGTCCCATCTGTTGAGCAGAAGATGGCGGGGGCACCCTAGCAGCAGTGCCCAGTGCAGTTGAAGTCAAGTATGACGCACTGATACATTTATGAGCACAAAAACATGTAAAGTATATCAGCACGCAAACCTTGAAAGTTTCGATATTTGCAGTTATCTGGCTGAGTAACTGATTGTTTTCCTCCAGAAGATGCTGAGTTGCACTATCCAAAACAGGGACTGCTTAAGAAATGAAACAAAGGAACATTGTCAGGAGATACAAAAATCAGTACGAAGTAGTTCCACGAAATCACATCAGAAAAGCATAAGTTTTTCAGTAATAACATATATTACAGTTACATTTCGTGCAACAGAAGCAATAGATATCTGACAATGTGACAGCACTGTCCACAGGAACTATCGCAACCTCATGCACAGTTCATATGGCTCCCATCCATGCAAGTAGTTGGAACAATCAGTTCTCTGTTGCTAGTGTAGGGGTTATTTCCTTTTAGATATATTCCATGTATTAGATATGATACGACATAACTTTCCTTAAGTTTTTGTGTCTTCTTGAATCAAGAAGGGGCGCATTAGTAGTCTCCCTCTCCCAAAGGTTCTTTCATCCCAGTCTACAACCTATTTCCCCCTTCCATTACCCCAAGCGTATAATAGCTTAGATGTCACATAAAGCAAACAGTTTAGCACATTCAACCACACACTTGAAATTTAAATGTCACATAAAGCAAACAGTTTAGCACATTCAAGGGAACAAAGCATTAAGCGATGGACCAACCTTCCGTAGGGATAAAGCCATTTAGATTTGGATGATGCATCGACATCGAAAATGGAACCACATTTTTTGGAGGTGCCATTTGAATATTAGCTACCGAGGTAGAGGTGGCCATGTTATCCTGCAGCGATGACCCAGGAATTTCATTATCAGAAAAACACGGGGTTAATACTACAAAAAAAAAGAAGGATTGCTTAGGATTTAGAACTACCAGAGTATGTATCTAAATGAATCACTTGATAATTGATATCGCTAGATACAAGAATACCTTCAAGTCTGCCATGTTTTTCCCAGAATAATATTCATCAGGTTTCCTCCTCCTACTTTCCTTGCCCTGGAATTGCAATAGCACACCAACAAAATAGGCAAGTGTAATTACACCTGCCATGTTATGAAAAATCTAAGAACTGAAAACAAATTAGACCTGGGTCCAGGCCATTAGCGAAGATGCAAACCTAAAGACATGATGTTTCATTCCATATTGTAACTACAATAAGAACCAAGCTTTGCACAAATTGCCGCAGGCTTCAATTCACTAAATAATCCTTCCTACTAGTATGACAGTTCATTTGTAATTCAACGCCATAAAAAGCTTAAATCCCTTGTGCAAAATGAAAAGAAGCACGAAACAAATTATGTATTCAAGAAGGTGTATGCTGTATTCAAGCAAAAGACCACATTCAGATAAGAAAACAAGATGATGAGAGTGACAAATGTGTCAGGGTGTGTGCGATTTGTTGACACTCTGGTAACACTGAGAAGCTGCTCTCAGAAAGTCAGAGGCAGATCAAGACTAAGACCTATGGAGATGAGAACCTGGCATGGTGAATACATGAGTGAAAAGCATGAAAAGGATTAACTTACAGGAGTCCACCAGCACCTTAATGCAACATCTCTTATAGTCCTAGTGGGCAGCATAGCAGCAATCTTGATGTACTTCATAATATTAGGCTCATGAGTGTATCTAGTATTGTCATTGAACAAAGAGCCAGAGTGAAAAGCCAAAAGGAAGCGGCGAGATAGGATCGAATAAGCATGTAGCAAGCACCACTAGTCCTACTATCTCCTATCCGACGAGTGATGAACTTGAAATATTTTACTCAACATTACTGGGCAAGCTCAGCTTAATAGGTCGAACGATATTCTAGAAAAGAGGAAAGCAGTTGTTTCAGGCAGGCCTAATCTAATACATTTCAGATTGCAGGTAGTAAGTAACAACACAAAGCAGTAAGAAAGCAAAGGATGGTTAACCAAACCTGATGAGGCCCTCCTTCAATGTTGCGAGCTCATGGGCTGTCCAATCGGCAGGCGAACCAGTGACAAACTTGTACTTTGGAGCGGATGGTGGCCCGTGAAGTGAGGAAGGGGTGGGAGTCACGTTGGCAGGGCTGGGAGGGAGGAAGAGGGTGGCATTGCTAGTGGTAGCAGGGGTTGGTCTAGGTCCTCTAGGAGTGGAAGGCATGAGGGTGGGATCGTGATTGGACTGGAAGGAGAGCATGTGGTGGTGGTGGTGGTGATTGTAGAAGGAGGAGGAGGTGACCGTGAGCCCCTGGCCCTGGTGGAAGGCCATGGCCATGCTCATGCTCATGCTGGAGTCGGCGGCCATCTCCCCAAGCATCCCTCCTCTAATCTAAGGTAAGCAGCTAATAGGGATGATCCAATCTCACAAAATGCAATGCAATGCAATGCAATGACCTCTGTTTCTCTTTCCTTGTTACTATTTAGCTTACCTTAGAGAAGAGAGTACTAGAATGCTGGTGGATGACGAAGTGCATTGCTCGGCAGAGGCAGTCCAGTCCAGTCATCCCCTGCGCCTGCGCCTGCGCCTGCGAGGGAGGGGATGGATTCCAATGGAATCGAATCGATCCGAGAAGAAGAAAGGAAGGCCGAAACCCTAAATCCTGCCCACCCTAGGAAGGGAAGGGAAGGGAAGGGAAGGAAAGGGACGGATCCCATCCCCATTTGAGAGAGAGAGAGGGAAGGAAGGTAGGGTTTGAGGCAAGCAATGGCTGGACGTCGGTCGGAGCCGGAGCAGCAGCAGCAGCTACCCTACTCCTCTCGACTCCGCCGAAGCAATGGGCTGTCTACTGGCAGAGCGGAGCAGGGGCAGGAGCAGGAGGACCAGCAGCAGCTCCTTCCTGCTGAGAAGAATAAAGGAAATGCAGGGGATTTTATTTATTGATCCCAAAGTTCAAAATATCTAAATTTTCGGCATAAATCTGAGCCTTGATTTTGCATACTGCAGGCTGCAGCTGCACCAAATTAAAATCAATACATTATCACCCTCCAGCCTTTTCATTTCCTTTTGAGTGAATTGCACAAAATTATGTCATTTGTAATATAAAACAATAAGTATTATGCTTAGTAACACAAAACTATAAATATTGTACACTAATTTCACACAAAATTCAGTTTTAATTAAATTTATTTAAAAATGGTCTTATATTTTTTAAAAAATCCTAGAACTTTTTTACATGTTACATATGCAACCTATTTTAATTAAATTCACCCAAAAAATCTATGTAGAATTTAAACTAAAATTGTTTAAAAATACTACTTTTATAACTCTTAACAACTGTTAGGTCTCAAATAAAATTTCAAAAATATAAGAAAATTCACTAATATTCCTCTTATATGATGAATTAATTTTTAAAATTATTTTCAGCCCTAAGTTATACGGTGAAAAAGTGATTTCTTTTATAAGTATAGAAATGAGCATATAAATGTACTATAGAACACGTACAAATTCTGAACTTTTTGAGAAACATAAAACTACTTTTAAGATGAATCTAATTAAAATCAGATTTTATGTAAAATTAATGCACAATACTTATAGTTTTATATCATTAGACACAATACTTGTAGTTTTATGTTACAAATAACACAATATCTGCAGTTTTGTGCAATTCACTCTTTTCTTTTTATCTCAAACCATTTTTTTCTGCCCAATTTATAGGCCAGCACCAGCAGAAAAAAAACCACATTCGAAATGCAAATTTTATACGAAACTATATAAATCTTGTGAAATTCCCGCATTCGGGCTAGCCCCTGAGCTGAGCTAAAGCAGTCTCCAGTCGACCTCATGCCTGTTCGATTCTTCTTGCACGTACGGTATAATATGAAGCATAAATAATGCACATCACCGTCTTCTCTAAATAATTTTTTTTTTTTAAAAAAGAAAACTATAGCACAACCTATTTTGGTTTAGCGAGAGGCTCAGATAACCAAAATATTGTATCATACGCTTTTTTTGTGACATTGAGATCATCTCATCTACTGATCTACACGTGATCGTCACAGCCATAAACTAAAAGAAGAAAATAAAATGCTATTGCCTCCTCTTTAACAGTATCACAATTTCCTCCTTTCATAATAAATAACAAGTGATGCCAGGAATAACACGCATGAGATCGCAACCTTGACACCCCACAACATGTGTTCAGAAGACTATCTGGGTCAAATTCCACTCATTTCCATTTAGACAAGCGGTTTTTTCTTTCTTTAATGGAGGGAGGCCATAGGAAATCCAGAAAGAACAACTAGCAGTAGCAAATGAAATCCAAACTACTACATGCCAGATCTGCTCACAACTTGGATCTCACAGAGATCCCAGCAGTCACTTCACACCAACCGACGCCATGAGATCCTCATACTAAGGGTCGCCATCTGTTTTCTTCGCTCCTGAGGCTGCTGTTGGTGCAAAAGGATCATATATTGGATTGGCACCACCTGGATTGTCACCTTGCCTGTTCGTATTCGGAATCAGATTCTGTTGTGGCGGTGGCATGAACTGAAATGGGCGAGAAGGTAAGAAATTGGACACGTTTGACGGTGGCGGCATTAGAGGAGAAATTATCCGTCCACCTGGTTGAACTGCTGGAGGGATCGCTCGAAACCCCACAGGTAATTGATGACTAGATGGATTCCTGGGGAAGGCTCCAGGGAAGTGTGGAGGTGGGGCATGCATCCGAGGCTGACCCATGGGCCTGCCATCAAGAGGCCTTTGGAAACCTTGACCTGCCACATTGGCAGGGCGGAAAAATGGTGCATGAGGTAAACCAGGGTGAATGTTGCCATGTATTCCCATTTGACTGGCCGATGCTGGAAAGTCTAGGGTATGTGAAGGTGGTACAACAGGACAAAACGTAAAATCACCAGCGGCTGGACATGGAGGTCTCAAAGCGCCTATGGATGCCTGAATGTAGCTTGTGCTTGCAGGAGCTGAGGTAGGTGGGCCTCTCATTGTATCAGGTGTCGACATTGTAGGATGCACTTGCATGGAAAGTGGGTAAGGTGACTGCGCTGATGCCCCAGCAGGAAATGGTAGTACCTGCATTGAGGAAGGACCTTGAGGCGGAAAAGACTGTGCTCCACCAGGAGGCCTGGAAAGCAGTGTTGCTGAAGGAGTGAAATTTGCCACTGGTGGCTGACTGCGATAGTTGGTGGGAACATTTGACTGAGGCACCAATGCAACGGGACCTTGCGGTGGATTTGAACCAAGAGGAGAGACAGAAATAGGAGGTCTCATTGGCATAAAAGTCAGTGGAGCTTGTGGAGACCTCTGAGATTGCGACATAACAGGAGAAAAAGATGGCCATCCACCAGATGAATGGGGTGTTTGAAGGGGCCTAACTGGTGGTGGCACTGAGGAAGATGGTGTTGTTTGTGGGGTTACAATTCCAGGTGGCTGACCAAATGGAGGCCAATTTGAGGGGTTCGCTCGAAGCTGAGATGGAGGCTGTTGAATGTTTGGTATTGATGGTGGAGGTCCAGGAACAGGAACTGGATTTCTTGGCATGGTATTCATCTGAGGTTGTAGTTGCAACGGATTGTTAGGCAATGAACTCGAAACAGGCCCGGATGAAGGAATTGATGGACCATTGGTTCGGGGAGTGGAGAACCAAGGGGCATTATGTGATTGGTAGTGAAGTAAACCTGGCTGTGAAGTGGTACTCTGCACCAGTTGCACATCAACTGGATTTACAGCATCAGAGGTAACTGCTGAAGAAACAGTAGCAGTTGTTGTAGTATCTGTTGATTTTACCTGAATAAGATCGAAATGGCTCCATGCTTAGTTAACAGAATAGATATTTTAGAGAGAAGACAGTTGCTGAACTTACGGAGACAGGAGTAAGGAGAAGCTCAATCAATGCAACTGCAGCATCTACTTTATCGTAAGAGTCAGCCGAGACATTGATGTGTAAGTCTTCATAAGCAGCTTGAGCTTCATCTATTTCTGGATAATGAATCTCACTCTGAGCATGAATAAAAAAATTTTAAGTACCTCATTTGTCTAGTGTGCTGAAATTGCTATCACAATTATTTACTGTAAGGAAAATACACAAGAATATGATATGATGTAGATCTGTAGAGCTTGAGCATAAAGATAAAAAATGAAACTTAAAAGTTGTGCCGAAAAAGGGAGTGCAAAATAGACCAAGACATTCAAACATATGCTGTGAAAATTATGTTAACAGTAAATTCATAGAATAAAGAAAACAAATTTACCTTCTCTCCATTGATTTTTCTAGTCCCATATACTCGTATTATAGCTCCAGTTTCCTGCCATACGTAAACAAAGTCAACAGAGTCTAACAGATGTACTATAAGATATCCAAGAGTAGCTCATACTTCCTGCAGCCGCTTCTGGGTATTGCTCTCAGGTCCTATAAGAACTCCAATAATATTATATCCTTGATGTGCTTTTGCCTGCAATGGCAAACAACAGAAGGTAAATGCGCCAAATATATACAGAGATTTAGGAAAACTTTAACAAAAGGATAACTGTTAATAGCAAGTCCAGCCAACAATGAATTACAGCATTTCATAGATAAAATGGATGAACAAACAATACACTACTCTCAGAGACAATTCAAGCAGTGATACATTATTCTAGTAGATGGCACTAGGAAACTGGGATACGCTTATATTGGTGTAAGTTCATAATTCATGTAGAAGGACCTCCTGGAGTATGAAAAGAAGTCTTGGCATAAGAACAAAAAGATGGACAACTTCTTGCATACAAGCAAAACAACTAATGGTTAAAGGTCAAACCAAACAATAAGCATCAAACAGTATTGCGTTTACATACCGGAAGAGGGATTTTTGTCTCCTTAAGTAATGGTTTGTAGTCGTCAGGAGCATTATATCCCGGATTCAAACAGAGTATTTCACCTACAGATAATATGCACTCAAGTTAAAACTACAGTCTTTCTTCGAGACTAAATACAGATTTTTTGCAAGACCAATATCCTGACATCCTGTCCAGAACCTAACAGAAACACACCAACTGGGCAACTACATGCATTATTAAGCAAGATACCACTCGATAGAGCACTCCCCCATGGCCCCATCAGCACCAAAATGCGATGACATGGGCATATAGTTATTTTTTATTCAGTAAATAAATAAGTGCACGAATACAGATT
Source organism: Phragmites australis (assembly GCF_958298935.1). NCBI lineage: Eukaryota > Viridiplantae > Streptophyta > Magnoliopsida > Poales > Poaceae > Phragmites > Phragmites australis. The sequence continues at coordinate 67,897 of NC_084936.1, forward strand.
TAAAAAAAAAACTTCTCTGACCAATAATTTCTCGTCTTTCAAGTTCCAAGAGCTCCGCCTTGCCCTCCTGCCAAAGGGAAAAAAACATGCTTACCAAATGAGAGCCTATATTCGTTAACGACATAACCACAAAGAGACTATGCAACATTCAAAAGCACATTTTTGACACAATATAGGCCTAGATCCAAAAAATTTTGCAGACCATAGACCCTATATAGAAAATAGGGACTGCAAAAATAGGCAAGTTATTCAGATTAGAAATACCTCATTCTCTTTCAAATTGTCAGCACCATCAGAATTTGGCCCCATTGCAGTAGACATTGAACCCTCGAGTTTGCCCATCTCCAGAGCTTCAGATTTCAGCAGCTTGGTAATTTGCTCCACTCGAATCTGCTCATGCACTAATATGAATTAATGGCACCTGGCAATTGAAGCGTCCTACATGAGAGAGAACTACAAGGAAAATGCCCATTTCTGTCCCCTGCTAGGCAACCAGGGGGCATAGGCTGCTAATAATTATTGGGCTTATCCCTTCAAAAGAATAATTCTTGGGCCTAGACTGCACAGTAATGTGGAACTATAGGCAGCTTGAGAGCATGTTTTTCAACACATTTTCTTTCTCGTCAAAGAAACTGGCATATCAGGCCAGTACTAGAATTTCTAAAGCAATTAGAAAAATGTATGCATCCTTGCTTAATTTGAAATGTAGATCCACAGAGATAAAAGGCTACAAAGAGAAACAGATATTTGAGAAAATATGATCTCAAGTTAGATATCACTGTGATTGAAAGTGACATGGAATTATGTACAGCTGTCTAGGCTAATTCTGAAGATCAATTTAACTCAAAAATGGTGACGTGTTGTAACTACTAGTTACTAGTTGAAGCGGACATCTTGTATCAAAATGCAAAAAATGAGAGCCCAGCGTAGAATAATGGATGCCAGATAAAAGAAAAGGAGAAGTGTAAATTTGTTGAGCTCAAAGTGGAGACTGATAATGGATTCTACGATACCTGGTAGGCCAAAGCTCTGCCTTTGCACACGGCAGGCTCCAAGGCAAGGTCAGGCCCCCACTTTGTCTTTCTTTGAACATGTTTGTTGGTTTCTTCCTTGGATGCAGTTGGTGTTTCATTCTTGGCGCTGCTGCCCCGGATAACAAGTGAACCAGCTAGCTTATTTTTGGGTATGACAAATCCAGCTTTTGTGCCAAAAATTGACAGTTTGGGTGCCAAAGATGGCGATGCAGTGGGTTTTGCTTGCCGAGACTCAGCTGGAGAAGATTGATCAAGTTTTGTGGCCATCTACAAGCGATAGAAGCATTGAATGCCTTGTGAAAATGGATATCGTTCTTTCTTTAGCAGAATGAAATGAACCTTCAAAGCTGTGCTATCTAGTGTAGACATGCTTTGACAAAGGCGATAGGTAGCAGGAGAACGAGAAAAGGCATCCCCTTACAGAAGCAGGTAAGAGACTATCTCCTGGAACAAGTAATACTAATTCTTAGAAAAAAAGGGGAAAAAAATACATCCAAGCAAGTTAGGGTTCCTTACCATCACAGGAAAGAAAACAACCCCAAGTTCGGATGGATCACCACTCCATGCAAAGTCAATGCCAATCGACGCGTCGGCGGGGCAAGTGCGACTAGCTGCCTTCCGTTCTTCGATGGAAGCACCGGAGGCTGGCGGCGGGCGGCGACGAAGGGAAGCCGCGGTGCGGTGGGTGTGATCGAGGGAGGCTCTGAGTGAGGTCTGGGCCAGATTTTGGGCCGATCCCACCCCGACGTAGTGAGGCCCAAAAATAACTACTGCCTTTTTTCAATTTTGCAAAGAAATGTCTATATCACTAGAAAGAAAGAAATTTCCATGCGTAAAGTCGTAAGCATGTGTACCCGACTTATAAGTGGTAATAAAATATTATAACTACGCATAAATAACATGTAAATGGTGCATATATGTATACTAACTTGTAACTATAATCTAACTAAACGACATGTATATCTGACTCACTCAATTAGTATAACCAACTTGTGAGCATATTAACCTAACTTTTTTTCTGCAGTGCATGGATTATATTAACTTAATAGCAGTGATTACAACCTGATATTACAAAAGGAACCCTAGAGATTAACTAAATTACATAAGCACGGACACATGTTCTAATCTCCAAGTCCAACATGGATCCCAATCACCTCAAGACATCGCCAAACCACCGCAAGATCGTGTGGAGATGAAGAACATTGAGGACGGAACACAGATGATCTACCAAAAAAAACCAAAGAGGCTTTAGACCTTGAAAAACCGCAAGAGATGCGTACAAACAAGTATAGTCTCAACACTAACCAACTCTGGCACGGCAAGAGCCTATGAACGAGCATCGGTCACCATCTTTGTTTCCCTAGCAGATCAGCAATCCGATGCCACCTAACAAGCCAGTGACCCAAAACACAAAGCCGGTGTTGCCGATTGAAGCGTCAACATCCCAGAAGAAGGAGCACCCAAACCAAGGGAGCACAATTTCATCGAACCCATTCACAACCAGGCTGAGAAAAATGTACCTTCCTAGATCTTCTCCGGAGAACTTGCATAATCTGTCATCGCTGCCAGTGAAGAGATGGAAGAAGTAACAATCCCCATGCCTGCTCATCACCATGGAAAAGCTAAACCCTAACTTAGTAGATCTAAAGTACTAAGGGAATTTATTTAGGGACTAGACTACTCTAGCTATATAGATCTATAGGGAGATGAGGTCCGGCTCCATCTCACCACCAAAGGGGAAGAAGGAGGGGGACCGAGGGACGGTGTTGGAGAAGATGCCCTGGCGGCTGGCGAGTCGCGAGAGCCCCCTGATCAACTGCTTTATTTGGCATATTAACCTAACTTGTAAGTATATTCAGAATATATTTGTAGGTACAATTAAAAGATGTAGATAAATTTTGCAGGATGTGCCACAAATAGAATTGTCCGTTTCTGTACTTTAATCGTTTCTCAAATGCTATGTCTAAAATTGTTTAAACAAGAGCCTAAGCCCAAGAGTTTTAGTATGGTCCATCACTTTATTTAAGACAAATAGAGGAGTCTTTGCCTATGTCGAGCTGTAGATCTCGTATTACCAATGCACCAGTTCAATTGTTGAGGACACTAGTTCACTCGGTGTGTGGTTTGAATTCGACTCCTGGATCAGACTCGGTGTTATTTCTCGATCAGTGTAAGCAGAGTCATCCGTAGATTTTCATAGGACGCGTGGTGTGGATATAGTTTGTAGGTCTTGCGTGTGAGTCAGTGGGTGTGGCGTAATTAGCAGCAGCGCCCTAGATAAGGTATTAAGACGTATTCAGGGTTTCTACTTCAAATTATTGATAACGCTCTATACACCTATCTCTTTTTAAGTGTTGTAGTTAAGACGTATTAGCTCATTCAGAAACAAGAACATCTAAAACAAACCTCTCTCTCCCCCTCGTGTTGAATATTTGCTGCAGGAGCAGGATAACAAGGGGTAGCGTTACTATTTACTGGTGGAGGAAGGCAAGCAGAAGCCGATAATTGTACTGTCATACACGCAAACAAGGCCAATTGTACACAAACGTTACTGCCAACTGCGGTACCAAACTTTTGTCTGTACAAAAACACCTGCATCATTACACCAGTACAAGTCTAAAACTCAACTCAGTTTGCATCGGTATCAGGTTAGGTGATTACAGTCTACCTGTCTGTCTGTATAATGGGTCGTATCACACCCACGCTCTCCTCTCCTCTCCTCTTCTCTAGGATGAACTATAGCCGGCCTCTGGTTAGTGGAATGTCCTATCAAGCACTACTGTTTTTTTTTTCTTTTTCTTTTCCCTTTGTTGCACTACAGTCAGCAGGAAGCTATCGCTGTTTGATTTCTTCAGAGCATAGCCGCCGAGACAGGAAGAACTCATAATCTGGATGGTGGTTCACAGACTCCCCAGCTCCTTTCGGGATTACAGCTCTTGCCATGGCTAGTGCACCCATCTTTAGTGTCCTCAGCCTCTCTTTCACAACTTCAGCACGACTTGCCGATTGCTTCAAATCTGGGCACATCAGCTCAAACCAATGCTCTCCCTGCAAACAAGAGTTTGCAAATCAAACCAAGTTCGGCATAAAAAAATTAAACTCATGTAAATATAGCAGTTTCTAGCACTCAAGAACATGCATCGCTCATGTACCAATAACAATTCTCTCATGTAGCAACCAAGAATCAAACGTTGCTTGACCCTTTCCAACATCACTCTTTAACCAAGACCCCCACATCAAATTTCCTTATAATTAAGGAGCAATTATCACTGTCCTTATCAGTTTTAGCTTCTACCACACTTTGCTTTACACATTAATGAGAAAGTTTGCTAACTACAACCCATCCCCTTAATATGAATAAGCTCATGATCAAAAGCAAAAAAAAAAAAAAAAAAAGATACAAGGGTCAGATGGGTGAACATTGCCACATTGCTGGAACCTGGAAACCAACCCATCATTGGAAACAAAATTTTGCCAAGCAACTAATCACTTGTTTGCATCATTATCTTCTGGATTTTCAGTTGAATTTGTAGCTGCATGGAGGATACACTCAGTGGTGCAAACAATTCCTACCCTCGTCAGGAAAAGAGAAGTAGAGATGGTACCTTGTCGTTGTAACTCTGGAGACCAACAACTGGTGAAACTATGCGGGCATGCCCACCAGTCATATCTGGGGAGCATTTTTGTGAAACCAATTTGCCCAGTGAATGGTAGGTCAAAAATGCTGCACGGAAGTTCCCACGGGGTACACGGTAAACAGGATACCAGGCAACACAGAACCTAGAAATGAAACATTACTGATTTGATCACAACAGCCAAATAACTAATCAAATGTTTATCATTGATAACAGTACAAGTTGAGGAGCTGGGGAACAAAGCATCCAGGATCAGGAACAAACCAGGAAGCTGGATGAAGATCACCCAATTTCAAATTTTGCAGCTTTTCAGGGTCCCCAAGAATTTGGTGGTCAGAAACATTTGCACCACTAACAAGCTCCTTGATCCTACGTTAGATTGCACGAAGCTATTAATACAGGAAAGAGGGGGCAAACAACCAGTACAGATAAATAGCAATAACACTTTCCATTGAAGTTCTGTCTTGTTGTGGAACAAAGGACACTACAATCATAGGAGAAAGACTGCACCAAAATGAAAACAGTACATCTCATGCCACATTTATGAATAGAGTCATTAGCAGCATATAAATCCGAGCTCTAAGCTACTCACTTGGGCACAAAATAAGTTCTCTTGTCTAGGTCATAAACATCCTGATCAGCATAACCAATTTGCATCACCAGAAAAAAAAAACGCCTCAAGGTCACTTGGTTGTGAAAATTGCCATGGTTCACAAACTCATTAACGGTTTATAGAACATACTGTTCACAAAAGAACTATTAAACTTCCTTGCCTGTATTACATTGTTCATAACAAGAACTGTTAAATTCATTGCCTGTTGTGATAGATTTGGGATCCTTTGCAGTTGTGAACCCAGAAAACATTTTTGAGATAAATGACAGCAGATTGATGAGACATGAAATATTTTACAAGAACTCCCAGTGCCAGGAACTTAAGAAAAAAGTGGAAGTAGTGATCACATTCATAATATTTGAGATATCATTCTTATAATCTGTATATACACAAAACACCTGTGGACAACTTACTTTTCAAATAATGGAGGTCGAAAAGATGGCTGGTCTGTTTCAAAGTACTCAAACATGAGTTCTCCATGATCTTCTACAAAGAAAGATGATTCTGACAAATTTTCCTCAAACGGTTTATGCAACTTTGCATCTACAGGATGAGAGCTCAAGGACCTTGAAGTACTTGATGCTTTCAAAAATCCTCCCCCTTGTACACCAAAACTGTTATTTATATCCTTCCTAGACGACCCAAACAACTGAATTGCAGATAGATAAGGTACAAAGTATGCAAAGAACTCTGAACTGTTGCTGTATGATGTTTTAGAGCTGAGATCACTAAGAGCTCTTACTTCCAACCCATAGCACCCTGGCTCTTCGTACCATTCCCATATGCTCCTTAGGGAAATATTAGAGACGTCATTCTGACAAACTGAGTTACTACCTACTTGGTCCCATGAACAATTGCAGCTTCTCATGCAAGGTACATGACCAATGACTGGAGTTGCAGAATATATAAATCTTTCAAGATCAGTAATTGGATAACCAGCAGCAAGGTGAACATCTGCAGCAACCTGCACTTTATAGGCATCATTAGCAACCTTGATCATCTCAACTAGATGCATTCCAGAGTCACAGAACACTTGACAGTCATGGTTCCCTCCAATGGATGGAACTGTATCACATCCGACCACCAAGTTAGTAGGAGTTGACTTAGAACCTGCTATATTTGAGGACAAATCATGTTCGATGTTAGAAATCCGCCGCAAGCAGAATTACTATCTTATCATAAAGTTTCGATATTAAGAAAAGAAAAAAGAAGTGATGCAAAGTATCTAAAGATGAAGTCATACCAGGTGATGATAGTCCAGAAATGGTGTTACTGGCATGATTGATTCGAACTGAATCTTGCAGCCCTCTTTTCTGCGTGAGAAGAGCTCCTACAGTATGATCTGTTGATTCACCAGATTCTGAAGTACAATTGCCCTTTGAAGACTTCGGAGTTGTCGGTTCAGAAGAAGAATTTGATCTCATCTCACAATGGAAGGATTCTCTGCTGTGAACAGCATCGGATACCTTTCTGTTTGAATGAACATGCTGCACTGTGTTAAAACCGTTAATTGATTTTCCACGGTTGTTTTCTTTCAGACTTGTAAAATGATTGAGACTTGCTCCTAACTTGTTATCTTTCAATGGAACTCCATTTTGGGTCTCTGTGCAAACATTACTTGGCTTATGCATGAAATTCTTGGTGGAATGTTTTAACGCAACTCCATACTGAGGCTGTATGCTGCCAACATGATTTTGTCTACGGGACCAATCCTCAGTGTTGAGTTCCTTGGTCATCTGCCTAGGAGAGCGACCAACATATTTTTCATTTCGACCACATGTAACAGTCGATGCACATTCTCCATAACTCTTCCACAGTGACATTTTCTTCTCTTTTCTGGCTCTCTTTCTAGATATTACCAGATGGAAATCACTGTCGCTGCTTGTGTCACTGCACAAATGGACTGCTTGGACTCCATTGCACGTGCCAACACCATTTTGGCAAATGCCACTGCCGTAATCGGACTTTTCTAGCCAATTCTCATCAACTCCACTGCTAGAGCTGCAAAATTCTGTCGCTTCGCACGGATCAGGTCCGCATTCATTTCTGAAGATCAACATAGTATCGGTATCATGGCTACAGTTCACACTATCACCAGCATAACAAGTTTCTTGAGATGAACCCGTAAATACGGAATTTGGAGCGTTATCCAAATACCTGAAGTTACTGCTGTTACATTGTCCAAACAATCCAGGGCATGAAGTTGTTGATCTGGAGAGTTCTGTATCATCACAGTAGAATGTACTTGAAACTGAAGCACCTGAACAGCAATGGTACTCATTATCATTTTCACTCTCAGGAGCCTCTTCAGAAGCTTCTTTAGCAGAAGAACTGGGAGAAAAAGTTTCCTCAAAGCGTATGTCACCAACATGCTTAGGAGAAAGTGTCAAATCTTCACAATCACCCACATCAATCGCAGGGGCAGTATTGTTGCTCTCTCTGCATTTAACTTCAGATCCATCTGTTGGTTTTCTACAATGTTGCCTGTGCTTCTTGCTTTTCTTTTTGCTCTTCCTTCTTGCAGTATGTCTTGCATTCACGCTTGGCTTGGTAAAGCTACTGACTAGGAAATCTGAATTGGGCATACTATTGGATGTGGGGGATTTCTCCTCCAGTAGCCTTGATGTATTATCTGGCCATTTTCTGTGAGATTCATCTGGAACATTAACATGATGGGGAATACTCGGTGATGAGTATGATGGCTCAAGGCTCCCTTCTGGAGATGTAGGTTTGGATGAGGGGTGATTACTTCCATTTTCGGCAAGCAAGGGTGATTTGAAATCGCAACAGAAATTGAAGGGAATAACCGTGAGGACAATACACCTGACAAGTAAGCAAACGGCACAATCATAGCTTTTAATTAGCAAAGGGCAGATATAAAGAATTACCAGAGGCGAAACATGAAAAAAAAAACTGACAAAGGGCAGAATGCCATATACAGCTTCCAGCTGGAAGATAAAATTCTTTCTTGCAAAAAGATGTTTCTGTAATTAAGCTTGTAAATGATAAATGAAGGGAGAAAGAAAGATGGAAAAATCCCATCAATTCAGAAAGTAGAAAACTTATGCATTACTTGGTACTATAGCATAATTCCACGTGCATAAACTGGTCCAGTTAGAAAAAGGAAAAAATAAGAACTCTATACCTCTGCTGCTGCTGTCTTGATTCCAGGCGAGCTACTTGACGCTCCTGGAAAATGGTAGGAAGGAAAGCATTACACAGCACACTTATACTGGCAGAAGATGGTATTTCTTCTCAAGCAAGTAAAGGAGGAGAATTCACAGATTTTTGGCACATACAAACTGAACATTGAGTGGGTTCTTCCTCTCTGAGGATCTTCCAAACAGGCGACGAGGCCTCCTATTTACGACACCATCAGCAGTTCCAATAGCCGTTGCATGTCCAGGTAGCATTTTGCATCAATCCTGCAAAAGTGGCAGGGCAGAAAACACATCAGAACTTTGCAAATATGTACAGTGCAGTCCCAATTTTTTGATACAAGAAAAGGGGAAAAATCATTTAATCATTTTGTTGACACAAACTTAGCATCCACACAGTACAAAGTCAACAACACGTTTTGCTGATAAATTGAATAGGCCATCTATGTTAGAATTATAACAATGTATTAGGTCATGAAAGAAATGGCGGCACATAAGGTGATAAGGTCGCTGATGTTACATTGAGGCATCAGCCATGATCTGAGACTAAGGAGGTTGAGAGCCATTTGGTAGTCCCAGTGACAGTAGCTCGTTGACCAAATAGCAGAATGATCCCTTTCAGAATGCTCCCACCGGGGCACAACCATGTTTGACCTGAAACAACAACTTGCAACGCAAGAATCGTTGGGAGTAGAGTAGTATTTTGATTTGAACTCCCAATACTTAAACCCTAAATGAGGAATAGAATATAGGAAGCACGGCGAACAAACTTTGGAATGGGGAAACCAAGAACAGCCTGAACTTAAGCTGCAGATATGAAAATGATAAAACCCTCTTCCGTCCTTTGACACAAGTAGAAAAATCGGGAGTCCCAAAACAAAAAAGAAGAATGGGAGAAGAAGTCATCATCATCCCGTGGTGATTTACCAGGTTAACTAGAGTAAGGCAGGGGAAATATAACAATGACGAGGCAGTGCAGTCGAGCAAACAAAGAGATAGATGGAATAGCAAGCATTGCAAGGGAAGGAGGGGGGGGGATGATTATGATTATTATTATTGTTACAAACTAGTTGGGGAGATGAGAGTCTAAACAGGTGGAGGGATCGTAAATGCTCGATCAAATCAAATCTAAATGGATCGATCGATCCCAGACTATGGCTGCCTCAATCAGAAACCAAAAGGCCTCATCTAATCTAGGGATTCCTGTTTGGTTTGTTACTGCACCAAATAAAATAAATTCATACTAGGTAATGTTATCTCCGAAACGAAAGCGGAATCAGAGCAAATTGGGAAGGCAAAAGAAAAGAAAATCGTACAGAATCGCAATCGCAATAGGCATACGCACCCTTGAATCGATGAGGGCGACGGGAGGGTGAAGACAAGCAAGGATCGAAACTGGAAGCGAACGATGTGATGACGCTGTGCGGTGCGCGATCAGTCTCAACAATCTCGATCTCGATGTCGGCGACGGAAATCCTCTCTCCTCTTCTGATTCATCTCTCTGTCTCTCTAGATCAAAGCAAAGGAAACCCAAAGGCAGGCGACGAGAGAGAGAGGGAGGAAGGAAGAGGAAGAGCTGCCTTGCCTTGCTATTCTCTGGTAGCATTAGCATTAGCACAGCAGAGAGAGGATTATAATATTGCTTTGTTTTATTATTTCTTTATTTTATTATCCCTGGTTCATTAGCAGCAGCATTTCCCTTCTCGTTTTTTTTAATTAATTAATTAGGGATATTTATTTATGCTAATGAACCAGGGATAATAAAATAAAGACGAGGAGGACGACCGGACAGGACTCGACTCAACCCGACCAGTAAACGTAGTTTGTGAAAATGTTGGTACCAAGAGCTCAACTGATGGATGGATCACACATCCTACCAACCACAAAAGATACAGATGATCCCTCCACTCCAATGCCTCAGTTTTATTTCCTGTTACTCCTACCTTGTAACAATTTCGATACCGGACTAGAATATGTATGTGCTTTCATGTATTATTATGGGTTCATTTAACTCACTCGATATCTTCTTGAGACCTTGCAGCCATCTTGATATGAATAAATGATGTTAAACTATAGAACTTCATTTCAAGTTGAAAAAAATTCATTGCTCAAATAGTTGTAACCTTGGAACCAGTTTCTGACCTTGGTTAGTGCAGTAAACATAAATTTAAGAGAGACGAATATTTTGACATCCACCATTCTCCACAGTAGATAAATATATCAAATTCATTAATAGACAGACAAAATAGTCTTAGAGCTCAACAAATATTCTGATACTTGAAATGTACAATTTTGCACAAAAAAAATAACACTCTATTTTCTTCTTTGAAACTGAAAGGAGCAATGCTATACAATATATAGGCAATACAACTGAGCATGTGGAATTAACTGAATATTTGAAAAAACCAAAATACCCAAATAATATGGTTACAACAAAAAAACAAATAATACTCTAAAATCCACAAGAGAATTTAACCACAAAAGCCAAAAAGTAGTCATGTACTTCAAGAGGAATGGAACAAGCAAAATTTCCGGAGTGGAATGATACACAATATATGGTAGTTCCTAAATGGAGGCCTTGTTGCCTGTTCCTATATATATCGGCTAACTGACTGGAGTCGTCAGCCCGGCCACCTTCCAGATTCGTGCAAGCATCGGACGATCGTAACTCGTTCTTCCTCCTCTCAGCCTCTCAATCGTTGCCGACGTTACACCGCTGTCGCCCAGGTTAGGGTTCGGAATTGGAGGGCTTAATCGCCGTCGACGGCTTTAGAGGGAAGGCCGGCGAGGAGGTGTGGGGCAGTGACGGAGAAGATAACTGGAGGTTGAAGAAGGACGACGGCCCAATTTGCGTGAGGTGGGGTACTAGGTTGGTCGATTTGGTGCTCCTGGTCGGTTAGCCGCCATATAGGAAGCCTCTGGCTCAGTGGTAACGTTGGGAGTGCCAACCTACCCGCTCGAGTTCAATTCTTGGATCGACACTCGGGTGTCACACAGGAGTTTGTTTCTTGTAGCACCCGGAATTAGTTCAAGTTAGTCTAAGGTATACATGTGTGCGTGTTTAGTGGTACTACGTGTTTTCACGTACTAGAGGTCTTGTGTTTTTCAATAACTTCCATAGCGTGTGTATGGATGTGCACGCGTGTGGTGTGAGTGTGAAGTGTCGAAGATTAGTTCCCGACAATATATCCGTAATTAGACTGATGTATCTTCAATATAAAGTAAGCACCTTTTTAGGCCCATAAGCGAAACAGCCCATTTAACATCTGACAGGCCTTTCAAGTTTAGACGGTAGGTGCAGCAAGGACTATCAATTGGGACATGCGGTGTAACCTTTGCTGTCCCGGCAAAACGTTGTTTTCTCATCTAAAAAAATGTTTTCCCTAAAAAAAAACGTTATTGCTGTGAAATGAAGCAAAGCAGATGAATTTCGGGCAACGCGGTTAGATTGATCAATCATCCAATCAATTCCAACCGTGTCCAGCTCGATTTTGCTCGATGAATGAACTGGGTTTGGCGGTGCCACACGTCGAGCAACAAGCCTTTTGAATAGCACTGAACTGTGGCCGAAAGCAACGGAACGAATTTGTAACATTCCATGTTTTAAATTCTTGATCATGTAGGCCAAACCTTAAAGGATCTGGACCAAAGCCTAACCTCTCCTAAGGCCCAAGCCTATCGATCGGCCCAGTCCAAACATCTCTCTATGTTTCTTTCCATGGACCACAACGGCCCAGCAAGGCCCAGACTCGCTAACCTCTTTTTCTCTGGTGCCCACCTTCAAACTCGACTTGCTATAGGTTCGATTCAAACCCAGCTCAAGATTTTAATAAGCTAAGCTCAAGCCTAGCCATAAGTTCACAAGTCTGTCGAGCTCAAGCTTGAATAGCTCGTCAAAAGCTCGGCTAACTTCAACTGCTATTCGTCGAGGTAAAACCAGTGTCCATTCACTTTAACCAAGTTTATTTTTTTAACCTCACCATCCAACCCAAAGTCCAATTGTTCAATCTCAAAATCACGTGACCACATACATATGTGGCTCATAGATAAGGTTATCAAAAAAGATCGAGACTCGTGAGCTACTCGAACTCGACTCTCTCTCTCTCTCTCTTTACTCGATTCGAGCTCGTCTCGAGACCTTAACAAGCTAAGCTCAAGTTTGGTTGTATGCTTGACCAGATCTTTGACTCGGATCGAGCTCGGCTCGAGTTTCTATCAAACTTAAGTTTAAGGTGATGGGCTCGCTCGAGCTCCGCTCATTGACAGCTTTAAGCGCAGCGCACGCGCTAGCCCTTCACGCCGAGCGTGTGAGCTCCATGCCCGGGCCCGCAAACCTGCTTCTATCTCTGCGCCGTAACCGCCTTCTGCTACCCAACGACGCTAGCCGCTCCACGAGGAACTCCTTCCAGAAGCATATGAGGCATTGAGCTGAGCCAACCGCTCCCGAACCGTATGGATGCCAAGGTGACCGCACCCACTTGTGCCAACCGAACCACCCACGAGCCAGGAAGCCCTAGCTTCGCCTAAGGCGTGTTTGGTTCTAGGTCTTTCCTAACCAAATCAAAAATTGGCTCATGTATTTTGGCCTTTATTTGGTTGGAGTTCAAAATTTGGTATGACCCTAAAAAATTTGGTAGCCTTAGTACAGACCCAAGCCAAACTTTGACTCCCACCCGGGCGAACAAATCGGGGACCCCAATTTTGTCTTGGCCACTGGCTGTGTATGTGCTGATGTGGCAGCATCTGGTTGGCTGCATTAATGGTTCATATTCTTTTATATGAAAGGTTTAAACAATTATATCTTCTAATTCGTATATCCCCATTTGCATTATTGTGTTTCTTACAATTAAATCAACAATTCAAGATCCAATCAACAATTCAAGATCCAATTTGACTATATTTTAATGATAATTAAAATATTGGCATGTGGATTCACTTGTCACACTCACAGTTTTGATAAATTTTGACATGATCACCATCCAAACATGATTTTTCAATCTAAGATTTTGGCACTGTCTAATTTTGACTTAGTCACTAACAAAACACTATAAATTAAACCAAATTTTGGTATAATCTTAACACTGGCCATAGCCAATTTTGACTTAGTCTCGGGACGAGGACTCCCGGGCTTAGTTCATCGTAGGATGTAGATGCTATAGGTGTAGATCTCGACCTAGATCGGTCGTCGTAGTCGCCGATGGCGTGTAGTCGGCGAGGTGCCGCCGTCAGAAGCTCGGACTGGAATTTATCCCCTTGCGCTGCCATATGAATCGCGCGCGTCCGGTCCCCGGTCCCACCTGCCAGCGACGCAAAAAGGGCCACCTCACCCGGTTGCGTTTTCCTGAGCCCAGTGCACCTGGACCCTAGATGGAAACCACTCTCTAGACCCGGTTCATGTAGGCCTTAGACTGTTGGTCCACGTTTCTTTGATCTGTAAACCAAGTCCATGTATTTCTCTCTCTCTCTCTCTCTCTCTCTCTCTCTCTCTCTCTCTCTCTCTCTCTCTCTCTCTCTGTCTATGGCCACTAGACCCCACCTGTCAGCCGTTTAATTCAGTAAATCCAGAGAAATTCGGAGAAAAAGAAAAGACAGGGAATATTCCCTGTTGTTTTCAGAAAACCTTTTAACCTTTAGAAAATCATAACTAATTCAATTTAAATCAGAATAATATGAAACCAACTCCATTAATTTTCTAAAATTGTAATCTATACAATAAAAATATGTTTATTTGCATTTGGAGTTATTTTGGTTCTTCCATTTGAATTTGCATTTGAATTCAATTTCCCTTTTACTGTTATTATTTATTTCTCTATAATTTGCATTGCGTAGACCAGGAGTGGGTTGACGAAGATCAGAAAGATCCAAAGTACCAGCCAGAGTTTGAGGAAGGCGAGGAAGAGTACCAAAGCATGCCCTTTTAATCCCTTGACCATATTAATCCTATGTTTTTCCGTAGTGAATAGTATTCACGACAGCTTTTACTTTATTTATAGTTATTGATTGATTAGCCCTTGACCTAATTGATTGAGCCAATTCCTTGCTTGATTGATTACCTGTTTATACCCTTTACCCCATGATCCTAGTATGTCTTCATGCTCAGGATTATTTTATTGCTTATAGCACTGCTTAGCTTTGCTTGCATGAGATACTGCTTACTTTTATGTACCATCACATGTTCCTTTATGCTATGTATCTATGATGGCTTATATCTCTTGGTTGTGTGTGTTGGGTGGGAGAAATGGTAAAAACTGTTTTGGCATGTGTCGGTGACACAGGAACCAGGGGTCCCCGAGTCCCGAGGCCAGATCAGCAGGTTGCCACGTGGCGTCCTCCCGCGGGGATCATCTCCCCGAAGTACGAGAAGACTAAGTCCCGGGAGAGGGTGCTCGGGGCCATGAACAGTTGTCCCCGGGTACCCGAGTTCCCCGATGACCCGAGAAGACCAACTGCCGGGAAGAGAGTGCTCGGGGCTGCGGGCAGTGGCCCCCGAGCACTCAAGTCCCCCGACGACCAGAAAGCCGAGTACCGGGAAGGGGGTGCCCGGGGCTGCGAGCAGCGGCTCCCGAGCACTCGAGTACTTTGAAAGACCCAAAGGAAGTCAGTTCCGGGAGAGAGCGCTCGGGGTCGCGAGCAGTGGCCCCCGAGCACTCGGTTCCCCGATGACCCGATCAGTCAGATTCCGGGAGAGAGCGCTCGGGGTCGTGATTAGTGGCCCCCGAGCACTCGGTTCTCCGAGGACTAAGAGAGGACATATCCGGGAGAGAGTACTCGGGGCTTTGAACAGTGACCCCTGAGCACTTGGTTCCCCGACGGCCTAAGAAGTCCATCGCCAGTGGCCCCCACAGGGGCCCAGCGGTGAGGTGTCAGCTGGTGAAAGGCCCGATACCACATTTAGGAGGGCGCGTGACCTGTCGCCTCCAACTGCTCCCCCACGCTTGCTGACAGTCCCTGCCACATTCTGGCAAGAGGGCGTGGGGACATTTAATGCACGGGTCCCATCCCGTGTCATCCGGCGCGCCTCGGGATAACATCGCGAAGCCCAAGGCGCCCCACCTGCCGCCCTGCTGTGTCAGGTATACAAGACCGGGCGGGCACGCCGGGCCGTTCAGTGGCTGCCCGGTGGACCCTCCCTACAGCGCCCGTTGCGGAACGACGCATTTTCCACCCCGGTCATTTTGCTCAGAGAAAATGATGACGCCCTTTCCATTTATGGTGTCTCGGAACTTGTGCCCCCCTCCCGTTCGAGGCACGTTGCTGCCGACGGGTATTTAAAGCAGTCGGTGGCACAGAAGGAAACATCCTTGAATATATGGAAAAAAGAGAGGACACCCAAGTACAGACAAGAACACAACACAAGAGAAGCAACGGCTGAAAAGTGAGCAGCACGAGACAGGCCGAAGAACAAAGAGCCCCAGGCTCTAAGATAGACCAACATTCTTGTAACCAGCAACATCCTTAAGGGACTTCCTCAGGACATTTATAGTATCCATACAGGAGTAGGGTGTTACACCCCCGTGCGGTCCGAACCTATCTAAATTCCGGTGCATTTACTTCATTTTGCACTAGGTCATTCCACCACCACCAGCAGTTGCATTCATTCCCATTCATTTCTCTGACGAACATATTCAGGATCATCCCTGACCAAATCTCAAAAAAAAAGGTCTCCCGAGATCCCTGCGACTGAAATTAATCCTTCGACAGTATTAATTTTACTACGAATTATACAAGTCTTAGTCATTTTGAGCAAACAATGAACAGTAGCACAGAAGTTAGACCGGACTATTAGCTAGCTACTGGAATGCAATAAAAAAGATGAGGTTGCGTGCATGTGCAGTGATTAGGCCATAGGGATGAGCGGCATCGGAGTTGCTCGTTGCAGCTAGAGAAGGGTCTGGCGGCGTTGGCGCGTTGGTGCTGGTCGGCAGCAAGTAGTTCGACGGTGAACCACGCTGGGTGGCTCCGGGTTGCACGGTTGCCTAGGCCGGCAGCGCAGGAGGACGACACGACATCGTGGCGTCGCGGGACTTCAGCGTGATGCAGCTGGGCGGCCAGAACTTGTCGACGCGCAGCGAAGCCCGGCCAGCAGCAGAAAGAACACGGCATGGTGGCCAGCAGGAACTCGGCGGCATCCACTTGGGACGGTAGCTCTCGGGGCTCGGCCTGGGCACATGCCCGCCAACTCGGACGACAGCAGGGAGGGTAGGCAGGCGTGGCAAGGCTCGCTGGAGCGCGACGGTAGACGATGGAGGGGCTCCAGGGGTGCTCCATACAGCAGCTCGGCGACAGAGAGGCTGAGCAAGGCAAGCACATGCGCGGGAGGAGCGCATCAGGAGGAAGATGGCGTGCTGCTTGGAATGGAAGAGGATCAGAGGGAAAGCTTCTGCTGCTGCTTGTGTGCGTAAGTGGAAGGGAGAGCGAGACAGAGGAAGAGGTGTGCTGCTAGCTATGATTGAAAAGGGAGCAAGAACTGAGCTGCTGCTTCTGTGCTGTGCTCTCAGTGAAGACCACACAAGGAGAGAGAGCAGTGAGAGAGAGAAGAGTGCAACAAACAACAGGAGGGAGGAGATAGAACTGAGAGAGCAGTGAGGAAGAGCTGCTCGGGAGGGAGATGAAGTGCCGCTGTGAATGGAAAAGGAGCAGAGAGGGAGCTTCTGCTGTTGCTGCTTGTATGCACGAGCGTGAGGGGATGAGCCAAGACACAGAGGAGATAAGGATGAGGAGGACAAGCGCATGGGAGGTGGTATGGTCACCGTCCTTGGTTGAGATGAGCACAGGAGGGGAAGAGAGCAAGGCGTGGCGCTCGTCCTTAGCTGATAGTGAGCTCAGGAGCGGTATGGCGAGGAGAACATAGGCGAAGCTTCCTGAGTGTGACTGTTGGTTGATTTGAGCTGGGTCAAAAGAGAGGAAATGGACTAGGAAGAGAGAATGTGGCCCTCAAGATACGCATCTATTTTTAGGTAATAAAATTTTGATTTTTGAAACTTACCCAGATGCGCTCTAAAAAAATTCTACCAAATATTTTCAAAATAGTACAGACCATAAGGTATATCTGGTTAAATTTTTATAACTTTTGGCTAAGCCAATTTTTTTTAAAAAAATTAAGACAAGATACTATGCATATAAACCATGATTTGTGATGCACAGAAAAACTCAACGAAAATAAAAGAAAGAAAATCTCATAAATACATTAACATCAAACAAATCAACTATCACAGATTGAACACACCAGACAAATTCTGAAAGAATCAAATTTATACTCCTAAAATTTTAAAGAAACTCAATCTCTTGAAAATTAAACCTGTAGCCTCGTATTAACAACGATTAATTATCTCAAAAATTACAACCTAGGATTTTGGGATGTTACATGAAGTGTGGTGGCTTCAACAAAGATGCGTTAATCACACCATTAACTTTTGAAACAAAATGGGTTTCTATCTTCTCATCCTTGGTTTTCAAAACATTAGGATTGCTAAAACTCTCTTTTCTGCAAATTAACCTATACAGCTAGAATCCTTGATTCATCCTATGCATGTAGAATACACTAGTGCTTTGAGTAGAGCATGCTGGATACTTTGTGTACTCATATACTACACTTATATTTTGGATTCAGACGATGAGCCGGACTATAGCTTCTTGGACAACTACACAGAAGACTAGAGGAAGGAGGGTTGCGATCTACCGTTGAGTTGCCTATGCATGAGTCGCTACGTAGTTTTCCGCTATCATGATGTTTTTCTTTTAGCCCGAGGGCATTTATGTACTTGGCCTTTGGGCCTTCATGATGTAATAATGAGGAGCGATGTACTCTAATTATGTAATCTCGTTTAATGTATGAAATGATGTTATCTGTGACAATGGTTGTATGTGTCAGTCTGTTCCTCGGACTGATACAGAGGTACAGAGTTCCTGAATTCTAGGTAAGGAATCCGAGGGCGTTACAGAATTATTTGTGGTAACTGATAGCATGTGGGCGACCGCGTGTCACAAATACCACTAAAAGGTTATGAACAATATTGCATGATGCATGAGAGACAACGCCAGCAAGGCCCCACAGCTCACCGATCTTTAGCCACCACCTTCCTCCCCAGCCATATGCTAAACCTGCCCCTACACCCTCAATCATGATGGTGTTGGTCTATCGCTAAGTCTCCCCTGCCTCCGACGTCGGCCCACTGCCGATCCTTCGCCACCGCCGTGCCTCCCCGGTCATCCTCTAAACCTACTCCCACACCCTTAATCCCGAATCCTAACTACATCCCAAACCCTAGCGTGCCGAAGGATGCTGGGAGAGAGAGGGTGTACGTCGAGCATCTATAAGTCACATAAGAGACATATAGTATTTCCGACAGCAATCCCTATGTTCAGCATACCGATAAGGCTGTGCAACTTCCATGAAACTGCTTACAACGCATGCACCAAGTTAGTCGAATCTATGTGCGACTTGACGTACGTGGTGTCTAGATTATGCGACGTCAACGATAAGCTTTGCCTTCCGGGTCAAGCACGTCACAGCCATGACCTAGGGAAGTGTCGTATGTAAGGTGGCAATTTAAATTTCTGGCACCTGGCAGCGACCACTAAGGTTCAGAAAAGACAGCGAATTTTTGTATTTGCCTCTTAATTGGTCAAGTATGGAGCTTTCTCGTAGCAGAATGACGAATTTTCTGACACGGATATGGATGGACCCGGCCTTGAAATGAAATCAACGCGCCAGTATCCAATTCAAAGATAAGCAGTCGGTTGAAGATTTAAATTTGAAATGTTGCTTCGTTGAGGTCTTCACACTGATGAGTGCAAGCAATGGCCGGCGTAAGCGACGTGGACAAGAAATCGACAGAGATGTGGCCCGCATTCCAGACGCATTTGATCGCTTCGGAGCGCACGGCAAGGGTGCGAGATGACGACATGCAGATGTAGCATTTCTGCTGGAAACGTAATGGCAGAGGCATGCAGACTGTAAGACACACAGAAATGCTCGCTCGCAAAGTTCAGGACGACCATATATATATACTAAACATTGTAGTGGTAGGTTCAGGAATGACGATGACAGACATTGAAGTAAGTAGTAGCTTCAGCACACTTAACACCACGCATTATTATCTTAACATACATGCAACTACTACCACTGCATCTCCTAAAGGGGAGGCGCTCGCGCATGGCAGTGGCAGTGGCAGTTGGCTTTGGCTGGTACACATTCACCGGTTCGCTTCCTCCAACTGGGCAGCCTTGTCCCGGTGGGCGAAGAAGGCGTAGAAGCCACCACCGATTGTGGCGAACGCCATTCCCCACACCACCAAGGCCACCAGCGGCGGCCACCTTGTGCGAGAACATGACCGTCAGCAGCGTGGTCAGCCCCCAGACGCAGGCCTTGAGCCACTCCCGCCGCGGGGAGTCCCGCGGCGCCCTCTCCAACAGGCGGAGGCACACGAACAGGAGCACCAGGTCTAGGTAGGACACCACGATGAAAGCCACTGATCCAGGATGATCGCCTTCCGAGCAGTAGATCGCCATGGCCGATCATGGGCAGGCTGGCTCCTTAGACTGCAAACGTAGAATAGGAATGGATAGGAATTGCTTATTAAATTGTGCCGGTCAGGACTCACATTTGAGACATATGGCTCTGATATTTTATTGAGCTGTATGTATCGGCCAATTGACTTCAAAAGCCTAACTTGATAGAGAAAGACAGACAGTTCACTAACACAGATATTTTCTTCTCATTCCTTACCATCGTGTAGAAATTGTTTTGCATCCAACGTCGCCGTGGAGGATAGGAAGAAAGCACAAAAGAGGAAGGAGCAGATTCATCTGCAGGGTTGCTTGACGGCACCGTCGCCACTGCGGCTTTCAAGCACACCACGGGAGGTGTGTGGATTAGCAACCCTAAGAGCTCGCCGCTGGCTGTTAGAAAGGTTGGTCTCAAACAAAAGCTGTTTTGGAACATGTGTCAAACTATAAAAAGTTGCCACTAATATACACGAAAAAGTATTATGGTTTGCCAAAAAATATGTTCCTACTAGATTTTTCATGAAAGTACATTCAAATCATTTATTAATAATTTATACTAACATATACCTAGAAAAAGTAATGATCCCCAAACGAGAAGTAAAACTGAATGGACAGAAATAACCCTTCCGTAACCCTTAAAACTTTCATGAAAAAAAGAACTCATGAAACTTAAACGAAAAGAACTTGAGGACCGTCAAGGCTTTTGAGAGCACAGATGGGCACCCGGCAACAGAAGCAAGGAAGCCACTCGCAGCCTGAGGTTGTCGCTGAAATTTCTGTCTCGATCCCGAGAGATAACAATAGGAGACGACCATGGCCAGGATCTGGAACTAGAGACTCGCTTCAAGGGCGAAGAGAACAAATTAAGCAACAACTCGAGGCTGGCTACCGAGGGAAAGAAACAAAAACTGAGCAGATACGGAGATTAGAGTGGCACAGGCAAAAGCAGCATCCATCACGATCATGGTGACAAGGGGCAAGATGCAGAGGAAGTAACAATCCTGCCCAATCCTGCGTACCTGAGTCTCTGCCTTGGGCACAACTTCATGGAACGAACCTCTGGACCCCCAAGAGAGACTATGTACAGGCTGGGGCGCTGCTTTACACGACTGGGTGGTCCTTACGGTATGATCTCATTGGTCCGTAGCTGTCCTCGTGAATGATTTTTTTTTTCATTTCTACTTAATCGAGTCGGTGTTACAGTGTGTATTTATAGCTACACCAAGTATTAGTATTGGAGCAGGCAACTGTAGCAAACATGTACTTGTGAAGATTGTAGCGAAATATTTTAAGATATATATGTCATTTTAGTGATTAATGACAACATAGTCAATGGGACTAACATATTTGTCAAGTATATATTTTAGTAGGTTTCATTGATACAATGTATGAAGAAGCCACCGCAATCCGGATAAAGTTTGGTTGAATTAGAGAAGTCCTAGAAAGATTTGTCTCACCGGATGATCCGATGAAAAGGGTGTTGCACTCACTAGAGCATTTCTGACAAAGGGGGAGAGAAGGCTGAAGACCTCTCTAGAAGGTCCGGTGATTAGCAAATGTGCTCACCAGAGCAATTCTTTAAGAGAAGGATGATGTGCTGAAGAATGGAGAACAGTTGACCGGATAGTCTGGTGCTTGGTTTGTGCACCGGAGTATTTTCCAGCAGAAGAGAAGATGAAGATCTGACCAGATAGTTCGGTGCTTGGAATGTTCACATCGGATTGTAGCACCGGAGTATTTCTTGCAGAAGCGACTACAAATGTTGAAGTATGAAGAACAACCCACCAGAAGGTCCGGTGCTCTGAAGATTATCTCACCAGAGTATTAGTTTCAGAGAGGGTTGAAGTGACGCGATCTGGCTCAAGACAACTCACCGGAGCATTATTTTCAGAGAGGGTTGAAGTGACGCAATCTGGCTCAAGACAACTCACAGGATAGTCCGGTGATGAAATTCAAGTATGTCACGTCCCAAATTCTTAATCACACAATTAAGCATAATCATGCTTCTTAAGCATTATATTTAATTTTGCATAATTGTATTTGGGAATACTAATGCACTTCGTTAAAAGTTAATTGGATGAGAGAAGAAATTTTGGGAGAGAAAATGGTTGAATTCGCAGTCAAAACATACTCCTTTATCTAACACGTGGGCCCCACACCTCACCCACTTCAACCACTCAAGTGGGCAGTCCCCACCTACCCCCCCCTCTCTCTCCCACCTGCTCCCACTCTCACACCCCACCGTGCTCTAACAGGCCACAAGGAAGAGCTCCCCCTCCCACTCAAGCTCTCACTCCCCCTCTCCATTTCTTCCAAAATCCGAGCTCAAGAGAGGGTTGAAGGTATACATATGGTACCATTACATTCTAGAGCTCATAAGCTACTCATCCATCTAATTCATTTTCGTTTTCTCGAAAGATTCGAGCCAGATTTGATGTCTTTTGGTGTTCTTGGTTGAAGCACAAGGAACACCAGAGTTCTTCGATTTCCCTCCGTTTCCTCCATTCCTCGGCGGTCACCCAACTCCACAGCATCTTGAGTAAGTCTCTTAGGCTCTCCATGGTAAGAATTCGTGATTTGGTTGATCGATTTCGAGTTTTAGCAAAGTTCATGAGTTTTGAAGTTTTGGACCAAAATGAGGATTTAGATGAGATTTGAGTTAGGAATCGAGTTGCTAGGTTGATGAGTGAATTCTAGACTCCATAAACCATCTCAAACATGTTCCTCTTTAGTTGGAAAAGATCGCAATTTGATTTGGCAATTTTTTCTCCAAAATCAGAGAAGTTCTAGGCAGTGTAGAGTATCCGCATAAAAGTGCGGATAGTCCACAAAATGTGGAGGTTCCGTATCAAAGTGTGGAGGGTCCGCACTTTCTGGGAAAATGACAATTTGAATTGTATTCAAGATTTTCTTAGGGTTAAGCTACAAAGTTAGTCTAGAACCCTTGGTATGGTATATGCGCAGGGTATGTAGCATAGATTCAAGTTTGAGGTTAAATCAATCGACGAATCGTCGAAAACACATTTTCAGCCCAAGTCCGGAGTGTCCGGACAAAAGTCCGGAGGGTCCGCATATGTCCGGAGTATCCGGAGAATTCTCCGGATAGTCCGGAGTTTGCCTGAGTTGCGCAATGTCCGAATGTTCCGCATAATTTTGTGGATAGTCCGCATATGTCCGGAGGTTCCAGAGAATTTTCCGGAGGTTTCGCACTTTTGGCAACTTTTCAAATTGGTTTGAGTCCCAATTTTGTTCTAACTCGCATATTTGCAATTTTAACATGTTTTGCGCATCTTATGGCATGTATTGTTACATTTCATCCATACTCATGGCATTACACGTGTTATTCTTCTAACAGAACGTTGAACCGACGATCCTGGCGAGCGAGGGCGATCCGGAGGCACCCCACCTTTGTGGGCCAGTGCATCAAGACAAGCATCTAACATATTGCACTATGCTAATTGAATTGAATAAAGTCTAAATATTGATAAATTATGCTTATTTATAGGTTTGTATGTATAGGAAGTCGATTTCGGGCTTTTATGGGTAGAACCTATATTGATTGCATTGTCTCTACCTTGAATTATTGTTAATCTATATCCTTGTAGCCTGGGTTTATTCATGATAAAGTCTAACTTAAAAGTGATGCGAGATGCTTAGCAATGCATAGGTCCTCGGTAGATGTCGAGTGGTGGAACGTCCCATCGTTCGCGAGCTATAGGTTAAATTACTTTCACAATGATTACCGTGTTGGGTTGTTGATGTTGGTTGGTCGAGTGGTGAGTATGAGGCGAGGTGTGAGCGGTGCTAGGAGGTGTTTGTCCTACCCGGATGTGGAGTTCCCCTAGGTAGGTCGGTAGAGGAAACCGAACACCATAGACCGCTTTGCGCCAGTTAAGTACCGATCGTCGGGGTAGTTGGCTTTAGTACTTACCTTACTCACCGCATGTCGATCTAATGGTAAGGCGAGCTGAATACCTTTGCAGTTGTGGCTTTGTGGGGCCTGAACCTCGACGATGTGTGCGGGCTGGCTTGTAAGTGGTACTAGTTTGCTCTGTGAGTAGTTCTAGTACCGTCGGGTCGAGCGATGCATGCCGCACACGGTTGGACTGGTTGGGAAAGGTTGACATAGGTATCCCCTTGTGTGCACTTTAGCAGGTGATACAAGCCGTATGATACCCGAGTCGTGTGGGTTCAGGAGTATCCTCTGCAGGATATATAAACAGTTCGAACTGCCGCGCTCTCGGTCATGAGCATGTTTCTGTCCATCTGCATCGGTCGTAGAGTTTCGAGTATGATTTGTGGTTCGGTATGTGGGAGATGGTGATGTGGGCACTTGTTACTTATTGATATACATGTTGTTTATAGTTACACTTGTTCGGTTGTTAGTTGCAAGGTAGTTTTCATATATTTTGGTTAAGATTCAGTCGCTCACACATATGTCAAGGAGGCTTAGTGCATATGTTTTACTTAACCTGTGGTTCATTCTTGCTAATGATCAATGCATAATCCTTGGAGTCGAGCTATGTATATGTGCTCTATATGGTTTAAGTCTTACGAGTACTTTCGTATCCAAGCCTGCGTTTTCAGGTACTCTTGTTGCTGAGGAAGAGGCGGTGTTTGGCTACTTCGTGCCCGTCGATGCGGGTGGTGGGAAAGAGTAGTACATCCTACTCTAGGTGGTCGTGCTTTTGTGATGGAGCCTAAGGGCATATGGCTCCATCCCCCTTTTGTTGTATAGCTTTTAGTCTTCCTCTGCTTAGTTTTTTTTGCTGGTTAGGAGTTGAGCAGGTTTTAATCTCCTCCTAACTCCCTTTTGCTGTAAATTATGATAACTTGTTGCATGTTTAAGAACTTGTAATATAATATTAATTACTCGCTCTTTTTTAAGCTTTGTTGTGATGTATATGTTGGAAAGGCATGTGTTTCGATCTTGGACACAAAACACGTGTCGGGACTACCGGGATGATATTCTGGTTAATCATCAAGGTTGTGATTATGAATAATGATCCTCTTGGTAATTAATTAGAATATTATTTGGACGGTTCCTCACAAAGTAACACCAGAGTATCCGGTGTTTATGATGACTTTGAGTGGAATTCAATGGCTAGTTTCTGATGGTGTACATACCGGATTGTCTAGTGATTGTATTACTATTGTCACTGGACTATCCGGTGTTAACAATTTCTGTGAGCCGTTGGGTTAACAGCTAGTTTGAGGGTTTAAAGCTATAACTAATTATCCACTCAGTCATTTGAAGTGGTGGTTGTCCAGAGAAATCCATATACACTATCCAAGCCATCTAAGTGCCTGAAGTGATAATCCAAGGCAATTAAGCACAACATTAGAGAGTGATTATTGCTTATAGGCCTAGAGAGAGTTGTAGCTAGGTGTTGCGACTTTGAGAGGGGATTAAGGAGTGATCCTAACTTGTACCAAGAGGTACGTCGATACATTGGAGTCTTGGTGACTCGCTGGCAAGCTTGTTGACCCTCTGACTTGGTGTTGTGCAGTGGCAAGGTGATTGTGCGGGGATGCGGAGACCCTTACCTTTGTGGCTCAAGCTCTGAAGTGATCATGACGGTAAGTGACTAGAAGAGAGGCTAGTGGTGAGACCTTGCTTTGGTGGTTTGGTGCCTCAAGAGTCGTGACCGGGAACCGGTCGGGAGCATATCCTTGGTGGAGCTCCAACGTGGACTAGCGGTGGCGTTTATGCCATCGATACCGTCGGAGGGTTAACTCCTATCGCAGGGATACCGAGGGGCCCCTTTTTAGAGATTCGGCCGGGGGGATGATCCTGAATATGTTCGCCGGAGAAATAAATGGGTATGAATGCGATGACCGGTGGGGTGGAATGATCTAGTGCGGAACGGAGTAAATACGCTGGTGTTTAGACAGGTTCGGGCCGTGCGGAGGCGTAACACCCTACTCCTGTATGGATACTATAAATGCCTTGAGAATGTCCCTCAAGGATGTTGCTGGTTACAAGAATGTTTGTCTATCTTAGAGCCTGAGGCTCCTTGTTCTTCGGTCTGCATGTATCTGCTGGCTTTGGGTGCTCTCGATCTTTTCTTCTCTGCTTGTGAGTAATTAATTCATCCTCCAGCCCCCTTTTGTCCGTTCTGCCGACGGCTTTAAATACCCGCCGACAGTAGCGTGCCCCGAACGGGCGGGCACGAGTTCCAACGTACCATAAATGGAAAGGGCGTCATCATCACCTCTGGGCGAAGTGACCGGGGGTGGAAAATGCGTCACACGCCCGGTCATCCGTCACCATAAATGCACTGGCAACAGGCGTCGTGGAGAGGGCCCACCGGGCAGCCGCAAAGCGGCCCGGCATGCCCGTCCTGTCTTGTTCTCCTACCGCAGCAGCACAACAGACGGAACGCCTCGGCCCTTACAACGTTATCCCAAGACGGGCTGGATGGCACGGGATGAGACCCGTGCATTTAATGACCCCACGCCCTTCTGCCAGAATGTGGCAGGAACTGACACCGAGCGTGGCGGGAGCAGTTGGAGGTGACAGGCCATGCACGCTCTTTAAATGCGGCCTTGGGCCTTTGACTGGCTGACACCTCATCAGTGGGCCCCTCGGGGGCCACTGTCAGGGGGCTCTCTGAGTCGTCGAGGAACCGAGTGCTCGGGGGTCACTGTTCACCTCCCCGAGCACTCTCTCCCGAGAATGCCCTTTCTTGTCCTCGGGGAACCGAGTGCTCGGTGGTACTGTTCACCTCTCCGAGCACTCTCTCCCGGGCACGCTTGTACGGATCCTCGGGGGACCGAGTGCTCGGGGGCTGCTGCACGCAACCCCGAGCACTCTCTCCTGGAACTTCCTTTAGTGGGTCCTCGGGATACTTGGGCGCCCAGGGGGCCACCGCTCGCGGTCTCGGGCACATTTCTCCCGGTACTTAGCTTTCCTGATCGTCGGGGGACTCGGGTGCTCGGGGGCCACCGCATACCTCCCCTGGCACTTTCTTCCCGGTACTTAGACTTCGCAGATCATCGGAGAACTTGGGCACTCAGGGGCCACTGACTGCGGCCCCAAGCGCCCTCTTCCGTAGGGATGAAAACGGAACGGGAAAATCCCGTCCCGTCCCGGTGCCGTATCCCGTTTTTTCCCGATCGTTTTCGTATTTTCGGATCTTATTCGGAAACGGGATGAAAACGGTATAGGTCCGGCGAAAACGGTACCGAAAACGGTTTGAGCTATTTTCGTCCGTTTTGCTATTTTTCCGTTTTTATGCGGGATATTCCCGTTTTCCTCCCGTTTTTCCTTCGCGGGATAAGACCTGAATACATAAACCCTAGCCCACTAAGGCCCATGTGCCGACGGCCTGTTAGCTTGCTACCGCCGCTTCCTGAACAGCTGAACCCCTATTCGGCTATTCCTTTTCGTGTCGCACTGTCGCCCTCACCCAGCCGCCAGAGCTCCGCCTCCGCGCAGTCGCCCGCCAGCCGCCACTCCGCCGGAGGCCAGACGCTCCGTAGACCGTAGCCGCACTCCGCCAGCCAGGCGCCGTCGCCCAGCCAGGCGCCAGGCGCTCCGCCAGCTTCAGAAATCCAAGAGAAATAAGCGGTGGAGGAAGAGAAAAAGAAAGCATGTCACGGAGCTTTTCCAGAAGGTGGTACTTATCGTTGCCTTTTACTGTTCATTATATTTGCGAAGACGTTCCTTTCACATCTAATCAACCAAAAATCCAACTATTGGATGACATCCATTGTCTTGATGTTTCACAGGAGTGTGCAGATTATGACAGAATCGACAAGGAAGCTGATGAATGGAGAGCTAGGCAAATAGCCAAGGACATCGCGAAACGCAAGGTACCTTTCATTTGTGAAAAATGTTGTTTCATTCGTAAGGATACCTTGTAGTAGGACAGCATTGTGGCTCCACGATTAAGTGATTAACCGATTCATTGGTATACATGCAAACCAGGTGGAAAGCACGAAACAGATTGCCAAGAAGAAAGCAAATGAGGAAAGGAAGCGTCTAAAATCTGAGGTAATATTGGAACCAAATTAATGCTTAGGGTGTCCTGTGAAAGTTCTATTCTCTGTGAGGACTATGTTTCATTAGTTGTCTGCAAGTGTATCTGCATGTGCTATTGAATACTAATACAACCTGATACTTGAGTTTGGATGAGTTAAGTTGCAAGCTATAAGTTATACCTTTATATTCTTGTGACCTGTGACCTTTCTCTAGTTTTCTTATGAATTTAGGAACCCTCTGAACTCTATTATCTATTTATCTGGAAGTTGCCATCTAAAACTTTGTTATATTTGCCTTTGAAGTGCAATCGAACTGAATTTGAATAAGTTAAGTTGCAAGCAAGCTTTAAGTTACACCATTCTATTCTCTAGTTTTATGAATTTAGGAACCCTCTGAACTCCATTATCTCTTTATCTGGAAGTTTCTATCTAAAACTATGGTATATTTTTCTTTGAGGTGCAATCCAACTTCTGCGCCATCATTCCACTACCTTCCTGCTTGCTACCCCTCCCTCCCCCAAGAGTTGTTATGCAATCAAATAATTATTGTGTAGTTGTTTGAGTTGCTTTATTTATATTTTAATCTACTAATGATTCTATATTTGTATGGACGTTTTTTAGTTAATAGTAACGGCATAATATTCTTGATTCCAAATGAACTAATTTTCTCAATACAAATCTTCCACTTTCAGCTTGAGCTTGCCCTTATGGTTGAGAAACTACAGGAGCTTCGCTCTATAAGAGTTCAAAAACCGAAGAAGCAAGGCAAGATATTCTTGTTTACCTATTGTTTTATTTAACCTTCTCTGTTTCACAGTATATGTCTGGTAACCTTTTGCTAACAGATCAATTAGGTGAAGTAACTAGAAAATGATTAATAATTGGGTCATGTTTACCCTTATTAATAGATACTTTAATGGTTAACCACTCATTCTCTCTCACACAGCCTTGGAAGCATGGCCAGTGGTTGGAAAAAATGCAATGGCTACACTTTATTTCGTAGTGGACTTGCATTGCAAAAGGATAATCCCCAAGAAAATGTACATGTACTAAAACAGATGGAGTGTTATCATCACATTGTTTTCTGACTTAAGGTCTTAAGGACTCAGCTATGTTGTTCAGATTCAGGCATTGCAAGCTGAAGCACACAGGCCTAACAATCCTCTTTTCTTTTATTAAGAGAAAAGGATATCTTATTAATTATGCTAATAGCATATCTGTGCCTACCTGTATATGATACTATTGGCAGAAACTCTTATAAATCCAGTGTGCTTACTGGCTTCTGCAAGACTGCAAACCTTGCTCTTTGCGTCGGTGGTGTTGATTTTTCTTTTTAATTAGTTCAGTTGAATTAATCTAAATATCAAGAGATGGATATGATGAATGATGCTGATGAGTGATGAGCTGTCGGCTACGTGGAAGAATATTTGTCTATGTATTTTGCACTTTTGCTATCCTATATTCCTATTAGGCTATTATTGTGACTATGTTGTGTCGGTGTGTGAATTTATCTATTTGTGACTCATATGTCATTATGTGAACGAACACGGTTGAATGTGGTGTACTAGTGTGACAGTATTCAAACATCTAGTGTATGAAAATTGATTGGTTATATCCTGTTTGAATTATCGGTTCCCGACCGATACCGACGTGTTTCCGTTCGGATTAATTCGTTTTCGATATCCCGACATTCCCGAGTTCGTACCCGTTTCCGACTTTCCCGTTTTCGATTTCGTTTTCGAGATAAAATGTGAAAGTGAAAACGGTTAGAGGGTTTTCCCGACCGTTCCCGTCCGTTTTCAACCCTACTCTCCCGGGACTTAATCTTTTTTACCTTGCGGAGGAGACTCTGCGGGATGGCATCACGTGGCGGATTGCTGGCCTGGCCTCGGGATTTAGGGACCCCCGGTTCTTGATTCACCGACAGATATCATGGGATAAAAATCTCTTGTGCCGAGTTTGTTCTCTCTACCTTATTTACGCTTCTGCATTTACATTCTTGCAATTTAATTTCCTAGAATAGTTTGCTAGGATTGGCTATAGGTTGCAAAACTCTTTGAATAGTATAGTAGCCACACTAGATAAATTTAGAGCACATTTAGATAGAAACTAATATCTACGTTTACAACTAGATAACATTATTCTACTGTGTAATATAAACCTATACTATCATTAGCGACTAGGGATAAAAATGAAACGGGAAAATCTCGTCCCATCCCGATATCGTTTTCTATATTTTCTCAGCCGTTTTCGTTTTCACGGGACTTACACGGGAATGGGACGAAAATGGGACGAGGTAGCCGGGAAGCGGGAGCGAAAACGATTTTGGCCTTGTCCCAACCGTTTTTGCAGTATCCTGTATTTAAGCGGAATACTCCCGGTTTTTGTCCCGTTTTTGGCCCCCAGGACCGAGGCCCAATAGCAATAGTGCATCCGCCGAAGTGTCGAACCGTGTTACCAAGGCCCAGCGCCCAGACGAGGCCACGAGGAGCCAACCTAACCCTAGCCACTTGCCCACCTCTCCTATTGGCTGTCGTCGCCACTCCTGTTGACTGCCGTTGCCACTCGGCAAGTCGCCATTTCCTGCGCGACTGCACTAGTCTCTCGCCGTCGTCGCTCGTGCCATCGCCACTCGGCAAGTCGCCAGCTCGCCTCCTGCCCGCTCCTGCGCAACTGCAGGAGTCTCTCACCGCCGTCTCCAGCTCGCTGCCCACCCGCTCCTGTGCGACTACGCTGCCGCATGCCCGCGACGAGCTGCTGATGGCGCCCACTGGAGAAGCCCCTTTAGGCTCCAGGCCACCGGAAAAGTTTTTGGGCTTAGGCCACATGCTCCCGTCGCCACCGCCGCCACATTCAGGTACATCTTCGACTCTTCGATTCGATTGCATGCTCCTCGGCTCCTCGTAGGTGGATTCGTCCGTGTTTATCCTGGATCCACACCCATGTATCCATAGAACCTGTGATTACTGATGAAGTGATGCGCCCATGTGTGCTCCTCGCAAGTCACTAGAGATTGTGGGAATTCTGTGATTAATGATGAACTTTTTTTATCAGATTACTGATGAACTGATGATACATTGATACTCATGCTATGTTCTGCCATGTGAACCTGATGAAATAATTATTGGTCTTGATTTGTATGTTTAAGTCATCCGTGTGTAGTTCCATGTAAAAATACATTGTTGATCATAGTAATGCTCCTTACAATGAACATATTTGCCTGCAATTCTATTACAGCTCTACATTCTCAGTTCCATGTAAAAATACATTGTTACAGCTCTACATTATTTCATATTTGCCTGCAATTTAGAGATCTATATTAGAAATTGAATCCATTTGGTAATAGTAGTGGCTCTGAATATCTTTATATTGTTGCTTCTTGTCAGGATCCAAAAGGAAGGCAAGCCAAAATCTCCTGTTCTTTTTCCCGACCGTTCCTGTTCATTTTCATCCCTATTAGCGACTACTTTTGTATTACAAATTGTTTGTTGCTCTTTGTACATGATGTTATTGCTATTTACAACCTTCGAACATGATTATGACTATAATATGACTGTTGTTTCAATTACTGTAATATAAACATGTCGTTGTTGTTTATCTTGCTGCTATCGTTGTGTCTGCTCAGTGTTGTGATAGTATTGTTGTCACAACACTGATGTCTCCAGCGATGTCAATGGTGCAATTTTTGCACATTTCTGTGGTTCAGTCTCTTTCTATGTTTAAATATCTAATGTTGTATTACATTCAGCATTTATACAATTTTTTGCATTCTTTCTGCGTGGCCATGATAAATCATATTCTAATATATGAAAAAAAATTCCAATCTCCAATCAATGGTATTGGAATATATAATATTACACGGGGGCGCGGCAACACCGCACTATTATTCTAGTAGTATCCAAAGTGGTGTTAATAAAAACAAGAATATATACTCCCTCTTATCACAAATATAAGTCCATATATCTTTCCATCTAACCCATTCATACATATATTGAACATAAGGTAATGCTCTGCGCAATCAAAATGTACATTCATTATGTTGTTACAAAAAATAGTACATATAAGCAGAAATATATTAATCTAATTTGGATGCAAAGTTAGCAACTAAGTAATTCTGAATGGCAAATAAAATATTCATGAATACTGGAGGTGAGGCGTTACTGCGTTAGTATGTCCATTACTAAGCAAACCATGCAGTTGTAAATTGCATTGGAAAAGCAAATTTAGCGCATCAACATTATAAACATATACTCTTGCGAACAGCTAAACCGGTTGATAATATTTCTTTTTGTCCATGGTATAGGTAAAACATATTGAAACCAAGGTATATAAGCACAGAAGAACCAAAAGCTTTATACAATCTCCAACCTTCAGAATTCATCTCTCTTCAGTGATAGTGAGTTTGAAACTTTTTTGCCACTAATAACTACTGAAATTTTTGCATAGCTTGACAGTGTTCGCTTTCTGAATCATTGCAATGAACAGCAACAAGAAGACCCAGACAAGGGCCGTGTCAATAAACGATGCAGTGCCAAAAAGATGAGTTAATTCAGATATTTGTCCAAGTACTAATTAACATTTTACTATGGTAAAATAACCGCTAATGTACAATGGTGAGTTTGAAACTTTCAAAACAGTTATAGTGAGTTGAGAGGTTAGTTATCGTCATCAGGAAAGATGACTTACAGACAAAACAATGATGGCAGCGTGGAGGTTTGCCATTTTGACAATGAAAGCAATATCTAGGAGCACTTCCTTGTTCCTCTGAAGCGGGTAATGAAGGATCCCCACTATCTTCAGCATCATGTCTCCAGTTTTTAGATACAGCGCCAGGACCATCAAATAGCACTACAGAATCAATGCAAGCAGCAGAAGAAACAAGATCCCTGAAGAAGTTTAAACAAGATAAATCAAATATAGTCATGGCCCGTTTTTCTCATAAGTTGATGCTAGCAGGTAGCGACTATAAATAATTCAAAGGTGGTCGACAAAGATGATGTACCCGGAGAGGATGCATAAGCGAGCGGATCCAGTGGAACCCGAAGACGAACAGCATCGTGCGCGGGCGTCCGGACCGCAGCACCGCGTCCACCCCACAAGCCGGGCGTCCACAAACAGCGTGCACGCACGGCACACGAGGTAGTACGCGAGCACACTCGCGACAAAGCGGAGCAGGAGCAGGACGGCGCCAGCCACGCCGCGTGGAGACGAGGTCCATGGAGCACGGCTGCAAGCCTGCGACGGGAACACCGTGGTCACCGCCGTCGTAGCCCAGCGCTCGAATCCGGCCGCCGCCACCCCAGCACCCGGATCCCGCCGTCGCAGCCCTCCCAACGCCCGGATTCGGCCGCCGCCAACCCAGCGGCCGGATCCCCCTCCCAACGCACAGATCCTGTCATGGCTTGGAGAGCCAGTATATACTCGTTGGGTGCAGTTGACACCAATAAATTTTTGCAGCCAAGTAATAGTATATATGCATTTAATTAGTATGAACCCATTTAATTAGTATGAACCTGCACACTGGACGCACCGCACGCTGCACAGCAATTCAGCACCACGCAACAAAATCCAAGACTCCATCGTCTCGTCGTCTCGTCGCCCGTCGACTGGACGGCGAGCTCGGCCGGAGCCCCCGTCGTCTCCTACTCTCGTCGGCTCGTCGCCCGTCGCCCGTCGACTGGACGGCGAGCTCGGCCGGAGCTTGGCCGCCGAATCGCCGACGAGCGGCCAGTAGCGGCGGCGAGCGACGCACGCAGGTCGCGGGAAGCCGGGCCAGCGTCTCGGCGAGGGAGGCTGCGCAGTTAGCCAGTGACGGCTCGACGGTGGTGCGGCGGGGTAGCTCGACGGTGGATTTGTCTCGGCAGCGACGCAGCGTCGGATTTGGGGGCGGCGGCGCGTGCTGCTGCTGTGTTGTGCTCTGTGTGGCTGTGTGCTCGGCTGGGAGAAGGGAGGGAGCAGAGAGGGAGTGAGATTTGAGAAGGGGGAGTGAGCTTTGTGCGTCTGTGTTGCCCTCTGTGTCCCGGAACCTTGATTAATCTAGGTTATGAAACGATATTTCTCAAAAAAAAGATCGATCATTAGGTCCAGATAATGATGCAGGCACTTCAAAGCCACCCCTTAGACGCAAGCAATCAAATGCTGCTGCTCTCCCAAAGCCTTCTTCTATTCAGTGAGAAATTGAGTTAGATGAACTGCCTTATGAGCCGGTTGATCAGAAGAGAATTTCAGAGTACCTAAGAAACAAGATGAGATTAGGCAAAGATATTTAACCAGGGGACTTTATAGGCCAGCACCTGATTTTGATTATCCACAGAGGGTCATTAGAGATGATCCACGAAGATTTAATCCAGAATGGTTTCAGGAATATGGTGGTTGGCTTGAATACAGTGACAAAGTGCATAAGGCCTTTTGTTTCTGTTGCTACCTTTTCAGAGATTGCCATGAGGGACAAGCTGGGAATGATGCATTTTCAATTAAAGGTTTGAACGGTTGGAACAAAAAATACAGACTAGATACCCATATGGGTAAGGGTAATGTTAATAGCTTTCACAATATGGCAGTGAAGAGATGTGATGCTTTGATGAATTAAGATCAATCGATTCAGGTTGCTTTCAATAAGCAAACTGATCTTACAAAAAAGGATAATCGAATTCGGCTTAATGCTTCAATTGATTCAGTTAGATACTTGTTGCATCAAGGCTTAGATTTTCGAGGCCATGATGAATCAAAAGAGTCAAAAAATAAGGGAAACTTTCGAGAGTTGGTACAGACTTTAGCAGATCAAAATGATGCTATACGGAAGGTAGTTCTTAGAAATGCTCCAGAAAATTGTCAATGGGTATGTGGAGACATTCAAAATGAAATTGCTAGTTATTTTGCAAAGGTAACATCATCATTAATTCTATTGCCTATTATTTCTGTTTTCTTAAAAGTTATAGCTGATCTCTAGCACAGATAACTTTGAATTCTATTATTGAAGAAATTAGGGGTGATGTGTTCAGTTTGTTGATTGATGAGGCTTCCGATGTGTCTGATAAAGAGCACATGACAGTTATCTTGAGATATCTTAGCAAGAATGCATTTATCATTGACCGGTTAGTTGGAGTTGTACATGTGAAGGAAACATCAGCAATATGTCTCAAGGCTGCTCTTCAAAAATTATTCACTGATATTAGATTAAGCATAAAACAGGTCAGAGACCAATGCTACGATGGGGCAAGCAACATGCATGGTGAGTTCAATGGCTTGAAAGCCAAAATTATGGAAGAGAATAGGTCAGCATATTATGTGCACTGTTTTGCTCACCAGCTCTAGTTGGTTATTGTGGCAGTAGCAAAGAAGAATGAAGATATTGCAGATTTTTTCTACATGATCTCTCTTTTATTCAATGTGGTTGGAGCTTCTTGCAAAAGAAAAGATATGATTAGAGAGAAACATTGAGAGGGGATAAAAAAAACTATAAGTAGTGGACGGATTAGCACTGGTACAGGGTTAAATCAAGATCAAACTCTTCAAAGAGCTGGTAACACACGTTGGGGTTCACACTACAGAACCCTCTCAAGTCTAGTGAGATTGTTCCCATCTATTGTTTCTGTTCTGAAATATGTTGAGAAAGAAGGCAAAAATGAGAAGAAATGTCAGGCACGTGGTCTTCTAGCATATTTTGAGATCTTTGATTTTGTGTTTTATTTGCATATGATGCTGCATATATTAGGAAGTGCAAATACTTTGTCACAATCTTTACAAAAAAAGGATCAAGATATCCTGAATGCTATGTCATGTGTGAAGTCAACAAGGAATGATGTGCAAGAACCAAGGGAGAATGGATGGGACTCACTTCTAGAGAAGGCATATTCATTTTGTGAAGAACATCACATTCTGAAGCTAAACATGTAGGATGAATATGTCAATCGGCATAAACCACGGCAAAGAACCAATAAGACAAACCTCTAGCATTACCAAATAGAATGTCTTAATTCTGTTATTGACTGGCAACTTCAAGAGTTTGATGACCGTTTCAACGAGGTAAATTTTGCATTGCTTGGTCACATGGCTTCTTTCAACCCAAAAGACTCCTTTACTACTTTTAACTTGGAGAGCTTAGTGAAGCTAGCTGAGTTTTATCTAGATAATTTTGATTCAAAAAAATTGGATGATCTTGGTCCTGAACTTCGCACTTACATTGACAACGTGCGAGTAGATGAAAGATTTGCCAATTTGGATGGGATTGCTGATGTTGCTAAATTATTGGTGAAGATAAATAAGCATATTACTTTTCCTTTGGTCTATCGATTTCTAAAGCTCGTACTGATTTTGCCAGTTGCCACGGCATCAGTGGAGAGATGCTTTTCAGCTATGAATGTTGTCAAGAAAAAGTTGCGTAATAAAATGGGTGATCAGTTCATGAGTGATTGTCTAATTTGCTATGTAGAGAAAGACATGTTTCCTACCATTAGTAATGATGTTGTGTTTGATCTTTTTAAGATGATGAAAGATCAAAAGGGAAAACTCTGAAATGTGAGTGACTTTACATGTTTCGCTTGATGCCTGATAGCATTTATTTAAAACTTGTGAAACTAACATGTCATTTTTGTTCAATGTTTTCAGAAAGATGAGAAGCTGCACATGAAGCTATGAAGTTATTTTGGCACTACTATATTTAAAATATGTAAACAAGTGGTTTTATAATTTCATTCAACCAGTATGTCTTGCACTCTTTAGTTTTAATATAACAACTATATGTGATAAGTGATGTTATATTTCTATTCCTTATACTGTCTTGGAATGCTAAATTTTGCTGTAAGATGATGAAAAATTATACTTTACACTAATTAGTTCATACTAAATCCTCACAATTAGTGAACCCATTGGCTAAATTTTCTAGCTCCGCCCCTGGCTCCATGGATCCGCCCCTCCATGGATTCGACAACAACGATGCACGAAGGAGGCTCTCACGCCTATGCCTGCATGGGGTTCCAGCTCCATGATCTGGCGGAGAATGAGGTAGGGAGGCGGCGGCGAAGTTGGGGACGGGGCAGCGGGTTGGAGATGTCGGTGCTCATTTCTTTACAGGAACAGGAGCGAAACACGGATAGGCAGACGAAAGGAGAAGAGATAGACAAGTACGAGTAATCTGAACTAACGGTTCTCAAATATTACACACCCCAACTATCTGATTTCTCACATAATCTGAACTAACTAAATCAAAATATGTTGATAAATGTGTCCTTCAGCTATTATAGTTACGATGCTTTCTTGTTCTTTGCATCCACTCAAATATAAACATGGTAGTACTATGCATTTCGCTACCAAAAGATGAAACAAGGTATTACCAAACTGACGTTCATTGACAAAATGCTCACGCAATGTTGGAGCCATCATAAACTTCATAAGCCAAAATAATATGCAATTCCTAAACAATTTCATAATGCCATGATAGAAGAAACAACTTACTTTGATTATTTTCCAAACTCCATCGATTTGTTCTGGCTACTACCTATTTGCTACTCAGTCCACCTCCTTGCTTTTGGCACCAATGAGCCATTATGTTACTTCCTTTAACAGAGACATCTAGTCTGAATGAAAACTCTACGGAGTCGGATAACTTCTCTATGGTAGGATAGGAAGGCCTAATTGTTAACAAAAGGAACGACAAAACTGCTAAGTGACAAAGCAGCACATGACAAAGTATATTAGCACATTAAGTTCAAAACAGTCAAAAAGGAAATGCTGTACTTTGAAACAATTATCCCTCAGAGGTAAAGCTAGTCAGTGGTATATTCATCAAACTCCGTAACAACGGCCACCACATAGGAAACTCCGATCCCCTCCAGGCCAACTTCTTCTGCAATTGTGAGACCATGCAATTGTAAGTTTATCACATAATCTTTCACACATCATATGGTTCATAATTTCAGATGAGCAAGAATTCAGCAAGATAGCAACCTGGTCGACAATGACTGCTCCATAAAGCCCCGCAAAAATGCTGGAGACAACAGCCATTGCTTTTCCAAGATCAATCAATAAAAGAAATCACTGTTTATTAGTTTCACCAAATCAAAGCGCGACAAGGTTAAACAATATCTCACAGGTTAAGAAGTGCACAAAGTTGACAGGCAGCAGGAGGCCGCCTACAGCACTTGTGCTGTCTAGGCCAGCGATGCTGTTTCCCGGCGAGTTGAGTGGAGGGGCACCGCCTGCACACTCCATCTCCGTGGCGAATTAAGCATTGCTGATATGGTAGCTGCACTTGGGTAGTCTACGAGAAAAAGAAAGGTTTGCATGTTTCAAAGAGCATATCAATAACTTGACCATAGTCGCATCAGCCACGGAGGCTTCAATCATGGTCTGTATTAGGACTGATCGGTGCCTCAGAGTATTGTTTAACAGCATCTATCAGAAGACAGGAGGTACATCATAACTCATATTATACATCAGAAGGTACCTTAGCAACATATTATAGGTATCATGCCTTGCAAGTAATGGCATACGTCATAAGTTTTCTTCTTCAAGAGCCCATTCTTGTACACTTTTTCATCTTTGGAGTTTCCAATGTCTAACTTATGGTACCTCCCTCATCTTGACTTCAACACCCTTGAAAAATCGAAATAATGGAATACAAATAAGCCACTACAAATGTTCATTCTTTGTAAATGCCTAGAAACTAAAACTGGGTTGCAAAAGCTATTAGGGCAAAAAAAAAAAAAAAAAAAAAAAGAAGCGCAATGCATGCCATTATCATCACTGGCAATTCTCAAGCTATTTCATCATCTACCTTAGCACAATACCAATACATTATGGACAGGACGGCCAGTGCTTATTTTGCTTTATTGTCCAGTTTTAAAAGTGTACATTTAATAAGCAAAAACATCCTCTGAACATGGCTCCAAAAAGCATTAACGGCCAAAAGAAACAAGCACTGAATTTCAGAAAGGGTGAGATCTTTAAAAAAATCCTATGCATGTACTATTTCCAAAGGAATATATCACTAAACAAAAACATAACTCAGACAAGAGAAGGGGACTCGACTGAGCGATCTTTCACTTATAGGATTGGATATGGACTTTTGCACACTTAGCTGAAATATACAGAGCTTCAAAATAAACCCAATCGCAATCTATATACAGACCAAGCAACTATCACTTCTTGGTATCAGATGGTCTCACATCTCAAAAGATATAGGCCAGTGATTACCTTGTTGTCCTGTGATAAACCCTTCTCATACCTTGTGGTCCTGTGATAAACTCCCTTCTGATGCAATAGGTGCCAGTATGTATTAGTCAAACATTTCTCTTTGTTCCCCCACAACTTAACTTTAGTTATCTGACAGCCAAATATTTCTCTTCTTTTCAGTATGTATTAGTCAAACATTTCTCTTTCTTCCCCCACAACTTAACTTTAGTTATCTGACAGCCAAATATTTCTCTTCTTTTCTAATCTCTTTCCTATCAAACATTAACACCCATAACCTGTAGAACAGGAAATTCAACAAACAACAGAGCAACTGGTAAAACCAAAGTTATTAGTGCATCCATCAATAGATGAACTAACAGAATCTAGACCAAGTCGAATTTTGAGGGCATTCCCTAGACAGCATAAACATACTTCACCACACACAAAAGCAATAACTAAATTGCATAATATAGCGACAATATCTGCTACTTACCTTCTCTCGAGCACTCTCATTCTCATCCTATAGCATTGCAGAGTGAAAGGCTCTCGCAGACAGAACTGGGAGATCGAGATGGCCCTTCCTCAGGAGAATTTATACGTTCTTGCCGACCAAACTGGGAGACCCTGTAGCTCTCGCCGACAGAACTGAGAGAACCAAAATACCCAAATAATATGGTTACCAAAAAAAACCCAATAATATTCTAAAATCCACAGGAGAATTTAACCACAAAACCCAAATAATAGTCATGTACTTCAAGAGAAATGGAACAAGCAAAATTTCCGGAGTAGAATGATACACAATATAGTTCCTAAATAGCTGTCTTTTATCTTGAGAGGTCAAATCTCCCACAGTTATGAATCACATAAGAAAAACAAAATACACACACTGAACTTTCCATCCTCATGTATTCATGAGCTAAAAGTAAAAACCTACTTTGCAGGCCTATATGTTAGTACAAATGTACAGCCCATTTTATTTTCTTTCAAATATTCCTACAACAAATTGATCATAAGGCCAAATGAGAGATATTTATGACTCAATTGCAAAAGCACATAATATTTCTGCATTACGTCTTAACAAACTTTACGCCAACTTCCCTCCATGCGACTAATATTCCAATTTACTAAATTCAAACTTTACGCTAACTTCCCTCCATGCAACTAATATTCCAATTTACCAAATGCCACCCAGTTAGATAGGAAAATTTATTTTGGAAAAAAGAATACAAATTCGTGTTCCTATGTGCACCATTGTGAAAAGTGTGTGATGCATTGTTCCTAAAGAAAAATCCCAAAAATTAATCAATGTAGTAGCATACATGCAAAAATATTGATGTCCAAAAATTGTTCGTAATGACACCAGGTAATTTACATAGGAAACAATATCAGCAAATATTTGGAAACCCAAATAAACCAGAGCTCTTAAATATTCTCATGTATTTCATTGTCCAAACAAACCCAACACCATTTTCTCTCTTACTAAACTCAACATATTTCGGAAGAACTTATGTATCTGCTACCCTATATTGGCTGAGCATAATTCTTGTCTAAACAGCAAATATAAAGCACTTAATAGGCAGGAGATTCAGCCTTTCTTTAAGAGGTTAGATGTGTTTATCTAATTGAAACTTGAAACAGTGTTGCACAGTGAGCACAGCAGTCCAAATAAAGTGAACTGCAGAACATACCATAGACACCATCAATAAATGACACGGTATAAATAAGCTCCCAATATTTTACTACCAGACCCTCTGCTTATGGCTAACGCACGTCTGAGCAAAATATAACAAAAATAGTTCGCAGTCCTGAGCCATGCTGGAAGCAACATCTAAAGAAACAGAGAACATTTGTGTCATGTGAAACATGCGCTTACACTAGGAGATTAGTCTGCTGGATGCTGCTGTCAAGACTAATTACATTGTAAAATGTCCATTCCAAATACTATGGCAGATCTCATCGTTACACCCCATGCAAGTGTATCTTCATCACAAAACAGACTAACAGAAGCACCACTTGTTGTATCTCGAACTCAAATGGTCTCCAGTGCCCCGAACTTCCCATGTCAAAACCTGTATAACAACAATTTCAGAAAGGTCACATAGCTCATGAGTGAGTGGATAGATGAAAGGATCTTAGACAAATGTAAAAGAAAGATATCTGAACTCTGAAGATATTTCGGGGGGGAATACAAAAGCACATTAAAGAGCAAAAGAGAAGAGAGTACCGGAAAGCGAGGAATTCAATGTACAACTTCATCAAGAAGGCCTCCAGCAATTAAGTGTGTGCATATCAGATCTGGCTGGTAGCATCTGAGGAACAACATGGCCTGTCAAAAACAAAAATAGAAAGAAAAGGTTTTAACAATTGAAAGAAAATGCATAGATGCCATCCACCAGAGGACTGTTTTTTCCTGAAATGTTTCATAAGATTAATTGACAAGTTCCCATTACAGCACATTGGAGCTCAGAGGGGCTGCTTGTCAGTGGATCTTATAAAAATTTCATTAAGATTCGTATGGATGCACAGCCCTCCAGGAGGCAACCATAAACTCTTAAGAAGCCAAAAACCTGGTATCGGTGCTCCAGATGGGAAATGGTTTAGAACAGGATGTTGATGACTCATAGGATTCATTGAAGTTCTGTCGATGTTAGACCTTGAATATCCTACATGAGAAGTTAACTATTATTATCGGTCTGCAAGCTGGTCCAAAATAACATTTAAACAGCTTGCAGAAAAAATACCATCCTTCATGAATGACCCTTCTGAGCAAGATAATGCTCTGCTACCTGCTGACCAATTATTATGCTGGTCATCTGGACTAAAGTTACCAGATGCCATTCGCCAATGTTCATCAGATGGATAATGGCTTTGACTATTTGGAAAGGACTGCACTGCATAAGGATTGCACTGAGGTGGTACAGCTTGTTGGCCCATGGGATTCATGTGTGCAAGACGAGAGTGGGAATGAACTGGTAGTGTTTGAGAAGATGGAAAGGCACTGAAATTCCCTTGATGAAAAGGTACACCAGTGGGTCGAAACTGGTAATTACCATTAGAAGCTTGAGGTGCTATAAATACATTATTGTTTCCATACTCTGTTGGCATTGAAGGTACAAAATTAACCGCAGCTTGTCCATTGACTGATCCACCAGGAATGAAGTTTGTTGTATTTCCAATAGCTTGAATCGATGTATTTCCTGTCATCTGTGTTAGTCGGTCGCCCTGCAACACAAGTCTTAATTATCAACCAAGAACACATCAGGATGTGCAAGTAAGTTACAGGAAAAGTATTACATTGGGGGCCCTGAAGTACTCTGGCGCTGGAGACTGGTAACCCAATGATAAGGGAGATGAAGGAACAGGCGGCGGAATAGAAGGAAGAGGTGGGGACTGGGTTGGCAGTGGTGGTGGAGCAGGCTGAGGAGGTGGTCCAGATGGCAGAGGCGGAGGTGGCGAAGCTGGCGAAAGTGGAGGCGGTGGCGGCGGTGGCGGTGTAGCAGGTGGTGGTGAAGGAGGCAAGGGTGGTGGAGGAGGAGGTGAATCCGATGGAAGTGGTGGAGGGCCCTCGGCTAGAGGGGGAAGCTCATTCTGATCAATCAATGCCTGCTCTGAACCCGGTTCTTGCCTAGAGTCATGCTCAATGAGGACAGCTTCAACAGTCTGTTGCTTGTTTCTTAGGAACTCCGAAGCATCTTCCATAGCAGCATCAGTAGTTTCAGTCTCTGGTAAAATAATGTGTTCCGTAACAGATGTTGGAGCAATAGTATCTTCATTTTCTTGTATGCCATCACTTTCAACTGGCCGCGAAATAAATGGTAATGATTCATTATTTTGAGGAAAATCTTCACCATTTTCAAAGATTTTTGCTGATAAAATTCCAGAAAGCTCAAAGGCTGCATTGCTGAGAAAAAAAGAACAAACCACAGAGCATATGTCAAGAATGTCAATGACGAGTTGATATTCATTAGGAAAGCAGAACATTTCCGATGTGGGAGTTACTTCATTTCTTCGATACACGAACCCTTACTTCCAAACAGCACATTCACTGAGATTCATATTAAATTCAACAAACTTTTGCAATATGAACAAGGTCCTTGTGATGCTCTCTTAACAATAACAAAAAGCATGTTTTGAAAATCTTGCTACCATGGCTTAATCTCATCAAAGCATGTGAGTATGTGACATTACCATAGTATACTATGGTTCCACAATACTAAAACATAACAACTGCACTCTACAATATGAAACAAATAAAGTCATGTATAAGTGAGGAAGGTACTGGTGCTGCTGTGTTTCTTGGCTTTTTGAATTGAAAAAGATACAACCTCTAGTTCGTGCCATTTGAAGCTGTGTCACATATGAATGTCCAATATGTGCCAGACATGATTATTACTACCCAGCATAGATATCAAGGCAACCTAAAACGCAATCCAAGGATATAGATAAATGTCAATGTTAAGTGGTTTATCCAGTCGTCATATACTCATCTTTTAAACAAACTCATTATAAATTTATAATGTTGGGTAGAAGAATCCAACAGAACTTACAACTCCAGCTGGAAAAAATAAAATTAGTTAAACTGAGGCATAGAACAGGTAAATGGCATATCAGGTCACACAATACCTTCCATACTCATCAACAAGCATGTCATCCATCTCCCTAATAGGATCGTCCACAGAGCGTTCGGCGCGGGATGGTCTCTTCAACAGAAAACTTGTGCTAGTATCATCATTTGGCACCTCAATGTCACCCATGTACCTTCGGAGTATGTCTTCTGGCATAATCTTTCTCTCAAGCCACAGTCTTAAAACCTACAAAGCCAAGCAGCAGAAAATTAATCAACTGTTCACAAAATATAATAAGAATCGGTAGTAACGTCAATACTTTGAGGAACTGGCGCCGGTTTTCACGAGCACCAACTCCAGGTGGAGCAGCAGCACCCAAAAGACGAGGTAATGCAGCTTGAACAGTGGGAACATATGAAACCCCAGCAATGCCTGAACGTATCAGAATTCAGATGGAAGAATAAATTTTGGGCATAAGATAGCTCTGAGACTAGGATTTATGTAATACCAAAAAAAACATACCTTTCTGAGAATGAGAACACTGCGTTATGGAGTCCACGAGAAAAAGGAGGTCAATTCTGCGATGCAAATTAGGCTCACTCTCCAATTTCTGTATGAGAAGCTCGACAATCTGGATGACAAACAAATTAATAAGGATACTTAACTAATGATGAAACAATCATGCAGATGGCATGTGGGTTCATGAACATGCCAGATCCAAAATATTTGTGTGTGTGAGAGAGAGAGAAGGTGGGGGGGGGGGGGACCTCTCCAGCAATGCCATATTTGGAGCACTCAATTGCATGACGTGTCGCACGCCCTATGCTATCTTTTGTCCTCGAGAGTGTCTCTATCATTCCCTCCAGAGCATCACGAGCAATCACTGCATCT
The DNA here is from genome assembly GCF_958298935.1 of Phragmites australis. Classification (NCBI taxonomy): domain Eukaryota; kingdom Viridiplantae; phylum Streptophyta; class Magnoliopsida; order Poales; family Poaceae; genus Phragmites; species Phragmites australis. The sequence goes on from NC_084936.1 coordinate 112,459, forward strand.
GTACCACCGCTCGGTGAACCGCTGGTCTGCCTAGGCTTGGGACTCTTTCCATGTTCATGGTCAAGCTCCATTGGGCTTTTCAGAACAATACGTTGACCAGGGCTCTCTGGAAAAGAAATTCTAGATGCGGATGGAATGCGAAAAACAGGACTAGGGCTTAGTCCAGGCAAACCATATGGTGTTGAAGTAAGACCAGTATTATCAGCCAAAGACCCATCGAACTTTCCATGAGAAGACACTATAAGATTCCTCCTTGCTTGGGCAGCTGCAATAAGATGTTTCATTGACCTGACGGAATCAGGGTTAGGTTCAGAAGAAGCTGCTTTATCAACAAAATTTGATCTGCAAGAGAAAACCGCAAACTATCAACAAAGTGCACAGCTAAACCTGTTTGGACGCAAAAAGATGAACATTGGAAAGAAACTTGGTTGGTTCAAACTTCAAAGCAGTATACCTTTCCTCTTTCGAGTGATCCCACTTCCCAGTTCGTTCAGCTGACAAAGTGGCGCTTACCTTATTCTCAACAGCCGTAGCTATCTGTGCCCCAGGCTTAGGTTTTGCCTTCGTGTTTTCTGACTTGGACAACAAGGCATTCTTTTCTGAGGCAGCATGCTTTCGAGAATGGGAGTTTCCAGATGTTTGGTGCAATAGTTTAGAAGAACTACTATGAAGTTTCTTCACTTCAGAGGATGCCGGCATTTTTAATTGTCCAGAGGATTTCCGATCTACCAGGTTAATTTTGTTACCCAAACCAGCAGGAGTATCAACTGAGCCTGTGATCGATCTTCTCCCCACTATCTGTTGTCTAGCATGCATTTTATCTTGACTTGGTGAAGAACAAACTGGCTCATGCGTCACAGGTGACATCCCAACACATCTTGGTTTCTCTTCTCTTGCAGCGCCAGATTTTTTTACAGAAGCATTGCCAACTTGAGATGAAAAATTCCCCCGAGTCCCTGTATTCTCAGCTGGGACTACATGTGTGGAGAAAGATTTGGCAGAAGTTCTATGAAGTGGTGTCCGCTGTCCTTCGTCCTCATCATCATCAAAGCGACACGCTCTTCTCTTGGGTTTCACCAATTGCCTATCAACACGGGAGGCACCCTCCTTCATGCTGGAGCCCTTTTTAGCAGAATCAGCAACAACTGACTGAGTTGCAGAACCAGATCCTGGTTCCAATCCCTCAGAATGAAGCCTTGATACAGGTGACAGAACACTCCCTGATCTCCGTGCCCTATCATCGCTGATACCAGTCTTGGGAACTGTGTTGTTTCCTGTCTCTACAGTGGTAGATCTCTCATGCTTCATAGCATTATCCTTTTCGTCATTAACAGTTAGCATCGTCTCACTCTTGGCCACTGTCTTAACTGTTTCACCAGCCCTGTCCAGAAGTCTTGGCCTCTTTGCCGGATATGTATCAGTACTACGGTCCGGCTTGCGCTGCCCGCTACCAGGCAGAGGCTTCTTATTGGAAGAAAATCCTGCAGATGACTTTCCAGTCGACTGCTTGTCAGGCTTGCCATGCACAATTTTGTTATAGTCCCTTTTCTCTGAATCATTGGCCAGTGATTGTTTCGTCATGATTTTTGACTTCTTAAATCCTATGCTCTCTTTGTCAGCACCCATGTTTAATACAGCATCAGTTGCAGCTTCAGTAGCAATCCTTCCAGTAGAACCACTAATGTCAGCACGCTTGTTTTCCTTCCTTTCGGCATTCTTCGACTGCTTGTTAGCTTTAGATTTCTTTGGTACTTCAAGAGCGCAAACTACCTCCAAGTTGGGGTCCAAAACAAAACCTTCTGGTGGGCGGCTCTCTTTCTCAACTTTTACTTCTTCAGTCTCCCTTTCTGCACACGCAGAGGTTGGTGAATGCTCCTGTTCATGGTACATGTCAAGAACAGACTTGGATGCAACAGACTTCTTTGTCTTGGGGTGATCATGATCCTTTCGTAAAGGTCTTTTCTTTTGAGAAACTGCTACAGAAGGATCCCCTTTTTCATGACCAACGTCTTTCACATCCTCCTCAGTCCCTGACCCTTGCCCTAAAGTTTTAGAGTCGTCGATAGGACTATCACCTTCCATTTGTCCCAATCCTGGAGTCTCACCATTATTATGCGACTTCACAAGGTGCTCTGTAGGCTTTTCACTCTGATCAGGCAAAACACCGCTTGCAATTTCAGATGATTTTGGCAGCTCATCATGGGCCTTGCAGATCTGCTCCACAGCTTCACTAAAAGGTTGGGCATATTTTTTCGGCAATTTAGTGTTCGGAGCTCGATCTAACAGCTCATTTTTTGCCTCTTCGGTAAATTCCTGAAGATCTGCCAGAGTTACAAAGGCACTGCAGGATGATGTTTGTTCATTAGCAATCAAGCACTTATCATAGCAAAGAAAAGGCAGATATGTAGGGCAGCAAAGGCAACAAACGCACACCAAATCTAGAGGAAATGATGAGAGGATTTAACAGCGATAAAGACAAATGCTTTATGTTACGGTCATTTTACGAGTTAAAGCAAATGCCAAACATTTAAAAGAAAAACAAGGTAGAAAAGGTTTAGGCAAGCTCTGTCAAGCTTCAACAGGGTCAAGCTACAAAGGAATTAAAACCATTCTTATTTTTGTTATATTTACAAAATAGAGGCCTTAGGAACAGTCGAGAGTATTTTAAGATGGACTGAGTAACCAAAATAAAAGGCTTAAAGAGACACAGTGAGGATATTTCCGGAAGCAGTTTCTAGTAATAAGTATTGCTTTCATCTGTCAAGCCAATAAAAAATATATATACCTCGTGGACTGACCTGGCACAGCAACAAGCAACCTTAGATCCACGGTGGAGCCAATAATCGCATGACTTTTTACACTTTACAATAATGGGTTTGATTTGGTACAGATACAAAAAGAAATCTACCCAACTAAGCAGAACTAGTCGAATAAAGTTCGGGTGTTGCACAACTGTAATGTTGACCAGTGGGGCAATAAATCATGAGCATAAACCTCTAGAAGGGAGAAAGTGCTATTTTCTGCGGAGAGTCGTGACCCAAACCGTTCAGTTTCCTGAGCTAAACGACACTATTGAGGAACTGCATGGTAAGCGTGACGTGTCGCATGGATATAACCCTAACAATTTCTGTTCATACCGGACAAGAATCCCTGAATCCAGGTAGGTTTTCGACGTGACTAGCATGAAGCAGCAGTTGAAGTAGAAAAGTAATATCAGTGTTGGTTATTTATTAAATAAGGAATCTAGTATGACAGTTTTAGGCGAGACATGTATCAAGCGTGTTTGGCACGTGATCCGATTGATTGATGAGTTGCAAGAATGGCAGGGAAAACAACGGTGAGGGAGGGGGAGCTTACATCTCTCTGGTGCCGAAGAAGTAGACGAAGAACTTGCGTGGCATTGGCGTTTGGCCCCAGTCCTCGGGCCTGCTGACCTGTGGAGACAAGAATGGAGAGCGTTAACCCCAGCCCCAAAAGGGATCCGAGGAGAGGGAGGGAACCCTAGCATAGCAATAGCGATAGCAGTAGCGATAGCAATAGCAGTCGCAATCGCAAGCAGAGGAGGGAGGGAGGGAGGGAGGAAGAGGGGACCTTGGCGGGCCAGGGCGGGTAGCCCTTGACCTTGGCGAGGACGAGGTCGCCGAGCCGCGGCTCCCTGGTCCACTTGCGCCCGGGCTTGGCGGCGCGCCTAGCACCGGGAGGCATTGGCGGCGGAGGAGGAGCCCCGTCCCCCTGCCCCCAGCGTCGAGCCTAACCCTAGCAGGCTGCCCAACAACCCTAGGGAAGGAATCCAAGGCCTGGGGATCCTCCTCCTCCGGCTCTATCCTATGCCTCGCCTCTGTGCTGTATCTATGCCGATCGAATTGCCGATGAGATGCCTCAGCAGACAGAGGAGGAGAGGAGAGGAGAGACACGACTGACCTGACCGACTGCACGAGAAGGAGGAGGAGGAGGACTGGAGAAGACAAGAGCGACACCTCACAAAAGGCATGGTTTTTGTTCTAGGTAGATTGACGCCTCTCATACAAATTAATAAATGTTTGCAAGATTAAATTTGATTAATATGCACTTAAATTGTTCTCAACCTTGTCCACTCTCCGTCTTATTTGCTGCCAGGAGTACCCATGAAAAAACTCTGGTAAAACGAAACGAAACGAAACGAAAAGAAAGAGGCAGCACCCCTAGAATATGAACCTCCATAAGGTCCAGGCCACTTCCTTTATCTTATAGATCCAAGATATTTACAAAAACTGCGAAATGTTGTTCAGAATGCAATGCAGAACTCGAGCTTCCAAATACAGCTGAATTAAAAAGGCGTAAACTACTTGTCCCCAAATCAGATCTAGGCTTGCAGAATCGCACTTCCAATGTTCTCCCAAAATTTCTCTTCTTCCTCTTCTCCATCCACTCGGAGTCAAGAAGTCAGAGACTCGTCACCTTTTTTTTTTCTTCTCTCATTCTCATGTGACGGTGACCCAGCAATGAAAGTCGATAACTCCATATTAACTTATCTTGCATTGTGAACTAATTCATATCCTCCAACACCTTCTTTGACGCTGTTGCAGTCATATAGAAAGAAATGCGTCTAGGGTTTTGTTGTCTGCTGACTGGCCTTCTCCCCACGGATAATCTTCATACAAAACAAAGGTAAAATTAAAGGATATCAACGTAATCTTCAAGAAAAGAAAAATGTATCCAACTGACAATTGTGCAATGAGAAAGTTTTGCTCTAGATTTAAGTATTTTTAATCAGCTATGCCAAACTCGATAATTGAATTTAAAGTCATGTTTGCTTGATTCAGATATAGAATATTAGTATATAGTATGAATGGAAGAACTAAGGAAATTTTGCATACAAATTTGCCAGGCACGGAGTTTTTGTAGATAATGAGGGCGTCCCCTGCCTGAAGGCCATGTGTCTTCACAAATTCTCCTGACGAAGAGAATGAGACAGTTCAAACTATCAATGTCCAGATACTCGGGAAATATTTGAAACTGTATCCAATTCCATATTGAAGCATACCTGCAGCTTCCAGGATGTACATTCTGCTTTTGTTGTTTGGCCAGAATCTGAAATAGTCAAATAGCATAGCATGAGTATGAGGACACTAGAGTAAGCATTTGAAATTGGCGACAGGAAAAATGCATCAGTTTTTGCTATTTATGATGGAATGCACGCTGTGCCTACTTATGATGCAATGAACCCAGAACTAGAAATCAGGCACCTGCTGTGTCAACTGCTTTTCATAACCTTCAAATTAAAGAAGGTGGTGTGACATTTTAATAAATCAATCTATACAATGCCTTCAACTTCCCATCTTTCCTCAAGAAAGAAGTTATGGTCTCTTGGTAAGCCATTATCAATCAACCATATTTTGTTCTTCGTTTTCATTTTCCAATATTGTGGGCGTGTTTGGTTGGAGGTCCCATGTGGCCAAGCCAAATTTTGGCCGTGCCCAGGAAATTTGGCCTCCATTTGGTTGGAGGCCAAAAAATTTTTACAGCACAGCTGGGCAAAATTCGGGCGGCCAAAACGGCCGCCCCAATTTTGGCCAGCCAAATTTTGGCTTGGCCACGAACCAAATGGAGGCCAAATTTTGGCCGGCCAAAGCGAGACCAAATTTTGGACAGGACCAAAATTTGGCTTGGCCACATGAGGCCTCCAACCAAACACGCCCTGCATGCGAAATATGTCATGAGATGACCGAGAGCATACCTGTACTTGAATTTCCACGTAATTGGGAGCACCATGTCATCCATCTGCAGTATCAGAGGATCCCCTTGCACCAATGGTGGAAGACTAGCCTCAGCATCCTTCTGCAAAAACCAAAAAAAAAGTTACTATAAAGCATAGCTCACACATCACTATAGTTCTCTCACTCTCAGAAAGTCAGAATAATAGGATGGAAAATTTCAAGTGATATAATATACCTTGGGAAGCACAATTCTTCCGACATTGGCAACATCACTCTTTGTCAACTCCTTGCGCAAAATGACTTGGTATTCCCCAGAGTTGAACTTCTGAAAGACGTGCAAGTCCCCACGCACACAGGAAGGAAAATAACTTGTTAATTACGCGAGAAATATATGTCCACTTACTGTATTAGTGTTCTGATCTATGCACCATCTAAGGCTATTTGAAGTTCTGATTCCTGAACTACTAGGGAATTGGCATCCTTCATTTGCCTAGTTGTTCAATGACTAAAGCCTCATCGAGTAACTAGAAATATATCAAGCAATATTTAATCAATTTCTTCTTTTCTGTAGTACTTATCGATGTAGGTTCAACACAAGAGAAAGATATGTGCAGTAAAAGTCAGACATGGAAAGGACATGTTAAATGTATCACATTACTCACAGTGGTGCAGCTTTCATGACCTTGCTTCAAATCCGGAAGAGTGCCAACTGTCTCACGGTGGACTTCACCACTGTTTCCGGTTTCCATTTCATCACTGCTTCTAACTACTGTAGGCAGATCCTGGGTATTATGCATCGTACGGATTAGGCAGGGTCATGAAAGCATTGAAGTTTATCATAACCCTGAAGCTTCATATCTATCTATACCTCTGAATTATCAGCTTCCTTGGCAGATATAGATCCTTCCATGGGAGGCATGTGAGTGCAAATATTTGGTCCTAGGGACATTGTAGTGAAAGATTCAACCCCGAGGCTGGATGCAGAACCTGTTGTTTACATAGGATATGTGAAGAAACTAATTGAGGTGGCATTGTGAAAGAATATCATATTGGTTCCGCATTAGAGGATAATAATTCAGATAGGCTGACTATTGCAACACACCATTAGTTGCCCCACATTTACATGAATGTAGGGAAGCTCTAGTTATCAGTTAATGCCTCTATGGATTCTAATATATGCATCACCAATTCCAGCCACAGATAATAATATACTGATATATAAATTCCCTGCCAACTTACACGCTTCAAGGTCAGATGAACATAAACAAAACCACACAAAACAAGCTTAATCAAAATTGCTAGTTCGAGCAAGCTATATTTATAGCCTGAAAGGAATGAAAGAAAGCATCTCTCTAACTTTCTGAAAGGACTAAATGGTCCCATCTCAGTTTTCTTTAGATCAAAATTAAGCATACCAAGAAGGATTGCAATGTTGTCTCTCAATAACATGAGAAGAAAAGAAAGTAGCTTTGCATGCTCAGAGTCATAAACTGGAGATGTACCTGAATCCTTATCCTGGCTGAGATGATGGCGCAAAGGGGGGGCATGCTCCTCATGTGGTGCAGGATAAGAGTAAGATACATTCTTGTTAAGCATGTAATGGGTCCATAGAGCATAAGACTGGGAGAGGTTGTAATTGTAGGCTGCATTGCTGGTGGCAGGAGCGGGTTGCGCAGCAAGGGACGCGAAGGCGCTGTTGGATGCGCTCCAATCAGTGAAACCTCTTGGAGTCTGAGAGTGGGGAGCAGCATTGTGTGCTGAGGCATCAGCTCCTGGTCCTGCATAGGGATGAGTAAGAAAAATTAGAAACCGGAGCTCCGAACAGCACTGGCCAATATTCAAGCACATTGGTCAGCCAGCCCAGCTAAAAGAAAAAATGGTTTTGGCCTGATTTTTGGGTAACTCAGTTTTGCTCGGTTTTTCAGTCGGCATGCTTTGTTCTCAAGACATTGTTAGCACAGCAAAAAAAATCTAATCTTTTGTTAACGTACTTCATTTGCCCTTATCTTGTATTGCATATGGTAATCGATTGATTTATGTCCCAGCAACCCTCAGCTTGGGAGTCTATCCTTTTAAAAAATCAATCATAATGTAATGGTTTTTGCAGTCAATTAAACCAAGCGAAGTAACCGCTATTGATTCAGTCCATTAGGTTTGGATTTTGATGTAGAATTATCATCATATCTAACAAACCGAAGCTTGTTTTTGGGCTAAGATGTGTGTTCCTTACAACTGAACCGACAAATACCACTGAAAAACCAGTGTCCTCGCCCAAATGAATTACAAATCACTGGCGGTGGTGGAGTAGCAGCAAAATTAAGCACTTGTGGAGTGGGGTGGGCCTAGCCGGAATTACTAAACAAGATGGTAAAGAAAAGAAAATTGGCATATAAGATCAAAGGATCGAACTTGGAAGGGATTATTTACGGTGCCCTAGTCCATCCACATCCACAAATGAGATGAGAGGGGAGAGAGGATGCGGCATGACAGGAAGGCAGGCAGGCAATGATAATAAATAAAGTATAGTAAAAAAGAGGGAGGGGGAGGGGGTGACTGACCCGCGGGGAAGGGGAAGGGGAGGGGAAAGGGGAGGGGAAAGGGGTGGAGGGTTTGGTTTGGGTTCTGCACGGCGGCGAGGAGCGCTTGGTAGTGGTACTGGTTGGGGTTTGAGTGCGGGTGGCCGCCGCCGCCACCGTCGCCGTTGCCCATCTGTCCCATTCTTGCTCCTGCGCCGCTGGATTCTTCAAGACACAGACCAGAGCAGACCGAGGAGAGGAGAGGAGAGGAGAGGAGGCAGGGCAGTGGGGGATGGAATGGAATGGAATGGAATGGGAAGGATGTGGTCGTCCGCAACCCACTCACGAGCTCATCTACCCCGCGCCCACCTGCGCCGCGCTGCTCTCTCTCTCTCTCTCTCTCGTCAGGGAGGGGTGGGGTGGGGTGGGGTGGGGAAGGGAGAGAAAGAGGAGGCCCGAGGCCACGACCACCCACCTGCAGTGGAGTGCAGCGCAGCGCAGCGCAGCGCAGGACCTGGCAAGTGCAGGGCGGGCCTGCTACCCTAGACCTCTTGTTTGTAGCCTCTTCTCTTCATTTTGACCATTTCTTTGGGAACAAAGCAAACGTGGCATCTACACCATTCAATTTGTATCAAGATTCGTACCTGAATAGTACTGGTATTATACCACAAATTCAATTATACATCTCTTACTTGAATTTCGAGTTCTCGTTATGATACACAAAAAAGTTGCATAGGAAAAGAGATCGACTTCCCAAGTAATTCTTATGACCAATTTGACAACCATAGCTGAATCTAATGGTCAATGGTTATCCGATCTCAACAAAACCCTAAACCGACCACCTCCCTCGCAAACTCTGGCTTAAACCCTAGCTCTACCACCACTCTCCATCTTCGATCAAAATCCTAGGCTCCTAGTATTGCGTCAGAACTCTATCACAATCCTCGCGTTTGGCAGTTGGAACCCTAGGGCATTAGTGGTAACAAGGAAAGCATGCTTGGGAGATAGCTACATAAAACATTGGATCTAGTGGCTAGGACACTAACACATGTAATTTAGTTCCAAAAGAGAAACAAGGCGATGCAAAGTCCATCGCTTGACGAGTGCTATGTTAAAAAAATATACATGATCTTTGGATGGTATAATGTGATATATACCCATTTGTTATGTAGAAAAGGCACAGTTATGCTAACAAGTAACAAACATACGTCCAAAACTATTGTTCTACTCAGAAATACTATCGATGTTTATCTGGGGTATGTCCGTGATTTAGTGCTTGCTAGTTAGGCTCTCCTCAATTTTATCAACTACTCTCCACTATTTTCATTTCCTCCGCAAAGTCCTCGAGTCACGAGTAATGGCCACACAACCAATAGTAACAAAGTCGTCATACTAAATGAGCTTGATCACGAGTGAACGTAGGCCTTTGGTCGAGCTCTTTTGATCTCCTTCACCTACATTAGCTCCTCCTTCACTAGTAGCTTCTCCTCTGTCACCTACACTCATGGACTTCACTGCCGCTACTCTCCTACATGACACCACCATCATAGTCTTTGGCATGAGAAATCATGGTTGAAAACGGTAGTTGGGTACAAACATGAGGAAGAAGTTGGAGATGGAGGTTTTGGGGAAGAAGAGTTGAATCGTACTTTGGATATGGAAATTTGTTTTAGGGAGCAATGGACATTTGATTATGTAGATTAAAATATTGTGAGAATATTTCTTGAAATGTTGCAAAATTATCGATACAATGCATTGTTGTCCTAAAATTTTACATGTGTTTCCGACAAATGTTAGCATTTGTTAGCTTTGGTTGTTGTAACATATTCTCTAGGATTATGCATACTCTCTTTTTCAAATTTAGTGTGAATGTATTCTCTAATTGTTGCTAATGTGTTTGTGAAATGTTGCTATTTTTGTTCCTAAACGTCATCAATGTAATAATACTCATAGATTTATTCACTTCAATTTTTTTACAATCTCAAGGTTTTCTTTAGTTTTATTGAGCAGACATTTTTTTTCCTTCAAATTGTAAGCTTCTTGTTCCGCTTATTGATTATAATCATTGCAAATGTAGTCCTAAAATATTGTACCAAAGTGTCTGTAGCAAAAATAATCATATTAAGTCATGATTATAATTTTGGTGATTAATGAAAATATAGTCAATAGGACTAACATGTTTATCAAGAATATATGTTACTAAGTCTTATGGATGTAATATATCAAAAAGCCACCATAATTGGGACAAAGTTTGGTTGAATTAGAGAAGTCTCAGCAAGATTTACCTCACCGGATAGTCTAGTGCGGAGAAGTTTACACTCACCGGAGCATTGTGTTCAGAGACTGTTAGCCTCACTGGATAGTCCGGTGCTTAGCCGGTGTAACACCAGAGCTTTATCTACAGAGAAGAGCAGAACTGAAGAAGCCATCGGATAGTCTGGTGTTGATGAAGAAGGTGATCACCGGAGTATTTTGGCTCAGGACAGAAGAAGTTGGATTCACCGGAAAGTTTGGTGATCGCGGAAGATATACACCGGAGCAATTCTTGCAGAGAGGGTTGCAAGTATTGAAGATCAAAGAACAATGGACCAGAAGGTTCGGTGATGGGAAGTGAGTTCACCGGAGGTTTCACCGGAACATTTCTTGCAGAGACGATTCCAAGTGTCGAAGAACGAAGATGAACTGACCGGATGGTCCGGTGTCAAGAGGAAGTGCACCGGAGCCTTACACCGAAGTATTTTGCACAAATAAAAACTACTGGCGCGGTTTGGTTCAAGACACTCATTGGATAGTCCGATGATAGAGTTCAAATGACATCGGAGTGTCCGGTGTTTAGGATGACGTTGAGTGGATTCCAACGACTAGTTTTTGAGAATGTACTCGCCGTATGATCCGGTGTTAGTACTACTATTCTCACCGGATCATCCGGTGTTAACAGCATTTCTGAGCTATTGGGAAAATAACTAGTTGGCGGGTTTAAGGCTATAAATACCCCTCCACTCAGTAATTTGAAGGTGTGGCATACTGCTGGAGTCCAGGGAACCTCATAGATACTTGAGAAGACATATAAGCCACCAAAGTGTTTAAAGTGATCATCCAAGACGATTAAGCACAAGATTAGTGAGTGATTAGTATTTATAGGTATAGAGAGTATGTTGCTAGGTGATTGTTACCTAGAGACTGGATCAAGGAGTGATCCAACCTTATACCTCTTGGTACGCCAGCACTTTGAAGTCTTGGTGATTCGTCGGTAACTTGTTGACCCTCCGACTTGGTGTGGAGCGATGGCAAGACACGTGTACATGAATGCAGTGACCCTTACCTTGGTGGCTCAAGCTCTGAAGTGATCACGGAGGTAAGTGATCGGAAGAGAGGTTTGTGGTGAGGTCTTATCTTGGTGGCTCATCTGGTTTGAGGCCTTGGTGGCTCAAGAGTCGTGACCGGGTGCCGTCCAGGAGCATATCCTTGGTAGAGCTCCAACATAGACTAGGGATGACATTCATACAATCGATACCATGAGATAAAAATCTCTTATGTCGAGTTTGTCTCTTGAGCGGTAGAGTAGACACACTAGATAAATCTAGAGCATATTTAGATAGAAATTAAGATAAATTTATCTTGTGAAAAATTTAAAGTTAAATAGATTCTAAGTGTCCTAATTCATTCATCCCTCTCTTAGGACAACACTGATCCCTTCAGTGCCAAATAATTTAGTTCCCAATAGACACCAAACACTAATTGCCTCGAAAAAAATTATCCGATTGCAATTCTAATCGATCAGTTGAGGCTAAAGTTGCAAATACCTCGAACGACCTCATCTTAGAATTCAAAGCAAAGATTAATCAACGACTGATATGCAGCTCACCACTGTTTTTCTTTTCATTCATAACCAAAGCAACACGTACTTGCAATGCCTATTACTAGCAACAAGAACAAAGCAACCACTAGCACCGCTACTGCTCAGGGATTCAATCTCAAGCCACGCTATGAATTCTAGATGGAGTATTCCAATGAAGCTCAAGATGAACAATAATTCATTCATACACCACAACATGTCCTCAACCATGTGAGCTAACACTGCCTTCTAATTCCCAGAATCATTGACTGCAATAGCCCTGGAGTACAATACATGCCATCTTCACTACTGCTGCTAGCACTACAATCCCCAGGCCTCTTGAAACTAATGACAATCTAATCTAGACTCACGCAAACACCTGCCAATTCCTTTACAAAAATGGACAAGAGTAGCTCGTCCATCTACATGTTATCATCCAAGTCGTCATCCAACTCGTGTCCTCATCTTCCTGGTCGCCCGCCTCATCCTCATCACCGTCACTGTTGTATCGAAGTAGCTTTGTTGGCTGATCCACCTCCCACTCAATGGCACCATTGGCCTTATGTTTCTCCACAGATTTACATAGGCACCATTGACAACATTATTCTCCTGCATCACAGATTTACATAGGCAAGACCAAATTAGACAGAAACTAGTGTGAGCCATCGCCATTTATTATATTGTAGGTAGCTGAATTAGCAAGCAAAAATTGCATCAAGATGTGATAAAAAATAACAAGGACTTATGCCACTGCCCTCAAGCATTCTCATCATGAGCCTTGAGTTCCACAACCTTTTCAATGTACGACATTTTCTCCTGATCCACATAGATGGAACAACAACAACAATAACAACACATGTAGTGATCGATGATAAACTGTTCTGGAGTATTGTTAATACCAAGATAAGGAAGGAATTTGGAACATGAAAGAAAAAACAAGCTAAGTAGCTAGGGGACTTGTAGTAAGTGGCACTGACTTCCTCAGTCGTGGAGTTCCACTTCTTCCCTCCTTCCTTTGCAACCTGCAACACATTCATGTGTGAATACATACAGTTAGCTGCCGACACAAAACAAGAAATTCAGATAAATATAATGTACGTAGTAGAATATGTACTCCTTCCTAAAGTCGTCCCTGCAATGCAAGGTATGAGAGTCTCCAATTGATTACTCCAACCAAAACCAAGGGAGTATGGAAATATTAGATGGTTACATGAAGAGGAAGAAGGCGGTGGGCGAGCGCTTGCGCTTGGGTTCATCTTTGCCTTTCTTGGCGCTCTTCTATATCTTAGCAGCTAAGGACTTCTTGACCTCGACGGTCTTCTCCATAACCTACACCTCTGAGGTGAGGCCAGGGCAAGGGAGCGTTAGCACAACAAGCCATTGGTTGGTTCCTGAACTGATCTGATTTATTATTGGGGTAATCGAATCAAATGGAAACAAGACGAGCACATTCACCAAGGGTCATCCTAATCTTGGAATCAAAGCTGTAGTTGTGCATGTCGATGAGGACAACGGGGACTTCCTTGTTGTAGTTCTCGCTGTGGATTGGATTGGAATTTGACCTTGCACATCAGTCTCATCTAGCATGTGAGAGAAGGAAGGGAGGGAGGAAGAAGCAAATGGCAAGGAGAAGAAAGAAACGCATGCACCGACCATCTTGTGAATGTGCTGTCGTCCCTGGAGCGCTTGAGGATGGTGGCCTTGACGTGCTTCCTGTTGCGCGCAACGAGTTTGGTCATCGAGCCCCAACCATGGATGGATCAGATCTGATGCTGCCTGAAGGACATTAATTGGTTATTGCGAGGAGAAAAAAGGAGATTATGACGATTCGATTGATTTTAAGGGAGGGGGGGGGGGGAAGAGTTCAGAGTTGGGATGATAAATAAGGAGGAGGAGGAGGAGGATGCGGTGGTGGTGAGAAATGAGATTGGGATTGGGAATGGGCGGGGCGCACCTATATGAGGAACCATCCAAATTGTATTTGAATTAATCAAATCGAGTGATCATCCCTGAAGATAAGAGGTAGCACATGTCTGCCTTTGACGTGTCACGTGCTAACCCACATATCAAAACAACCATCACGGTCATGAACTAATTAAGACAAATCCAATCATAATAGTCTCGGTATGTGTTTTATGCCTAAGATCGGAACACACACATTTACAACAAACTTCATCATATTAAGGCGTAATAAAGAGCAAGTAATCTAAAACATATTATAAGTCTTTAAGTCATTACAAGTTCAACAAATTCAAGTACCACTTGCTGAAATTTAAGGATGAGAGCCACTTAAACAAGTTTAGTTCTCAACATAACATCAACAAACACCAAGATAACAAAATACAACAAGTTCATATCCGAACCCGTTAATGTTACTATGTAGTAGAGTAACATCTATAAACAGCAAAGAGGTAGTGCCATTTTCCCTAAGACACCACTGAGTCACCACGAGTAGCCCACCACTACTCTTTCCCATCATCGACATCGGCAGGCATGAAGTAGCCATATACTAGATCATTCTCACATGCAAAAACGCAACGATAGTAATGTGCGTGTGAATGTACTCGCAAAACTTACTCATAATGGGTACATATAAAACCCGACTCTAAGGATAATTTATCTACTCAAGAGTGTGAACACCTAACATATATCCACTTACACTATTCTGTCATGAGAACATAGTGTAGACATACTAACCTAAGAACCTACTCATCTCATCATAGACATACTCGAGTCACTTCCCAACATACCATATACAATCACAATCACCCAAATATTGGAAACTCTACGATTAATGCAAATGGATATAAGCATGCTCATAACCGAGAGCACGATAATTCAAATTGATCTTACACCCTGTAGGGGGCACATTTTTACCCATGACCCGGATCCATCCACTTGGCCCCCGGACAATCTTTTTCATACCCGGAACTACCTACTGGCACTTGCCCCTATGGCACCAAGGTTATGGCGAGTGTGTCCCGGACACCTCCGGCTCCTCACCACCTTACTTCTCATCATTCTTTTTCTCTTACGCATCATAGGGTCACGAGTCAAGTGTTAGCACGATATATGATAATCGGTTTGTTCGTACATTCATTGAATATGTGGAAGTATGGAAAGTAATTAAACCAACAACAAATAACGATCGGTGCTTAATCGATGCAAGTAGCCTATGACATCCAGGTTACTCCCGACTTGCCCCTAACACCACCCACATCTCATCTCATTCTCACAAACTCCTTATCCCAACATCATTTTCATTATAAATAACAATTAAGCCCTATAGCTCGCGAATGAAGGAATGCTCCACTGCTCGACTTCTACTAGTGACCTAATCTTGCTAAGCACATCACATCCATTTTATGTTTGACAATTACATAATGACACCCTAGGTTATAATGAATCAAGGAATAAACAATGTCAAGGTAGGGCAATGCAATAATTAGGATCTACCCACAAAACCTGACATTAACTTGCTAAACATGCATGACATGCATAAAACGATAATTTATCAAAATTAAACACATGTAGATCCAAAGTAGAGGTGAAATATGCATCGATACTTGCCTTGGTTATCAAGTGCTTCACTCACGTACACCTTCAGTTTGACTTCTATCTCGACCTCTTGAACTGTCGATACGTCACTCTATAATCAATGGAAACAATGCATCGAATGAACAAAATAAAGAACTAAGAGGTATGCTTATGATGCATGATTGTGAACTAGATGCAATGTGGCATGATATGAAAACATTTTCAAAAGAACGCTTAATCGATTGGGATAGAAGGGGTTTAAACATCACATGAGACAACCTAGGCTTATTGGATTATGAGTAGCTAGCAGACAGACTGGGTGGAGTGGCGATTAGACCATGGCGGTCGAACAGAGAAGAAAACGACACTGAGTACCCATGCCGATTAGACTGGGCCCTTAGCGATCAAATTGCAAGGTCTGGCGGTCTGACTCTTGACTATGGAATCTGAACTTTATTCTAACCGATCAAGTTCCAAGCCGACGGTCAAACCGGCCAATGTGGCAGTCAAACCGGCCAATATGGCAGTCAAACTGCTGGCCTGGCCACCAGCACCTTAGCAAGATTGTTGACGAAGGCTCCAGCGATGCCTTTGATCAAATACTACTACAAAACTGAGCTTATATGCTGGCCCATCACTGCTAGTTCATTAGCCCCGTGGAAAGAATCATCTATCGTGGCTTATAAACGGGCAGTGATAAGGGTCATCACTGCCGGCTGATGGGTTTAGCCGGCAGTGATGCACCCACACCTCATCACTGCCAGTTTAATCTACTGACCGGCAGTGATATCACTACATCACTGTCAGTGGATTATATGAGCCGGTAGTGATATCCTCCTCTTCCCCACCTTCTTCTACCTCGAGCTAACAAAGTCATTTCAGTACTCTCTCCCTCGCAAAATCTCCTATGGCAACAACTACTTCATCCCGTCTCCCGCATTGATTCCTCTACCACTCAAACTCAATTTTGGTCAAGAAGAAGGTCTAGATGAGCTCTCTAACTATCCAAACAAAATCTCTTCTTTCCTCTCCATTTGCTCATTTACCATTTCTTCATTTTTTAGGATAAGTGAACTCTGGATTTTCCCCCAACAGCAAGCAAGCTTCTAGCAGGAGCCTCTTAAGCTCAAGTAAGTTGAAATCCCCAAGTTTAATCCTATATTTAGCATTTTAACTCAAAATATTACCTAAAAAACTAAAGTTGATCTTATCCCTATAGAGACTTAGGCAAATCTTCAAAGTTAATCCTAATGAACCATATGAATAAATTTAGAAGTCTATAATATAGAAACTTTAGGTATGAGCATATTTATTTTTTATTTGTAATGAATTAGAAAAATTAGCCATAATAATTAGATATGTATCAAGATCCAATTGTATTTTTTATATTTTATTTAATTAGCAACCTCTAATATAAAAAATTTAGGTATGAGCGTATTTATTTTTCATTTTTTTCTCAATGAGTCATAAATAAGGGTTGAATAATAAAAAAAAAATCTAAGAATGGTATCAACAAATACTCATAATGAAGGGCGAATCGTTAAGACAAAGTAGATAAATTGTATTAATTACTATGTATGAATTTGTTTTAGATGCAATTATACCTCACTTTTGTTATGGAAGTTTCAATTTCTCTGCGCGCGCGCAAAACTAAAATAATTTTTTTGCACCTCGTAGTACCAACAGTGAAAAGAGTTTCACTGCCGGTGGATATATTGGGCCGATAATGAAACTACTTTCACTGCCGATGGATTTATTAAGCCGACAGTGAAGTTACTCTTTTAAATTTAAATGAACATGTATTAGGATTTTAGGTCAACAAAATATTAATAAATATAGATAGTACAAACTCAATCAAAAACTCTTAAGTAGCCTAACGGTTTGTTCGTTCTTACTTGTTGCACTCATGGGTTCAATTCTCTAGGTGTGCGCGCGAAACTAAATCAAATTTTTTACACCCCGCAGTACCAACAGTGAAAGGGTTTTCACTGCTGGTTGACACATTGGACCGGCAGTGAAACTACTTTCACTGCTGGTGGATTTATTGGGCCAACAGTGAAAATAGTTTCACTAATAGTCGTCCTATTGAGTCAGCAGTGAAGTTACTCTTTCACTGCCGGTGCTCATATTGAGCTAGCAGTGAAATTCCTCCCCTATATAATTGCTTGACGCACGCCCTCTAACACTTACAAAAAATTTCCCGGCCTGTGCCCTCGGCGCTAAAACGCCTCCCTCCGCCTCCTCCCCAACGCCATCGTCCCCGTCGCATCCTCCCCGACGCCACCATCCTCGGAGCCTTGTCGTCCCCATCCCGGAGGCCGCCGTCCCCAGAGCCCCATCGTCCCCATCCCGGAGGCCACCATCCCCTTCCCTAGAGCCCTGCCATCCCCATCCCAAAGACCACCGTCTCCGTCCCCGACCCCGATGCCGCCGTCCCCTCTCCCACTCATGCCGCCATCGTCCGCGCCCGCGCGCCTCGCCTACTGATAGAGTAAAGGTAAATTTTATCATCACTTTCCTCCCTACTATGTTAATCTGGACAGCTAGTTACATGTGCTTTATGCTCTAGGATAAAAGAATGCATTAAGACTGGACTTGATTTCTGAGTACACTAGCATAGATCTGGATGTTACTTATTGTATGTTCAGTTCTGTAACTATACACTAATAAATCTATGTTGGTTTGGCTATCTAATGCAATACATGTTAAATTGATCTCTGGATGTGTGCTGCTATAAGTTCAAAATATGTCTAATATACTTGATACTTGGTAAATTATTATGTTAGCTTCTCTGAGCAGTCATTTTGCAAACTGATATTCAGTTCTACTACTCGACACTTTCTTATTTGTTCTGTTCAGAGTTTGTGCACTTTGTTGGCATAGCAGCCATGTCCATGATGATGTCTTAAATTTTGAAGAACTAGATCAGGATATATTTGTTAGCTGAAATATCAGAAACCTTGCTATGTCTATGATGTATTCACTAGTGCAATACTAGTTCAGAGAGCATTAGTGTGGTTTGTAGTATATCATGTTAGATTACACCGTACCTTCTAGTACAGAGTATGCGATAATGAGGAAGTCTATCAGAGAGTTAGATGGCTTATATATCACCAAATGACACCATTTTAATGAAGGACATTAATTACTATGTATTAATATACATGGGCGGACCCACATGTAGGTAGGGGCTAGGACACCGTGTAGTTTTCGTTTTATAGGGATCCATTATGTACATCAGACCTATGTGACACCTTCTTTCTGAACAAATAGGACACCCGAACAGGCCGAACATACATAGTCACATGTATGGGACACCCGATCATTTTGGTTCTGGGTCCGCCACTATTAATATAGGACATAAATTACTATGTATTAATGAAGGTGTATTTCGGAGTTGGTACTATCGAATGACTCTTCGACAGAATGGCCTTCCAACAATGATGCGAAGGAGGAGCAAGAAGCAGTGGCCTGTTAGTGCGCCCAAGAGGAGGCCCGTCAGTGCGTTACGGGGGAGGTCGAATGCTCAAACCGTACTAGCGTTCAGAAGTCAGACTTCGATGTCTTTGACACGCTGACGAGCCTAGAGCTTAGGCAACGCTGCGATCGATCAAGCATGGCTGGGTCCTCCGCTCTACCACCATCGCCCCCCCCCCCCAGCGTCCCCGCACGTACAGATGCCATCAGCCGTCCGCGCGAAGACGCGATTCTCATCGCAAGAGAGGTAAAGGGATATTGGATTGGCTCAACTCGACCGACTTTTGGGGGGTGACCTGTGAGAACTATTATGTATATGTGTGACATAAATTACTATGTATTAATGAATGTGCCTTTATTATTGATTTACATTACATATATCTCATTGTATGCATGTATTGAGTGGGAGAGAGACGGACAGATCGAGGAGAGAGAGGGAGGACAGAGAGGTAGGACAGGACCGGAGTAGAAGGAGGGAGGCACAACACTACCGGCTGAAACCACTAACCAACAGTGATACTTGGGCATCACTGCCAGCTGAATCCTTTAGCCGACAGTGATAACCTTTTTCACTGCCAGTCCAAGGAGCCGGTAGTGATAGTCCCCCGTTACCCACTGCCGACTCCAAAACCGGCAGTGAAGGGGGTTTATGTAGTAGTTAATAGTGGTACCAAAACACTCCGTCAGACTAAGATAATTCATTTAGGGTGGTTTGGGTGACATGCACGGGGCCCAACTCGAGGACCCCATGGATGATGTCCATGTCTAAAGGGAGCTTGCGTCTAAGCTAATGGGGATCGATTTGAGCTTAGGGATGTTGGGTAAATGGTCGGAGATATCTTGTCTTGCTGTGTAGAAGCTCCTTTAAGGGTTGGCCGGCTCCGGGGAGGTCTCGATTTGGAGATTGAGCTCTGAGGTGGTGCTCGGTCTTGAGGTGGAGGAAGAATGTGGGGAAAGCTTCTCCAGTGAGGAAGACAGTGGGGAGGAGCTCAGGGAGGCTTCGGGAAGCTCGAGGAAGTTTTCTTCCGTAGATCTCTAGGCATCGTGGTGGTCGAGGTGAGCTCCCTTCTCTCTCTTGGTTTTGGGTTGGGGTAGGAAGTGAGTGAGATAGAGAGAGTGAGTGACGTGGTCGATGAGTTTCAAGTGACCATTCTAAGTCTTGGTGGTCAGATGTGGGCTGGGCTCACGTGCATAACGTTTTTCTTCTTTTCCTCCTCCATACTATTCAAAAGTGATTCCTACTCATAATTATATGGTGGAAAAACGGGTCAATTACCGATGTGCTATTTCAAAAGTTTTGAACACTTAAAAAGAACCGAAAGCATTAAATATGATGCCATGATGAATATGCGTGCTTGATGACTATATTAGGGTTTTTAGGGTGTGACAACGATAGTGGCAAATGAGATTAAGATTGGGCGGGGCGAGCTGTGGCGAAACGAAATGCGATTTGAAGAGAGAAGAGGAGAGGAAGTAGGGAAATGACACTTTTTGGGGGGTGGGGGGCAATTCGAGCGTTGATCTCGGCCGTCTAGGGCCTCAGGGTCCCCGGGAGCGGACGGCCCAGATGAGACCCTTTTTTAATGGTGCTGATTGATTTGGCGCCAACCTTCTGTGGCGTCCTCGGGTTCTGTTTGGTTTGGTACCTTTTCCACGCCAAAAGCAATTTGCTTTCCAAATTCCATCCAACAGGAAAGAAAAGACACCTGTGCAATTGCATGCATGCATGCCCCTGCCGTTGGCCACCAAACCACGTCGTCTCCATGGTCATGGCCATGGCCATCGCCGGATCGGAATCGGAGTGAGTAGTTGCGTCACGCCTTGCATCCATCCCCGCTAGCTAGATGCTCCAGCCGGTCCATATAATTAAGCATGAGAAGTAGCAGCAGCTGTGTGATTAATTAGCTAGTACTGTGACGACGACGACCATGGCTTGCTCCAGCTACAGGTTCGTCGAGGCGTCGCTCGTCCTCCTCCTCCTCCTCGCCGCCGTAGCCGAGGCCAGTGGCGCCTCCCTCACGTCGCCGAACAATCCCAATATTATTGGAGGAGCTTCTGCTTCTGCTTCTGCTTCCGTTGAGGCGGAGGAGATTAAGAAGGTCATCCCGGTGCCCGCCCGGAAGAAGGACGACGCCGCCAACAATAGTGGCTCCTCCTCGCCGTCGTCGTCACCATCGCCGGTAGGAGGAGGCGAGAAGAAGGAGGCGAGCAACGGTAATGGGAGTGGCAACAAGAGCAGCGACGGCGGCAAGAAAGAGAAGCCTAAGTCCGGCCCTGGCTGCGTGACGACCAAGGAGTGCCACATGAAGCGGCTGGTGTGCGCCAAGAAGTGCACCATGTCCGCCCACAACAAGTGCGCCGCCAAGTGCACCCACTCCTGCGGCAGCCTCCCCATCTGCAGCCGCAGCCTGCACCTCGGCTGATCCGATCCATGGAACATGGGCTGCCGCTGCTGCTCCTCCTCCTCCATCGCTGGCGGCCGGCTGCCTTCATGAGACGAGATCAGTTCGAGTTTGGTTGCATGCAACTTGCTCTTTTTCTAACAAACAATTTCGCCTCCTTGTTTAATTAGTTAGGGAGGAACTAAACCAAGATCGGATAAGCTTAATTTATGCTTGTGCTTAATTTGTCACTGGCCATGCATCACAGGTTGTCTAGATTAATCAATTTCTTGCCGTTTTCCTGATTAATAGAATATATAGAATCAGCATGCAAGTAAGTTTATTTGTCTATTAGGAGGAGCACATAGTTATATAAATACACACACACACACACACACACTAGCTGGTGCTTCAATTCCATACGGCTGGGCTGCTGCTTTCAGAAAGCATCAAACGTTGAGCCTTACCAGGGGTCCAAGACGGGGAACCAACCAACAAGTTACAAGTCTGTCTCTCTAACAAATCACATATATATCAACTGAACCACAAAGCTAAGGTAACAAGGGGGCAGTGCAATGCAATGCCTTAACTAAACCCTATATTTCTGCCAATGTCAATTGCTTCAAGATCCGCAGGAAGACTTTCCTTCCGTTATTACCAACTACTCACAGAACAAATCACAAGGAGCCCGACAAATTCCATGCATCCATCTCACTCACTGAGCCATTCCCATTCCATGACGCTGTACATACATACTAACTTACTAATCCATCCAATCCAATCCGATCCATTACAGGTGAGTCAAACAAACACAAACACCTTAGTTGCATGCTGCATTCAATTTTAGCTCTAACTCTATTCATAAGAAAACCAAAAAAAGATGCCTCATGGCCCCTGCGTTAGTCTTTGCAGCTCGCTTTCGTCATCCAGTGTTTCCATCAGGAGAGGAGGCGCATACTGCGCATTCCCCTGATGCTCTTCCGCATCCTGGCAGAATGACAAGATTATGGTGTCGATCGACATCTCCACCACTCCAAAGAAAAGCTTTGCCACTATATAACCAAGCGCCCACGATAACTGCAGTGTTGCCATCAGTTAGCTTCTTCAGTCTACACAGAGTGAATTCACATAAGGAACTAAACTACATGCTGAATGGCCTGATAGATAACATACCAGCACGGGGACCAGCGGGGATGATATCTTGTTGTGAGCAGATCTGTACTGGTGCTTGTCCAACATAAGGAAAGCAAACAGTGCACAGAACAGGCTAACACACAGCTTTCCCATGATGAGGATGTAATCCCCGATCACATTAACTTTTCCAATGCGCAATATGTTGTTCATTATTAAGCCAGTTGCGAGCACAGAAGCCTTGCAGAATCCTTTCCCTGTAATAGCAATCTGTAGTAGAAAATCACAATATATTTACCACCTAACATCAGCGTGACCAATCACAACTAGAACAACCAGCATTACTCATCATATTGTTACAAATGTGCGTTGGGCTAATAAAACAGCTAGGAGTTCCCTGCTAAAACAAATTAGGGTATATCACCAGATTATGCCAAATGCTAATCAGAAAGGAAACAGATTGTAAGAAAGAGATATGCTGAAACTTACCATGATGTAAGCATTCTGATTCACTGATTTGATAGTCCAATCTATGCAGCCCAAGCAGCACTGAGATGAGGATGACACTGTCTTCCCAAAGCAGCTTTCAGGGGTCGAATCAACAAATTTCAGCCTACGGCGAAGTAACTCAAGTATAAACCGCACCCACTCTACGACAGATACAATCAGTGAGCCTAGAGCTACAGATCCAAGACTGTAGCGCAATAAGCGCTTCAAGGAAGAGACCACAGTACGAAAAGGGATATCACGCTGCATCACAATGTTCACCAAACATTAGTCAATGGAAAACAGTATCTCTCTAGTTATATAAAATAACTGGTAGAGGTGATGAAAGTCCTCGGAAACATGATATATATTCCACAGTCATACTTCTTTACCAGGGTTAGGTTTCTGAGGTGCTTACCGATAATTCACCATGTGCCCAGTAGTACGAAGCCACTGATCCAGCAATTATAGTTGACGAGGATGCAATGAAAAACTGGGTTGCCCAGTAACACCCAAAGAAATGGAAAAGAATGGCAATGCCAATATGTGGGGTGTAATGAATACTGTACCCACAACAGCTATCACAGTTTACTTTGCCCAGCTTGAGATCATAGGAACAACAATCGGTATTGCAATCGTTTTGTAAAACTTGACCGGCACTGAAAAGATGAAGTGTCGCTGAAAACCAGAACATGTAGAAGATAGCGAGGATGAAGTATGGCACAGTCGGAAAAATAATTAGTGCCTGGACTTCACCAGTCACCTTGGCAGCAACCTACACCAGTTTAACCAAGATGAGTAATCTGAAACTACAATAAAATAAGCAACACAAAAAACAACGTTCTACCGGATCTGGCATTAACAGTTTAACACACCATGCTATCTTCTATCGCATATGTTAGCTACCCCAGAAAAATCTAACTAAAGGAAATGGTGCAAAGATGAAGCCAATGAATTTAGCACAAAACACACCTTCAGGACGGATGTCGCTCTCAGTATACGCCGAGCAATAGCTATTGAAGTCACGAAAGCAATTGCCATTATTGCTGTCATCAACATGGCAGCAACACGAAGGTGATATATTTCCTGACGAAAAAGGTGAATGATGAAATAAGGAGCAGCTTAGCAGGATGTTGTAAAAAATGGCACCAACAAGAGGTAGAAAACATACCCGTCCGCCTACGCTGACATATGGATCACTTTCACCGATTACAACAGTTAAAGGGTCATGGCCAATCCAACCAGCTGAGTACACAAAATAGTTAGAAGACTTGGCATCATTTATAAGATGATGTGTTAAACGATAACGATTATATGATGCTGCTTAGTGTCCGCAACAGTCACTATAATTAGAAGCATCCTACCTTTTAAATAGAAGAACATTGTAACAGATATTACAAGGACATTGAAGACAATCACCGTTATCCATGGCATCCCAGCAACAAAATAGCGAATCATCAGTAACCAGATCACCGATAGGAACAGAGGGAGTAATCCCCCACAAACGATTAACACAGGCCAGGACTTCCTAATATCTGCAACATATCTCTGCGGAAATGTGGAAAATATCACTTTTTGAAAAAGAAACAATCAGTATGTAATTCTGATAATCGACATGTAGACAAGCCGGCTTGTACATCAATGCGAATCTAACCTAACATATAGGACTTAATGGTCTGCCTATTCATCACAGGCAGATGCTTCCATCTTCTCCAGATGATTAGAATTTAAGGGACATCTAATGCCATGTAACTTACAGGGGAAAAAAAAGAGATCCCCTCCCCCCCCCCCCTCATAAGAAAAAAAAAATTGTGATTTCTGTTTAATCTGTTGGCACATGGCAAACATGTGAGACAGCAGAATTCTCTTTTTTTGGCCAAATTTTCTTTACGAAACAATGAAATGGACAGAGTGCAAGCAGTTCCAAGTGCACAACAAACCTTCAAGACGGCGGATTTGCTGTTGATTGCATTGTGAATTGTTTTGTCTATTAGCATGTTTTCATCGATGTTGACACCACCCATCTGCTGCCAATGCTTCAAAGAGACATTGGATGCCCGTGCAATAAACTGGCAGCTCCAGTAGACTGAAGTGACAGAAAGAGATCAAGTTAGTGTCCATAGCTCACTTTCTCAAAAAATTGTAGGATGCTGCTAAATATTGAGGATTTGATATCCATGTCAGACTTACCATTTACACTTGGAAATATGACAGGGTAACATGGACCCTGCAACTGAAGAGAACTATTCCTCATACCTGGTGTGAGATACTCGAAGTAATCATAGTCCCTGTCAATCCAATCATCAACAGAGAGGCGTATGTCACCTTCTGGATAATCACAAACAAAATTCAAACCATCTTCCGCGGGAAGTGGGCATTCCATCAGGCAGACAGCCTTAGTGTCAGCTAGGTTGATTTGATTGCTTTTGAGCCCACTTTGGTAGACCTGGTTGGGGTTCATCCAATAAAGAACATCCAGTTCACGCAAATCTGGATCACCATGCCTGCTGCCACATATGTTCCCTTTGTAGTCCAGTCCATATGTCAGCCTGCATGATCAAAGAAGAACCAATCATATCTAGTTATTATCTGGAATTCTGGATGGGAAGAATACATCCTTTAAGGAATTTATTCAAGAGGTGTGATATTTGGGGCCGACAAGGACCCCAGATTTTGCACCAAAGGTTTTTAATCTTTATTATTACTAGCATGAATGAGGACCTGAATGATAAACCAGAGATATACAGCACACATCATTACATCAAACCCAATCACCAGTAACAGGTTACAGTGGGGATCAAAGTGGATGCGCTAATAAGGTGGAGCATTGAAATCAAGGAGAGCATACCAGATCCCTGGACCTCAATGGTAGTATTTATTTCCTTGTTGTGGTTGGTTGGCAGCTGCCGATTTGCAGCAAGGTGAGTGCAATAAGTGAAAAAGTTTGCGACAACATGGAATCCATGATGTCGAACTTTCACCGCGAAAAATCTTATCCTTTTTTTTTTTTGTTTCTATAGGGACTAGACGATTGTACTACATTGCAAGAACACCCAACCACGCAACAAATCTTGGTAGCTCTTTTTAGATGTACAACTAGCACCAGTTACGAATCGTTTAGAACAGAAATACAAGGAGGGCAACGTGAGGAAGAGAGCAGTCCAAGGAGCACACCAAATAGTATTAGGGTTCTTTTTCACTGAATGCAAGCGAGGGTGGGTTAAGCCCTCATATAGAGTAGTTGTACGGTTAGTTAGACTTGGTTGCAACCAAGAAGAAATCTCCACAGTAGAAGCAACCAACACTAGCGGCAAGGAGTTGCAGCATTTCCCTCGATCGAAGTTGTACGAAACAGCCAGCAGGCACAGGGAACAACATTTGTGCGGCGAAAATGAAATGCAGAAAGCTATGTGCGGGCTTCATAGTAAGGAGGTAAGCAAGAATGCTGCAAGGCAGCAAAATCGAGCATTTTTAGCTCCCTAAATGGAGCAGACTTGAAAATTGAAACATGTATGTAAGCAGCAAAGAAGAGCGAAAAAATAGCAAATGTGGTGGATATCCGGCAGATGGGAAAAAAGCAGTGGAAACTTTGTGGAACTTGGTACCAGCAGACTCAAAAGATAGATCTACGGTAGTAAAGAAGCCACTATAAGGAGGGAACCGAAACAAATTTGGGGGCAAGCCACCGACAGCGCCCATGATCGCAACGAGAAAGAAAAAAAAATCCTTTTTTTTGTTGCAACGAGGAAGAAAAATCTCAATATTTTTTTGCAGCGAGGAACAAAAATCGTGAATGTTGGGGTGGGTTTATGGTGCTCGTTGTGGCTGTGGCAGCAGAGTTGGGGAGGGAGGGGGACTTGGGCAGTGAAATGAGAGAGACGGACCTGAGGGGATTGCCCTGGTTGAATCCGAAGCTGGAGTTGACAATCATGGCGACCCAGAAGGCGGCGAAGAGGAGGAGGAAGGGAATGTCCCGGCACTTGCGGTCGTGGCGAATGATGCCGCGTCCGGGGTCTTGTTCATCTCCGGTGGCGGCGGCGGCGGCGGAGGGGTAGCGACCAATGATAGCGCCGAGGGGGCCTCCCAATGCCATGCAGGTGGCACTGCTCTCCTCTGTTGATGCTCGGGAGAGGGGGCTTCCGCTTCCCTTGTGGTGTTTGGTGTCAGTGTCGGTGGTGGCGAGGGGAAAGGAAAGCGACGGCGGGGGCGGGGGCGGGGGCGGGGCTTGGGGGTCGGTCGGCTTGCTGCTGCCCGCGTCCTCCCGAAAAGAACAGCCTTTTCCGCAGTGCTTCCTGAAAAGCGGAAAGCGCAGTTTACGTAAGCAGCGCCAGAGCCGCGGTAGCAGGGCAGGAGCGGAGCCCCCATCGCCGCCGCGGCGGATTCGAATTCGATAGGATAGGAGGAAGATGGTGAAGGCGGTGGTCGGCGACGAGGCGCACCTCAAGGCCTTGGAGGAAACCCTCTCCTCTTCCTCCTCCCCGCAATCCCAGGTTCCCTTGTGCTCTCCTCCCCTCGCCCTCATCAATTAGATTCCTCCATCTCATTTGATCCTTGCGGTGGTTGCGTCTCACCAGGTGGGGCTCGTTGTCGGCAAGCTCAGCGCCTCCTCCGACCGCGCCCTTGTCTACGCCCTGCTCCCCACGCCGCCCACCGACGCCGACGCCCCTGCCTGCTCCCTCCGCGCCTCATCCTCCTCTTCCTCTTCGGGCGCCAAGCCCAAGACATCCAAGGGCCCCTCGGCCTCCACGCCCTCTCTCGAGTTCGATGTCGACTGGATCGCCGAGCACGCGCGACAGGTACGCTCGCAATCCCATCCCATCCCATCCCATCCCATTCCATTCCATTCAGGAGGTCGTCCTCAGTTTCCCTGTGATTCAGCAAATCTTGGATCTTTCTCTCCCTAGCCTATTATGGTATGGATGCACCTTGAGGTCTGCACAACACTAAGAATTTTCAACACTAAGTAGTTTGCGCTGCCCTCTCAGTAGTTTGAAATATTTCCTTCAGGTGGCGAGGATGCTACTCGGAGGAATGAGTGTCATAGGTGTTTACATATGGGCTTCTGAGGCCTCCTTCAAGGCCACTTCCCCTGCTGTCTTATCCCAGGTTAGTATCAATGAGTGGACCTTCTGCTGGTGTCTCTCTACTTTGTTCTACCAGTGTCTGTACTTAGGATCCTTTATTAGGCCTACAAACAATTCTTTCTCGAGGTTCACATCACATAGTACCTTCCTTGTCCTAGGGCCCGGACTGCACGATAATTTACACATGTCATTTTCCAGGTTATTAGAGCGGTTTCTCATGCTTGGTATGGCAGTGGCTTTGCTGAGAGGCTGCTCATTCATATCTCTTACAGTCCACGAAGGTGCTGTATTATTTTGCCCATATATTACCTTGGCTTCCTTAACCAAATAAGTTTCATGCAACCGAAAATTCAGTGCAATCATGTGGATTTATGGATTTTTGTTCCATCTATCGATATCTCCATGATTTTGTTTATGTCAAGAAATAGCATTGCACTTTGAAACCTTGTTTTTTCAGCTGTCTTTTGATTTCTGTTTTGCTATGAAAATATGGGTTACTTTTAGTAGAGACGAAAATTCTAACATATAAATTTTGATGTGTTACAGGTGGGCCTGTCGTATATGCGAGATTGCATCAGGAAGTCTGCGGCCATGTGATTTCAAATACAGCAAACTATTGGCTTCTCTTCAAAGCTTCAGATGCACATACAATTTTGAGATAAGGTACCACTTTCTCAGTGCTGCCTACTAGCTAAATTTAACATTTCTTGTCTCATTATGGTAAAGACACTATCAACTCTGCATGCAAGTTTATACGGATTGATTATCCTGTAACAAATCTTTTGTCATTGTTATTTTTCCTTGTAATGAGATTTTCTTCTGGCACTTGCATGCCTGATTACTTGCAATACATATTTGCATAGATTGACAGTTGTTCAAGATGAGCCGTTTAAGAAAGTTATTTCAAAGGCAATCAATCACCTCACAGAGGAAGTGCAGAATGCCAAAACTTTAATTGATAGAGATCTGGTAAGTTACAATTCTTAGCCTTTATTGCAGTTGGAGAAGTGCAGAAATGCCACAAATTTGGGAATGTTCATTACCTAGAAGAATACTAGTGGCTAATTCCAAGTTCCTTTAATTTTGTTGACTTTCATAGACCTGGTTTCAGAAACACAAAGGTGAAACAGATGTACTTCACATGACAATCAACAACTAAATCTAATCCAAATTTAAATTTGCATCTTCTTGAAGTGGACTGTCCAATGCATAAATTAATAGTCTGTATAAGTTATTTGATTCCTTTTACCCCTTTACTGAAAATTCATCATTTTTTGCAAGAACATCTGCATTCGGAAATAATAAGATGAAATTCTTTACTGGATGGGCAATAGTATAAAAGATGTGAAAAGGTTACCCATCTATTATTTGAATTTCATTACAAATGATATGCTTGTATGGCTTCCAGCTTCTGAGAGCCACTGGATCATGTTCATTAATTAAACACTTCAATAATTGGAAATATGCTGTTTGTATTTCTGTTGTCCTATCAATGGCAGTAGAGGAAGAGGATTTTGCTCCTTTTACACCAGCTTGCTAAATCTTGTTCGTTTCTCATACCTACTTATATCTCTTACTTCTCAAATATTTTCCAACTAGGTTTCAGAAGACATAAACATAAGTACAGAGGGCCCACACCGAGTCGATTTTCTTGTACCATTCAAGAATTCTATACCTGTTGAAGGTGCTTCAGAAAATGCTGTTTCCTGTTCTGTTTGGTGACACGTTTTTCGTGATATCATTATGAGAGGTTAATATTGTGTGCTTGCACTAAAGAATGCAGTTTAGAGGGAGTTGCTGGGCTTCTTCGCTTCGTTGGATCAGTCAGTGCCTTGGCATACTTAGGCCCGAAAGAATCTATTTCAGAAGCTATATCTGATCTGAAGGTAGTTATGAAATATCTGTTTCCATTGCTTGTCTTCAACACCGAGCCTAGCATTGTTTTTCATGATGGGGCTTTACTGTGTACGTAGTTCCCAGCTTGTTTTTTACATGTGCTTCACATGCAGTTGTGCTAGGCTTTTCTGTTTCCTATATGTGCTTATTTGAAACACAAGTCTTTCAAGAGTAAGGAAGTGATTGTTCATGCATTAATGGTCAAAACGTGATAAGGCGTTTTGGGCGGCATTTTGTATCTCAAGATTCTTATTCTACATTAGTTTTTTTGGGTTCAATACACATGATCTTTTTATTTGACTATATATATGTTATTAAGTGGATACTTAGGCCCCGTTTGGCAGCTCGGAACGATTCCGTTTCTGACGAGAAACGCTGGAATCCCTGCCAAACGCGTCTGCCTGGGATCGTTCCAAGCAAGAAACGGCAAAATCAGTTCCAAGATTTTTGCCTGTGCGAGCGAATCGGCCAAAACCCAGTTTCTCCCGTTTCTCCACCCCTTTCCTTTGGACCTCTCCATGGATTTCTAATCTATTTACCCACTTATGCCATTCCTCTTCCTCCCCAATCCGGTAGACAGAAGCGCCGTAGCCCATGGGGTTCGGTCTGAGGAAGAAGACGACCTCAGGCACATGACGTGTGTGGGTGGGCTCGGCTTGGTGGACTCAAATAGGAAGCCCATCAAGAAAAGAAAGATAATGTTAAAAGAAAAGTTAAATAAACATTATTTGTCTTATTGTTGTTATTAAAAAAACAAAAAAAAGCATATTAGCGAAGGGCAAAATGGTCAATTGCACCACCATCATCCCTTTCAAGAAACTGAATCCAGACAGCTAGCCAAACGGTTTCCAAAGGTGATTCTGATTCACCAGAGAAACGTTTTCAAAAAGAATCTGAAACCGAAACGTTTCTAGGAGAATTTGGATCCCTACCAAACGCACCCTTATTTGAGTGATATAGATTCTGATGGAGATTGAGCTTTAATTTACTTGGCACTGTTTCATCATCATAATTGAATTTGAATGTCCATTAGCCGATTTCTAGTTCCAACCATCATTTTTGTTTGTTTCTCAAGTTATTGGAATATTTATCATCAGTTTAAAGAAAGCTAACAACTTTTTTGTGCTGCTTCTCTTACTCCCTGTTAAGGAGGACATCATAGCAAGTCTAAGAAGCAGATTGGATATCATCCTCGATGAGGCAGATGATGACTCTACCACTAATGACTTGGAGAAATCACCATCTCAGAAGGTCACTCAAATTATTTTTCGTCAGTTGAGGTACAGATTTTGTACAGAACCTTTATACTCTGAAAAGAATTAAAACCACACCAACTCTATTTAATTAATGTTGGGTAACATATTGAGTTATTGACATAAAGACACTGTCTTATTGAACTTTTCTCTGTGTATAATAGAACAGAACAACAAGTCTGTTACAACTGATTGCATCCCCTTTTTTTCTTTTCTTTTCTTCAAACAGAGAACCTTATAATTTCTCGTTCCCTAGAAGAGTTCTGATACCTTGGTTGGGCGGCACCTATGTTTGTGATTACCTGCAACGATCAGAGACAACGGAGGTACTTACGCTTTGTCCTAGCTATAATGTGATGAACACACTAATGATCTCTAGTCCACAATATTTCATTTCCTCTAGAACTTGTGCAATATCTTACTTTATAAATCCCGCCGCTTGTTCCTCTCTTAGTTCTGTGGCATTTGATTGTGTGTGTCACATATCCTTGATTCTGCTAGAATTTGTCCTTGACAGCCTTTTGTCTGACATGACTGCAGGATGCAACGGAGCGATGCAAGGAAGTTATATCACTGGAAACAGTTGCAGAAGGCTCCTTAATGTTAGAACCAGAAAGTGCAGCGGATTCTGTGACACTACAATCCTTTTGGGATATGGTGCCTGGAGCTTCATCACATGAGCGTGCAGGATCCAGCTTGGAGAATAGTCATCCTGGACAGACAGATGATTCAAGCAGAAGACAAGGCGGCAGTTTCAACATTCTAGCTGCTCTATTTGCACTGCTGGTTGCTCTTGTAGTTGGATCTGTACTCTCTTTCTCTGCCAGTTGGAACGCCTGAGCCTATACTATTAACTTTGAGTTTTAGATTGCATGCCAAGGATATAATTTTTTGTAAAAGGGAGTAGAAAAAGATGAGCAAGTTTAAATTAAATTGCCAACAAACTAGAGTCCTTTGATATTCAGCGTCTGTTTTAACGTGAATGTCAGGCCTTGAAGAAGCTGAATCCAAAGGGGAATAGATAATGCCGGTTCAGTTGCATCTAAAGGCACATTGTGTTATTATCCTAGTTATTTTGATTTCTCGCGAGGCGAGCTGCACGCGTGCAGCTAGACGGAGTGGGACCGGCGTTTGGATGCCTGTCTGCACCGGTGGGAAACGTTGCACCCGCCGGTGCAAATGTATCCGCCCAGCCAGGCCAGCGGGAAACATCGGATTCGGCCGTTTCTCTTGGGGCTGGCCAGTGGGATGCAGTCGATTAGCACTAATGATGAATAATTAGCAAATATTAACTCACATTAGTACATTTTAAATTATATTAAGATTTAATATGATAAATTAATTACTATATAGTGTATTTATGCAAAATAAATATCATGTTTAACACTTATTTTTTTTTATTTTAATCTCATGCAACATATACTCATGCGGGTAACCAAACACAATCTCTTCTCAGTCAGGCTGAGCACATACAGCCAACCAAACAAAAGTTACTGTATCTTCCTAGCCTGTCTTAATTCAGACTGCACGAGACATACTAGCAAGGCTGAGCGTGTTCGAGCAACCAAACAGAGCCTATATGTACCGAGTTTGCAAGGGAATGGACAGAATGAAAACCCTAAATTATTTGGTTGTTACTGTAGCTGTAGAACCCTAGTTCGTAGCACCTCTACTTTCCCCAAATTCTTCCTTCCTTATCTCAAATTTCACCGAAAATCTAGTTATATCTTCCTGGATCCTGACAAAGGTAGCAGAGCCTATCCCGTTCCTCGGAGTTTTCAGCGATTCTGGTCAAGATTGGTGGCCATTTGATTCGGATTTGAGGTGTGGGTTGGTACAAAAACTAGTCTCATTAGAGCCCACTCGATTTTTGGATTTTGCACAGGAGTAAAGGTTGGTTTGCCTCTGTAAAATCCCCAATCTCTTACATTGCAGATTCACAGAGGATTCAAGATATCATTGGTCCAATCATGGGGAAGCTTGATGTCGCCAGTGAAAGTTGCCTAGCTCGTATGGATGGAAGTATTCTGTTCACCGAATGGAGAGAAGGATGGATCAGATTGAGATTGATCAACAGGTTGTTCTTCAAGAAGAGTTAGACCACTTCTTCTACCAAGCATTTGACCTGTACCATTCACTCAATGATTCTGGTACTTTGTTTGTGGTGTCGCATGGATTCGGAAATGTGCTAAATGTGATCTTAAGACCATCTCTAACCATATTCATTTTATTTTGTTCCCTTCCCCGTTCTCATTCCTTTTATTTTCTCTCATATCTAACAGCTTCCTTTCGCGGAGAATCACGAAAGGAAAGAAGAGATAATCCTGTCCTAAAGAGAATGGCCTTGTAAATCACTTCATAACAGGAACCGTGAAAGGAAACCGTTGGAATGTTGAAGGAAACAAAAATCCCTTTATGACGGGATTTTCGTCCCGAACGGAAACGGTTGGCCTTAGTCTAATATCCTTGTTCAGCACACCTCCTATGTGTATGATGAAATGTCTGAGCTAGCTGTGCAAAAGGGTGTTAGGCCCGACTTCGACAAAATTTTTCCATGGTGTCCCCACCGTATTTGATGAAATGCCCAACAAGGATGGCAACCTCCTCTTCTATAACACCATGAACCTTAACACACATTTCCACTACCACTCATATGGGTTTTGCTTGTTAGAATGTGCATGTTGTTCATGAACTGAAATGTGACAGTGTGGATTGGGCCACCCTTGATGTAAGAGAAGGGATATGTGCTTCCCTTCGGTCCATTGGGCTATAAGCTTCCCCAACACTCTACTTATGCCTATGTCTAAGCCTATTTCAGATCACATCTCATCTTATGTTAAATTGGAATCAACATTCCTCAAGCTGAAATTTTCAGATTCGAGAACTTTTAGGTTGATCAACCCGGGTTCCTTGATGTGGTTCAAAGCTCTTGGAATGCCAACCTCAAGGCAACATACCTCTCTTCCAAGCTGCTAGCCAAGATGAAGTTGCTCAAAAGGAACTTAAAGAAATGGAATAAATCCATTTCATATATAAACAAGATTCTCAAAGAAAGTAATGACTCTCTGCAAGTCTAGGACAAACTAGAGGAGAATAGGACCCTCTATCTGCAAGAGAAAAACTTTAGGAATATCCTTAAAACTCACATCTCAAAGCTGCTCAAAGCAAAGAATGAATACCAAAGGAAGAGATACACTATAAGATGGGTTAAATTTGGGGATAAAGACACCAAATTCTTTCATGCAGTAGCTACTGAAAGATATAGAATCAACACTATCACAAGCCTGGAAACTAAGGATGAAACTTTAGTCACTAATCATCCCAGAAGGCTACCATCCTATGGTAGGTTTACAGAGACAGAATGGGCGTTGCTGGTGACACTAAGATGGTCTTTGAGTTGGAATCCCTTGTTCATCCTAGAGAAAGACTGTCTACACTTGCCGAACCATTCTCCATTGAGGAGATTGATGAAATGGTTAAGAGAATTCCTTTTGAAAAGACTCCTAGACCTTATGGGTTCAATGGTTTATTCTTTAAGAAGTGCTGGAACATCATTAAGGAGGACTTTATGGTCTGATTAAGCAATTTGAAGAGGGTCTTCTTTCCCTCCAACCCCTTAACATCTCACATATCACTCTAATCACCAAGTTCAATAACCAGGTGGCAGCCAATGGCTACAGACCTATTTCCTTGCTTAATACTGCTATCAAGCTCATTACCAAGTTGCTTGTTAATAGGTTACAAACCATGATTCTAGACTTAATCCATGAAAACTAGTATGGCTTCATCAAAGGGTGAGCCGTACAAGACTGTTTGGGATGGGCGTTTGAATACATTCATCAATGTCACCAATCAAAAGAAGAAATTGTCATCCTCAAGTTAGACTTTGAGAAAGCCTTTGACATGATGGATCACAAGCTCACCCTAAGTATGTTAAATTGTCTTAGCTTCATCAGAAAATGGATTGGCTGGATTGAGAAAATTTTATCTTTAGGATCATCCTCCATTCTCCTAAATGGGGTCCTGGGCAAAGCTTCAGCTGCAACAGAGGGGTTAGGCAGGGTGATCCCCTCTGTCCTCTCATTTTTGTCATTGAAGTTGACCTTCTTCAGTGTTTAATCAATAAGGCTAGAGCAAGGGTCATTCTATCTTTACTGTTGATCCTCCCTCATACAAATGAGTTCCCCATCGTCTAGTATGCTAATGATACGATCATCATTATGAAGGCTAATCAGAAGGAACTCTTCTGTTTGAAAGGGCTTCTGCACAACTACATATAAGCTTCTGGTCTTAAGGTGCACTTTAACAAGTCTTGTCTAGTTTCCATAAATTTGTCAGCTGAGAAGACCAAAATTCTTGTTGGTGTGTTTGGCTGCTCGATTGGTTCGATGTCTTTCCCCTATCTAGGTTTACCTATGGGTACCACTAGGCCAAAGTTTGAGGACTTAACCGGCATCATGAACATAATTGAGAGGAGAATTACAACCACTTCTTCTCTTCTGGGTCTAGCTGACAGGCTTACTCTGGTTAATTCAACCTTATCTTCACTTTCAACTTATGCAACGTATTCTCTCAAGTTGCCCAAGAAGAAAATTGAGGTGATTGACAAGGCTAGGAGGAATTGTTTATGGAGGGGACCCAACAGATCAGCCAAGGGGAAGGCTCTGATTGCTTGGAAGCATGTATGTATACCCAAAAACAAAGGAGGAATAGGGGGTCATCAACCTGTCAATGCAAAATGAAGCTCTCCCGGTAAACACCTTCACAAATTCTACAACAAGCCGGACATCTCTTAAGTCAACCTAATTTGGAATACTCTCTACACAAACAGTAGGGTCCCGCATGCTTCTAGGCCTAGAGGATCATTCCGGTGGCGAGATATATTATCCTTTTTCGGATCACTTCAGAGGCATTGCTTTAGGCTCACCTTGATTGGGTTCAACCATTCTCCTCTGGCATGACGTGTGGGATGGAAACTACCTTAAGGATCGTCTCCCTCATCTATACTAGTTTGCCAGGGACAAGAATATTTCTATTGCAACATACAGAGAGTGTTTCTTGTCACATACGAACTTATACACCCCTCTCTCGAACATAGCCTTCCAGGAGTTCTTGGTTTTGCAACTAAAGCTGAAGACCATCCAGAGCTAGAGCACACATAAGGACTGTTGGAAATACTGCTAGGGTAGCGACAAGTACTCTTCAAGTAAATTATAAGATTTGCCTTTTAAGGTTATCTTACCTTCAACCTACATTATCAAGATCTGAAAGATCAAGTGCTCCAAAACGATCGAAGTGTTCATTTGGCTCCTGTCGATGTATCGAGTAAAGGGGTACCTCGGCTAACAGGCCCCACGAAGGGTGTCGTGCTGTGTTTGTAGATGGGATGGAAGCGACATTGGCCGTAGGTAGGGAGGCCGTCGTGTCCTTGATGACCACCAGCGGGGTCGGGTGGAGGAGGAGGCGGTGGCTGCGACGACGTGAGAACAACCCCCAGTGGCGACGGTCAGAGGTGGATGCGGCCAGAGGATCCTTCCCGTGTCATGAAGGCTGGGACGGCCGTGTCAAGGCGGGTGCGGTGGAGGCTCCTTTTGGCTTTTTCCTGGCCGGTGGAGGCAGCGCCGTGGGAGGGGTGACGGTTGGAGGTGGATGTTGTTGGTAATATACGCAAAAATGTAATATCAGATTCTACATGGAGACATATTTTACGAACTATAAGAGATGAATAAATTTTTAACCTTAGTAGCAAGCAACAATACCAGAAATCCATCAGGGGCATTGAAAACTCGCATTCGAGTTGATGAAGGGATGAATTTGATGATGTATCGATTCGTAGTTGTGCAGATCGTAGATGAAATAGCGTAGAGCGGTCGTGCAGATACGCTGCCCAGAAACCTTATTGTCATCTCTCGTGCGGGCTTTACGATGGCAAAGCCTCAGAGATACCGCTCACCCCTCCACCCTTGTGCACCAAAACAGTGATCTAGATAGATGGAGAATGACGAATGGAACAGAAAGTTGTATCCTCCTAAAGTCTGGACGTCTCCAGAATTTATATGAAATTGATTGCCCTCTTGGGACCGTTTCCTCTCATAAAATGACCACTAATTGACAGCCTCTCATAACTGACCAATTACTTACATAATTATGGCATTGAACGTGATTAAAGGGGAGAACAACAAAACAGATTTGTTATTTGTGCTACCACACCACAGTCGCGTATCCTAAGTCACAAGTCACATGAAAATACGCACGTGCATGTGAATATAGCAAAGTCTATTATCTGTTTCTCATTTATCTATTTTTTTTCAAAAAAAAGAGAGAACTTTACTATTTAAATTGATCTACATCCCATTATCTTATATGAGCCACATCCCATTTCAAAAAAGAGAGAACTCTGCAATACGAAACCAAACCTCCTTATTTTTCATTCTGATGAATGGGCTTTATATGGGCCACATCCCAACCTATGCAGCGGAAGGAGGCCGGCAAAGGCGGGTTGAGGTGGACGTGAGAGGCTCCTTTTTTCCCGGCCGCACCAGGGGGGAGCGATTAGTCAGCCCGCTGTATACATATGGGCCAGCCCGCTTACTTCACGTCTGCATGGGCCTAGAGAGAAAAAAGGAGACTTTGGGCTGGCCCGACCAGCACTGGATATATATATATATATATATATATATATATATATATATATATATATATATATATATATATATATATATTCGCAGTGCACTCACCCTAAGCTCCCTCCTCCAGCGCCGCCATCACCGCCGGCCCACCCGCCATGTCCACTTCCCACCCAGGGGACTGGGTTCTCCTCAACATCCATGCATACCTCGGCAAGCGCAGGAACGCCACCACCGCCAGCGCCACCACCAGGGACCATCAGACCATCGAGGTATCCTTGTGTCCGGCGTGCCCACCGCTCCCCTCCAATCTCTTCGTGCACTGCCCCCAAATACAAGGGGCCGCCACCGTTCTCCCCCGCATCGTCCGCGCGGCGGAAGATCTCATCCTTCTCCGTGTCGCCATCCATTGTCAACCCGACTACGTCTCCTCGCCAGAAGACTCCCGACTATTTCATCTACCGCGCCCACACCAAAAGGGAACCGTCGCTTCAGCGGCTCTCGCGACCGCATCCCTTCTTCCACGACGACGACGTCGGTCTCCTTAGCCGCGGCCACCACTACACCATCGCCGCGTTGATTGCCACACCCACGCTTAACGTGTTCCACCTCCACCGCTTCCACTCCGAGATCGGGACATGGACCTACACCAAGGTGTCGGTGGGGGAGCCGCAGCAGAGTGGGTTCCCGTCGCTGCTCATCCCCAACAACTGCAGCCGCCTCCTTCACCATGACACGAGCACCGTCATGGCCATCGGAGGTGAAGGCGGCACCATGGGTTGGGTCGATCTTTGGCGCGGCATCCTTTTCTGCGACCTACTCCGCGACGAGCCCACGCTCCGCGCTGTACCACTGCCGTTGCCCTTGGACTTGGTGAGCTGCAACAATGGGCTGGGGGTCCAACTAGGCTGCCCAAACTCCCGTCGGGCCATTGCCTTCATCAAGAAAGGCGGCAGCAACACGGAGGACTGTCTCAAGCTTGTTCACTTGGAAGCTAACGCCACTCGGCACTCGCCTCCCTGATAACAAAACAGGGTCTCGCCCCTTCCGAATGCATAACTGGGCAATCGTCTCATGGAGCAACACTAAAATGACGAGCTCTTGGAAGGACTGGCACATGGACTGCAGGATCCAAGCTTCTGACATCACAGTCGACAGCCAAATCGAGTCAGAGTTGCTGCAATCCGGACTGCTGCTTAAACCACGGGACGCTGCCACGGCGGGTCGAGCCTTTCAGAATCTCTTGGTGTCCGATCCCACTCCAGACATCTCCGCTGCTCATCAAGACGTTGTTTACTTGATGGCCAGGGAAAAATTCATGCACCCCAAGGCATGGGTTCTCGCTCTTGACCTGAGGAATAGCACACTGCTAGGCGCAGCTGAGTTTGGCACTGAAAGGCAACCCTGTGCATATGCCATGTATTGCCCTAGTACCATCTCCAAGTACCTGAGGAATGCAAACTCCTGTGACTTCGATCCCTTTCTAGATGGAGTGGTGGCTTAACATCAGAATAATTAACACTCTAGCCAGTGATATCCGATCAACATCATTCATTTATTGCCTTTGTCAGTCAATTGCATTTTCTGTTTAGATTCTGCTTGGCTTTTAATTATCCATTACAATTGCTTTGCTTTTACACGGGTTACTGGTTCTGTTGTGTATGTCTGCACTGTTTTAAGTGTGCCTTTCCAACCAAAAAAAAAGGGTTATGTGAAAGGATCGAATAGCCCAAGAGAGGGTGAATTAGGATATTAATTAAAATTTCTACCGCTTTAGCAAATAAAACTAAAAGAAAATACGACTAAGGGATTTAACTAGAACTAGATAGCTAATCAAGCAAGAATTAACTAAGAAAGATAATCACTAAGAAGAACTTACAATAATAACAAAACTCAAAATAAGATGCAAGAAAGTAAGGAGTTAGAGAAGACAACACCGATTTTTTTTCCGAGGTTTCGAAAAGTTGGCACTTCCCCCCTAGTCCTCGTTGGAGCATCCACCAAGGATGTCGCTCCCCCTTGAGTCACCAAGGCTCAAGTGCTCTCTCTTAATTACCCCTTCTCCATCTCCGGATTGGCGGGTATCAAACCAAGTACATCCTCCTTCTCCCGGGGCTCCCACAATTCCTCCAAGAGCTCACCGAGAAATCCTTCGATCACCAAGACCGTCTAGGTGTTGCCAACCACCAAGAGTAACAAGCCTCAAGCTTCGCTTGACAAAGACAAAGCCTAGACAACAACTAGATGCACACTTGCTACTCTTCAAACACTCAAAGAAGTCCTTAATCCTCAACTAAGAACTTGGAATGGACACAAGTGCTCTCTCTCTTGCTTTTAAATGACACACCAAGTGTATGAGCTGCTACAGAGTCGCAAGAGCCCCTGTTGAAACCAACTGAGTGGGTATTTATAGCCTAGAGATAAAAAATTAGCCGTTGGCTAACCACTCTCATTTTTCTGTAATCACCGGATAATCCGCTGGCTATATCCTTAAGATCACCGGATAATCCGGTGAGTTCAAACCCAGAGCCAGCTGTCACTAGCCGTTGCACGGCAACAT
This sequence comes from Phragmites australis, assembly GCF_958298935.1. Taxonomy (NCBI): domain Eukaryota; kingdom Viridiplantae; phylum Streptophyta; class Magnoliopsida; order Poales; family Poaceae; genus Phragmites; species Phragmites australis. The sequence continues at coordinate 152,937 of NC_084936.1, forward strand.
TTGTCCGGTGATAAACTCCGGTGAACAACAGTCATCACCGGATAATCTGGTGAGTACAACTCACCCGACCCTTTAAATTTCAGAACCTTCTGCAAGAAATACTCCGGTGATTTTTTTTTTGCTCTCACCGGATAATCCGGTGAGTTCAATTTGTCTGAGTTTCTTCACAACATTTCTCCGGTGGTCTACCAGCTAAGTCACCGGATAGTCCGGTGACTGTAATTTTCCACTGTGGCCCGAAGCAATGCTCTTTGCAAGAAATAGTCCGGTGTTCATATTATGCAGCATCAGATAATCCGGTGAATACAAAGTTGTTTTTCTCCCAAAATTTTCTCTGCTGGAAAAGCTCCGGTGGTCACCGGACTTCCATCACCGGATATTCCGGTGTAACACTTCTGAAAATTTTCATATAATTCGGATGCCTCAATTAGTGTTTATCCGGTGAGTATTAGACATCCATCAGAGGATAATCCGGTGAATAAATTTTTTGTGAGCTCGTCCAATTCAACTCTCTTTGAGCTCTAATTCCTTGACAGCTTCACCATGGACTTGTATGCTCTACCTAGTGCTAGAATTTAACAAGTATGCATCATCTATGTCTAGACTCACTAAGTCAAGCTACTACTTTTAGCCCCCCTTTATAGTACGGTCAAAAGACTAAAAGAAAAGAAGACCTATACTACTCTAAGTATCCTCCATCTCCTTTGTGACACTTAGAACTAGAAGATCCTTAGTCTTAAAGCATATGCCCTTTGATTGTCCATATAAGCACTTTAGGGACCAATATTACCCAAATGTCATTGTATACTGAATTTTTGATTCCCTTCAAAACAAATTGTTAGTCACGGTAATATGGTTGTCATTAATCACCGAAACACTTACCACTTACCTAGGGGCCTAGATGCTACAATCTCCCCCTTTTTGGTGATTGATGACAACACAAATAACAATAGAGATATGAATTTGAAGAGCAACCTATCATACTAGGCAAAAGAATGCATATAGCAATAAAAGCGAGATAAAGCCTAGCGCTACAAAACTATCATGCTAGAATAGGTAAGAATTATGCGAGCATGAAAATAAACACAATGTGATGACAGAACACAATGTGATGACAGGCGAAACACATCCATATACAGAGCCAAATAGCCTGTCATAACATCAAAATCAATCCATAAGATCCAACATTTCAAAACTAGCTACCCAAAAATCTAAGCTCCCCCTGAATCAAAATCTCACTAGACCCTCCAGCTACTCTCTCTACCAACTCCCCCTATTACTAGACTCTCCCCCTTTGGCATCTAAGCACCAAAAAGAGAAAACTAGGACATGACTAAGCATCCGAAGCTGGAGAAGACGGAGGACCCGACGCTGTCGAAGAAGGTGCCACGACGAACTGAGAACCGTCGGCCTCAGAGTCGGAGCTGGACGGACTGTGACCCGCAGCTACTGTCGCCTCAACGATCTGATCCTGCACTGACTGAAGAGTAGCATCTGGAGCGTCAAGTGCTGGCTCAGCGACTGAAGAAGGCACAACTGACGGCTGAGGGACATGGGGAGACACGACTAGCTGCTGCTGCTCGGGGACTGTCGGCTGTGGAGTGTCCTCGAAACTCAGAGGACCAATGGGTACAGGTGAAGCCAACGATGGTAACACTGGCCTCTGAGACATCCCAGCAGGCAGAGAGTACACTCCGGAAGCCAAGAGAGCTGACAGAGGAAAATCGGACCCCGGAGTACGCAAGAGTGCACTGACACTGCCTGGGAGAGGACTCGGTGCAGGAGCTGGCAACTGAAGGCCCTGTGCCTGGAAAAGAACGGAGAACAATCTGGCGTTGTTCTTACGGTCTGCCTGAAGTGCTGCAAACATGGCTTGCTGCTGCTGCTGTAGTGACTGCATCAGTGCAAACTGCTGCTCCTCTCGGCGGCGAGCATCCTCTGCCTGAGCTGCCTGCTGCTGCTGCATCTGCTGAAGGATAAGAGTGATCTCCGAAGGCACTGCAGCAGAGGGCTCGGTGGTAGCTGTCTCAGTATCTGAGGAGGGAACTGAAGTCTGAGGTGCACCCTGAGTAGAACCACCGGCCTCAGCATCGTGACGTCTCGGGAGTGGTGGAATGAACTCGATGTCCTCTGAGTCACTGTCGTCGTCATCCAAGTCTATGAAGGCATGCGGTAGCTCTGCCTCGGCCTCTGCAAGGGCCTGGTCCTCAGCTGCAACTCTGTCTCGCTCCTCTGCTGGGATTTGCCGCTGAGCCTGCGCCATAGCACGCTGTCCGCGACGTCTGTCCGTCGGAGCGCTAGGAATATAGTCCGGGAATCGCTTCAGGGATCTCTTGTAGTCGTCAAGATGCTCTGGATAATGAATCGAGCGAGCCAACAAATATGAGATGAAATGCGCGAATGGCTGCTGTCTGCCCAGACCCTCTGCTATGTTATCCTCAATCTCACACAAGATGAGATCTAAAATGTCGAACTGCTGACTAGTGTGGATACTGGTGATAGCCTCTGCGTTCCCGATCCTAGGCAACAGGCTGCGTCTGAGTGCAAAGTGAACTGCCCTCGCCTCCGGAGTCAGCATCTCTGGCAGTCTCAGTGAACCTGGAGGGAAGGGCGACCTGAACAATGGACGGATCTCGTCATCCGTCGGGAAAACACCACCGGTCAGAGGACGACGAGGAGGATGAGCGTTCGGATGAACGACCTCATGCAAGAATCTGGTACTCTCCTGAAGCCTCAGAGCCTCGAGCATATCTGCCCGGTACAATTTGTAGACCTCTCCCTAGAACATGAACTGAATGAACGACCTGTCGGGAGCGATCCACACTGTCGCATAGAATACTCTGACCCAATCCCCAACATATCTGTCCACCTGAGTGAGGAGAGCGGTGAGACCTGGGAATGCATCAAAATGTTGTCTCACATCTGCTCCCCCTGCAGCTGACTGCAAGTACTCCCATCTCAGCGTCCTGTGCTGGCTCAACTGAACGCACTTCCTGCCAAATGAGCGATAGAAGCTCTCTTGTACCACTGTCAAGAACTCACAGTCGGATTGATGAAGGGATGAATTTGACAATGTGTCGACTCACAGCTATACATATTGTAGATGAAGCAGCGCAGAGCGATCACATAGATGTGCTGCCCAAAAATCTTATTGTTGTCCCCCGTGCGGGCTTCACGACGGCAAAGGCTTGGAGATACCGCTCATCCTCCACCCTTTTGCACGCCAAGGAGAAGGGTCGGTGAGATACAAGAGTGTAGCACACCAAAACAGTGATCTAGATAGATGCAGAATGACGAATTGAGCAGAAAGTTGTATCCTTTAAAGGCTGGACATCTCCAGTATTTATATGAAATTGGCTGCCCTTTGAAGCCGTTTCCTCTCATAAAATGGTCACTAGTTGGCAACCTCTTATAACTGACCAATTACTCTAGTGATTATAGCATTGAACGTGATTAAAGGGGAGAACAACAAAAAAGATTTGCTATTTTGTGTTGTCACACCACAGTCGCGCATCCTAAGCCACAAGTCACACGTGTAAATATAGCAAAGTCTATTCTCTCTTTCTCATTTCTCTATTTTAAAGAGGGGAAAAGAACTTTACTATTTAAGTTGGTCTACATCCTCTTATCTTGGAAATACAAGACTAAACCTTCTTAATTTGTATTATTATGAATGGGTCTTATATGGGCCACATCCTAATAGATGCATCCGGAGGAGCCTCATCGCAGGATGGTCGCCGGCAAAGGCGGGTTGAGGTGGACACGAGAGGCTCCTTTTTTCTAAATTATATATATATATATATATATATATATATATATATATATCCAAATTTTTCAAGATTACATGCTCGTTTAAAAAATAATGAAGTTTATCCTACTGTCGCTCGTTCAATAGGTGACACCTTGTGGGCCTCGGCTGGCGGCACATTTAATAATCGAGGAGAGGAAGGTCTCACCCGTTCAGCGGATGAGATCTTGTTCTCGCCCGCTGAGCGAGTGAGACCTTTTGAGTATTTAGGCTGGCCCGGTTGGCCCTGTCGACGTCATCACTTCATTTGACACATTCAACCGAGAGAAGAGAGGGGAGGGGAGGGGAGGGGAGAGAGATTTGTGCGGTGAAACCCTGCTGAAAAAAAGAGGTAAATTTCCCCCCTTTTTTTTAACAAACCCGATAGGATAGCAACTAGTACTACATTTTAACATAGGTTAGATGTTAGATCTAGGTTTTGTTTTACATACCTGTTAGTATAGTTACTAGAAGTAGGGTAAAATGTAGATCTAGGTTTAGAATTAGAGTTAGATATAGTTCAGCAATTAGATCATATTGATACGTATACTTTAGTAATTAGAAATAGTATTTAGATATATTTTAGGTATTAGATGTAGGATTTAGATATAGTGTAGTCATAACTAATATGATAGATGTATGATTTAGATGTGTTTGATTTAGAGAATCGGGAATATGTTGTTGCAGTATAGATTACATGTTGAGTTACGCTTGTAATGAATTTTGCACTATAGATGTAGTTTAATCGCCCATCGCGGTTGTTATGCTCCGCTGAGTCCACAACGGCGTGGATGACGAAAAAGATGGCCACGAGCCCATGACGAAGGTGGTAGTTGTAAGCAGGGTTTTACTTACCATTTTTGAAACGGTAACCGCTCCCTAGCGGTAATTGAAAATGCGTGATTATCACGATAACCGCTTAAAATTTGACTGAAATTTATACAAAATTCATTTGCTAAAAATTTAAAATTTAGATAAAAAATACCAAATTCTCCGTTCGGTAACTGGTTGAATCAGACCGGTTACCCAAATAATTTTCTCGATTTATCACGGTTTTTTCGAATTTTTTCTATTGTCGGTAACTACTCGGTTTTGTCGGTAACCGTTTAGTTTTCTCAATTTTTAATTAAATTAAAAAACCTTAAAATTAACTTAATCTTGTAAAATCAATAACTAATTGGAAGGCCATCAATCCACCCGTTCCCCCTCACTCTGACAATTGAAAGGCCGTCCGTGGAGAGGAAGCGGCCGGATCGATGTCAGGACTGGAGAAATCGCGTTGCTACTGTAGTTGGGGAACAAGAGGACTCGAGAAGTCTCTTCTGTATAGTCAAGATGGGGGTGGAACACCTGGTGGACTAGACTAGACAAGGTCAACAATCTAAAACGGCATGGCTAGCCATCTACAGTACATAATATGGAATCTGTGCAAGGGAAGGAACCCAAGGATATTCAAGCACCAATATTTGAACCCGGAATCTGTTGTCGGGTTAATACAACAAGACATCAGAATGTTGCTCCTCGCGTCGGGAGAAGTCGCTATAGATTGTTAAAATGGAGCTGCACCTCCGTCTGTTTTTTTGTTTCTTTCTCCTGTACATCAACTCTTTTCGATTTAATATGAAAAGGCAGAGCATCTGCCCAATTGCCCAAAAAAAGAGTCAACGCGCGCTAACCGTTAGATCACGATCCAACTGTCTGCTACTCTTCTTCTACCTCCCAACGGTTCTTTCTCCCGTCACTCTCCTGTGCTGTGCACACATGCTTGTTCACTCCCCTGCCACGCTCCGTCTTTACCGCCCCGCGTGCTAACACATCTCCTCCGCCGGTCGAAACCTCTCCTCCCTTAACCCCGGCCGCTAACATCACCGGCGACCCGGCGTTCACACTGGAGATTTTACGCGACTGAAATCTAGGAAACACGGATTTATTGCCATCCATCAGTCTACTCTCTAATCAGTGGGGTGGCAACGCTCACTTACATCCGAAACTAATGGTCTAATGGTTCCATGGTAGATGAACGGGAGCTCCATGTGACGTTGCAAATGCATCCACGTCCTAAGAAGTTCAAATATCTTATAATAATCATTACATAAGGGTCCGTCGATGGCAACAAGCGGAGCATCTTTCGAGCCCTGCGACACATGATCATATACCAATGTAAGTCCCAACAACAACTGAAAATACTTACCCATGTTCCAGCAAAAATCTTCAAAACAAGTGTTGCGTAAACTGAATTGCTTCATGAGGAAACCGCTCAAGGTCATCAAATCGTGGCAAGAACATGTGCATGACAAAATGCTATATCCACTGCCTACCTCGAGTGTAGAATAATACTTGATACACATGGATGGATCCACCACACAATAAAGTATCATCTTCTTGAAGTTCAACCTGCAAGGAATCTCAGGCCTTAACACTGAATTTTAATGGCTTCAGAATATATAAGGCATAAACAGATATTACTTAGCCTTGCCTACTTAACATCTGCCTTAGCTTTCAAGTTAGTACTTAACATCAGTTTTGGCATTCACACTATAATATTTATAAGTTATTTGAACCAAATTAAGTGTACTCCTAAGTCATCAAACAACTGCCTGCATGGGAGTGAGAGTTGACAGTAGCTAAGTCTACCATCTGTTTTTGTCAAGTATCAACATATCCAAAAAAAGGAAAATTCATGCTCATTCTTAAACTAAACGTAAGGATCAGAAACTCATGAATGGAGTACTATCATCTATAAATGGACCTACCTGTACACCATGTCTTTCCAGGAGTGCTTTAAAATTGGTCAAATTCACATTACCCATTAGAACAGACTTGTGGGATAGTGACAAAGCACGCTTGTCTGCTACTCCAACTTCTTTACATGCCCAAGCAGTTTCAGGATCAACCGACTGCAAGTATTGTCATAATGAAGTGTTAGCACTCAAATGCATATAGAATTAACAAAAATAAAGCCAACAATCACTGACTGAAACCAGCTGATACCATGGCATAAGTCCTAATGTAAACATGTCTGATTACATGTATGTAATTTGTATAATCAAGCACAAGCAGAAATGAAATCCAATGACATCCCAAGTGCAACCTTATTGTCACAAGTAAACAATACCTCAAGGTCATGGCGAGCAGACCTCCAGATCACATTACACATGCAGATGTAAAATTAAAACAAAGGTCCAAATCTAATCCACAATTCAAGGGGCATTGGTGCCACCTAGGTTTTCTCAAGGGCAAACGATTAAGAAACAAAACAGGGGCAAATACCCTAACGTTATATGGAAAGATAATAGTCCATACATTCTCAGGACAAACGCTGCTCATCAGCTCTTCTGAAAGTTGTCAAAACAGCAAATCAATGAAAAAACTCTTGAGGTATAGAACATTTTTTATATTGAATTATATGTTACCTTCGGACAATGCATCTTCCAACCCTCCAACCTTTGCTTTCCGTGGCTTGTCAGTGCATCTATAAGCATATGTAGGCATTGTTTGGAAAAAAAAAAGGCTTGCAATACATTCGGTGTCAGGAAATTTCTCGTTTGTTTTTTTTTTTTCAATTCAGAAAGTCAGACTGGATATTCCCCCAGGGCCAGGAGCAAGTACCCAGAGCTTGTCCAATTCCGGACCAAACTCAAATTTTCCATCAATTTACTTTGTTCTTTATAAGCACTACACAACAAATAGAAGCCAGGATAACCATATGTCCCAGGCCTCACCGAGAAACCAGGTTCCCGCTTGTAACCAGTGGGATTCCCTATTCAGAAAGGAAAATATTAAATATACTTACTCTGATGCCACAAAGTGTCTCCATGCACTTGAAAACCTACAAAAGACAAAAACTTTCATTAAATGCATTCTACAATGCAAAAAATATATTACAAGAAAAGATTAAAAAAACTTACAAGCCATCAATATCACAAGTGCAGACAAGGAATCTAATTAACTGGGCAATGTATCTCCCAAGAAGACGTGAAAGCATCAGATCAACTATTTTTGTGACATCATGATTTTGCTGCACCAAATTGTCTTTCTAAAAAATCATTAAGTTAGTATTTGTCATTCATGTTTGCAAGCAGAAATTTTAAAAGTAAAAAAAAGAAGAATCACCTTTGTATATCGAAGCACATGCTCAATGAAATGTCCGGAGAATTGTAACAGATCCCAGTGGGTAACAGCCCATTTGTCAAGGACATATGAGCTACTCCCTCTGATTGCAAATGTAGGTCGTTTTAGCTTCCTCAACTATTCTCTAAATATAAGTGATTCTCGAATTTCTATGCACTTTTTCTCTTTTGTTCCCTTCTTACCCTTATTTAATAAATGGTACTACTCTCACAAATAAATGAGTTATCTTTTCCAATGTAGAATAAATAAAGGGTAACAAGGTCATTTGATCTACTTTCTTAATCCTTGTGCACAAGTCTAAAACGACCTGCATTTGCAACCGGATGGAGTATTACGAGGACCATTGGCAAAATTATCATAATCATAAACTTTCTTAAACAGATAATGAAGTTTTGCAGGATTCCTCCAATCATGAAGTTCTTCTCTAACATTTAATGGAACAAATACTGATGGTGTCCCAATACACATTGAATCTGCAGCTCGATAAAGATTACAGATAAAAGCAGACCGAACCAGAGGCGCTTTCAGTAACAACGGAGAACTCATTATCTGAAGAAATTTCTCAAATCTCGAAGAATCTGTCCGATGGTCAGGTATTCTCAAGCAATCAATTTGAAACTCTTCATAGAATGGAGGGTATTTTCCGCTTTTACCCTTAAAACGCCAAAGTACAGTCTCATCAAATTTTTGCAAATCCTTAAGTCCTGCTTCTGGAGTTAGTTCCTCATCCTCGCAGTTAATAACAAAATTTGAACCACTATCTGTGACCTCCATGTTCGATTCGCTCCACTTCCCACCCCAACATCTGCCCATCTTGAATTTGGTCAGAATACAATGTAGGTAACCAAGGGCCATCTTCCTACCAACATATGACGGTGACTCTTCCAGCCCATAACCATAAATATAATAATCTTCAAGCATCACATTATTATCAGCAAAGCTATTGAAAGAGTGGACACTACATTTGGGGGAAGAAAAAGCAATCAGCAGGTTTATCATTAATACGAATGGAATCTTATCACTTTTGTTAAGAGAACTAACGTTTTTGGTTCTGGCAAATGAAGGATTTCTAGTTCAGTACCACAAACAATTAATAAGTAAGTCCCTGTTGTACCAGATATTGAACAACAGATTGTCTCAGAGCACCATTAATCCTGAAAAAAAAGTACAGCTTGTCAACCAAAAGCAATAAAATGTATTCAAGGGATGATAACAGCTTATAGGCTAATTAATGTACCTGGGATAGTGATCTTGAATTGCTATAGCCAAGCCTTTATTGTACTTCATGATGAAGTCATATGGCACATAAAATATAGGTGACCCTGTATGTTTCATGGCTTCAACAATACCTTCAAAGTATGGGATCCTACTGCCATCTTTCAACTTGCTGCGGCCATCTTGGAACCTAGGGAAAACTCAAAGTTAGGATAAAAGTCTAGTGTAGAACAACAAACACTTATGGAACTAAGATGGAAGCTTACTTGCAAAGGAAGTTCAGAAAATCATCAACGACCATAGAACTTTCCTCATTGTCTTTTGTAATTGGTCTAGAATGATTCGGCACAAGCTCTTGTGAGGATGTTATTGCCTCACAGCCTCCTTCGTATTTCTCTCTTGTCTGCCCTTCTTTTTCCAATTCTGCAGTAGGATGATCATACTTAGTTTCCACAAGTGTGGGTGCTGCTACCTTCTGAGCTCCTCCCTTTTCCACATTTTCATTTGCCTGCCCTTCTTTCTCCTGTTCTTCAGTAGGGCATGGTGAATTTGCAGGCACCCTGAGATGATCCTCAGTTTCTCCAAGTGAGGGTATTGCTATGTTAAGAGCTTCTCCTTTGCACCTCATGTGAGGGTGTTGCTGCTTCATTACCATCTTTTTGCGCTTCCACTCCTTTATTTGCAGGCGCTATGTTTTTAGTTTTCCTGTTCAGTCTTCTCTGGCGCCTGGTTAGTTGTCCAGAAGATATGTCAGTGTCTACATTCTTCTCTGTAGGCTCTACATTCTTCTCAGTTTCTCCAGACTTATTTGCAGGCTCCGCACTGCTAGAAGCCTCTACAGTTTTTTTACCCTTGTTTGAAAGTTTTTCCCTGTACCATGCTATAGCCTGTCAAATAATAACAAACGACTTGTTATTTATGGATTTCAGCTGACACATATAAACTGGTGTGTTGGAATAAACTCTCAAGTCTGCAACATACTTTTGTGGTGTTCGGTTGATTTTTAGACGGGCCATATAGACTTGTCAGATAAATCCTATTGCCACCCCCCTGCAGATTGGGATCAAAAACCTGCCATATTGCTTGAGGGAACAGGTACAGAAAATCAGTCTGTTTCCAGGGTAAGTAAGGATCCATCCTTCTGCAGTACAGTAACATGATTATCAAAATAAACAGACAACATATGAATACAAAAAGGCGTTACAGGGAGGGTGTATTCACACCTTGTGTATAACACTAAAATTGCCATCCCAATAAAAAACAGCAAACTCTCCCTCTTCTAGCTCAGAGCACAAAGAAGCGAACCTATATAGTTGAGAAGATTATAATGTATTAAATAATAATATATTACTAGTGTCCTACATACTAAAAAACGTACCCATAGCTAGTGAGTCTTAGCAGCATCCAAATATCCTTGAATCACACAAATAGAATAAAAGTATTAGACATGGAGTTTCATATGAGCAGATAGTTTCAACGAATGGATTCTCACATTCGGCTGCTACATCACCATTTGACTCTTCTTTAAGACTTTCAAGTTTGGTAAGCAACTCTACCAGCTCATCATGTGGACATTTTTACTGAATCGTAGATGATATTATCCTTAGGATCCACCATCCATTCATGTAGCAAAGGAATCCTCATAAACGTAAAGAACCACCATCCATCAGTCTGCTTGAACATGATAATGCTACAATGAGAACACAGTACGATTTGAATAAAAAAAATTTTAAAGAACACACAAACTAATGACTAAAAATTAAGAAACACTATTTGCACTTGTTTAGAATCGGACGAATATCAAAACCAACTGAGAGAGTATCCATCAGTTTGAGAAACATTGTCTCTTGTCATCATAATTTTCAGTAGTCTTGTCAGATCTAGATCTCTCATAGATCATAATGGTATTCAACAGTGTCTTTCTGATGATGATTAGCATATTTTCCTCTGTCACATAATCAGCAACAACCACATCAGCTATCTCACCATACCTCAGAACCCAACAGTTATAAATGGTTACCAAAAAAGAAAGTCCCCCGGGACCATGACAAGCAACGCCCTTAAGTAGGCCATCGCACTTGAACTCAACATACATGTAGCATGATATTGAGCTAACACATAGCAAAAGATAGATTTAGTATCAGCTAGGGTTCAGAGTCCCATCAAAAAAAAAAGAAAAAAACTAGAGCGGAAGGGAGACTTAAGAGTCAGCTACAGTTTGGAGCCCCAACGGAAAAAAAGATCTGTCTAGTTGAAACTCGAGTGTTTCAGAGGGACCTAACACTTGATTTTTTTTTCACCATTGGATCTAGGGTTTGTGGCTCTTTTGATGTACCAAAATATTTCTATGATGTACCAAATCCTAGATCCAAGGGTGAAAAAAAAATAAAGTGCTACGTCCCTCTGAAACACTCAAGTTTCAGCTAGACAAATCCTTTTTTTCCGTTGAGGCTCCGAACTATAGCTGACTCTTAAATCTCCCTTCTGCCCTAGTTTTTTTTCCTTTTTTTGATGGGACTCCGAACCCTAGCTGACACTAAATCTTCCTTTTGCTAGGCGTTAGCTCAATGCCAGGCTACAAGTATGTTAAATTCAAGTGCGACAGACTACTTAAAGGCGTTGCTTGCCATGGTCCCGGGGGACCTTCTCTTTTGGTAACCATTTATAACGGTTAGGTTCTAAGGTATGGTGAGATAGCCGATGTGGCTGTGACAGGGGAAAATATGCTAGTCATTATCAGAAAGACACTGTTGAATAACATTATGATCTATGAGAGATCTAGATCTGACAAGACTACTAAAAATTATGATGACAAGAAGACAATGGTTCTCAAAATGATAGATACTCTCTCAGTTGGTTTTGATGTTCGTCCGATTCTAAACAGGTGTAAATAGTGTTTCTAAATTTTTTGTTATTAGTTTTTGTGTTCTTTAATTTTTTTATTCAAATCATACTGTGTGTTCATTGTAACATTATCATATTCGAGCAAACCGATGGATGATGGTTCTTTACGTTTATAGAGATTCCTTTGCTACATGGATGGGTGATGGATCCTAAGGACAATATCATCTACGATTCAATAAAAATGTCCACATATGATGAGCTGGTGGAGTTGCCGGATTTCTCTCCATCCAGTCATCGACCAATTTTTCTGGACTCTGCAGGTACCCTTTTTTCTCTGACATGTAGATGTTCTTCTCTGACAAATTGATCTGGCTCCTCTCCAGCTCTTTTTTCTTCTCTGACATGTAGATGTAAAGCTTTAAGCATTTGCCTAACTCAACTTTCTCGATCTGGCAATCTTACAAGCTCGTAGAGGCGGAGATGGAGAAGACAGATCAACAATATCCTTGATCGGTGCCACAGTGCGTATATCTATTGTCTGGGGGCCATTGGTTGTAGATCGAAATGTACCACTTTCAGATTCAATGCCAAGCAGCAATTCTTGGAGCTGCGCATCGACATCTTTTACCACAGCTTGAGCTGATTTCTTTGGCCTAGCTCTCCTCTTCTGCTTCTTCTGCTCATCCTTCTTTTTCCAAAAATTCAGTTATTTTTTCAGGGCATGCACTGCAGTTGCACAAGTAGGGCATGTTAGACAGATAAAAGTACACATAAAGTAACTATAAATCAAGAAATTCAACTAGCAAATTAAATCCTTCTCAGTCACGTAAGTGGATTCCCCCTCCCTCTCCCCTCGCTACAGTTCCTGCACTACGTTAAGTATCTTACCGTAGAAATTATGTACTAAAATCAGCCACAACAATGGGTATTGTTCATGCTTTTGTCCATAAATTCTACTGAAAATATAGTACTTGTTCATGCTTTTTGTCCATAGTTAAAATTTGTACATGTCATCGGTCATCCACAAATAATGCTCCACACTGGACACATGTAATGTGACTTCTTACTAGAAACATGTGATGTGACTTCTTACTGATTTCATTTTCAAAAACGAGACAAGTGAGTGAAACACCTCACAAGATAGGTAGATAAACAAGTGAATGAATGCCATCAAGTGCCAACTATGAGAGGAGGAAAATTGTAACTACCTTCTAATGAGATCCCCTGGAACAATTGAAACTTGGAGCCCATCTATGTTTCTCCATGAAACCTCATAATATTCATTTCCATGAACTTTTCGCTGCTTCAAAATCGCTGATACGGGACATGGTACTGGAATCTGTGAATTAGATACTTAGACTTGAAAAGCATATGCACAACGATCCATTCAGAAATGCACTCAGCGAGCGCAGCATATACCTCACTCAGCAAAGGTTTCATTCCCAGATCTGAAGACGTGGAGCGAAGATTTGAAAACCTTCGGAGGTCTCTCTCAGCTATCTTAGGAAGGATATATTCATCTGCAGACATATTCAAGGCAATAAGTGAGGAACTTTTTATATGTACTAAAATGCGGTGCTACCTTTATATCGCATATATCTGATAAAAACAAGCATAAAAATTAATGATTTCAAGGGTACCAGTTTTCTTAGAGCTCCACTCAAAGTATTGCTCACATATCTGTTGCAGCTGTGAACAAAGAAATGGACGCTGGCTGCATGCCCTGGAGGTAGAAAATCAACAATCAACATCAAACCATAAGCCAACTACACCAACTTTTGACAACCTGTGTCATTCCCCCTGTCATCCAAGATAATAGGAAAGATGGGAGCCAAACTTGAAAGTGATCAAATGTGAACCTGAGGCTAAGAAACAAAATTAATCCACAAAATAGACCATCAGATCAAGAAATAGATTTATCCACAAATTCCTCACCTCTGCACAGCTTCTGAATACGGGGAATGACATTTTGGCTCCAGATACGCATTTATTATGACACGAAATTGACCACAAGAATCCTGGCTCATTCCAACCTCTGTACAAAAAGATAGTACATGAACAGCAAAAGTCCTACACTCGCTCATGATGTAGCTAAATAGCTGGAGAAAACTACAAAAGATTGATTAACGCAGGTACTTGCTTTTGGGCATATGCCACCCACCTTTCCTGTATTAGTGCCACTGTGTTTTCCTTTACATTTTCTTGTAGCTTCAACTCCATCAGACAATATTTGATCAAGAATGGCATCATCCCCTACAGACTTAACAAGCCGGCACGCTGCTTCCTGTAACAGTGATTGAGAATATGACAAGAAAAACAACGATAAGCTTCATTACTTCCATTTTGAGATTAAATATGGAGTTAAGGACAGTAAACAAATTAAGAATAGTTGCAGTACAGTCACTATAAGAAAATACTAAATAATCAGTATTACAGAGTCAAAAGTCCGAATGCTGTCTTTTGGTACTTACCGGGCCAAAGCCATGAACTCCATTAGAATAGTCACTACCAAGAAGCACCGCAAGTGATATCTGAAAAGATTGGGGCCAGTTCAAAGAAGCAGGTCATAATTTATGCATTCTTGTACCAGAATTTAGGAAGTACTGTTTTATTAATCAGAGGCAAAGAGTATTTTAGAAGAGTAACAAGGCAACGGCATTAAAAGATAATGAAAAGGCTTTAAGTTAAGGCAGACAGAGTCATGTTGTCATTGCAAATTCACATTAGGACCAAGCACACTGGGACATGAGTCATCTTCATTATATGTGCAACTTCCACTAACCTCCAGCTACAACCAAGCAATACATGCAAGATTGTAACTAATACCAACAGCTGCCAGTTCACTGGGAAATTCTTGTACTATCAGATATTACAACTTAACTGGTGCCTACTTCGACAGTGTAGTTGGAAAAAGGCAAACGAAAAATTAATTTGCTGCATCTCTCTAAGACCAAATGACCTTTCTGGCAACCTAAGAGGAATATTTAATTAAGTTTCTTCTAAAGTTCTAATTCTCTGAGATACGAAATTGGCTGGAACACTCCAATGGTCATTTAAAAGAGATCCTAATAGTTTAGCTCAAGCAGGAAAAATCATGCAACATACCATTGAGTTCCTGCCAAAACCAAGTTTTTTCTCTATGTCTTCCATTTTATAGCAAATGACATAATCACCCTCTCCTGATTTGTGAGAGAATATAAGCAAATCACTAGGGTTTAGGCTACACTTCATTAGCATGACTAAAATCAAATGGAGCAATAAGTCTCACAAAATATTTGTACCTATAAAAACATCTCTATAAACTGTCCTTGCGCCAAAAAGGAATGAATCAGAATCTGATGTAAAACAGCCATCCTGAAATAGCATAAACAGTACATAAGAAACATGTATATTATATAATGTTTGTCTGGTTAGGATCGTGCCACGGTATTGTACTTACACACAAGGAGGCCAAATTGAGCAATGAGCACTGTGCTTCCGCTTCTTCCACTCTGTTAAGGAACACAAGGTTAAACAAAGACCCAGAGTCGTTATCGACAATTGTAAAATTCACTAGTCACCATCGATATATTTTTCATATGCAGTGATGTGTTCATGCCATTATCAGTATAAGACAAATTAATTGCAAACATTTAACCAGTCAACAGAGATTGATTGGAGCAGAAAGAAGTGCCCATCCAGGCAAGGGATGCCCAGAGCCATCCCGAGATGCTTGGCCTCTTTAATCATGCTTGAGAACTCCGAGCTCTTGTTCCGGCGTAATGAAGTCAATGGTTGTGAGTTTGCCTCCTCTCGAGCAGCCTGGAGTGAATTCAGAAATTGAAATTGAATAACTGGGGTTGAGAAAGCCTGGAGAAAAGCAGCACTGACCTCAGCAGTTGATCCCAGACGGCGCCTGTAAGTAGCCAATTTGACTGAAGGTATTGCGCCATCTGAAAAATAAAGAGCAAGAAAGAACAAACCTGAGGCTCTTGTAATGAAAATGAAACACGGGCATAGTCATGTCAGGCCAAAAAAAAGAAAGAAAGATGACATTTTTGTGCGGATGCCCTGAAATGCAGTTAATATACAAGAATCGGGCAAGCGTGGCAGGTCACCTGTGACGAAGATGAGGCTGCAGTTGAGGGCGAGGAGGGCGCGGATGCGGTGGAAGAGGTTCTTGAGGTAGACCTTGTCCTTCAGGAAGGCCGGGGAGCGGTTGGCACTGCAGAGCTGCACAAGCCAGCAGGAAAGGTCCACGCACACCTTCTTGTTCCTGGGGGCAAGAAATCAGCGGGCGAATCGGAGGTAGAAGCGGTCACCGGAGTGGGAGAAGAAGGCTATGCAAGAGTAGTGGGGGCGGATCCAAATGATGAAATGAAACGGCTGCCTCGTCTGGTCGATACGCATCCACTGGAATACGCTTTCATTCTGTCATTGCCTTGAAGAAAAATAGGACGGCAGCCGGCAGCAGCAGATGCAGAGCACTATTATCATGTACAGTACTACATACAGAGCAGACTGCGTAGAACCATTTATTACGACTCACTCACTCATGTAGAACCCAGGAATGGATGGATGGTTTAAACTTTAAATCGGGGCTTGGGAATAAATCGGATGATTTTAAACATCTAGTTGTAACTGAGCTTTTACACAAATAGGTGCCCATAAAGCATCTCCTTCCTCTATTCTTATTCTCAAAATACAGCAAGTTTTCAAGCAGATTTCTTACTTCCTAACCATGCACATAACAATGGCAACACGAGGGTAGCGGCGGCAAGGGCGTCATCCCTTACATGTTTACCCGTGGAGGGGAGAGCTAGAGTTTTCACAAGTGCGAGAGTTTGAATGCTGCCTCTAACCGGTGGAAGCCTCTAAAGAGGAAAGAACGGTGATAACCAGTACGATATTTTGCGCATATAATGGGTACGTATGGGCAAAAACTAATCGATTCATTTTTTAAGGAGACAATGTACCACGCAATGAACATCCAAAGTGTGCAGGACGAGATGGATATAATAGATTGTCGTCACTGTCTATTTTTGCTTCTATTATTATTCCTTAGACTAAACTTGGCTCCTGGTAAATGAGGAGCTTTTGACGTTGTAAGATTTTTTTCCTTCTTAGTGAAAACGTCATCGGTGCTCTTGCCATATTTTTATCAAAAGCTATTGGAAGTCTCAGGGCTTGTTTGTTTTTTTATTTTGATTGTGACTTCTAGCTTCTAAAAACAGAATCGAAAACAAATATGTCGATTTTATAATACAAAATTCACAATCTGAGATCAGATTATACCACAATCCATAATCCAGAAAAATATTGTTTCTATCATATTATAGCACATATTTACCCACTATTACCGTTACAAATATAACGTTTCGCACTCCTCGCACCAACCCATTTCCCATCCCCCTCCCTCCCTTTCTCCCACCACGCGCGCACCATGCCATGCCACCGCCAGAGTCCGGCGATCCTGACCTTACGGAGTGCCTCCGCTTTCTCAAGGAGGTGTCAGCCGCCGCCGCATCATCCCCGGCCCTCCGCCACCACTGGCCATCCATCACCACATCGCTATCCTCGCTGTCTGCGTCGCTCTCCACCGCTAGTGACGCGCCTCATCTCGGGAATTTCCACACCGTCTCGCTCCTCTCCTCCTCCGCCTCGCTCTCCCAACTCGCCACCGACACATGCCTCCTCTCTGCGCCCGCCCCCTCTAGCGGTGGGGTGAGGCAGCATGGACGGATCCGCCGCAACGGATCTGGAGGCCGCAGAGAGGGTGGTGATGCGATAGGACTCCACGACGTCAGGGTCCTCGGTGCCTCTGGGCAGGGGCGGGGGAGGAGCAAATGTTGTTTGACGATGGTGGTGACCAGGCGGAGGTAGAGCGGTTCCTCTGGGCGGTGGACGACCTCAGGCACCGCCATCGCCGACGGTTAGAATTATAATAAAAAATAAACAAACCCTAATCTCTAAGGCTTTTTTTAAGCTTGAACCGCCAACTGCGAGGGGCTACAGACAAGCCATTAAAATAAAAAGCGGAGAATTCCTCATACGGCATTGCAGTTTTGAAAATAAGTGACTGACACGTGGGTCCACAGATACATGCATGCCAGTGACACAATATCGGATTGCAAAAATTAATTTTCCTATAATATATGGTGACTGAACCCTGGTGGCAGTGGTATGATGTAACCATTGCAATCCTCCAACCTTTGCAAATTTACAGAGATACTCCACTATATAGAGGACACTTAAAACTGATTTGCAGTAACATTAATTCATGTTACACGTACAAGCAACCGCATACATAAAGAGCAGCTTCAACTGAATCGTGAATTAGCCAGGCAGCTCGATCGCCAACGACATGTGAATGACTCACATAATTGTGTTGTACCTGGTGCCGTCGATGGTGACGGCTGCGAGCACGACGGCGATGCCGAGGAGGAGCACGACGACGGCTGTGAAGTTGACTAGGAGTGCCTCGGCGCCGTACTTGGGCAGCCGCAGGGGTGGGCCCTGCAAGAAGGTGAGCTTCTCGAGGAAGCCCAGCTGCGCGGTGCCGACGGCGAGCACGAAGACGAGCAGGCCGAGGACGGCGTGCCAGGGCAGCATGGCGCGCCTGGTGGCCGGGGAGGCGCCGGGGAAGAAGAAGGCGAGGAATCCGGCGAGCCACTGGAGCGCGTAGAGGGAGATGGTGGCGATGCCGAGCCAGGAGTGGAGTGAGTAGAGGTTGGGGATGCCGCTCTCCACGTGGAACTTGAAGACGGCGTAGACGCCGAGGAGCCCCGCGGCAAGGCCCGCGGCGTGCAGCGCCAGGTGCGCCTTCTTCCGGGCGTCGCGGCTCACCGGAAGAGAACGGTAGCTCAGGATCGCTGCACGCGAACGATTAATCATGGAACAATTAATTAATTAAACGCATCGAAATTATATTACTCCAATAATGATGGAATGAATCTTTTTGTACGGATGTAGCGAGTCATAACAAAATAATAAATAAATGGATCTGTACGTGCAGGACGACGACGCAGGTAGAGGTATGTACCGTACGTACCTTCTCCGGCGAGGACGATGAGGCCGACGACCATGAGCACGGGGTGCACGTTGAAGATGAGGGGCTTGTCGTGGGAGCGGAGGGCGAGGCCGCCGCGGAAGTGGACGCACCAGAGCAGCACGAGCACGGTGGCGGCGACGGCCAGGACGTGCACCACCAGCGTGCGCGCGTCGACCGCCGCCTTGGACGCGGACGCCCCCTTCATGTCCATCCTGTGGGCTGGCGTGAGAAGAGAAGTGAAGAGAGCAGGGCAGGGGCAGAATCAGAGCACAACAACTGCAGCCGAGAGCAGCTGCTGCTTAACTGCAGGCAGTTACATGTATATGGACGTGGTTGCTCTTCCCGCCGCAATTACCGGTGGCCAGCGACCAGCCACAAACCAACCCAGCTCTTCTTTTCTTTTCTTTTTTTCTCTGTCTATCTCTCTCTCTCTCTCTCTTCCTCTCCTTCTGGGAAAAGGAAACTGAAGCTGTTGAAAGCTGCAAGGAAAGGAAAATGAAATTCATGCAAGCGCCCGCCCTGCTGTACAAGGCACTCGATAGCAACCACACTGACAGATACATCGTATTCGTATCGCTACATGGTCGATTTATATTTATTTGGACCGTTAGATCATTCAGTATACAACAACAGATCAACGTTACCAACCTAGCTAAAATTCAGATCAATTGATACCAACGAAATCCAAACCAACTTGGAGGGATGATACGCCGATGTTTTGTTTTTTCCAAGAATGATACTCCTATACTATATGGATGCATGTTGCTGGGCTAGTCTGGTCCTTCTCAATTCCAAAAAAGGCTTCTACACCGGCGAGCTTCAATTTTAGTTGGACAAAACTCATGAGTCACCTTACCTGCCTTTTCAGTTTACTCTCAATAATCCATCTTCGATCATTTACACCATCATAAGTGAATATGATGTCCATGAAACCCCATAAATCATCGCACCACTCGTTTTCCACTATTTCTTATGATTTCTCAAGAGATGCACTTTAAACAAACACGTAAGACATGACCAACAATTGCATTAGCTAGACTCTCGATTTTGTTTCGTTATTTGAATGGCTCTGTAGATCCAACGGAATAGACTTGATGTCATCGTTGAGCTTCGGAGTTATCTTAGGCCTGGAGTGCTTGAATTGCATATGCAAAAAATTAACATCATGCAAATGAAAATGTTCAACTAGCTCAAGGCTTTTCTTATCGCACTTCAGAGCCATGATGACTCCTTTTGGCCCTGGCAACTTCATGCATTAGTACACGTAATGAGCATTGGTCATGAACTTTACCAGAGTCGGCTATTCAAGAATAGCATTATATGCTATCTTGAAATCCATCATATCATATGTAATTATTTCTGTTAAAAAATTCTCAGACATCCCGAAAATGATCGAGAGCGAGGCTTGTCGGATAGGTGGGGCCGAAGAACCCAGGACTATGCCGTGGAAGGCATGTTTCATAGTCTCAATATTTGTTCTAGTCACCTACATAGTATCCAAAGTATCAAGGAACAAGATATTCAAAAAAAATCCACCAACGACCAGAACTCAGTTTACCTTGCAATTATTGGGCTCAACCACAATCGGATAATGATTGGGGTGACTAATCAAATCGGGACAGTCATTCTTTTCGAACATAATCAGAATTTTTTACCACTTGAGGACCTTTAGCACATAAGGAGTTGCAGCACAGATCTCCCATTCTATGCACTTGTATTGTCGCTTCGACTCGTAGGTGGTAAATCCCCTAAACATATGGCTGATGATATGCTCAATGCTTTGGAATGGCATATCACCATCTTCATTATCTTCTTCGCGTTGTTGGGGTTTATAGTTAGAAGGCCTACTCGAGGATTTCGTTCCCAAGTTCTTTTTCACATGTTTAAGCATAACACAACAAGTAGCCAAGTCATGTATACCTGATTTATGAATATAACACCACCTTCTATTTGTGCCATCCTCCGATGAGGGTTTCTTACCCTTGCCGAGAAAACAACGAGGCCAAAATTCCTTGTCGTGGGTTACAGACATAACGTTTGGCACCTCAACCTTCTTCTTTTTCTTGACCTTATCATCCTTCTTCTTTTCCTTGTGCTTTTCGGTCGACTTGGAGGTCTCACCCTCCAGCTAGGCTGAGGCAACTAATTTCACCACTCATGTCAGAGAGTCATCAGCAGTAGGTTAACAAAGATACAAAAGCTGTTGTTGTAATCAATGGGGATCATCCTCGATAGCAACGTGAGAAGGAGAAGTACACTGCATAGCAAGGGACCCAAACACTAGGCCAAGGTGGATAGCAACCATAACAAAGCCACACCACGAATAGTACAGCAACACAACAGACACTAGCGACCATAGCCAACGGCCATAGCCGACCATAGAACCACCAACACAACATCAGAGGTCGGACATCACTATGACGAGGAACCAGAGTTGGATAGGTGAACCAGGATGGTGGCACTAAAGGAATTAGCACCCAGCATGATCAGGACCACCACACCAAAGAACCACCATAACATCGACAACCACATCAAAACTGGTCACTAAACATGATATGGCATGATCACCAAAGTACCGCACCAAATCCACCGCCGCTGCTAGGGTTCCGGCTCACGGCTGGGCATGAAGCGCAGAGGTTTACACCTACAAGCACCGTGAGGAGACAGAGGGGAACAACATGGGCATCGGGACTACCAGAGTCGAGCGAGAGAGAGGTGGAGTTGGGATGAAGGAGCGTCGGGTCAAGGTGCAGTTGGGAGAAGGGAGGAGAAGAGGGCCGCCATCTGAGCCACCCACCCATGCACACACTTCGGCTAGGGTGAGCAAGCGGTTGCGTTGTCACCACCATCCCCTGCCCGCGCCCACCCTAGTCAGAAGAGAGGGGATTGACACATGTCAAGTATAGATAGTATAATAGACAACCCCTCTAATGAATTATCTATAGCATGCTTTCCAAATTTAATATTAACCCACATTTGGGTGTTAAAGTCTACATGCGTCTTGGAGTGTGCTACATACTGACTACACTAATTAGTAGTTAGCTTATCTCTATTTTCCCTTTTTCTCTCCTCCACATAGATAAAAATCTGACATGTATACTCTTATAACTAGCATACATGTATTGTTGGAGATGTTCAGTATTACTCATGTCAGTCAGTCGATGTGGACGATGTACGTGAACTAGTCTGTTGCTAAATAACTACTTAACTTAGCTGCTGGGTTGGCAGGTCTTGTTGCGCATGCATGCTAGCCCATCATCGTAAATAATTTATTTATTTATTGGAGGAAGAGGAATTCATACTCATTTATCTATCTTATATATACGTGTTCTAGTAATTCTTATTCGCTGCTTTGGTCAATGAAACTGCAAAAAATATACTCCACTCCTAAATTAAAGAATAGCCATTTGCTTCTCCCTGTGTACTCCTGTAGCTAGTGGATTCATTACAACAGAAAATGCCATCAATGTCAGTTCATATCTGGCATCGCTGTTAGTTTTTGAACTGACAGTCCACAAGTGACATCGATAATCGTCGATACATACAACTATCTCTGTCGGTTTATAACATGGAACGGTAGTGATTGCCTCATTATCACTGCCGATTCGGGTCAAGAACCGACAGTGGCAGTGATAAGGTGACTATCACTGTATGTTCATATTTTTTAATCGAAAGTGATAATTGTGCACCCCCTATGTATAATTTGCAAGCATATACCTATTCGCATACAACAAATCATAGATATACAGACCACACGTATATTCATAGATATTCACATGCATATCATCATTCGCATATATCACATATTCTTTACATATGATTCACATATAGTTCATAATTCATTCATACATCAAAGATTTGCGACAAGTTTTACAATATGAAGGTAAAAAGAGAGAGGATACGATTCATGTTTTCTTCTTACTCTTAATAGATGGAGATGTACTAGAAAAGTCATGAATCTCGAACATAGGAGACATCCAACGGTTAATTTGGGTCCACAACTTGAAATTATGGTTGTCCGGTTCATGAAGCTCACCATTCGGATTGATGACCTCCTTAAGAAGCCACTCGGTGAGGTATCCTTGAATGGCTACGAGTTCATGGAGTAGCAATCGACTGATTTTCAATCTCATTTGCTGGCATTAACGAATTGGAGATATTAGTCCGTGAACACGTATAGAAATTGAAAAGTAGACATTAATATTTAATTACAAATCTATACATTATTCTCTGGGACACTAGAATTGATGATCATTCACATGTACGTGCATACATAGAAGTCACATAAATTGCTACCTGGATCCTGCTTGTGACACTGAAAAATTAAATGAATCTTCAATGTCATGGAACGAGGTGTTACTAAGAATTGCGAGATATGAATACTTTGTATGTACTAGGAACTCCTTTTGGACTCTGAATTCAATCTAGTATGTTGCAGTCATGATGTCATCGACAGGATAATGGCCCCAGTCTTCTTTGAAAAGTCCCGTGGATGTGCAGTTACTCTGACAATCAGAGAGGCTAGTGAGTAGAGTATTGTCGGGGGTTGCACTTGGCTCATGGATACTTGTAGCTTTTTATGTACTTCTTACATGAGGGAGTCCACTTCTTGTTGTATAAGGGCATCCACACTTGTTTCATCATTCCATCTTGTTCCTCTTTCCTTGTCTTTTGACTCTTACAAGTGTTGGCATGCTCTAGGATTGCATGTTTTCATGGAGTACTAACACCAATGTCTTGCGTGTGACCTAGCTGCTCCTTGTTTTTCAGGGCCATAGTTAGTTCGTACTTCTCCCTATCTGGCTTCAGAGAGCCTTGGGAAGACTGTACATTCACATTTGCGATCTTTTGGGTCATTCTTCGTCTCGAATGCTTTTCGCTGCCAGCCTAATTTGTCATGTCATATGTAATCTAAGAGATAACTTGAAAATTGTTAGATGTAGATTAAATACTAAATCAACCTAAATTTTCAACTATCCATCTATTCATCATCTATTTATCATCATTCATTCATTATTGTCCTAATTGAGTCATCTTCTTCTATGTAAGATGGCATTTCTCAGATTTTTCTAACTATAGTTTGTAATTAAATTTCTAATAAGAAATCATAAACCCTAATTACCAATATTTAACTAAAGATGATGAAACCAAGCATAGCTAGGATTTCAATTTTCACTGTTCTTTTGGCCAGTAACAAGCTTCGAGCACTATAGTGATGGTACTACACCTAACTTTTTAGACTCTTTAATTCCTGGGGTATACTACTCTAATCAATGAAAAATGAAAGTGTTAGTTATGAGCTGAGTTAATTAGTCAGGCTTGAGGTAACCAAGTAGATGCATTTAATTCTTCTAGTATGATTGATTAGCTAGGTAGTGCAGTTCTTTCTTCATCCCTCTTAATTCCATGTAGGGGGCATTAAGCATCAATCACCGAACACATTACCGGTAGTACAAGCACTGAGCTCATATCTAGCGTATAAGAGCTAGCTATGCTGACACATGAATTTCTAACTAGAAATCATAAACCTTAATTACCACTATTAAACTGACGAAACTAAGCATTTCAATTATCCAAATCTAAAGACAATTTCACATTGAACTCAATAAATTTTGGTTCTTCTTCGTTGATACAAATTTAGTTCTCCAAAATAATTAAGCATCACATTTGACACAAATGGAAATTGAAATAATCCTAACATTTCAAATTATACAAATTACTACAATGGTCAGTTTCAGATGATATAATGAACATTATTTTCCTCATGTAAAGCACATTCTAATTGAAATTGCACCTCAACATTGAAGCTCTCCCAACCATTCACCTCCAAATTAAACCTATTCCAGCAATACACCTCCAAATTCTAACATTTCTAGCTCTAATTTCAAACTAATCCTAACATTTCAAACTAATTTTAAACTAATCCTAACATCGTCGGCAAGGGCAAACTGTTGGCATCCATCCATGCATCAGAGAAAGGGGAGAAGGGGCAGGGGCACACCATCGGTGGTCGGGGCATCGGTGGTTGGTAGTTGAGGGTAGATGTGGTGGCGGCATGAAGGGGCCATGGCAGTGTCGGTGGTGATGGTGTGGAGGAGACAAAGCAGCCCTCGGTGGTGATGGCATGGAGGAAGAAGGGGTCGGGGTAGAGGCAATGGGTGGAGGAAGCCGTGACGATTGTGGAGGGGCTGGGTCATAGGTGGCGTGGGTTGACGACATGGTGGGGACGGTGGCACCGATGTAGGTCAAGAAGGAATGTTGGTGGTGCAGGATGATGAGGGGGTGGCGGTGCGGATCGACGAGGCCATGGTGGAGCGAGTGGAGGTGGTCGACATTGGGATGGAGGAGGCTAGGAGCATGACGGCGGCGTGGATGATGTCGCGGCATTAGTGGCGTGTCTACTTTGTTAGGGTTAGACTTTGGTGCTGCAGCATCTAAGTGTGGAAGAAGAGGGTGGAACCGCCGTTTATATGTTAATAACATATCACTGCCGGTTGATAACTATAACTGGTCGTGATAATCTGAGTATCACTGCCAATTGAAATTAAGAATCGACAATAATAATATTATCACCGATGGTTCTATTTCTCAACCGGCAGAGTAATGCTTTTATCACTGTCGGTTCTTTGTTTTAACAAGCATTGGAAATATTTTTGTTTTTTTACTATTTATCTTGCAATTAATTCTAAAACTTATTTCAAGTACAATACTTACATTAATAATTCGCATAAAAATGCATATTCCTGCATATACTTAATTAATACATATCCTAAACCCTACTTAATTTATATTATAAATTGTGTTAATACAAATGAAAATTAAAATTAAGAACATTTTACAGTTGAGTGAAGCAAATGAAATGTTTTCATAAAACTTCTCGTAGAACCGAGAACGAAGATTTCATACTGTACATACCTGATCATGAATTAGCAACTACATCCAATCTCCGAAAAGTCTCGATTTGCACATTCAATTCATAGCATCCCTTTTCAATCCATATCAAGGATAGTTATGGTGATTTCTAAAAAAAAAGTCAAAGATCCAGCCATAGAAAATTCTAACCTTTCCCTTTAGCTGCGAAACGAAATATATAGACACACATGTGAAATTGCAATATTAATATTTGTTAGCGACGTGATCTGTAATAGTCAAGCTAACCTATGAATAGTCCTGTGGTGCGCGTCCCCCGTCGTCCATACACACACACACACGTTTGTGCGCGTGCCCCGTCCATCCTGCTGCTGCTAGCGACCGAGCGATCCTCTTGCAACTGTTCCATCGATCGATGAAGAGCTTCCTATTCCCGGAGCGGCAGCGGCGGCAGCAGCACGACGAGGAGGGGGCAGCGTTGGTGCCGCCGCCTGCCCTGAGGGAGATCGAGTGCAAGGGCGACGACGGAGCGGATCATCATGATCCGGCGCCGGCGGTCCAGCTGGAGCGTCAGTACTGCTCTGATGGGACGACGACGGAACAGCGGCAGGCAAAGCCGGCGTGGTGGAGAGGGCAGCTGGTGCCGACGAGGGGCGTGGGGCTGGTCATCGGCGGTCTCGTCGTCCTGGCCTTGCTCCTCGGCGCCACCGTCAGCTGGTGGCCGATCCACCTCGACTACTCATCGGTATGTAACACCAGCTAGCAATCACGTACTACTATGCAGTAGTATTACAAAGAAGAAGAAGAAGAACTGAGAAAATTAAAATCGAACTCAATTCATGAAGCATACATATATTTACTAATCCATCATGGTATTGTTTTCTGGTTTCCGGCCGGTTCTAGAAAGTCAGTGCGATCGATAGAAAATTGTCAAGCATGGCAAATGAAAGGCAGCCAGCTAGGCATGCAGCTAGCGTTGCCGTTCATGACGAGCTTTATTTTTCCAACGTTGACTTGGAAACAAATAGTACCAGTAGAATATATAGAAACTATTCTATTCTACGGATCTATCTGTCTGTGTATCTATATCAAAATCGACATACTTTGAAAGAGGATAGGTATATATAAATACGGTCACTGCTAAATAATACTAGCTCGATATATATGATCTATCTATCGCCTATCGGTAGTGAACAAGTAGAGACGTCAATTTCACTGACCGAACAATTCGAAGTGGCTACGTGGCTAGAGAGAGAGAGAGAGAGAAACAATTCGAAGTGGCTACGTGGCTAGAGAGAGAGAGAGAGAGAGAGAGAGAGAGAGAGAGAGAGAGAGAGAGAGAGAGAGAGCATTGTATTCACGAGGAAAGTGTCCCACGGGATACGCGCCACATCTTTTGTTCAAGCTTAGTGGGCGAAGCAATTCTGTGGTCGACGTCGCCATCTATCCTTCCTTTCACTTCCACGTACCTGCATCATCATCATCACTTGACACTTCAACGCTTTGCAAATTCATTCTATTATATATATATATTATATTACTCCTACTTGTGACGATCCATGGAGCAGAGCACTGCAGCACTGTTTTAATTATTTCCCAGTTCGTGCTTAATTAATATATAATGCTAACTTTAAGTATATATATATACAAGTCTAAGTCAACTGCGTACGCGTTGTGGTAAGAATTGATATGACCGCGGAAGAGTAACTTGGGTCTTTCAACTGAACTGAACCCATGATTAATAGTATAAGTCAATAATTGCCGTGGTTGATCTGAATTGAATTTTCCCGCACTGATCCTGTGCGTGCATGCATGGCACACATGGCAGTCGTCGTTCCTGCTGGGCGGCGGCATCCGGCAGCACCGACCACGGCCTCCTCACCACGCTCGCTCGCCTGCAGCGAACCTCATACCGATACCCTTCAGCTGCGGTGGCAGTGGCAACACCACGTCCTCCTCCGGAACATCCCCCTCGCCATCGCCATCGCCATCAGCATCAGCGGCGGGACGCGCACCAGCAGCTCCGCCTCCGCCTCCGCCTCCGCCGCTGTGCCCTCAGTACTTCCGCCACATCCACTCGGACCTTTCGCCATGGCGCGAGACGGGGATCACGCGCGAGGCGGTGGAGCGCGGGCGCGGCCGCGCGGCGTTCCGGCTGGTGGTGGTGGGCGGGCGCGCGTACGTGGAGACGTACCACCGCGTGTTCCAGACGCGGGACACGTTCACGCAGTGGGGCATCGCGCAGCTGCTGGCGCGCTACCCGGGCCGCGTCCCGGACCTGGACCTCATGTTCAACTGCGAGGACATGCCCGAGGTGCGCGCCGCGGACTTCCCCGTTCCGTCGGAGGCGCCGCCGCTGTTCCGCTACTGCAAGGACGACGCCACGCTGGACATCGTCTTCCCGGACTGGTCCTTCTGGGGCTGGCCCGAAGTCAACATCCGCCCCTGGGCGCCGCTGCTGGAGGAGATGGCGCGCGAGACCCGCCGCCTGCCGTGGACGGAGAGGGAGCCCTACGCGTACTGGAAAGGAAACCCCGGCGTGTCAGCCGCGCGCGCTGACCTCCTCCGCTGCAACACCTCCAGAGAAGGCAAGGAATGGAACGTGCGCGCGTTCCGGCAGGACTGGGGCGCCGCCATTCGAGCCGGCTTCAGGGACTCGAACCTGGCGAAGCAGTGCAGGTACATGTACAAGATCTTCGTGCAGGGGCGGTCGTGGTCGGTGAGCGAGAAGTATATCCTGGCCTGCGACTCGCCCATGCTGCTGGTGGCCACTCCCTTCAAGGACTTCTTCTCCCGGGGGCTCGTCGCCGGGAAGCACTACTGGCCCATCGACCCCGCACGCAAGTGCACCGCCATCAAGTTCGCCGTGGACTGGGGCAACGCGCACCCGGCGCAGGCGCAGCGGATGGCCGAGGAAGGCAGCGGCTTCGCGCGGGAGGAGCTGAGCATGGACTACGTGTACGACTACATGCTGCACCTGCTCACCGAGTACGCGCGCCTGCTCCGCTACAGGCCCACCGTGCCGGAGAAGGCCGTGGAACTCCGCCCCGAGACCATCGCGTGCCCCGCGGACGGCCGAGACAGAGACTTCATGATGGAGTCGATGGAGAGGTACGTCGCCGACTACGAGCCATGCACGCTGCCGCCGCCCTTCACCGCCCAAGAGCTCAGGGACATGGCCCACAGGGACGACGAGCTGCGCCGGAAAGTGCAAAAGATGATGGAGAAGCAGAGCTAGCTACCTTAGCTTAATTATTATATTAGCTACACCGTACCGTACCGTACCTTACCTTACCAGGTCGCGATTTGTTATCCTCATCTCATTTGGAGTAGTAAAGTAATTACTATAGCAGATAGGGAGATCTAGCAAAGAACTACGAGCAATACAAAAGTCCTTTTTCTTTCTTCGATGGATGCACTGTATTTTCGATCGGAGGCAGCATATATACACTTTGCCATTCAAATTTAACGACATTATATTATTGCACTTTTCACTAAATTATATTATTGCATATCAGTGTGCCCATGTTAGTATGTACCACCGTGTTGGCATCACTCCACTACTACAGAAACCTCAATCAGCAACCGTCTACCAGTGCCGGTTTAGCAAATACCGGTAGCGATAAAGTTATCACTGTTGATTCATAACCATCAAAGACAAAAAAAATAATGAGTTTGATGAAACCGACAGTTATACCACTTATCACTATCGGCAATGACATCACTGCCAGCTCGTGACATCAACCGGCACTGATAAGAAGTGTATCACTGCCGGTTGCTTCCACTAACTAGCAATGATAAAGAGTGTGTCATTGCTTGAAAGTCCAAAATTTAGACAAATAAGATAACTATTAAATAAGTTCCTTATTGCACTAAGAAATATATATGATTACACTAAATAAGGTCCCGATCGATTATAAAATATATAAGGTCTTGATTAATTACAAAAGAAGTTCCGGATTACACAAAAATCAACATTCGGAATGCAAAAGATCGACATTAGTTGCTAGCTATCTAGCCTACCGCTATGCTAGCCCACGCTTCTTCAACAGCAGTCCATCATCATCTGACGACTCGATGTGTCTCCTTCTCAAGCTCGTCCTAGACAATGCTACCATCGTCGTTATCAATGCTACCAACACCTGCATGATTGCTTTTGATACCAACAACAATAATTGATTTGTTCTCTGCCCCGACACCTAGATGTAGAGTATCTGCATCGTCATCTATACAATGTTGATGAAGACAATATCGTCTTCACCAATGTGATCCACACCAGCATGTACGATGAGGCAGAGGATCCTGCGTAGTGTAATATCAGGAGGGTTGTGCAGATCAGAACTATTTTATATGTAGTTTGTTATAATATTAAGTTATCTAATAGTTGTAATGAACTTTTCTATATTATGGTTTGTATTTAATATTAAGTTTGACCACTTAGTTACTCGCAATATGCATCCATGTTCGTCGCAACCTGCTACATTTGCTATCCTTTAGTACCACACTGCCTTGCATCTTTTATAAACCTCAGCTCTGACTTGTATAACCGAAAGGTTGCGTTGAGCTTGCAGTGATGGAGAATGTACGAGTGGCTTTCCTAGCCCTGCAACTCAAGCACATGTTTTTCAATTTATATTGAGTAGTATTATTGTCTGACTACTAGTTACCAACCGGCAGTGTTATATTATCACTGATGCCTCAGTTCCCGCACCTTACGCAGCGATACTATCACTGTCAATTGTCATTGTAAACTGACAGTGATAGTTTGTCATTGTCGATTGGTTACTTGATCTGTTAGTGATAGTATCGCTGCCCAATATAACTATCCTTCTCCACTCGCCTTTAACAATTAGCCACTCCTAAGCCACCACACTGATGCCTCGACTGCCACCCCCACACTGCGCCATCCTTGACCTCCTCCTCCACTGTGTGACCTCCTTTACATCTCAGAGCTGACGTTGCCTCCTCATCCACCCGATGCCAGCCTCCTCCACATCGACGCCTTGGCTCCCGCCCCACACCTCCTCCATCCCATGACCTCCTCACATCTTAGAGCCGATGACGTCTCCTCATCCATCCCGATGTTGGCCTCCACCACACCGACGCCTCAGCTCCCGCCCTGCGCCTCCTCCACCTTGCGATTTCCTCCATATCTAGAAGCCGATGTTGCATCCTCATCCACCCCGACGCTGGCCTCCCTCACACCGATGCTTCGTCTCCCATCCCATTCCTCCTACACTATATGAGCTCCTCCACATCTCAGACTCGATGTCGCCTCCTCATCCACCCTGAGCTGGCCTCCTCCACATCGATGCTCGGCTCCTGACATGTGTTGTTGACATGCCCTCCCTGGATTCTTCCACCCCGACGCCTCGACGAGACCGACGCGTTGTGCCCTCCTGGGCCTCCTCCACCCCAATGCCACTTCCTTGGATCCAACCTCCTCCACCATGAGTCGTCGTGACCTCCTCCACCCCGACGCAAGCCTCCTCCTCCACAACGAGGTATTAATGGATGGATCATGGCTAGGTAATTTTAGTTTCATTTGAGAGGATTTTAGGCGCATTCTAAGTGATTAATTTTAGGTGTATTTTAGTGGATTAGTTTTCTTTTATACAAATTTAGTTGACGAAATAAGCAAATGATACGAGGCATGATGAGGATATATAATTAATATTATATATTCTATAAATATCGTATATCTATAAAAGGTATATGAGGATCGCCTGTATTCTACCCGATCTGGGGCTAGTTGTAGCTGCCATGGAGTAGGCCATAGAGATAAAACACAAGGGAAACTAATCATACGAAATAGGGAAGTTATTCCCTAATTCGGGAAGAATTCCTAGATGTTTGAAATCTAGCAGCTCGGATAGATTGCGCCCGGAAGAGTCCGGGTAGGTCTACCTTATTTCCCGTGACTATATAAGGTGGGGAGAGGAGCACATCCAACATAATCAATCGAAACACGTTGAATAGAAGCCAATCAAAAGCCTTACAACAAGCAACACGTGCCTTCAGACTTCCAAAGTTGTGAACCCCTAATCGAGTTGAGCCAGATAGAAGACCAACACCCATTGAAGATCCACGACAGAAGTAATTCCCATTTGAATAGATCTTCAACAGTAGGAACACGGAAATCCACCTACTTATTAGGATTAGATCCACACACAATCCCCTTTGTACTTTGTGATCCTAAGTATAATCAAGGCAAGGCAGGACATAGGGCTATTATCTAACTCGGAGGCATGGACATGTATAAATCTGTGTCTCTGTTTGTGATATTCTTCGATGATTACACATGTATCCCTATTTTTCATATTTTATAATAGACAGTCATATACAAATCCTTGATAAGGCATATATTAGAAAATGACGATGTGGATAGCTAGATGCAGTTTGCCAATGATGATACCATGTTGAATTAAGTTTGAATGTGATATTTTGTGGTATCAGAGTTTACATCAGGCAAATTATCTAAACATTGCTACCCATAACATCACATTCAAATTTTAGGACACACACAACTGAGGTACAAATAAATAATTTTGTTGGCATTTGTTGACCCAATATCTTGCTCCCTTTTTTTGTATGACTAATCGTATGAGCCTATGATAATTATGCACTTATATGGTAGAGGGTCAGTAACTTGATTGGCACTATTCCACATCTTCTTATTCAATCTCTCACATATTCTATGAGATGTGGAATAAGAAGGTGTGCCAATTATGAAAATCCACGTGTTATTGATTTTATGACTTATGCCCCTGAGCTGAGACAGTAGGGAGAGGAAGGTGCATTAGGTTTGGTGCCACCTTCCCTCTTCCTCTATCTTGATGAAATTTCCTCTGCTAGGATTAGCCATCAAACTTTGAGAGATGATCATAGCAGCATAGATTTCACCAGGGCAGAACAGCTAAGTATGCAATTTTATATATTAATGCCTAATTTTTAATTTCTATATAAGTAAATGATGAAACCATATGTGAATGATTAACTGCATGTCAACCATATGTGATATGTGATGATGAACTATATGTGAACCATATGTGTTATTTTTTTATTTGGAATTATCACTATTAGTTTGAACCACGAACCGCCAGTGATACCACCATTCATTGTTGCCGGTTAATGTCATGAACAAGCAGTGAAAATCTGTTATCACTGTCGGTTCATGGCTCAAACCGGTAATGATAGCCTATTATCGTTGTCGGTTTAGCAACCAGTAGTAATAATCATAAATATCATTGTTGATTGCGTGGTGCTGATTCAAAAATCGGTATTGATAACGGTTTCTATAGTAGTGCTCATAATTAATGTGAGGACCCCGACCTCGAGTTCCCTTGTGCCTCCTGTATCAGTCTCTGGATCAAGTAGCCTATACGCACAGAACTCAACAGAATGATATCAAATACATACTTCAAATAAAATAATCAGGGATGACAATAAGTCAGGTCAGGGTCGGGTGAAGCAAAACCACGCCCGACCCAAAACCCGCAAGTCTAAATTGGACCCGAGCTTGAAAGGATAAACGGGTGAAAATTGGCACCCGAACCCACACCCGCCGGGTGCCCATTGGGTTTCGGGTGCCTGTTGGGTTTTGGTCCAATGCTCACATGGATCGACCAATGACGGCGTGTGGCGGTGGCACGAGGCGTGGCGGCAGCGGCACCTAAATCCCCCACACGTCTCCATCCCCCTCTCCTTTCCCCACCCCGCACGTTCTCTCAACCACCCGAATCAGGACAGATTCTGGCTCCTCATCGTGATTGCTAGCTATGTGATGATGATGGCGCGCTGCCCAGCCATGGTTTCCATGCACGCACACTGGATGGTGCGGTCCCTGGCCAATACGTTCCTTGACCTTGCCCGCTCCCCAACACCTGCGTGTGCCCGCACCTCCCCTGCCTCCTTGCCTTCCTCGCGCGCTACCCCTCCTGCGCGCTCGACTCCCTCCGCGGCTCCCTTCGCTCCCGCTTCCCCTTGCCGCCAATGCCACCCCCACCTCCGAGGAGGAGGAGGAGGAGGAGGAGGAGGTCGTCGATGAAGATCTGAGGTTGGAGGTGGAGGAGGAGCGCTAGCGGGAGGCACAATGCATGGAGCTGCTGCAGGAGCTCGACAAGGAGCGTAGCGCCGCAGCGTCGGTCGTGAGGAGTGCGCTACCCGCTGCCGTTGTGTGGCTGATTGGCGGATTGGAAGACATGACGGGAGACTGGGCCGACGGGAGTCTGGGCTGACTGGAAGCTGGGTCGATGGGGAGACTGAGCTGACTGAACTATGTTTCCGGTGACCTGATGGGCACCCACGGGTAAAAATTCAAATCCGAGCCCGACCCGACCTGGTTCGGTCCGGGTACCCAACCCGATAGACCCGTGGGTGGAAAATAAAACCCGAACCAGTCAGGTGTAAAACATGTGAGTACCTGAACCCATAGGTCCAATTGCCATCCCTAAAAATAATTACATGATCAGAGTAATCGATGATCTTGTGGATTAGGATCCAAGACATATCAGCTAGGCAGAAGAGCCTACAATGGAACAAAGCGGCACAAAGTGGAACAACACAATGCCACAGGCAACTCGGGTGCGGACGTGACCTTAGACTTCTTCTCTTTAACTTCATCTGGGTTGAGGTTGATCTCCATCTCAATAATCTGAAAGCAGCAAGATTGAATACGAAAGGTACTCAACAAATCCTATGCTATTTCAAGGTGTTGATATATGCATAGGGGATGACTCAAGGATAAGACTTTATGGTTTTAGTTTTAGGCATAAAGTAGTTTATGCAGGTATCCAATATAGATTCTCTACTGATAGATTTGAAAATAGTTTAAACAAGTAACAAGGTATATCTGGGGTTTTTCCGGTCCTGGGAGGGGCTACACCTCGCTCTACAGTTCCTATCGTTGTGTATGTTGTACCTCTAGTACCACACAGCTCCTGGCGGATTGAGTCAACAACCTCACCACAGGGACATTAGTCCCCACACTCACTCATCAAAGATACACACACTCCCGAGTCTAATCAAAGCGTGGCCATATCTTTGCATGTCTATGACCGTGGACATGACTATTCGGATAGATTTACACTTTGTAAAGGTTGTACACTATACCCACACGATATGCTCAGCCTCCAACCGTTGCAAGCGGAGGAGCAAATCATACTGAGACTTTTCATTCACCTTTCTTGCCGAACTTTTCTACGTGAACCATCAAGTGCTCCGGATCTCGTATAGAGGGTAGATCCCCGAGACCATCGACATGGCTGGGGCGAAAACTCCTTCACGAGTACCTGACAAACACTTGGTTCATGCGTTGCTCTCAACCTCCTATTATGATGTCCAACTCGGTCCGGTGAAAGAAAAGTCAAGTCCTGCCCATTCTGAACTCATAGTTGCACTGGGGTGGCTAAGCGTGATGGCGCAAGATTCGGTGTTTATACGACCGGGGCAGGTATCTTCATTGACAATGAATACCACCAGGTAACTCAAGCCCCCAAGAGCATCCTCCCTAGAGGACTACTCTATATGCCCTTGCCAAAAACAGTTTTCACCCATTACGCACCACCCACCATATCCCACACGACATCCAGGATCCCACAACCATCAAGAATTCATGATATATGAGTTGAATTGATAAAAGAGTGAAGTGACATCTCCTAAGAGATGTATTCAATCCTAATGCTAGATATCAAGGTGTCGTCCGACGTTAATATAGATAATGACAGGTAATTCTATGGTGATATGTATTCTGGATGATGATATTTAAAGCATGGCAATTGTTGGATAGGATTTAACTACTGCAAGTACTTTGAAAATAGCGCAATACATAGCACATGAGATAATAAGTCATTCTTTTAAGTTGATCAATTAGATATTGCAAAACATGGATATGATTTAACTACTGCAAGTACTTTGAAAATTTGCAATCTTAGTTCTTTATGTGAATGATATCTTATTGGGCAGTAGCGATAAGGATATGCTGTTTGAGACCAAGAGATTTATTTCCTCTAATCTTGATATGATCTCGGTGAAACCTCTTATGTTCTTGACATTGAAATTCACCGAGATCGGTCCAAAGGAGTATTAGATTTGTCTCAAAATACATACATTGATAGAGTATTGAAAAAAATATAATATGCATAAGTGCTCTGCTACGCTTGCTCCCATTGTTAAGGGCGGTAAGTTTGGGATATTTCAATGTCCGAGGAACTAGTATGAAGCTGGTCAGATCAATTCCTTATGCTTCAGCTGTCGGAAGCATTATGTATGCTCAAGTGTGTACGCGCCTTGACTTAGCTTTCATGTCCGGGATGCTTGGCAGATATCAGTCAAATCTAGGACCAGACCACTAAAAAGCTGTTAAGAAAGTCCTTCGCTATTTGTAAGGCACTAAGAATTACATGCTCATATTTAGAAAATTCGATAACCTCAAAGTTGCTGGTTATTCGGATGCAGACTTTGTGGGGGGGGGGGTGTGGATACTAAGAAATCCACGTCAAGTTATATCTTCACCATCGCTGGAGGAGCTATCTCGTGAAAAAGCTCCATACAGACACTTACGGCATCGTCAACGATGCAAGCTGAGTTTGTAGCATTTTATGAGGCTACCCAACAGGCTATATGGATAAAGAATTTTATCCCGAGATTAAGAGTGGTCGACAGCATTTCAAAGCCACTTACGTTATACTGTGACAATTAACCTGCAGTTTTCTATACGACTAACAACAAGTCGAGTGGTGCTGCCAAACATATCAACATTAAGTATCATATTGTGAAAGATAGAATTCAAGATCAAACAATAAGTGTTAAGCACATAAGTACTAAGTCAATGCTTGTGGATCCACTCACTAAAGGCTTACTACCCCATATCTTTCGTGATCATGTTGCTAGTATGTGGTTATTGGATAGCCTATGATTCTGGATAACAGGACCATAATGCAAACCAACTGGTATTAGGAATAATGAATTTTCATTTCGAGATGGAGTGGTACACTATAGGTACTCGGGTCTCAGTGGTATTTAATTAGCTATTGTAATGCTTTATCTTGGTGTGCTATTTCATTAAGAGTGGGCTTATGATGTTAACCTTACGATCAAGGGGGAGAATGTTGGAATTGATCTCGACCTTATGTTTTGACATGTTCCCTAACGTGACCGAGAAAGAGGGGTAGTCTGTTTCCTCTCACGCGCCCTGATCGGGGGCCAACCAACCTATTGGTTGCGATCCCATTCCACACAACGCTATAATATAAAGGGGGCTATGCCGGGGCTCGTGGATTATCGATCTCACGCAGCTAACGCACACCCCTACACGCCTAAACCCTAGACCAATAGTCTGGGCGCTGCAGTGGAGAGAAGGTTGCCGCCGTCGTCCACACCACAGCGCCGCTGCAACTACATCGAGCTCATCTGCGTCGCCTTCATGTTCACCGAGCCGGCCACCACTACATCGATTACACGCAAGCTCCACTAGCGGTCTACATCAATCTCATCCATGACTACACCGATAGGATAATCCACGCCGAACGCCGGTATGTACTCACGCTTCTGTAATCAAGATGTGTCTGTTTTAGGGCTAATGGTGATCTAAAATATTTTTAAGTGATTAACACAGCGACGATGGACTCGGCCAGGGTAGCGCACAAGTGGGGCAGCGGCTGGGCTAGCTAAACGGCGTGAAATGGGATTTATGATCAAGCTGGAATGAACTGAATATATATCGAGTGATTCGAATTTGCATTCAAATATGAAATTGACGACAATTTGAATGAGTCTGGATTTGAGATATTTGGAATTAAATTCAAATAGGATTATTTGAATTTAGATTTGAAATTTAGTTTGACATTAATTCAAATAAGGGTATTTGAATTAGGAAAAGGATTTGGACTTGAAGCTTCAGAATTTGAGAGAGGTTTGAATTCAAAAGAATTGAATTAAGTTGAATTTTAACTGAATTGGATCAAAGGAATATATTTGAATTTGGGAGAGGTTCAAATTCAAATCTGCACTCAAAGAACCAAAAATAAAAATTAAACCAAAATGCATAAGCTCAATTTATTGCAAGAGTTAATTTAGAAATTAATTTAGTGCTATTTGGAATACTTAGCCAAAATAATATATTTGGATATATACGTGCATGTGTGTACATATTTAAATATATATTTTCTTGATTTTATACTGGTTTAATAGTTAATTTTTTTTAATATGAGTAAATTTTGCTATTTTCTAAATGTTAAAACTATGTATGTTACAATTAATGTAGTGGTCGATCCAATGTTAGTGGTGAAAAATGTGTAGTTGGATTTGAAAATTGCACTGTTTCTTTCATTTCTGGAGCAATTGGTTGATGTATCGATAATCATTTAAGTTTTGAAAAAAAGAAAAGAAAAACAATAGCAAAAGGAAAAAAAAGAAAAGAAAAGAAGAGAAGGCGAGTGAAGCTGCAAAGAGACAGTCGAGAGAGTCCAAATCCCCAATTACAGTTACAGTCCCCCAACCCAAGGCGAGATCGGATCAGATCTCATCCAATCCCAGTCCTATTTCCAATTCCGAGGATCTCAAGGGCGTGCCCGGGGATCGATGGCGATCGTGTACGCGCTGGTGGCGCGCGGCACGGTGGTGCTGGCCGAGTTCGCCGCCGTCTCCGGCAACGCCGGCGCCGTGGCCCGCCGCATCCTGGAGAAGCTGCCGCCGGATGCGGAGTCGCGCCTCTGCTTCGCGCAGGACCGATACATCTTCCATGTCCTCCGCGCCGACGGTGGCATCACCTTCCTCTGCATGGCCAACGACACCTTCGGCAGTACGTTTCCTCCCCTGCTGCCGTCTTCTTCCTCAATTCCTCAACTCCTAGCTAAGCTTCCTTCCCCCTCTATGATTAAGCCCGCCCGCCATGGTCGGTATTCCATTCTCCGACCACCCTGCTAGTCGCTACTCCACAAAGATTACTTAGTTGGTACCGCCAAACTCGTACTCCACAAAGATTACTTCTTTACATCTGGAGGAACTAGGTTGATTGCGCTAGATAACTTCTTATGATCCTCTTGTAGTTTTGCTACTATTGTTTGGTACTCCAGTTCATCATTGTATGTTCTGCACTCGTCCAGTTATCAGTTTGCGAACCGCAGTCGTCCCATGTACAAAGACTTGAACAAAGACCCTCTTTTCTGCCCTGATTGGGCCTACCTACTGGTCATGTCAGTACAATTCATATGTTCTATTCATTCATGATGCAGGAAGGGTTCCCTTTCTGTACCTCGAGGACATCCAGATGAGGTTTATGAAGAATTACGGCAGAGTCGCGCATTCCGCCCTGGCTTACGCCATGAATGATGAGTTCTCCAGAGTGCTCCATCAGCAAATGGAGTTCTTCTCCAGTAACCCCAGCGCTGACACTCTGAACCGTCTCCGTGGAGAAGTTAGTGAGGCAAGTACCAGAAATTTGTTCAAACTGAAAAAATATTTGCCTTTTCTTTCCAACAGTTTCAGAGTGCTGAACTTGTCGTCTTTCCATACTTCTGCAGATACACACGGTCATGGTTGACAACATTGAGAAAATTCTGGACAGAGGTGATCGCATCTCACTTCTTGTGGACAAGACCTCCACCATGCAAGACAGCTCTTTTCACTTCCGCAAGCAATCCAAGAGGCTCCGGAGAGCTCTTTGGATGAAGAATGCCAAGCTTCTGTAAGTGCTATACCTTTTCCATATTTCATACGTGCACTAATTTCTTTCTGTTTGTTTATTTTAAACGACAATCAACACTAGCAGCCAATTATGGATCAGTCATGTGCTCACTAACTTAGGCCCCGTTTGGCACAGCTCTAAATCCAAGATTTCTTAGAGCTGGTCAAATCTAGCTTCAAGAAATCTTGAATCTTGAGCTATGGGTGGATTGAGGGTATTTAGTTGAACCATCTGGTTTTTATTTTGGACTAAAAATAAAAGTTTAAACCACTTTATTTTATCATACAAACTCCAGATCTAGCATGGATTTCGAAGTTGGAGCTCTGCCAAACAGGCCCTTACGCTTTCGTAGTAAAGTTCTACAGCTTGCCCTACAATGGGCACTTGAACAGTCCTGACCACTACAGTACTATTACGGTCTTACAGAGCCCTTCAGCCCTTCTAGGTCCATTATCTAGATGATGGCCAGTGGCACTGGTTTCGTGCTTGTTCTTAATGTTTCCCTGCCATTTACAGTTTTGCCATATTCTTCAGTTCGGTTTGGCTGTTTTTTTTAATCATATTATCGAATTAAAGTAGTTTGGACCAAAAAGAAAAGGGCTCTGATGTTTATACATATCCCAAGTAGTGAAATTATGTGTTCTAGTTAAAACGAGCAATGGCGGTGGGGGGGGGGGGGTGTAAACTGCATGTATAGGCTCATGTAGAGTGGAATGAAACTATAAATTGCTGGGATATCCTGTTTGAAAACATACAATACCACTTTTCAGCTGAAAATCTATGTAGCTCTGGACAGGTGGTTACTGGCAGGTGCAGCTAACTACTAGTTGCTTTCTTGCACACTGAAATTTTTGTCTTTCCGAATTGCTCTGTTTAAAGGTTTAAGATACTTGGCAGCTCCTGAGATATTTCTTATCCTTTGTTGTAGAGCTGTGTTGACAGTTGTCATCGTACTGCTACTTTACTTGATCATTGCCGCTTTCTGTGGAGGTCTTTCCCTACCA
Organism: Phragmites australis; assembly: GCF_958298935.1. Classification (NCBI taxonomy): domain Eukaryota; kingdom Viridiplantae; phylum Streptophyta; class Magnoliopsida; order Poales; family Poaceae; genus Phragmites; species Phragmites australis. The sequence goes on from NC_084936.1 coordinate 193,502, forward strand.
TCCTGCAGATCATGAACAACACACCATATGGCCATTCCCCATTTGGGGTGTAATACCATGGAATGATGCATGCTGCTGTGTTAAGATCTGTTGAGCACTTGAGCTTTCAGAGCCAGAAAATATGGTTTGAGAAACAGATTTGCAGTTTGGTTTTGAGTAAGAGGGAGTTTGCTTTTTGCTGATAGGAGTTAATATGAAGTGGTTTGTAGAAAATGGGATCAGCATGTACAGTATGTGGATTCTTGTTTGAGGCACCTGAGCAATAAGGATGGAGGTTGCACTTTTCTGTGGTTATCTTTTGATGTCGCTGTGCTTGTGGATGAATCGGTTATCACTTTGCTGTACTTATCTTTTGCTATAAACCAGTCATTGCGCTTGTGGATGAATTGGGTGTCATATACTGCAGTGAATGTTATATACTATCGAATCGAAATTACAATGAACGAATATGGTATGTAGCTCTGTTCTTGTTGGAAATTCACTGATTGGTTAGCTTGTTTCGAGGGGATAAACCTGCACCAATCAGAATGAAATATGTCTCGATTTTTCTTCCATCTTTTCACCTGAGTGTGGGGAGATGAAACAAATGTATATGAATTCACAAACTGCGAGTATTTGTAAATGAAGGTCCTATCACTTGTGACAAGCGTGCAGCACAAGATGTTGCTTGAACTGCCCCTGTTGTGATCATAAGCAAATTAAGCACATGCTTTTTTTAAACCCTGAGCAGAAGCACTGCTCTTTCACTAAAGAAGAAGGAGAAATTCAAATATTACATGTGTTGTGATTGCATAATTAAACTGATAGGCGCCTCAATGTATAACATACGAAACTAGGCTATCTCCGGCAGACCACAAGCTAGCTTCCACAGGATGATCTCTTCTTTAATCAGATTGAAGACCTGATAAGGTTGCGCTGACTTGTTTTCAAACACTCTTCGGTTCATCTCCTTCCATAAATTCCAGGCAGTATACATGATGATCACCGCTGATGTACGCTGTTGATTTGGTGCTAGCAGGGACATGGAACCGTTCCACCAATCCTGAATGGACTGTTCTTGATTAAGCAGGACTATTGCATCATGTGACAATCCTCTCACCTTCTCCCAAACCTCTCTCGCATATGGGCAATTCAGGCATAGATGTACTGTCATTTGTCGTTCTTGATCACAAAGCAGACACTCAGGATTGCATAGCTAGTTTCGGAGAGCCAGCCTGCCTGCTGTCAAAATCTTGCCCTGTACTAGTAACAGGCAAAAAATTTGAGCTTGGCTTCTGCATGAGCTCTCCACAACGACTTGATATCATTGGAGCAGTACGATCCTTGGAACTGAATCATACAAGCTGATTTGGTCCATCTCCAGGCAATTGAATCGGGCTGGTAAGTTAAATTAAGATTCTCCACCAGACCCCAAAGCATGATAAGTTCCACCATCTCATCCGTTGTCGACATCTTGAGCAAGCCTCTCGTCCAATTCTGATTTACAATTCCTCCGCCACCATTCTATTTTTCTCCATGCCAACTTGAAAAGCTTGGGCGCAATGTCCATAGGCGTGAGCCCATTCAACCAGATGGACTGCCAAAATCTAGTTGTGCGGTCGTCATCGAGCGTCACCACCGTGGACACCCTGAACAACTGCTTGTCCCCGGCGTCACAAGGTAGCACAATGCTGACCCATGGCCTTTCTGGCTCTGTCCACTCGAACCACAGCCAATGCATTCGCAAAGCCCTTGAGAACATGGTTAAATCAGAGATACCTAGACCACCATACTTGTTTGGCCTACAAGCCTTATTCCAATTAACCAGACAGTGGACTCCATTGCCATCTTCCTCACCCTTCCATAGGAAGTTTCTTCTTATTCTGTTTATTTTTTTGACAGCCCACTTCTTGAGAGGAAAAATTGTGAGATGGTATATCAGAATGGCAGAGAGGACGGACTTCACCGGTGTCAGCCTTCCTGATTTATTGAGAAGCCTTCCTTTCCATGCAGGTAATTTCTTAGCAATTTTATCTATCAATAGTTGGACCTCAGCTCTTCTGAGCTGGCGAGTGCTTAGAGGTAGCCCGAGATATTTACAAGGAAAGCTCTTGATTTTGCAAGGGAACCACATCATGATCTCACTTAAATCTACTCGTTCACATCTGATCGGGTAGGTTGCATATTTGCTCAAATTGCTCACTAACCCGGATGCCTGACCAAAGATTCTTCATGTATTACTCTGATCTCCTCTCTAGATGGATTAGCAAAGATTAATTGCTGCATCATCAGCGTACACGCTTCTTCGCAACTTTGCAGCCCCATGCTGAATTGGGCGCATTGCCGATGCTTCCATGGCGAGACCGAGCATTTTCTGCAGGGATCCAGTGCCAAGATAAACAGCATGGGGGATAATGGATCCCCCTGTCGGAATCCAGTTCAGTTTTTGAAACTGCTTCCTCGAGATCCTTTGAGCCGCACCGAAGAAGAAGATGTGGACAACATGGCTTACGGTGTCAAAGGCTCTTGCAATATCTAGTTTCAGGAAGATTGTTGGAATATTTGCTCTGTACAGTTCCTTGATCATATTCTGTGCATATAAGTTGTCACGGATGCTCCTCTTTATGAAAGTGCTTTGGTTACGAGAGACAAGGTATCTAGGCATCCAGCTAGTCTATTTGCTAACACCTTTGAGATGATTTTTGCCAAGCTATGCGTGAGGCTAATAGGCCTATAGTCTGCGATGTTGTTGTCATCCGGTTTCTTTGGGATTAGCACGACATGTGCCGAGTTTAATAGGTCTAGGTGCTGTCTGCATTGGCTGAAAAAGAGATTTAGTGCTGCCAAGATGTCCTCCTTAATTGTGCTCCAGCTTTCCTTAAAGAAAATGCCAATGTACCCATCTGACCCTGGTGCCTTTTCCGCCGGCAAATCCGAAATAGCTACTAGAATTTCATCCTATGTAAAAGGGTCTTCCAGATGCCCAAGGTTATGTCGGGTTAGTCCAATCTGCTCCCAATCTAATGTCATCTCTCTCCTAGCTGGAGGACCGAGAAGTTTACTGAAGTGGGAGTGCATCTGCACTTGACCAGCTGCAGTGTCGATATTCTGTATGTAGTTTTTTTTTTCTTTTTCTGTCATTTGCTCTGAGAAAAAACAACTATGTATTGGCATCGCCTGCACTGATCATATTGAGTCTTGATCGTTGCCGCGCACGCAGTTTCTCTACTGTTGTGATGCCAAGGAACCTCTGCTTGAGGTCTCGTTTGAATGCTAGCTACTCTTCACTGAGCGATCTTTACTCCTGGACCCTGTCCAAAATCCATATGAGTTGCTGTACCGCGACGAGAAACATTTTGCTTTGCCCACTGTCGGAGTTTCCTACCTGTTCTTTGCAGCTTGATATGCAGGTTCAAGAAACTATGATGATGGGTGCCAAGTCAGAGCAGTTAGAAAGAGAGCAATCAGGCTGCTGCTGGGGAAGCAACCACTCCTGCAATGCATTCTCCCGACTTGTTCCATCATCGCAAATAAAGAAGCTCATCGTCTTCAAACAACTCCCCTGCATTTCCAGGTATAAATCTGCTCCTATCTTGCACTCCAGCACCAATCGCAGCACCAGCAATCCTTGGACAATTCAGCAGCAACCATGAGCGAGCCCGCCACCGTGATCCACATGGACGACGGCAAGGCCCCGGTTGCAGCACCAGCAGCAGCGTCCTCCTACGCCACAGCTCCAGCTCACGCCACCAGCACGACTAGTAGTGCTGCGCCGCGCATGACCCGCAATGGTCTCCCGTTTCTCCTGCGCTCCGGCGCCGATGGCTTCCGGCGCTGCCTGGCCGTCATCGACTTCTTGCTCAGGGTGGCCGCCTTCGGTCCCACGCTGGCGGCAGCCATCTCGACGGGCACGGCCGACGAGAGGCTGTCCGTGTTCACGCAGTTCTTCCAGTTCCACGCAAGATTCGACGACTTCCCGGCGTTCACGTACGCCCACTACACCATCCATCCATCCATCATGCTTTGCAATTGCTTGTGGTAACTAATTAAGAAATGAATCGAGTTGCGCGCGTGCAGGTTCTTCATGGTGGGCAACGCGATCGCGGCGGGGTACCTGGTGCTGTCGCTGCCCTTCTCCGTCGTGGGCATCCTCCGGCCCAAGGCCACCGGCGTGAGGCTGTTCCTGCTCGTCTGCGACGTGGTGATGATGTTGCTGCTGACGGCGGCCGGTGCTGCTGCGGCGGCTATAGTGTACGTGGCGCACTGGGGGAACCGGCGCGCCAACTGGGTGCCCATCTGCATGCAGTTCCACGGCTTCTGCCAGCGCACCAGCGGCGCCGTCGTGGCCACCTTCCTCGCCGTCCTCGTCTTCATCGTGCTCATCCTCATGGCTGCATGTGCCATCCGGAGGCGCCTGCATTGAACAGAGATTGCTTTGCTTCGGGCGTTTATATATCTTTGAGTGGATTCTTGTTTTCAATTCCATCGGTGTGCTAGCTGTGTTCGAGATGCGCTAGCTTGTGATTTCTCTCATTCAAGAATGCTGGTTATTACTTATCACTTCACTTCACTTGTGTCATGCATGTAAGAAGGTAACGTGGGCAATATAATGTAAGTGTGTGTATCAATGTATGCATGTCAAGCTACTTGAACTTGAAGAACATAACGGATTAATTTCCTCCAACAATATATATAATCAAGCTGCTGCTGCTGCTGCTGCTTAATCTCGTGGATTCGCGGAGTGGAGGTGGACTTATGCGGCCATTCCCTGATGCCGTCGGGGGTTGAAGGCGAAGTCGAGCAGGTGATAGAACCCCACGACTCATGGCTCCGTGTAGGGCACGATGTTGGCGACGTCGTCGCGCCGCACACTACTGCAGAAACCCCTTTCATAGTCGACTCCAAAACCTCCTTTACTGCCGAATTTGGAGCCGACGGTGTGTAACGAGCAGTGATAGTCGGCAGTGATGCCCTGGATATCACTGCCGATTGTTGGTTTCAGCCGGCAGTGTTGTGCCTCCCCTTCTACTCCGGTCATGTCCTCCCTCTCTGTCCTCCCTCTCTCTCCTCAATCTCTCCATCTCTCTCTCACTCAATACATGCATACAATGAGACATATGTAATGTAAAGAAATAATAAATGCACCTTTATTAATACATAGTAATTCATGTCACACATATATACATAATAGTTCTCACAAGTCACCCATCGAAAAGTCAATCGAGTTGAGCCAATCCAGTATCCCTCTACATCTCCCGCGATGAGGACTGCGTCTCCGCACAGACGGCAGATGTCATTTGTACGTGCGGGGACGCGAGGGGCCAATGGTGGTGGAGCGGAGGATCCGACCACGCCCGATCGACCGTAGTGTCACCTAAGCTCCAGGCTCGCCAGCGTGTCAAGGACATCGAAGTCCGACTCCTAAACGCTAGTACGGTTTGAGCATTCGACCTCCTCCGCATCGCACTGACGAGCCACCCTCTCGTCCTCCTTTTGGGTACGCTTACAGGAGGCTGCTTCTTGCTCCTTTCTCGTAGCGCAAAACTGACGGGCCAGCCTCTCATCCTCCTCCTTTTGGGCGCATTGACGGGTCACTGCTTCTTACTCCTCCTTCGCATCATCGTTGGAAGGCCATTATGTCGAAGAGTCGTCCGATGGTAACAACTCCGAAATACACCTTCATTAATACATAGTAATTCATATCCTATATTAATACATAATAAGTAATGCCCTTCATTAAAATGGTGTCATTTGGCGATATGTACGTCGTCTAACCCTCTGGTAGACTTCCTCCTTGTCGTATACTCTGCTAGAAGGTACGGTGTAATATGAAGGTTTGTCATTGGTCGATGGCACGATCAATTCATGAAACTCGCCGTTTGGGTTGATAACATGTTCCATGAAGAAACCGATGATCTGTTCTTGAAGGGCATTTATTTCTACAGGTTGTAACTCTTTTGTGCGTAGTTTTGAGCACTGCGTTTGAAGAATTGAAAGAATTAGTCATTGAACATGTGTAGAAATTGAAAATAAAGCATCGATATGTTATTTCATACCTTAAGATCATTGAACCTGACGGCGTCTCCGTCCAGGCTAAATCCATGCATGAAAGATAGAATATAAAATGCACAGAGATTTTTGGCGAGTGGCTGCCTCATACACTTCAAGAGGAAATGATTCGTAAATGGAATGAATTGAACATTTTTATTCAGTAGGAAATGCAATACATGAATATTCTATGCGTACCGGAAAGTCAGTTTTTACATTATACTCCTTCCTGAATGGAAAGTGAATAACACTCTTTTTACGGTATCTTGTGTACACCTTGTACGTGAATATGAATACCAATTAAACTTAGATGCAATCATCGAGACGATGAAATGATCGAGTTTACCTGTTTAGCATGTCTATGAGGTTTTGGTAAGTCGTATGAGCTCTCTTTTATGAGTCCAATACAATGATCTTGCTCAAGTCTGGGTGGATAACAAAGAGGATCTAATGAAAACTGCAGGAATATTATGTCACCATAGAAAATTAGTGCTAGAATCGAGTTGCTCATAAAAGCAGAATGCCCAGGTGCGCAAGCATGTACTCATAGCTATAGGGTAAGAATATGCATTTCTTATATTGGTGGTGAAGTAGATACTTTAATATGTAGTTCTTGGTGAAGTTTGGACTCTCCCTTACAAGTGTCTGGTTCACAAGCCCAGGATCAATGAATCCTACTGTACGATCAAATTGTTTTCTGCATGCGGGGTTCTCCATTCTACGAAATAGAGAAGTTAGCCATGCAATTTCAAGGTACAAGATCATATAACATGATTTATATGCATAAGTCACTTACAGAGTCCACGCTCTGACTATAGCCACGTCGAGGGCATCTTCCTTGTACAGTTCATACAAGTCCTTGAAATACACTCAGAAGGAGTCGTCCCCGTTGAGGAAATATTCTTCTGTGTATCTTACAGGGAATGCCTGCAAACCCTACATGGATTGATCCAAGTACCACTGATGTAATCGACGCATTTGAGTTTTAAGGTTTCTTTCTATATCTGGTTTGACCAAAAGTTTGGTCAACTCAAACGGCAATGTAACATCCAACTTTACAATATCCGCTCCCACAGTAAACCGTGCTAGTTCTTCTGCTAATAGTCCAGAAGTAGCCAGGAAGTCCCCAATGCTTGGAGCATCCTGAACGATTGGAGCTGATTTGCTCTTGGCCTTCTTCTTAGTGATATGTTCGTAGTCACTCGGCGACTTACTTGAAGCCACCCCCGTCTGTTTTAGATTTGGTCATATTCATGAAAAATTTCATGGTATCTTCAGGCACAACAGGTTTCGGTGGAGGTGGTGAAGGATGGAAATGGGTCTTGACACTGGCATCCACAATCTTTTTGGTTTCCTCATTAGTGAGTGAATAGACATCCTTGGGTTTCGCCAACTTCATAGATACCACTGGCTTCTTAGATGATGTCATCTGCTTGGATGTTTTAGAACCTGATCTTGTTTTCCGAGCTGATGGGTGGCTTGTTGATGGTGTTGGCTTCTTGAGCGGTGGACTTCTTTGAGGCGATGGCTAAGGAGGTGCACTTCTTTTGGGAGATGGTTGAGGAGAGGGAGACCTTCGAGGCGATGGCGGCTCGGGGCGTAGTGGAGAGTAAAGATTCTCGGTAGTTGTCCCTAGTGGAAACACTATATAGGCCTTCTCCCACACGATGAATGTGTGCTCGTTATCTCCTATAGTGTACGCCCCCTCCACTGCGGGATAATCCACTCAACATGACGGTACTGGTCAGCTGCCTTGTCTACTTCAACCACAGCGTAGGTCCTCCGGTATCGGATGTCCGTGCAAATGTTCGTAGGAGCCACAGGGATAAGCCACGCCAGAAGCCACTTTGATGGTAATGTTTGCAGTTCACATGATATCCGTGATATAATGAGGTCCACGGGAAAAGTGATGGGGTCAACTCCCAGAACTCCCGTAGACGCACAGCTATTCTGACAAGCACCGGGGCTAGAGCGTGCAACATTAGGAGACGTTGCAGGCCATTCTCGATCGCTCACAATGGCGCCCCGTTCACGCATGGGGGCTTGTTGTACCGCTTGTGCTATTTTCTGTCTGTATGTTCCCTCTCACGTTATAGCGCTTGTTCAAGTATTTACATCATCATAGCTTTGTCTGCCTCTCACTCTGCTTGGGATCTCTTTTGACTCTTGTAACTGTCAACGTCACCTGGGAATCCATATTTCCAACCCATCACCACAATGCCTCAAGTGTGACCACCGTGCTCCTTGTTTCATAGGGCCAAGGTGACCTCGTCCATATCCTTGTCTGGCTTGAAAGAGCCTTGTGCAGACTGCTCATGGGCTTCCGCAAGCTTTTTTGGAAGAGTTTGCGTCACCTCCTGGTCTTTGAAGGTCGTAAAGCATAAGCTTCCATCAGATGAGTAAGAATCACCCCTCCCAAGAAGGAAGTGAGTCGATCGATCGCTCCAGCCTTCCGTCTCAGGCATGACACCTCTCTCGCAGTTGATCTAGCTATTGTTGCCACTTCTGTTCTTTCCTCACGAATCCACGACTGCCGACTTTGTGGGGTAGAGGTTCTTCTTTGAGTTCGCTTTGTTCACCTCATTCAACCTATGTGCTTCTTCCGACGACTTGTACTCCGCAAAGGCTTGCCAATGATCTTCCAGTTGTGGCCACTTGTAGAAATTTGGCGTTGTAACTTTTTGCACATACGTTCTGTTCAGTGTGCCCTTCCAACTCTTAAATGAAAGGCCCATGATCATTAGCATCTTACACTTAACTACTTCCCTACTTCCATATCTGTCCCTTCAGGGAAGTCAAACTTCTCTAATATCTTGGGCCGCAAGATATCGTTCTTGATTGAATCAGAAACCACGTGCTGATCACCTCGTTCGTCAGTCCACAATCTGTAGCTGATGGGCACGTGATCCTTAACAGCAATCCCACAGACTGACTTTATGGCCCCAGAACTCTCTCATGTGCAGTTGGCTTCCCTACTGGTGAGACCTCCGTGATCACAAATCATCCCGTAGACATCTTCCAGGGACCTAGGACACGATGTCGCTCCTGGGGTTGCTCATTATCGTGACCCTCCGGAGCATCAAGTATATGCGCATAAGCCAAAAAAAAAACTATTGAGAACCTATACGATAATATGTAGAACAGATGCATTCATCTACTTATGAATTACCTCATCGCCTCCACATGTGTCTGTTTGTTTCAGGTTGAGGTAGTGGCTCGGGCTACCTTCTTCAATGTTTGATGGTGGCACTACATCTCCTTCTGGCACCTGGGCCGGATCAGTGGCTGGTGGTGCGATCCCTTCCTGAAAGTTCTGCATGCGATGACAACGAGCGATTGAGTATTCTATAGATAGAGATAAAGCTGACGAGGGAGGGAGGGAGAGAGACTGTCAAAAGAGTGAGATAATCATGAAGGAGTCGATAGGTAGAGTGCATACACATACAATATTGTAATTGAGTATATTATGATCACATTTAACAAAAAGATGTCACATCTTACGAAGCAAAATAGGCATAAAGATACTGGCAATTGACACATTGATCTTACAAGTCACATCATCTTACATAGCAAAATAATGATGATTACAACCAGAACTAGGATTATAATATTTTTACACGTGACATCACACTTCTTATTTTCAAAGTTAGACAATTTTAGCTCAGCTTGGATGATTTGATTGTTGTATACCGCAACAGCTTCATGTTTAGACTTGTATCCTTTGTAACATGCTTCTTTGAATTCATTAACTTGTGCATGGCATTCCTCCTAACTGGAGAACACTCCACTTTGCTGACCACGAACAACATAATATGTCATAACAGTCTTAAATTTCAAAAAATATGCAAAAATGATATACTACAAACCACACTAATGCTCTCTGAACTAGTATTGCACTGGATAGCCAAACCAACTAGTATTTCAAAATCATTGATATTATACCACATATCAAAATACAAGAGAATATTCAAGAGTATTCATTACACATGATCTTGAGATAAAAATACAACAAGCCATAAATGACAATATTTCTCATCATGTATACAGAAAGTAATGGACAACATGAATATAATTTGTGTAAAAGTGCTCTCATATATTGAGTAACAATTGGCTCCAGAACTGTTAAAGTTTTGCTCCTTAATTGTTTTAGTGAATACATCATAGATAGGGCAATGTTCCTAAGATTTCAGCTAGCAAATAGAATCTGATCTAGTTCTTCAAAATTTAAGACATCATCATGGACATGGCTTCTATGCCAACAAAGTTCACAAACTCTGAACAGAACAAATAAGAAAGTGCCCAGGTAGGAGAACTGAATATTAGATTGCAAAATGACTGCTCAGAGAAGCTAACATAAAAATTTACCAAGTATCAAGTATATTAGATAGACTTTGAACTCATAGCAACACACATCCAGAGATCAACTTAACATGTATTGCACTGGATAGCCAAACCAACATGGATTTCTCAGTGTACAGGTACAGAACCGAATATACAACATGTAACATCTAGGACAATGCTAGTGTACTAAAAAATCAAGCCCAGTCTCAGTGCATTCTTTCATCACAGAGCACAAAGCACAAGTAACCTGTTGTCCAATTAATAGACTAGGGAGAGAGGTGATGATAAAAAATTTACCTCTGCTCTATCGGTTGGTGAGGTGGGCATGCGTGGATGACAGTGGCACGAGCAGGACGGGGGACGGTGGCGTCGAAGACAGCGGCCTCCGGGGAAGGGGACAACGGGGCTCTGGGGACGGTGACTTTGGGGAGGATGCGGCGGGGACAGCGGCGTCGGGGAGGAGGCAGCGAGAGGCGGTTCGACGTGGAGGGAACAGGTTGGGAAATTTTTTTGAAGTGTCAGAGGACTGGCATCGAGCAATTATATAGGGGAGGGCTTTCACTGTCGGCTCAATATGAGCATCGACAATGAAAGAGTACCTTCACTGCCAGCTAAATAGGACGACTGATAGTGAAACTACTTTCACTATCGGCCCAATAAGTCCACCGACAGTGAAAGTAGTTTCATTGTCGGTCCAATATGTCCACCGGCAGTGAAACCCCTTTCACTGTTGGTATTGCAGGATGCAAAAAAATTATTTTAGTTTCACACGTGTGCCCAAAGAATCAAACCCACGACCTGCACCAAGTAAAAATGAACAAACTGTTCGGCTACTCAAGAGTTTTCGATTGAGTTTGTATTATCTATATTATTAACATTATGTTGACCTTATGAAACTACTTTCACTGTCGTCTTAATAAATCCACCAGCAGTGAAAGTAGTTTCACTGCCAGCCCAATATGTCCACCGGCAGCGAAACCCCTTTCACTGTTGGTACCACGGGGTGTAAAAAATTTATTTTAATTTCGCACGCGCACAGAGAAATTGAAGCTTCCATAACAAAAGTGAGGTATAATTACATCTAAAACAAATTCATATATAGTAATTAATACAATTTAACTACTTTATCTTAACGATTCGCCCTTCATTATGATCACGGCATACATAGGGAGGTTTGTCGGTGTCTTCCATGGGACCTAGGTCGAAGTCCTCTCTGAAAGAAGGTAGCGTGTCAAATTGATTCTAGTCTTCCTCGTCAACAACATTCTCCACTCCGACAATACTTCTTTTTCCTTAAAGAACCATGTGGCGCTCCTCCTTGTTAGCCGACTCCGGATCCTTTACATAGAAGATTTTGCATAACATCATTCGCAAGTACGAATATTTCTTCCCTGTATCCAACGAGTTTTTGTCCACTGTAGTCATACCGTACTTGTCGATCTTCACACCCCCTGAAAGTTTGACCCATTGGCACCGAAAAATAGGAACCTTTAACACTCCATAGTCGAGCTCCCAGATCTCCTCTATGAATCCTTAGTAGATCTCCCTATTTTTATTGCAATCGTAGGCATCTATACGGACACCACTATTTTGGTTGGAGCTCTTATTATCCTGAGCTCCGTATAAAATGTATAGCCATTTATGTCATATCCTTAGAATATGAAGATTGTAGTTGACGGTCCGTGAGCCAACACATTCAACTGAGCACACTCTATCTGCTTATCTATCACCTATCTACGTAACCAAACACCAAATGATCTCGGTTCTCTCACACGATTCAAACATTGGACTTCCCTGGGTTTCTGGTGCGTAGCATCTTCTGATATTTTTCGACATACAGGTCCACTACAACTGATTGTTGCAGAACTGCAAAATATGCTTGTGTGAATGAAACGGAGTTGTTAGTGTGGATTCAGTTTTCACCTATCATCCCTTTCTCCTGTAGCCTCCCCTCATGGCAAGATACAAGCACACCAATTGATTTGAAATTCATGTAGTCGACGCAAAAATCAATGACCTCCTCCGTTCCCCAGCCCTCGGCCATGCAGCCTTCCAGCCAATTTTGGTTACACACATATTTCTTAAGAACTCTCATGAACCTCTTGAAAGGGTACATCTGATGCAAAAAAATACAGGGCCAAGAATTCGTATCTCTTTCACAATGTGAACAATGAGATGCACCATGATATCAAACAATGATGGAGATAACAATGCCTCAAGCTAGGATAGAGTCTCAACTACGTCGTCTTGTACCTCATCTAGCTTGGTCGGATTGATGATCTTCTATGATATTGCGTTGAAGAATGAACACAGCTTTACGATTGGATTTCCGACCTTCGGTGATAGAATACCTCTAATTGCAATTGTAAGCATCTGTGTCATCATCACATGACAATCATGAGACTTCATGTCAGTTAATTTCAAGTCTTTCATGTTTACTAGTATCTTTATGTTCGCGGAGTAACTGGATGGAACTTGATTCCATGCAAGCACTTGCACATTACAATTTTCTCCACCTTGCTTAGATTGTAGCTAGCGGGGCCAAGATATTTGTCGCCTTCTTCCGTCTCTTCGGGATATAGATCATGTCTGAGTTTTAAACATTTCAAGTCCTTCCATGCTTGGAGTGTATCCTTTCTTTTGCCATGTATGTCTAGTAACGTACCAATCAAGCTATCACACACGTTCTTCTCAATGTGCATGACATCGATTGTGTGTCGAACCATCAAATTCGGTCAATATGCTAAGTCATAAAAGACAGATTTCTTTTTGAACATAGGAGCTCTAAGATTAGATTTCGGAACTGGTGTACTCCCGCATCCCTTTCCAAGGATAACCCTAAGTTTCTTTACCATCTCATATACCTGTCTCCCAGTGCAATGCTTAGGAGGTGATCGAGTCTCAACTTTCCCATCAAAAACTCTCTTGTTGCTGCGGTACGGGTGATCCTTGCGAAGACATTTGCGATGACCTAGATACACCATTTTTCAGCTGTTCTTCAGTCACAAGCTCTCTATTTCATCCAAGCAATTCACGCATGGACAATAGTTTTTGACAGTCTGGCCTGATATGTTGCCAAGAGCTGGCCAATCTTGGACTATTACGAATAGCATTGTGTGCAGGGTGAAGTTCTCTCGTTTGTATGCATCCTATACATGCACACTATTGTTCCACAGTATTACAAGATCTTCCATTAATGGTTTTAGGTAGGCATCCATATTGTTGTTAGGTTGCCTTGACCCTTGTCGGAGGGTGAACTCCTGTCGCAGGGATCCCGAGAGACCCCCTTTTAGAGATTCGGTCGGGGGGATGATCCTGAACGAGCTTGTTTTGGGAAGTAAGTGGTAAACGGAAATAAATGCAGTGGCTGGTGGGAGATGATCGTCCTAGTGCGAGAAAGATGGGTGCACCGGGGTTTAGACAGGTTCGGGCCGCACGGGGGCGTAACACCCTACTCCTGTGTGAGTGTTATATCTGCCCTTGAAGGGAATTATTCAAGGATGTATCTGGTTACAAGAGAGAGCCACTTACTGAGAGCTTGAGGCTCTCGTGTTCTAGCTTGGCTTGAGCTGGTTTGAGCGTCTGTGTCGGTGTATTTAGAACCAGGGGTCCCTAAGTCCCGAGGCCAAACCGGCCGCCCACCACATATCACCACCCTGCAAGGTAAAAGCAGAGACTCGGGAGAGGGTGCTCGGGGCTGCGCGTGGCAGCCCCCGAGGACTCGGTGCCCCGAAGGTCCCTCTAAAGTGCTCGGGAGAGGGTGCTCGGGGCTGCACGTGGCAGCCCGCGAGGACTCGGTGCCCCGAAGGTCTCACTCAAGTACTCGGGAGAGGGTGCTCGGGGCTGCGCGTGGCAGCCCCCGAGGACTCGGTGCCCCGAAGGTCCCTCTAAAGTGCTCGGGAGAGGGTGCTCGAGGCTGCACGTGGCAGCCCGCGAGGACTCGGTGCCCCGAAGGTCTCACTCAAGTACTCGGGAGAGGGTGCTCGGGGCTGCGCGTGGCAGCCCCCGAGGACTCGGTGCCCCGAAGGTCCCTCTAAAGTGCTCGGGAGAGGGTGCTCGGGGCTGCACGTGGCAACCCGCGAGGACTCGGTGCCCCGAAGGTCTCACTCAAGTACTCGGGAGAGGGTGCTCGGGGCTGCGCGTGGCAGCCCCCGAGGACTCGGTGCCCCGAAGGTCCCTCTAAAGTGCTCGGGAGAGGGTGCTCGGGGCTGCACGTGGCAGCCCGCGAGGACTCGGTGCCCCGAAGGTCTCACTGAAGTCCTCGGGAGAGGGTGCTCGGGGCTGCACGTGGCAGCCCCCGAGGACCCGGTGCCCCGAAGGTCCCCCCAAGATGCTCGGGAGATAGTGCTCGGGGCTGCACGTGGCAGCCCCCGGGGACTCGGTCCCCAGAAGGTTCGCGCAAGATCGTTCAAAGACTCAAAGGGCCCCGTCGCCAGAGTGTCATCCAGTCAAGGGCCCGATGCCGCATTTAATAGGCGCGCGTGGCCTGGCATTCTGACATCCTGACATTCTCGGCTGACCACGCCCCAGTGTCAGACCCGGCCATGCCCTGGCTGGGGGGCGTGGGTTCATTAAATGCACGGGTCCCGTCCCGTTTCCACTTGCGCACCTCGGGATAACGTTACCAGAATCGAAGCACTCGGCCTGCCACCCTGCCCTGGCAGGAGAACAAGACAGAGTGGGCGCACCGGGCACCTCTGAGGCTGTCCGGTGGGCCTTTCTTTTATGGCACCCCGATGCTTCCACAGCGGCTAGTGGTCGAATGCGCGCCGCCTTCCTCCACCGCCCCTGTCACTTCGCCAAAGTAAAATGATTAGGCCTTTCTCCGTGGCACCTGGGCATTGGCATCCCCTCTTTCCCATTCAGGATATGTCGAGGTCGGCGCATCTATAAAAGGAAAGGAAGGAGGACGCTAGGAAGGAGGACGCTACGGATAGACGGATAGACGGATAGACGGATAGACGAAGACAGAAAAAGAGAACAAGGAAAGAACAGCCCCGATCGCAAGACGATCAAGAGACCAGCTAGCTAGAACATAAGAGCCTTCGACTCTTTTGTAAAAGAGTTCTCCTTCGAGAACCAGAGATAACACTCACACAGGAGTAGGGTGTTACGCCTCCGCGCGGCCCGAACCTGTCCAAAAACCCGGTGTCCCCGCAAGCCATCGCATTTATTTCCTTTTCCGCTCATTTCCCGTGCAAACTTTTCTAGGATCATCCCCCCGGCCGAATCTCTAAAAAGGGGTCTCTCGGGATCCCTGCGACAGGAGTTCACCCTCCGACAGCTGGCGCGCCAGGTAGGGGGGAATATCCCTAGGACAGCGGAGGAGGGGCGGCCACTCCCGAATCCGTGGAACATCGAGCATCTCCGACGCTTCTACCCGTAGATGGTCAAGCTCGCGGTTCAGGTTGATAAGGCCGGGGGCTTCTCCTCACCCGAGCAATCTGGAGGCTTCGCCCCGTATGGTAAATCGCTGTCGCCCAACCTTGTAAATATCGTACATTCAGTATTTTAATAAAGCAATCACTATGGCAAATTATTTCTCTGGATTCCCTATGTTTAACCTGTCTGGTGAGGTGCTCGGTTGTGCGAGAAAAAGTTCGCTCTCTCGTTTTTTCCCATTGATAAAAGAATCCCAATCGGTATACATGCGGGCAGTCGCCGCTGACTTACGTCCGACATGGTAGGCAGTGGCATTCGGTGTCGTAACGGGCTCCCGGGTACTAACCGAGTTTCGGGGCGCTCTGAGTAATCCCATCACTCGAGCTGCTCGAGTAGGCCGGAGCTCAGGCCCCCGGAGCGAGCTGTCGGTGCTCGGTCTGGCTGGATGACACTCTCCGACAGGATGACAGGATGACAATTCAGACTGCTCGGGCCCTTGACTGGATGACACTCTGGCGACGGGGCCCTTTGAGTCTTTGAACGATCTTGCGCGAACCTTCTGGGGACCGAGTCCCCGGGGGCTGCCACGTGCAGCCCCGAGCACTATCTCCCGAGCATCTTGGGGGGACCTTCGGGGCACCGGGTCCTCGGGGGCTGCCACGTGCAGCCCCGAGCACCCTCTCCCGAGGACTTCAGTGAGACCTTCGGGGCACCGAGTCCTCGCGGGCTGCCACGTGCTAATTAAATGCGGGCCCTTGACTGGATGACACTTTGGCGACGGGGAACCGAGTAGGCATGGCAGGGTCTGACACTGGGGCGTGGGCAGCTGAGAATGTCAGGATGTCAGGATGTCAGGCCGCGCGTGCCTATTAAATGCGGCATTGGGCCTTTGACTGGCTGACACCCCGATGATGGGACCCTTCGGGTCGTCGAATGATCTTGCGTGAACCTTCGGGGAACCGAGTCCTCGGGGGCCGCCACGCGCAGCCCCGAGCACTCTCTCTCGAGCACTTCGGTGAGACCTTCGGGGATCCGAGTCCTCGGGGGCTGCCACGTGCAGCCCCGAGCACTCTCTCCCGAGCACTTCGGTGGAACCTTCGGGGAACCGAGTCCTCGGGGGCTGCCACGTGCAGCCCCGAGCACTCTCTCCCGAGCACTTGGGTGAGACCTTCGGGGAACCGAGTCTTCGGGGGCTGCCACGTGCAGCCCCGAGCACTCTCTTCCGAGCACTTGTGTGAGACCTTCGGGGAACCGAGTCCTCGGGGGCTGCCACGTGCAGCCCCGAGCACTCTCTCCCGAGCACTTGGGTGAGACCTTCGGGGAACCGAGTCTTCGGAGGCTGCCACGTGCAGCCCCGAGCACTCTCTCCCGATATTTGGGCTCTGTGGATCATCGGGGAACTGGGGTGCTCGGGGACCAGAGGCGGCGGCCCCGAGCACCTTCTCCCGGGACTTAGCTTCTTCTTACCTTGCAGGGTGGTGACATGTGGCGGATGGCCGGCCTGGTCTCGGGACTTAGGGACCCCTGGTTCCGAATACACCGACAACCCTAGTATTAGCACCGATATCATAATATACTTCCGCTTCATACACAACCAAGGTGAAAGGTTGTACATACATAGAGTCACAAGGCAAGTGCTATGACTACTGCTCATGTTGCCGAATTGATTCATCCCATCTGTACTCAACTCAAATCTTATATTCCTTACATCTTTTGCAAAGGGCTTCTCATATTTTCTATCGATCTTTCTCAACTGCATAGAATCAGCGGGGTGTCTTAGCATTACATCATCCTTGTGCTCATCGACGTGCCATTGCATCAGTTCGATATGCCTTTTTGTTTGCGAATAAACGCTCCAAACGATGGACTATAGGAAAATACCACACCACCTTCACGGAATGTCTTTTCTTCTTTCCTTCACCATCAATATTATCACCGTCACACTTGTACCGTGCTTCACCACAGACAAGACACGCTTGTAAGTCTGCATGCTCTCTGCGATACAACATGCAATCGTTTGGACATGCATGTATTTTCTGTACTTCCAACCCCAATGGGCACACAACCTGCTTGGCCTGGTATGTGTTTTCTGGCAACACATTTTCTTTTGGAAGCAATTTCTTCAAGAACAGTAACAACTCTGTGAAGCTTGTATCATACCACCCATTGCTTGCCTTCAATTGCAGCAGTGAAAGCACGGTATGCAACTTTGTGTGCTCCTTCTCGCAGCCCGGGAACAACGGTGTTTTAAAGTTCTCTACCATATGCTGGAACTTTTGAAACTCTCTTTCATTGGTGAATTTCCCCTCCCCATCGAGCAACATCTGCTTCTGATCATCGATGTCGGTGTCGACCAACATCTCCTTTAGATCATCATCGGTCAACGTATCTCTGGCAGACGGTATATCGATGTATTCGTCGACCGGCATATCAGTGCACATGTCTTCGTCTTCTCTTCCAATGTATTACCCTTCCTGTACGATCTCAGCTTCACCGTGCTCGGTCTAACGGGTATAGCTAGGCATAAAACCCCTTGGCATCAAGTGGGAATGTATCTGTTGGGTGGCGGAGAACTGCTTCTTGTTCTCGCAATCAACACATTGACAGCACATGTATTGAGACTGTGTATTTGACTTATGCGTCGCGGCTGCTACCAGGAAACCCTCCATGCCGTTCTTGTACTCTGTGCTCACACGGCTCGCATCGTACATTCATCTTCTGTCCATCTACAATCCAAATTCAAAATATCTAGAAGATTTTGCGATCACCAACAAATAAATTATCTCGCCATCTCCTACCAGGAATTAGCCCAGGTTGGAGGCCTTTTGTATGCTTTCGCGTTCACTTCCTATGAGTATTTGTTGGTGCTATCCCTAATTTTTTTTTTATTATTCAAACCTTATCTAGGACTCATTAAAAAAAATGAAAAATAAATACATTCATACCTAAAGTTTCTATATTGGAGGTTGCTAATTAAATAAAATATAAAAAATACAATTGGATCTTGCTACATACCTAAATATCATGGATAATTTTCCTAATTTATTAAAAATGAAAAATAAATATGCTCATACATAAAGTTTCTATATTGTAGACTTCTAAATTTATTCCTATGGTTTCATTAGGATCTTTGAAGATTTGTCTAGTTCTCTATAGAGATAAGATTAACTTTGGTTTTTTAGGTAATATATTGACTTAAAATGCTAAATATAGGATTAACCTTAGAGATTTTAACTTACTTGAGCTCAAGAGACTCCTGCTAGAAGCTTGCTTTCTGTTGGGGGGAAATCCATAGTTCACTTGTCCTAAAAATTGAAGAAAAGGTAAATGAGCAAATGGAGAGGAAAGAAGAGAATTTGTTTGGATAGCTAGAGAGAGCTCATCTAGACCTCCTTTTTTACCAAAATTAAGCTTGAGTGGTGGGAGAATCAATGCGGGAGAAAGGATGAAGTGGTTGTTGCCATAGGAGATTTTGTGAGGGAGAGAATACTGAAAAGACTCTATTAGCTCGAGGTAGAAGAAGGTGAGGAAGAGGAGGATATCACTACCAGCTCATATGATCCGCCGGCAGTGATGCAAAGATATCACTACCGGTCAATAGATTAAGCCGACAGTGATGAGGTGTGGGTGCATCACTGCTGGCTCAATCCATTAGCCGGTAGTGATGACCCTTATCACTGCCGGTTCATAAGCTATGATGGCTGATTCTTCCCGCGCGACTAATGAACTAGCAATGATGGGCCGATATATAAGCCCAGTTCTGTAGTAGTAGCAGCTCGTCGACGAGGCCATTGGATCTACACTCAAGGGCCTAAATTCACTCTTATGATGTCTTAAGGCTACTGACGTAGTTGCATGGGCATTGAAGAGGACCTAGTCGGGGACGACGCTGCCGTTGCTACCAGTGGAGGAGGACATGGAGCCGCACTGGAAAATCCCCCACCAAGGTCACAAGGTGAGGGAGGGTTTAGGAGGACCCAATTTTAATAAACAATTGCAACAGTATGGTATGATTGGAGAAACAACAAGAATAGATGTCAGTCGGCACTCCATGAGCGTGTAAGTGGGAACACCTCGTGTCGGCACCGATAGTGCATGTCGGCTTTGGGTGTGCCAACAAGCTGCTTCTCTTGCATACTCAGTGCCCAAATAACTTGTTGGCACACGTTAGGGAGGCGACAACCATGTCGGGCGTCCAAGTGCTGAGAAGGCCTGTTTTATTTTGTTGTTGACGTTATTTACACTTTGATGTAGCAATAATGAAAACTATTCATAAAAATCTTAGAATAATTAATATGTACATGGTTGCATCCACGTCGTCCTCTGCGCTGACCTTGTCCTCCTCCAAGCTCATCGACGGGTGGCACAGGGGCAGAGTGCCCTCCATGAAACGTTGTCAGTCCTCGTCACACTGGGAGGAGGAAAGGTCATCGTCGGAGGAGGAGATGTCAGTAGAGGAGGCTGTCATTACCTCCTCTGATGACGGTGGTGGCGATGGGGAGAAGCCGGAGGTGGAGGAGGAGCGACGGTGGAGGACAAGATACCATGACGATGACAGTGTTGCTAGCTAGAAAATTTGTGAGATGGATGACGATGATCGAGCAGTTGTGTAGGTGTTCACAGAAAACAAATAAACGTCATGTTATAAACCAATCACACCTATAAATGAGATCAGCAACATCAACTTAACATAATACTCGCCAAAAAGAAGAGATATATGTCACACCCGGTTTTAAAGGAAACAACCAGATGTATTCCACATGTATGCCAGGATCAAGTTTACATACATGCAGCGACGTCATTAGTGATAGCATAAACTGTGTCTCAAATAACGTAAACAATCCTTACAAAAGGACCCGTAGGTCTGAAAGAAAATACGAATAAATCTTCAATTGGCAGCGGAACACCCATCCATCCACAGGCGTTGTCCGGGGGAAACACCAGCCTAGGACATGGTCTTCAATCAACGCCTTCTTCCTTCTAGAAATCAGCGTCCTCGCCCGGGACTTCCTCGAAGACTTCACCTTCTGAGCAGCATCTGAGGGTAGGGAAAAAGGCAAGCGTGAGTACATAAAGTACTCAGCAAGTGGAGGAAAAATATGACATGCAGGCTATTGACAAGGAAAAGTCAACTTGGGGATTTACTGCGACTATGCTCAGCTAAAACAGACTCAAACAACCTAGCAATCCTATTTACTAGATTTTTATTCCAACAATATAAGAACATAACCCATCGGATCCCATCCGACTACCAGACTCACCAGATATCCCATATCCGGCTACCGACTCATCGGGAGTACCACCTCCCGACTACCCAAACCAACCCTTAAAGTTCCCATCTAATCCTGAAGAAGTCCAAGCCGCTCTTGACCGTGAGCACGGCTGATCGATCAGTTATTTTACTCTGCAGAGTTTGCACACTTTACCCACGAGTCGTGATTCCCTTTTTGCCTTACACTTCCGGGGTGTATGGCCGGGGTCTCACTACAAGGCTGTTACAAAGTATCTCCACATCTATAAGCACCCACTGAGGTTTCACCGCTAACAGGGATCCCATCCACTGCAGAGGCCCCCTCTTGTGCCACCGAACCAACCATTGGTGCGTACAGAATGCGAAGAACACTAATTACTTAGCCAGGCCGTACCCATATAGGCCTCATGGTTGTGCTGTTTTGCCAGGTTACAGGCTCCAAGAACCGGTCCTTAGGATCCCACACAAGAACATACACAAACCCTGCTGTAAAGCTCCACCACATACTAGCCATCCAGTTGGGATCCCTAAATTCAAGTTACTACAAGATTATCAATTCTCCCAAGTACTTGTTCCATAGTTATTAATCAAAGTTCATAATGATTCTAATCCACGACTGCACTAGCATGACTACCCTTTTACAGGACCCAAAAACCCCAAAAGAGGCTACAAGGAATTGGCCATACAAATTCTAGTAAACCCTATTCATGGGATTCAAAATTAGACAAGCATGCAACTAAGGAAAAGTAAACTATAATGATCTATGGTTAAATCAAGGTGATCAAGGACACTTGCCTTCGTAAGTTGGCTGCTCAGAATCTTCAAAAACTTGGTCTTGAATGCTGGCACTCTGCTCTCCTCCTAAGCCGAAGAACACACCGGAAAGAAATAGCAAAACAGCTAAGTACAACACACTAAACAGGAGAAACTAACTCTAAAAAGGCTATGAACGGAAAGTACACGCAGCTACGATCTCGGGGGCGCGAAAATCACCTAAATCGGAGGTCGTATGGAAAAGTTACACTAATTCTACTCTACAGGGGCTTTTCTGAAAGTTTGCAGGGTCTAAATTGTAAAACAGATAGTTCTAGGGGCTTAAGTGCAAAGTTCAGGGACCTAAACATAATTACCCTAAAATCCAGGGGCCTAATTACAATTATCCAGAACTATCTAAGGGCCTATATGCAAAAACAGTGAAGCCTAGGGGTCTCCTTGCAAATCTCCCTATTTTCCGAGAATAGGTGGAATTATTTTCATACTGAAAATCCGGATTAATGCGCAATGCTGACGTCACAGGCTGACTGGGCTGCTGACTGGGCATCCACTGCTGACTGGGCTCTGCCACGTAGGACAGGGACATCCACGTGGCGCGCTGACGTGTCTCTGTTGCTGACTAGGTTAAAGAGGACACGTGGCGCAATCTGGACGGCTAGCGAAGGGGTATCTTGCGATCTAATCAGGAGCGTTCAAAGGGGATCCGACGGCTGAGATTGATTTGGGGGGGAAACAGGCCGGCGGCGATCGGAACACGGCGGCGCCGCCTCGGATCTCGCCGGAGGATCACCGGAGACACGCTAAACCACGCTACGGGCTACCAAACTCTACGGGGAAAGGCGCAAACGGACGGGGAGCGCACGGGGAATCTCACAGAGAGCTTGTCGACGGCCGAGGAGCTTCTGGCGGTGGTCGGCGACGACAATGGCGGGCGGCGGCGCTCGGAAGTCGACGGAGATCCAGCTGCGACGGCGGAGAGGCGAATCCGACGAGCGGGGAAGCTTCCTGGGGGACATGCAGTGCCGGAGAGAGGATTAGCTGGCCGCGGGGACCTTCGGGCGATGCTAGCGACGGCGAGGGGCGGCGATGCTTACCGGCGGGCGACGAGGACTCGGTCCGGCGGCGGAGAGGCGTCGGTGAGCAGCAAAACGAGCTCCTCCCGCTACTGCGAAGCTGGCGACGAGCTCGGACGCGGCGGGGAGGGCTTGGCGCGACGGAAGGCTCGGCGACGGCGGCGGCTATGGCGCTCGGCTTTCTCGGGTGTTCTTGCGCGTGTGCAGGGGGGAAAAGGCGACGCTGCTGGGGTTATATAGGCGAGGGCGGCGTAGGCTGTTGCGGGGTGCAGCGCGTAGGGCGGACGGCGCGACGAAATCGGACTCGGCGCACGGCAGCTGCGGGTTCGGTTCGGATACGGCGCGCGGGCGCGGCGGGGACGAAGGAGCTGACGGGCGGGTCCCACTGGGCAGCGGCGCGCGGGCGACTGGGCCGAAAGCGGGCGACTGCTGGGCTGGGCCGCGGCAAGGAAAATGGGCGTCACAATATATTAGAAATTAATTGAGTAGAGCCATACATAGTTTACACAGCACGGAATGTCTAACAACAGTGAAATCGTAAAAAAAAATAGCACACTTGTCGTTAGCTTTTGCGTCCGTATCATATTTGGATGGTTTTTCTCGCCTATATTTGGAACCTGTGAGATGACAGAAAAATTGAGCACGGATTTTTTATAATAATAATAATAATTCTAATATGAAATTTCAGCATTTCAAATGGGCCAAATGCATTAGTAAATTGCAAGCGTCTGCAATCTCAACCATGAATTGTAGATCTGACGGTGCTGCATCACCCCGGTTAAGGAAGGCTCACGGGATTTCTCTTTCTTTCCCTTCCTCTCTCGCCGCCGCCGCCGCCATGGACGTCCACGCCGACGACGACGAGCCGCCCGTCCTACTCGACCGTCCTTCTCCCTGCTCCTTTGCGTCTACTTGTCCTTGCGCCCCCACTCCCTTATGCTTAGTCAGCGTGCTCCTGATTGAAACGAAGTGAATTCGATGGCGCAGGATAAGCAAGCTCCTCGAGGACGAGGTTGAGCAGGATGAGGTTTTCTGGAATCAAGACGCCCTCAAGGATTGGTTCCTACCTACCATGATGGGTCGAGGTCAATATACATACACATTGCTGCTGCACTTACACTTGCTGATGCGTCATGTGTGAAATACTCCTACTTAATTGTTCCATCAATCTTTCCTCGCAGGAAGAAAACGATGTCAACTACGAGGAAGAGCAGGATGCTGGCGACGAATTCGACAGCGATTTTGGTGAAGATGTGAGATCCCTCCTGATCCTCCTTCCATCCATCCTGTTGACTTATTTGTATTAGCTTCCATTAGTGGACACAGCTCTTGTCTTTGCTTCTAGTTAAGATCTCACTGAGTTGTTTACTGCTTATGACAATCTAACTTCTCAGGATTGTACAGGAATCTGAACCTGATGATGAACCAGAAAAGGAAGTACGTGAGAGGTACACATGTTAGTGTTAGATCACATCATGTAAACTTGTTATGAATTCTATTCTCATGTCCGAACTCAACTGTGAAGCAGATTACCTATCAAAAAGCGGCTAATATTCCCTGGCAAGACTTTGAGCAAGACCAAAACCAAGAAGAAGGTGGTTCCAAAACTAGATGACGCAAAAACTGACAAGTCTGATAAGCCAGGTCCATCCAGACAAGCAGATGTTCCTGATGAATTCGAGAATGAGAAGACAATCAGGAAATCAACCAGAACATCAGTCATCGTCAGACAAGCTGAAAGAGAAGCGATGCGTGCTGAAAAAGAAGCAATAGTGAAGGTATGTATCCATGCGCAAGCTCTCTGCTTCTTGTAATACATCAAATGTTACATGTGCATAGCGCTACTCATGGACAACAGAATCTTGTAATACACAAATTAATTTGTCATCCTATGGCATTTTAGGATTTATGTTGACTATTCTTTTCATCTTATAAACTGTTCCAGCAAATTAAGAAGAAAAAGGAGGGAGAAGAAAAGCGAATGACGCAAGAAGAGATGCTTTTGGAAGCAGCTGAAACAGGTCTGCTTTTTTTTCCTTTTTACCTTATCCAAAAAGATATAGGTGGAATTTACCAGCATTGGTTATGCTTATCCAAATTTTTTTTACCTTTTTTCTATCTTTCCAGTGATCATGAACTTGAGAAATCTAGAACGTGTACTTGCAAGGGAGGAGGAAGTGAAGAAAAAAGCTGTTGTTCATAAGGACACTTATGGCGGTCCTACAATTCGATTTTGGTCAAGAGATGGTAACTGCTTTATGAGATTATCATCAATCACTTGTTTGCATATGAATTGTGAACTTAGCAAATTCCCTCTTCACGTTATAAAAATCCATATCCTAGGTGTTCCAGTTACCTAATTATCAGTACTGTTCTCAATTAGGGGAATCGCATCTGGAATTCATAAATGGGGCATCATTTGCTTCTGAACTTTGTACTACGTCAGCTCCTTGTAAGTAGTTTCGTTGGTACTGTATTATTTGTTCTTTTGACTCTGACAGTTACCGTAAAATGTGTGCTTAGCAGTTTGAATTCAAATTGCTGTATTAACCCTCGTCTTCTCATAATACTTTTGTATATTACAGATCCGGAGAAATCTGTTTGTGTTGTGACAGGACTTCCTGCCAAGTAAGATTTTATGACACCTGTTTATGATATCCCTTATTGGCCGTCTATGTTCCTTTCCTCGCACATGAATTTCTTGCTGTATAATGTTTCACTTGACTACAAGTAATAAATTAGACAGACATGCATCCTTCGTTTGATAGCTGGATTTTCTTCGAGTCTGTGGTTTTATTATATATTTTGGATCACTCAGAGCTTACCAGTGCGTTTATGAGCTGAAAACCGAGGCATTATACTGCTTGAATCCTGCTTACATCCTTTGTTTTAGCTATTTTTCACTCATTATGTGACAGATTTCAAATGAGCATACCAGGCAGTTAGCAGCATGTTCTTGATTCGGGAATTTGAAATGCTACTGCAGAAGTAGGGTTGAAACAGGATTTTCTATATAACCAAAAGCAGTAAGCATTGAGTTGAGACTTGAGTCTTGAGAGTTTGTTATGCTTATGTGAGGCTTACTTCCTGTAGATACTGTGATCCGAAGACAGGGCTGCCTTATGCAACTATGGAAGCATTTAAAATCATCCGGGAGAGGTACACCTTTCATCTCATCGAACTGCAGGTTCCTATGTTGTTCTGTCAGCTTGCCTGCTCTGGTGACTTAAAATCTGTTTCTTAACTAAAACAATGCTTAATTTCTGAATGTGTATTCGAAACATGCTAACATTTTCTCAATTGATGCATGCATTCAGTTTCCTGAAAGAGGAGGCTGATAAAAAGAGGCCAAATATGTCGAATATGGGAGAGCTTTTCGAATCAATAACCGGTGACCATTTGACGCCTAAGAAGAGAAGAATCGAGATAAGATCGCCAAACATATCAGCAGGTGACCATTTGACGCCTAAGAAGAGAAGAATCGAGATAAGATCGCCAAACATATCAGCAGGTGACCATTTGACGCCTAAGAAGAGAAGAATCGAGATAAGATCGCCAAACATATCAGCAGGTAGAAGGCTTGGAGGACGCTTCCGACGAATACCTGCTCTTGATACGACGGTGGACTGACGAAAGATCTCCGGAGACTGGGTGAAACATAGGTGTTGTGTTTAGCATTAGATCCTGATGCATTGTGCAGTTGAGATCGTGCTGTCGCCAACGGTGTCTTGTAGTAATCTCGATATATTTCTGTCAGTTAATGAATTGTCAGAACAATTAGCTATGAACTTGTTGATGTGAGCTTCAACTGTGTATTACTGCATCATCAGTCATCTCTGTGCATACATGGTTTTGCAGTGCTCGACAAGTGCAAAACAGCAGCTGTGCAACAATCCAGAAGGCCTTGTAAACTGGCATTCTGTACGATTTCAATTATGTGTATGAATTATTCATGGAAAGCTCTGAATGTCCCCAGTTTTAGATTGCCTAGTAACAGTCAAGCTTGTTACAAAATGGACTCCTTATTCAGAGAAGATGCGCTTCACTGCATCCAAGTACAGAGTTGGGAGCACAGCGTGGCGCTTCTTTGGTACATAACACACCTCCAAGATAAATTATTCAAGCAAAGATGCCTTAGGCTCGCAGTAGCCAAAATTGTGAGAATAAAACAAAGATAAATTACAGCCAAAATTCCTCGCACAACAGAAAGAAAAGTTTTCCCTTGGCGGAATTTTAAGCCACTCACGTTGGCTGGAGAAAGAAACAGTAAGATTTTGCAATTACATGTCTATGTGCTGTGGAAAGATAGCTTGCCTCTGTGTCATCCTGATGTCTAGCTCTTCTAACTAGGCATGCATTCTCGATACTAATACACTTTAAAAAGACAATCTAGTCTATGCTCCCTTGACTTTGCGTGATGGAGGTCGCCGGAATATGTTGATAAGATCATCAAGACCCTGTTCAAGCAAAATGATACGCTCTCAGTTGCAGGAAATCAAAGCTTCAAATTCTGTCCAGAGTAAACAAACGATCCATACCCGTGTAGTAATTACTAAGAAACTGAAGAGAACGATTAGATAGGAACCAAGCACCAGAAGGAACAGCAGGTCAAAAGTAACACTCGCGACCTGGGAGTTGAGGAAACAAAGGCTGTGTCAGGTAATTTCAATGTGGTGTACAAAAGCAACTTAAAAGTGGGTATGAACTTAAGATCTGAATATACATCTGTGTCAAGTAATCCATCAAGGAATCAAACAGTGGGACAAAATATAATAAGGCCATTATAAAGCTTGAGGAATGCTCTTCACAATAAGCCTTTAGATACGAAATTAAATAATGATGGCAAAACATGAAAAAATGCCACGGAGCTTATATACCTGATATACATTTAGAGTTGCTTTCGTTGCATCATAGAAAGTCAACATGCCATCGAGGGCATCATTCTGAACATGCACATCAGCAGTGTGTCCAGACAGTTCCTGCACCAGCATACGATCGTCATGGGTTGCAAGAAAGCTATGAACCTGGTGAACTGAAAACTGAAACCATTGGTAGAGGCATCCAGACCTTTTTCAGTGCTGCTATGAAGGGATCATTTTTCTGAAGAAATGGTGCAACCCGTGGTGTCCGTGATAAAAGATCCAACCAAGACTGGATATAGTGAGGATTAATGGCTAAGCTGCTATTCTCTGCAAATACATCAATGTTCTTTCCTCTCAGTCCATAGATGTGTCTCTGTAAAAGAGCAAGAGGAAGCCAGTCAGTTTTAGTTTCAATCATCATCATCATCATCATAGTACAGTTTTGAAGCTCTAAGCCTCCGATGACTTTTGCTCATAACATTTAAACATGCTACACACATCGTCCAGACCATAGTAATATAGATGAACAGGAGATATTGCTATCAACTCTCCAAATTGCGTGAACTTTCTCCATTGACATATTGCATATTTCACCAAGCAACACAAACAGAAGAAGCTTCATGCACAGTGAGAAATAAGCTAAATGTTTGTACCCTACAAGCATCCTGCCAGAGGGGATACCTAAAACAGGGCACTCATGCGTTTAGTGTATCCACACTAACACTCACAAGCACACAGAAAAATAAATACTGAATGAATAATTGTCCAAGCACTAGCTGACAGAAGCAAATGATTTAGCTTACCGCAAGACTCTCAGAAACTAATCTGACAGTTCGGATTACTGACTCAACATCTGCAGATTCTCTGCAAAAAGAAAGAACATACAAGTAAAAATTTAGCATAGATTGAACTAGTTGCACTGAAAAGAATCAAGATGCATTAGAAGTGGCTTCACCTAGTGTCATGAAGACCACCAGTGCTTTCCAAAAATTCAGGAGGGGCCGACATTTCCGAAAGAGTAAGTGCAGTCACTCTAAACCTTGAGAATTGCTCGTGTTCCCATGCTACCTACAAGTTTGCAAAACATGCCACTTGGTGAGATAGAAACATAAGACAGTTAAATGTGATAGACATTTTAATAGCCCAAGTAAGCACTTCCTGATTCCAATACAGTAAAAATTAAACAAGAATCTGAATTTCTAAAAGATTATCTTGTTCTGCACTGTTTTCTAAACTGGTCCCCATGCCAATTCAGTTAATCTTAATCATTCAATGCATTCAAAATTCCATGTCATGCTATCATGCTAAAAGGACTAATTCAGCAATCAGTATATAGCTAGTGCTTAATGTAGATGGCATGTGAACTTGATTAGTGCTATATTTTTAGCACACGTGAATGTGGTGCAAAGATGCACTAACGGTGGTGTGGATTGTGATGTCCATAAAATAGGAAGATTACTAAAATTCTACTTGCCATAGACAACTGGATGAGAACAAAATAAGAGACAAGTACTTTATTCCAAATACTTAATATATAGAACTCTTTCAGGTATTCAAACAAGAAAACTAACATAATGGCCAAGCAAATGAAAGCTTCTGTGACCTAGGCCCTGTTAGTTTCCTGCTTCCGGTTTTGCTTCTGCTACTGCTAGAAGCCAGAAGAAAGAACAAACAGAATTCTGGAGAAGTGGTTTCTGGAGAAGCCAGAAGCTTGTTTCTGAGGAAAATGAACTAAAACTGAGAAGCTCGCTGAGAGACGCTTTTCAGATAAGCTATGTGCTGAGAAGCTAACAGCTTATTTCCAAAAGCAGCTTTTTAGACAAGCCAAAAGTAGCTTTTCAGAAAAGCCCAAACAAATAGGCCATTATATTGAATGGAAAGCATGCCTTGGCGCTGGCTGGGCTGAATAAAATTTCGCTGGCGTCCATTCAATAATTTATTTTGAATGGTATTCATCTTGTGATAAAATATTTTTCAGACAAGCCAAAAGGACAACTTTTCATAAAAGCCCAAAAGCAGAAGCCCAAACAAACAGGCCATTATATTGAATGGAAAGCATGTCTTGGCGCTGGCTGGGCTGAATAAAATTTCGCTGGCGTCCATTCAATAATTTATTTTGAATGGTATTCATCTTGTGATAGAATACTTCTGTGACTTATATTTAACATAAGTGTGTTTTTGCATTTTTTTTTTTTGTGGGGACATGTGTCTCCATGAGATTGCATTCATCACCTTATGTGTAGCATGTGCAAACATATGTAGGATTAAGTTCCATTTGATTTGAGCAATGGTTTTGCAAATATGACCAACAGCCCAACTAGCAAATCCAATGAAACACAATCTATAGAGCATTCGACAAATGACAAGTATATGCATAAATGCATTGGAATACATAACAAATAGCCTTAGTTATTGCCAAAAGATGTTGTCACCAAATGCATATTGTATATGCTATGTTCATTCCTGATGGGAACCAAAATTAATGCGAGGGTATATTTATCTTTGAAACATCAAGAAGTACATACTCTAGGATTTGAGACATTAATCTTCTTGTGCTTGATTCTAACTGAAACACCCATTTCTTTAGAGACATCTGAAAAATCCTGAAAGCAAATAAATTCACAGATGTCAATACGACTATCTTTACAGATAACTGAGGTTATGGAGCAACAAGCATGAAATGATCGACATACTTCGAAGATTTGTTTGATATAGGGATTTTCTGGAGGCTTTGATACATGCATCCAGAGGTCACTGCTCCAGGAACCAACACTGTTCAGGCAAATTGCGTAGTCGATGCTCTCGCGTACACGCTGATCGAAACTTCTAAGCCACTGTATCAAATTCGAAAACATACAGCTGTAAGTTGCTCAAGCAGATGCCACAAAGGAGGACTTGCTTTCTTAATGGCGCAGATGGGTACTTACCTTGCTAGTTCCATTGTAATTGTAGGGTCCACCAGATGTTAACCCAAATAGAATATTGTACCTGCCTCTAGTACTAGGATTTGAATAGAGGCGTGAAAAGAGTCTTGCAATCTCTAGAAGAGCCACAACTCCACTTCCATTGCTGTCGCTTCCCACAGAAAGTGCCTGAGAAGATACGTGTTATGCAAGATACCTAAAAGAATAATAAGGAATATTCTGGGAACATTTTTTGGATGAACATACAGGTGCAGCACCGAAGGTGTCATAGTTTGCAACTATGGCAATAGTCGGAAGCTGTTCAGTATCGCCTTCTCCTTTCAAACCAGGTAACCATCCCTGCAACGTGAAAAGATTCAGCTTAGGTGTGTTCATATTTCAAAAGACAACATTGCAAGCAGCATTCTTTTGTTAACACGAATATCAATTTGGAACGACCACTTCCAACATATAGCCATCCGTGTTTGTTTGTTGCTTCTCAAAGGGGGAAAACATCCGCAAGATACTACAGTGAACTAAAGAAAATAAAAGTAACTTGACAAATGGTTAACCAGATAGTAAATTGATGTTAGAAGAGAGGCTACCTGGATATTAGAAATGGTCGGAGATAACACTTTCCTAGGTTCCGCCGAGGACACAACAAGTTTGTAACTACAAGTCCAGATAAAGACAATCAAAAGAAAATACCATGCAAGAGACTGACAGTTTGTAACTTCCCATACATTGTAGTCGAGTTATTATAAAGTTCAAAGTGCAAAAAGGCTGGCCTCTTTAAAATATGATAAATTTCTTATGAGTATTACCCTCCTGTTGTTGCAGAGGCTGGTTGATTTGAAGAGGCAATTTTACGGATATCTGCCAACAGGTTATCAAAATTGTCGTCATGAAAAGCGAAGTACACCGGATACTGCATGAATCAATGCACGTCATTTAGTCAATAGATCGCTTAATAATATAGAAGTAGATTACTCAGGCAAGTGGGGAGTAGACATATTTGGACTAGAAAATAATGAACAAGACAAGCAAAACCAACAAAAAAATGATGTAATAAAAACATTACACAATAAAGGAGAACACAAATATAGATCGTAAACCCAAGAACAATTTAAAGGTTGTGAAACTTGAAATAAAAAATGCTAGCCAACACTAAAAAAATATCATTCAGGTTTTCAAATGCAATCAAAATTTTGACTGTTGAGTGGTGTAGCCGTTATTCATACCAATTAAAGAAGCTGGATGCATAATAATTGTGTTAAAATTCAATCTTTGAAGCGCTATATATTTATACCCATGGAGCTATATATTATAAACGTCGGCCTGTTGGACAAATAGAGGAACATATAGATGTCCAGCAACACTAGAGCGATAAATGCCTGAGGCATATTCAGTTATTTGCTTCAATCAAAGAGAAAGAGAAATTTATGACTTACTGGAACTTCTTCATGAACAAGCAACTTTTCCAGCTCAGCCAGTACACCCTTTACTTGCCCCTTGCCATCGTTGCTCCCTGCACCAGCCTTGCTGCTGAGTTTTGTCGGGAGAAGAATGAGCAACCCTCCCAGATGTTTTTTCTCCGCCAGGTACTCTGAGTAGACATTGTAAGATTATTCAGCAACAGAGTTTGGCAGTACTAATCCAAGCAACTTTTACGTAAGAAATCAAAGCATACTTTAGCTCAGGAACTGGAAACATGAATTTTCTTTCCGTTTGGCAGTATTTGTATTTGAGACACAATTCAAATCCCGGTGCTGATGTGCAAAGGTACTGGAAACCCTATGGTTTGTGACGCGACATGGGCACATCAGATTTGGCATAATAAGTAGCAACCAATCCAGAATTCCAGATCGCAACTAAAAACAAGCTCGGGATGCTGAAGCACACAATGCCTATCCTGGTCGTGATCCAGCCTCCAATACTAGAGCAACAGCACTTAGCAGCATAATACTGCAAGATCGTAAGTCCACTACTCAAGTCGATCCAACAAGAAAAGTAGGCAATGCGAGCGCAAGTCCGTCTAGAGGCAGGAAGAGATCTATATTACGTGACATGTAGGAAAGAGAAGAAACGCAAGAGCGGGAGGCGGAATTTTACCTCTGAGGAAGGACAGCGGGAGGTCGAGGAGCGGCGCGACGAGCGCTGAGCGGGAGAGGTCTGCGCCAGCGGGGGGCGGGAACGCGGCGGCGTGGTGGTTCAGCGCGGCGGCGCGGGAACCGAGCGGGGCGCCGGCGAGGTCGTACTGGATGAGGCGGTAGACGCCGACGGCGGCGGCTGCGTCGCCGAGCTCGACGCAGGCGAGGACGACGAGGGCGAGGGCGAGGGCGGAGGAGATGGAGGCCACCACCTCGCCGGAGGGAGACATCGCCTTCCTTTCTTCAGCGATCCAGCTCGAGTAAGAGAAGCAGATGGAAGAGGAGGAGGCGGCGGCGGCGGGCGGAGATGTAGATGCAGATGTCGCCTGCTCTTGATTAATTGGTGACTACACGGCTCATCGTGGGGTGGACTTACCAAATTTCCCATCTCTTTGGTTTCTTTTGCATAAGGACAAGTTAAGTTTTTAAGGCTTTATTTGTTTTTTTATTCTGATTATGGATTATAGATTAAAAGTAAAAGTAAAAAACAAACCATTATAATCTAAAAATTGATTCTCACAATCCACAAGCCAAGTTATATTATAAAATCCTACAATCCGCACTGCAAAATCTAGACTGTAACAAACCACAGCAAAAACAAACATAATCTAAATATCTACCTACATCTCAATTCTTTATGAGATTTTCAAAAGTCCACATATATCTCAATTCCTTACCGTCTAACGCATGCAAATTTTACAAGCTTTTTAAATACCCGCCTACATCCTTTAGTTTCTTTTGTATAATTTTTTTTTATAAAAATCCACTTACGAGTAGGTTATGGAATGCCACATGGGTCTCAATCTTTATGGTCTAACACTTACAAGACTTATGCATTTTCAAATACCTCTTCATGCTTGTTGACAGACCGTTGTGGTCTTTCCAGCCTTCGTCTAAGTTCTTGACTTGCCGAGATAAGGTCATCTATGAGTTTACTTAGAGTTTAGTGCAGTGACCATCAAGATTCGTCTATTTTCTCTAAATTTGACTGTCATCGTCGCCCTTTATGGATTATTCCACTCAAGTGAGCTCTGCTACAATTTTTAAGCTCGGAGCATCTCTAGCAACTCCCGGTGCTATGCTAAACGAGCCGAGCCACGCCTCGAGACCATACAACAACCATGTTGGTCGATCACCGGACATAGAGGTGAATTAAAACAGACATAAAACTTGCAGGAGTTAGACTGTATGGAATTAAGATATATGTGGGTATTTAATAACCCCTGACTTACAAGTGAGTTTTTGCAATTCCTCTTTGCATAATTACTCTAGCTCTCAACTTGTAAATTTTTTAAATCTTTTTCGTTGCATCAGTTGGACTATCAAAGTCCATACTAAAAAAGGGCAATTGTGTTCATACTCCTAATTTTAAGTGCAACTATGATTTTACCTTTAC
Source organism: Phragmites australis (assembly GCF_958298935.1). Taxonomy (NCBI): domain Eukaryota; kingdom Viridiplantae; phylum Streptophyta; class Magnoliopsida; order Poales; family Poaceae; genus Phragmites; species Phragmites australis. The sequence goes on from NC_084936.1 coordinate 227,661, forward strand.
TTTTTAAACTTTGTGTTTTTTCTCCTATTTTTTCAAACTGAAACTTGCACTTGCACTTGCTCCTATTCCGTTAAAAGCACTTAACGGTGTGAATTCAATTATAAAAAGACATGCATGCCCTTGCACACCCGCCCTCGTGTCACTTGCCCACGCACCGAGCTCGCCCACTTGCCAGCGCGTCGAGCTCGCCTGCCCGCCACCCGCATGGTGCGCCCGCCCGTGACACGGATGGATGGGACAGAGAAGAGAGTGGGAGGGCAATACGATCATTTGGACATTTTTCAATAATTATCTTTTTTGTTTTAATTCTTTTAATTGGGTTACCTCTAGCGGGAGTTGAAACCAAAGACAAATAACTCATTATTCTGAAGAAAAAAAAAGAGCAAAATCATAAAATCTAAAAGGTAAGGGTAAAATCACAGTTATATTTCAAAACAGAGGTACACAGAAAGAAAATATGAGGTACGAACACAATTGCCCCTGCTGGAAAATATCAGGCATCCCAAATTCAAACCACAAACTTACACAAAAAGAAAATATGAGGCAGGAGGAGTTATGCAATAGTTGCTCTCCCCGGGGGTCTATTTGAAAAAGGTACTTATATTCTAATGGGCCGGCCGGACCCCTCCCCATCAGTTTCAGTTCGCAATCCAATCCTTCCCTCCCAAGCCCGACGCCGCGCCGCAATCCAATGACGGGGCAAGGCCTCGCCGGAGGTGAGGTGGGGGTCACGACGAGAGGAGAGGAGGTGGCCGACCCAATGCGACGCCCATCTGCCATTCAGATTCAGGCTTTCAACTTCAACCAGGTGATGCCTCTCGCAAATTTGGAATTTCAGTTTGCAATTCATTCGGTTACAATTGCGTGCATTCGTCTCAAGGATTTGCCAATTATATCACAAGATATAGTCCAACCGCATCAGTTCCTTGATACTACTACACGTCTGCACTCTGCACTTGGAAAGATATTCTACTGTACTAGTTTTTTTTTTCATAGCCACACTCATTTGGGCAAACTTGCCCCCTTTTTTTTTCATTTTTAGTAACAGGCTGTTTTCTTCATGGTGTATGGGGAAGTACTTTCCTGGCAAATCACCGTTTAGGCTTTTGATTTGTGGAAAAAGATAGAGACATCTACAACTGACATAATGCACACGACTCCATGATCACAGGCCATAAATCTTCTCAAATTATAAAAAGCGGTCAGTGCAAATTTGTTACAACCATCACATTATTTAGGTTCTTGTCATAGAATGACTAGGGTAATAGGGTGCTCAGAGGCTGGTGTCTTCTACAGTATACCATCGCTGCAATTAGCCTGATTTCAAAGGAGAAACCCCCCTCTAAACTATTTAAGCTCAAGTCCAATCATGTACAGGTGATAACTGTTCTCTCATTCAAGGGTTTGACACATACCAGTACAACTGCTTCAATCAAACAATCTTAATGTAGCACAGCCAATTTGCTTCGATTTGTACGCCCTGACCAAGCTGAGAGCCTTCTTTTTGTTTCCTAGTAGAGACAATTCCACTTGAATGCTCCTGCACAGGATGGCATCAATGTTGCTTAGAAACCCAGATTTCTTGAGAGTTATGTGTTATCAAGAAATTCTATTTATTGAACGTATAAAGAAACACATAACTAACTTGGTGGACAAAATATCAATAATAATCTTGAATAGAACTGCTACTAATAATAGTTTATTATCACTTCTAGCCATTTGGATACCTACTTTCAAAGGTTAATCGTAAGTTGCTTGCTTACAGTTGATTAGGATCGTTAATCAATCTTGAGTACTAACATCATGATGTTAGATTTTTTTAACAATTCTCATTGTGCTAGAAGCTTTATTTAATTTTTTAACAAAAAAACTTCACCTTCTGTGTGTACGTCTGTGATCTGAGCTGCACAAATCTTAGCTGTACTGTATCTTTCATTTTGCAAACATAGCCTCTACATTCAAGTCTTGTTCACAGACTCACAGGGGATACAAGCGTGCTTCATTTATGCTTGTGGTTAAATTGGTTTCACTTATATTGCCGTCCTCATCTCTTTCATGAAAACTTCACCTCAGTTGCAGTGATTTTGATATCTTATCCGAGAAAAGGAAGTCTGGGATATGCTCCTTTGCTATTCTAAAGAAAATGCTATAGGTCTCAATCTATCTCACATAGAGATAGACTAATGACTAATCTTCAAGAAGAAAAAAGTTATAGAATAAATTTTCAACAATTTGAGGAAGTTGTGCGCCGAAGTGGTTGATATGACATAGGAGAAGTGGGGGAAAGTAATGCTCCCTTCTTTCATGAGGTTATTTGGTGTTGCATCCAACTGAAGTTTGAGGGCTGGAAGAGGGAAAGAGTTAGGAGTTGTAGATGTCTTTTTTTGCTGCGGCACCTCGAAATGACTCAGCATGACAAGAATCCCTTGTTTCTTGTTCCTTTAGAGAAAATTCTAGACTTTTGCCACTCATGTTGGAGGCCGTAGTTTTTTTTTTCCAAGACAGAGATTGTTTAAAGTAGTGCCATCACCTTTTCCTCCTCAAGCCATTATATAATGGTCTGGGAGGTGCGCCATTATACTCACACAACACAGAGGGCACCTCTCTTCCCTGTAGGCACTTGCACTGCACTCTCGCTTTACACTGCGTTAGGATTTAGGAAGAAGCCAAGTTGAAGCAGGCATGAGCCAGACCAAGAGCACCATGCCCGTCAACGGCAGCATCGAAGCCTCCGTGGAGTCGCCGGCGAGTTCATGTGTGTCATCCGATGCCGAGGAGGTGGCGGCAGCGCCGATGGTGGTGGCTGGGTGCCCCCAGTGCCTCATGTACGTGATGCTCTCGGAGGAAGAGAAGCAGCCCAAGTGCCCCAAGTGCAAGAGCCCCGTGCTGCTGCACTTCCACAAGTGTGACAGCACGAACAAGATCTAATTGACTTGTTTGAGAACGGGCATATAGATGCATGCAACCCAAGACTCTGGAGTTTGTTATCTACTTTATCGGTGTTCAGTAGCAGCATTTTACCGCAAACTTCCACACGAAAAGGTTTAGGGCGTATCTCCTTTGATCTCTGGACATTTAATCGTAGCATATCACCTAGTATGAACTATGATACAGATATTAACAGGGGACTTGCTATACTTCTGTTCTCTGTGTAGCCTGTCTCTTTCTCTCTCTATTTTTTTCCCTCTCTTGGGAGGTATGTATACAGCATATTAATCTTCTCCGGAGCAAGGAGTTAAGATTGTCCATGATGCCGTACGTTGTCCTGTGTTTATTTAGATCATATGATTTTGGTGTTTGTGTACTTAAGTATAGATCTACGTAAGATCGATCTCTTAATTAGCTTGATATATTCACGTGTTTAGTCACAAAATAATTATAGATTTTGTGACGGAGGAACTGATTTTGAGTAATTAGGGCGTGGTCCCGAATGTTCAGGTGGGCGCTTTGCCCTCTGTTGCTTCGTCGTTTTTTTACTGCGTGTTTGGATCTTGATAGATCATATATTTAGCCCATTATATTGCTGGAGCTACTATATTGCTCATCAAGCATGCCTGCCGACAACAGATAGAGCCGCCCTCATAAAGCCCTGTCTTGTAGAAATAATTGCATTTCCAGTAACGTGACTAATCAACCTCCGGCCAGTTTCTGTTTCTCATAAAAAAGGAGATCATACAGCTACCTAACTTGTGTCCCGGCCTCTTAATTAGATGCATGAAATGTAATGTGAGAGCAAAAGGTTCGATCAGGCAGTCCAGTCCAATCAAAATGTCAAATCCTGCTCTCCTCTTATGTGTTGCTGTTACTACTTGTTCTAACAACCACATATCTGTCTGTTTAATCCTTTCCTGTCACCTTAAATTTGCCTTCTTACTGATCGCATGACACTTTAGATGGCCGACTTTGCATGCACGCCACTTCACTGTCAAGCACCATATTAACTTGTCTTGCTTTGCGGAACTGCAAATATCTCCTCTGCATGTACTGCACTGCACTCCTATAGTCCCCTATGTTGTGGAGACAAATTAAGTTTCAGAAACTTTTTTTTCTCCACCACGAGGAGAGACTCCCCGGACATTTTTTTTAATTTTAAGGTAAGAGAGTACCAAACCTTGACTAGTCAGGAAACTCATTAAAAGCAATTTTCTCACGAAGGTATCCACAAATTGATGCACACTAGGTTTGAGCCCGAGTGATCGTCCCTCTACCGGAGGCACAAATCAACTGAGTTACTGCTCAGTTCGCAAACCAAGCAGCAATAGAGTATGTCTGAATATAGGTAACGAATTGGCCCAGCTAATATGTAGCCCAACGTATAGGCCCAGTGGGCCTGATTCATTCATACCCAAAACAGGCCAATGAAAAGTTGGAAATATTTTGTTCATTCACATCTCACATGGTATGTCTAGCCTATTAGCATCCTTTTTGTTTCTTCTGGGAGGATGGGGACAATTAGCTAGTGTCATCATTGTAAGGCTTAACATCCTCATGGGTTCCAAGTCTGGAAAATCATAGTAGAAAAACCACATGATAACCATCTAACTTATCAGAGTGTTCAGGGCTTTAGCAAAAGAATTCTTATTCTTAGAGTTCAGGTGTTACTGTGTAAGTCTAAATGCTCCTTATGTGTGCCTGTGCCCTTCAAAAGCACAGCTCATGTTGTCCTACAATAGCCAATAAGGTCCCTACTGTCTTACAACTTTAATACTTACAGTGGCAATTTGTTGAAAAAAGAGGTGAAGTGACTAGCCTGTTACCGCAGACAAAAGATGACCCCCCGATCATGACTAAACTTTCTCAGAAAATTTGCACTTTGTGTTGTCAGGGCCAGCAAAGCTTCATTGCTTGGATCCAGAAGAAAACAACTTTTCTCTGAAAACTTCACAGGGTTTTTTCGGATGCAGCTAATATGCTTGAGAAGAACATGTGGTTAATTGTGATGTGGGGAAGTGAGCAAAACAAGACAACCGCGACCACAAGTACTTTCAGTTTCAGAGGCAAAAACCAAAACATATTTGCACTCGATGAAGCCTGTAGGCATGGAGCATCCTTTGTTATGTGACTGTTGCAACTAGTTTAGTCACAGTGCTAATTATAAATCCTCTTCTGGTTAAGTTACCTCTGATACAAGATTGAAAGGTGAAAAATCAGCTTATAAAGCATAGGGTGCTAATTCTACCTGTTGTGCCCATACTAAGAAGGTTAGCTTCCTAGGTTCTTGCGCAGCTGATCAGAAAAAAAAAATAGGATTGTGCTATCTCAGGAACGAACTGTAGCTTGCACGATGGAGGGGACCTGTCCAACAACTGACACATGTAGGTTGTCTGTACTCCACATAGCAGACAAACTAAAACATGATTTTTAATCACAGGCTTAAGTTGGTTCACCCTTAGTCCCCTTTGTGTTGGAAAAAGATATGGTTATATGAGTTCTGTTCAATTGGATTATGCAACTCTGTATCAATTTAGTTGGTTTGTGTTGACTTGATTAGATAAAAACTTGGAAGTTGTCTGGAAGCAAACCCCAATAGACAAATATATTAGTTTATAATTACAGCATGTTTTAGATCACGCAGGAAATCATACGAAAATAAAGAACCCTTTTTATCCACAACATGTTTTAGATCACACAGGAAATCATAGAAAATAAAGAATCCTGTTGATTCCTATTGTCTCCCAACTGAAGAGATCACAATATAATATCTGGTTCATCATTTTGCTTGTTTCTTTTTGAGTCTCAATCATTCACGTTCGGTTGGAAGAATGGATGGAGCTTTCCTTCTGTGCCATTGCACTGTTGGGAAAATTTCCAATTTTGGCGCATTCATTTCGATTCCGTGTTGAATCAGACATATGCAAACAGTGCTATCCTCTATATTCAGACTCCTATATATCCTACAGCTGTTCAATCGGGTCCTTTTAATTTGTCGCTCTCTGAATACAAAAATCCAAGAGTGGCTGTTACTACACAAACACAGTAGGATTCTGTATGCAGCTTTAACAATTTTTTCTTTTCCATCCTTTTTATATAAAGGGACAGTAGAAATGACCTATTAGACAAACTGGAGTAAGTTGAATTCATGAAGTGAAGGAATAAAGTTTCCTGTTAAAATTGATGAACATTAGAATCCTTACCTTAACCTTCTCAATTGTGCAGTTATGCTTGGGACAAATAGAGTAAAGTATTTTCTTAAGCCAAATGAGGACATAGTATTCCTTGTTGAGTCTGTCTGACTTTCGCTCAAACTGAGAAATTCTTTAGCATCTTGTGGATTTTGTTCAGAGGTTAAGGTTATGTGTTGGTTTGGAGTGTCTAACCTAGAAAGGGGCATTCAGAAAATCTCAAGGTGGTGTGTTTGTACTTTGTTTTCTCTCTTTCTCTTTAATGAAATGACACACAGCTACCATGCGCGGTCGGAAAAAAAAAAAAGAAATATCAAGGTAGGTACAGAGTTTGAATTGAGATTGGCTAGCTAGTTGTCAGATTAGTTGAGCTCAAAGAAAATAATAATAAAGATTCGTATTATGGCTGCGAAACAAAGAGAGAATAGTCAGGAGAAGCAAGCTGAGTTTAAAAAAATGGTACTCTCTCTTTGGCCCTTGTTAGTTGGCCTTGCATGCAGCGTGAGTAGGCCAAGTCATGTGCCTGTGGAGCCATACTTTGCATTATTGCATCTGCATGATCTCATTTGCCCTTAGCCCTGTTAAAATCCATCATAGAAGCGTAGGGACCGGAGTACGACCTTGTGAAATCGCAATGAGCAGTTCCGTGGTATGGAAGGTTATAGCACAGCAGACCTCTTACCAGTTAATGAGCAGCTGTTGTCCAATGCGACATGTTCCAGTACAGTGGATCCGTTACCAGCAGACAGTGTTACGACTGTGCGTGGTCCTTGCAAGTTGCAACAGTTTACCCTTCTGCAGTTCCGTATTTTCTTTTCAGAAATGCTTCACGGACAACCATTTCAGTACAGCCATGCATTTGCATTTATGAGCTTTCATGCAAGTAATTTTAGCCATTGGATCCTGAGTTGCACTCGAGTAGAGTTGTATGTACGTGTAGCAGTGCTCTTTTCCTTTTAATTAACTCCAAATTTTACACTAATTATAACCTATCTGGTAGATGTACTTCATGTAGATTCTTAAAGCTGCGGTAATACTGTTCCAAACAGTTTGGTTACAGGACACGGGAATCTGCAGGATCATGCATGCTACAGTGAAGGTGTTGGCAACTGCACCAGTCTTTATCGATCACTGACTAGCATGGCAGCAATGCATCGAGGTACGCACACAATAATGTAGACAGAAAGACTAGGGACGTCGTCTAAGTAGCTTCAGTGATTACTAATGCATGGAACAGATCATAGACTAGTATTACGGGTGATCATTTATAGTAGTTGATTGGTCTGCTGCTAGTATCAACTAAAGGACACTCTTGATTTTGCAGATCTAGAAGATGATTGGTCTATTCCATACGTCCCATTCGATACAACTCTTGTTGTCGCTAATATAACCTTTGTGTTTACTAATACTAGTATAGATAGGCATAGAATGATGAGTCCAGATGCATCACCAACTTATAAGAAAAATGCAATAATTTTTGTCACATGTTTCCTGCCTTGTATTGGAGGGAGCCTTCCTTTTCATGCCATAGGGTGTGGAGGAGTTCAATGGGGAAATGAGATAAACAAAATCATCCCTGCAGGTGAGCATTAAATTTGGTCTCATACTTAGCCATACTTCTTGGAGGAGACCAAATTTAGACCATATCCATGGTTATGGTATTCATGGGCATTTGATGAAAGACCATGGACTGGCATGTTGATCCCATGTGAGCACACAGGTCGGGCATTGTTCGCTGCCTCTACAACAATTGCACTTGGAGATGGTAAGAGGGCAAAGTTCTGGCAATGCCCTTGGATCAAGGGGATACCGCTAAAAGATCGGGCGCCTAACCTGTACAAGATTGCGCATTTTAAGAAAAGAACCATTCACACATAAATGCAAAATAGCTCCTGGATCAAGTCACTCAGAAACTTAGGCAACGCCCAATAATTGCTTGAATTTGTGGACATTTGGATTTTATTACAATCAGTTGTCCTGCAACCAGACCAGAAGGACTCAATTACATGGAAATGGACAAGCAGCGCCGAATACACGTCTCGTTCTGCATACAGAATACAATTCAGGGGATCGCACAAGCCTTTTGTTCTATCTGGATTATGGAGAGCACACACAGAACCAAAGATCTTTTTCTTTGCATAGACAGCTATACACCAAAAAATCCTGACAGCTGATAACTTAGAAAGAAGAGGCTAGGATCACAACCCTTTATGCCCCCTATGCAAAATCGAGCTAGAAAATCTAACTCACCTTTTAGTTACATGCACATTTACAAGAGCAATAGATGCATATGTGTTTGCTTGGCTTGGAATGCAACAATCGCATTTCAGTGCCACGCATATAGACGGCATTGCTTCTGTTCTTCATCAAATGACTGCAAGCATGCAACAACAGCGAAGACGGGATCATACGGCTGCAATCTTCTTACAATATCCAAAAAAAAAAAACACAACCGACCGAGTGGTCGGCCACCGCATAAAAGGGCCTCAAGCTGACCCGTCCATCGCCCCGAGCCCAGACCAGCCACACCCCAAACCCTAATCCTAGCCCATCCGCCTACCATCCCCTGCGTCGGTCGCCGGTCACCGCCGTCCTCGGCCCTTCGTGCCAATCGTCAGTGCCGACCACGTCGTCTCCGCCTGTGCCGTGCTGCTTCCCATCGTCATGATGCCATCGCCGTCGTCTGTGCCGCTGTCCAAGATGCTGTCGTCGTTCTTGCCGCGGCTCGACTCCGTCGCGCCACCTCCTATCGCGTCGGCCGGCCACCGCTGCTCTGTTAACCACCGGTCTCAACCCCGCGTGTGCCGTGTCGTACCGTCTCTCGGTCGCCCTACTACGTTGTCGTCGTTCCCCTCACGCCTGGTCGCCGGCTGCCATTCCCCCGTCGTTGTCGCTGCCACTCGCCGTCGTCCGGATCGCACCGCTAGTGCCGAGCCGTGCTGCCGAGTGGGAGGAGCAAAAATGAAGAAAAGAGAAAGAAGAAAAGAAAGAAAAACAAAAAAAGAGAAAGAAGAAAAAGGAGGGAGAAGGGGATTTTTTTCGGGGATTTCGTCGGATGTGTCGTCAGTTCGTGATTCACACAGTGAGGGTAATGTCTTTGTAATCCCTAGATGCTTATCGATAGCTTGGTGGTTAATTTTGTCATTGGACGCGAGAGTGGAAGCCTGACAGTCTAGCCACAAGAGTAAATTCGAAGGCTGGCAATGAGTGGAGCCAGTTCCGGCTTTGTGTTTAAAGCGACGGTCGTAGGTCTCGTCGATATTGTTCTAGTGGCGCGATCTTGTTCGATTTGGAGAAACGATTTAGGAGAAACGTTAAAAGCAGTGTGCTATCTAGTAGGTTTTCCTCGTCGCAGTAACTTAATTATCGGTTTTTGACCTACTTAGATTAATATGTCGCCTAAGTCATAAATGCAAAGTTGTAGGAAATTCCTTGAAGATGCTTCAGTTGTTTATCGTTGGTTAAGCGGAACGAGCGTTACGACTCGGTCAGCAAGCAAACTCGTGTGTTAGTTGAATTCCCGAGAAAAAGGTACAATCGGGGTTTTGGGGTTCAGCTAGAGAGAGAAGTTCCGACATCCAACGTTTAGTCACGTGGTCATTTGGGACAACTTCTGAGTACGATCTTATTCCTCAGGTTTTGGAAGCGTCGGTGCTAGCGGTGTGAGATTGACTTCTTGTCACGGTTAAGGCAAGTGCATGACGAATCCATAATTAGCTTGCTTTGCTTGACCAATGTTTTGCTGATCTCTTTCAATTGTGTTTATTCAATATTTGAATTTTCCTATATTCATATGATTCAAGTTCAAGAATGAATTCATGTCAGTATTACAGTTTCAAGTTGTTCCTGTTTATCTATCATTTATGGTCTGGTGTTACCGGACAATTTGATTCTTATGTTCATGATCCTATGAGTGAGTGTTGGTCCCACTTGCTCAGCTTTATCGGTAAATGCAAAGGAAATTCAGGATGGTCCGTATCGACGGGAACTATTGTCTTCTTGCTATTTTCAAGAAAAAGGAAAAACCCAGTGTTTCCCGTTCTTCTTTGACATTGTTGATGTGTTCGTTCTTCCGGTTTCATAACTGTACTTGTTGAGTGTTTTTACTCACTTGTGTTTCATTTGGTTTTTAGGTATCTCCGTTCGCGACATGTTTGAAAAGGGAAATAGCATCATGTAGTGGCAAGTGATCACACTTAAATCACTTTATAGTTGTATTCATAACCCTTTAGCGTCGTACTTAGTTATCTTGGTTAGTTTGCAGCTCGTGGCTGCTTTTAGTGTAATGTAACGAGTCCGTGAGATGTTTCGGGTACTAGTTTTAGACCGTTATGTTTACTTTTCGTTTATATATAACTTGTCTGTGATGAATGTGTTTTTGCTTATCCAAAAAAGCAGTAATTACAGGTAAAACTCTACCGAAATTTCTTATAATTTTTGGACTTGTTAGGTTTTTGTTGAGAGTTGGTAGTGTTCCGGGTTTTGTTGAAAATCAGGGCGTTACACTTCTACACCTGATGGAATGTTTGGAAAGAAAGAAATAGAAGAATTTTTCAAGGGAAAATTTTAATCCAGCTAAAGTAGCCTTAAGAGCTAAAGAGGAGATTGACAGTGCTTCACTCGCATACGGGTGGTGATGACATGGCGTCAATGGTGAGGCGGAGGAAGCCCAGGAGTGACAAATTGTTGTCTCTTTAGTTTTTTCTTAGTTATTTTTCCCTGTTTCCATCTTGTAGCATCTTTCTTTCTTTTTACCTCTGGCCAGTGATCTCCTGGCCGCTAGCCCAGGTCCAGTTTCGGCTGCCTATGGCATTTGAACTTTGTATTGTGCTTCTCTTTTAATAGAATGGGCAGTGCTCTTGCGAGTTTCCAAAAAAAAAAAAAAAACACTCACAACCTTTTATTTGTCATAATGTTTTTGTCTCGATCTTTAGGCCTTGCAACTTCAGTGGTTAATAAGCTTCAGAAGAGACTAGTGAAACAGTACCTTCCATTTGTCAGATTCTTCTTTCCTCTGATGTTATCTAATTGAATTGAAGGGCAAACTCCATCCGCATTTGCCCCTTAATTGACTTGTCATTTTCTGACTATCAGTTATATAATGGAAATCATAATTTTCAGATTGTTTTATGCACTTTATATGCTCAACAATTGGGTATAATTGTACATAAACCTTGACAGGAATTTTCTGAAAAATGTGCAACTCTTTGTTTGTCACCGAGCTGCACAGTGGATAGAAACAGTGCCGAACAGAACTGAAATCATTTTTCCTTAATATATGTGTACAGGCGACAATTTTTTAATTCTTCGAGATTCGCCTTGCTAATTTGTTAATGTGAGAGTGCTCTTTGTCTCCTGTATAAAAGAAAGGAAATAAAAACTGAAGCTGCAGCCTGCCTGAAATTGCTTGTCCCTACGCTTTATCAGAGATGAATTGCTGGGATCGATCAACTGAACTCTGGCAGCAACATACGTGTATGATGCACATAATTTGTTTATGATGTGTGCAGCTGGGCCATGTATATTCTTGGGGAGGGGAGAATCTGAAGCATGGCACAAGCAGCCTACCACCGGCAAACAAGTGAGCAGCCTAACTCTCACCTGCGAAAGATTAAGATTACTTTGCAGGGCGATGAGACCCATCCATACTGAAACATGACAGATGGATGGATGGATAGCCGCACCCGCACTGCAAGAAATGCTGCTACAGACGACACGCCGGCCATGCATGTATGTTCCCCCTGCAGCCTGTTGGTTGCTACCCTATATATTTTCTGCTACCCTGCAATTTGTTTTCATCCGTCCGACCTTATTAATCAAGAAATGTGATCAACAAGTGGGGGTTCTCTTTAATATAATATAATCAGTAGCAGTATCTTAATACAATTTGTCATGTGTTGTGAACTCATCTGTTCTGTTTGTGATTAAACAAAAGAAGAAGAAAAGCTTGTTAAGCCACCGGCTCCCAACTGACAAACCTCCTCCAGCCATTAGACTTCATCTGCCTGCACCAATAGAGAATGTGAGGACCATTACATTACATTACAGGTGCATATTTATCTTTGGACAAAATGGATGGACGGCGTACTAACTTGAGTCGCTAGGTAGATGGAAGAGCAAGGCTCCACGTGGATCCATGGCCAACAAAGGAAGGAAGGAATCGAAGAGGTATGGAAAGAAGCTCCTCAACTAAGCGGCAGCGCCCCTAGTCATGAGAAACAAACAGCACAACTTCTCCCTCCATGGCAGGCATGCATCTTCTTCTTCTTCTTCTTCTTCTTCTTCTCTCTCTCTAGAAAACTAGACAGCAACCATCCTCTGCTCTCTAGGTAACCTACCCTGCTCTTTTAGTTTAGTTTTTCTTGCACTACTAGCTTAGCTTGTTAAGATAATATACAATTCTACACAGCTCCCTCCAAATAAAAGCCGCACCGCACCACCTTCCTTGTTGTCCAACGGCTCCGCTCGATCTACTCTTGTCTTCTTCCCCAGCCCCCCCCCCCCCCCCTCTTCCTGCCCCCTCCCTCGATCGGCTCATTGATTTCCAGCCTCCTCTGCTATCCATCTCACACAAGCACAAGCTGATAGATAAAATACTTGGCCAGCTGCCATGGTCAAGAAGCAGCTCGGTGGCCTCACCTCTCTCTTCAGCAGCAGCAATAAGGACACCACCGGTGCAGTGTTGCCGTGCCCTTCCTCCTCTTCTTCCATGTTGTCTGCCTCTTCCTCATCCGTGTGGCAATGGCCGTCCTGCGGCCACCCAAGAACCCTCTCATTCAGGCAGCAGCAGGTCAATGGGCAAGACGGCCACCATCGCCACATGATGAAGCAGGCTTACAAGACCATGAACTCGGCCTACTTCCCCGACTCCGTGGACTCCTGCTTCTCCAACTCCTTCGCCTCCGTCGACAGCTTCTCCACGGCGTCGGAGGCCTCTGCCCCGGTCGACGCCTCTGAGGCCGAGGCTGAGGCCGTCATACGCGCGCTGCGCTCGGACCGCCTCTTCTTCGAGCCAGGCGCGGCGGCCTCCTCCTGCATACTCATCGAGGAGGCCAGCAAGCCCAAGATGAAGGCCGTGGTGGACGACGACGACGACGGCCACAATGACAGCACCATGAGCAATGCAACGGTGGCGTTCGGGGGTGCGACAGCGATGTCGGTGGAGTCGCAGAACCCGTACCGCGACTTCCGGGAGTCCATGGAAGCGATGGTGATGAGCCACGGCGTGAAGGACTGGCGGTGGCTGGAGGAGATGCTGGGGTGGTACCTCATGGCCAACGGCAAGAGCACCCACAGCCTCATCGTCGGCGCCTTCGTCGACTTGCTCGTCGCGCTCAGCACCGCCTCCCCAGCTTCCTCTCCGGCTCCGGCCTCCCCCACCAACTGCTCTTCTTCCAGCGCTTGCTCCTCCTCCTCCTTGTGATCAATTGAGGAGGCCATTATACTGTGAATATTGCAAGCAAGGAGGATCTGCAGCTAGGGAGACGAATTAATCAACAAGACAATTGATTAGGCCTCTCTCCATTATATTATATTTGATCACAGTTTTGAGCATATGGAGATGGAGTCACGGCCGGGTAGTGCAATGCAGCATGCATGATCGATCACCTCAAGTGCTCATTGATCTATAGCTAGACGAATTAACTGTAATTTGATCACCAGCTTTTGCAGTTAATTATTTCTGAGAGTGAGAGATGCATGTACGTAAATTGGTGTGTGCAGTGCAATCGTACGTCTTGTTTGCTGCAGCAGCAAGTTTAAAAGGTAAAGAGAATGTACTCCAATAGCTAGCTAGCTGTACACTCCTTTTTGTCAGTAACTGATCAGTATACACGTACTACACTGTTTTCTCAGTCAAACTAAGACCTTTCCTTTATGCACGACCGTGTTGGGGCACATTGATCGAAAGTGTGGTGAAATGACAACGTTTTCACATCAAGAATTAATATTCCTTCCCCAGCTTGTAATGGAGCCGAGCCAAGCATCTGATGACATAATTAAATTGAAACGGCCTTTTTTCCTTACTCAGTTTGGAGATAAAATTGTTACTAGAGCTCATTAGAGTGTACACACACCAGCTAATCTTGCACGTAATTCTACCAATATAATGTCTCCCCTAATATAATGCTTCTTTTTTTGAAAGGCAAAGCAAATGCAAATGCACTCATATGTCACTGCACACATGGAGCTACTGAAATGTGCTCCAGTCTGTGGATGCACTTAATTTGTCATGTTCGGGATTCTTCAACAGGAAGCAGAAGCTAAATTTGAAAAGTTGAATAGTACGGCTAGGCCCACACACGTGCTATTATTTGGAAAGTCGAGTGTCAGCTAAGGTCTTTTTTATTAGAATTCAGAAAAGAATATACTGTGCCCAAATACTTTTCAACCCAAGATATTTTGCCCTGTCCATGTGTGTGTATAGGAAGTTTTTTCTGTACTCCCAGTACATACTCTATCTCTAATGAGTGTTCTGAAAAAGTAGTATATATATCTAAAAAAATGTTTCACTTATGAAGAAGTATATATATCTCGAAAAATAGTATGTATATATATGTATGTATGTATGTATGTATGTATGTATGTATGTATGTATTACTTTCTGATATATATATATGGGTCCAAAAGAAAATGATGCGTACCTGCAGGGCTGTATAAACTACTATCACACAGTGCATCTGTTCCATTAATCATGAATCTAGATTAATAGACCAACAAACACTAGTGCATTATGCAAGGCACATCTAGATCAATTGCCACATTGACCACTAACCCACCAATTCTCTAGCCAAGCAGGAGGAAATCTTTGGTTGATTTCAATTTTGAAAATGCGATATCTCTTGAACTGCAAGTTGAATTGCTGATATGTTTTTAGCATATTGTTGGAAAAAAAAAACGTGCTTAACAAAATAGGATCCATGAAGGCTATGTTTGGGCGAGTTTTTAGAACATTGGGATCAGATTGTTTTGTAATTACGATTGTTGTCACTATGAGTTATGATTGATTACAATCAGGCGAGTTTCGATGAAAAACTCAAGAAATTATGATTCTGTTCACTACAAGTTAAAATTAATTACGATCATATTTGCTATAAAGAAATAGTTCAACTCTGCTCACCCCTGTCTAATTACGATCCCAACAAGTATGTAATAATGATTCAAGAAGTAGCAAGTTACGATCTATATTCAGAAGTACATAATTATAATCCGAGATCAAGTGAATCATATTTTTGAACCCAATAATTATGATCGGATTTATATCATTTGGTGTAAAATCATTGGGCAGGCACGTCGACAGTGCACTTCCCAATAATTCCGAGGTCGACAGTGCACTTCCCACAGATTCTTTTGACCCTATGTGTGTTGAGTACTCTGCCCGTTCACCCCGCTCGCGACACGTCACCTTGGAGGAGTGGGTTGGCTTGTTCGGAGCGCCTAACCTACCGCCACCTCTACCCTGGGACCCCATGGTTATGAGGTTTCATGGCAACAACCTTGCCCCCCAGTGCCGGACCAAGGGTTTGATCTGGTCGCTGCGTCGCTTACCGCGGACACGGCTATTTCGCAGGACTCCCTTTTGGGCCTGGGTCGGCAGGTGGCTGGGCCTGGTCTTAGGCATGACCCATCA
The DNA here is from genome assembly GCF_958298935.1 of Phragmites australis. Taxonomy (NCBI): domain Eukaryota; kingdom Viridiplantae; phylum Streptophyta; class Magnoliopsida; order Poales; family Poaceae; genus Phragmites; species Phragmites australis. Next base: position 243,411 of record NC_084936.1, read on the forward strand.
GGTGTTTGGACACACCCAGAAAATACACAGCTATCGGGCCCATGCAGTCCCCCATCTTGTGCGGGGGGCGCTTCTATGCTCGAGTTCACCCCTTCTCCAGTGCTCCCGGATCCCGCCCAGTCATTGGAGGCTCCGGCGTCGGTGGTTCAGGATTTGTGAACTCCGACTGCCTTGTCGGATGCTCTGCGACTTCCTTTGCCTTTCCAGGTGGAGGCCACTGATCCGGTCATGAGAGAAACAGTCGCAGACTTCATATGCTCGGTGTCCACTCCAATTTCACAGCCGGTGCTGCTCTTGCAACCTCCCAGGAGACGGGCGTGTTTACCAGCAACTAGCGATGTCACTATGTCCTTGCCCTGTCAAAGCAAGTGGGTGGCAGTGCAGAGGTCGTGTGTGTCCAACCCGATCACCCAAGCTTAAAATGTTTTGATGCAAAGCTTCGGTATCACTTCTAACTCGCGGTCGCCGAATACGGCGGTGATGGCTGAATATGAACGCACTTTCGACTTGCCTCTATCTACTTCACACTGGGCAACAATTAGGGAGCTGTTCCCTAAAGGTGCTCCTAGGAATACGTCGGGGCCCGTAGTGCATGCGATGACCGCCTAATTGTTGTAGAGGGTTGGTCGCTCATTTTTCTTCTTGGATTGTGAAAACATACTTGTTTAGAACGTCCGTGGCCTTAACGCCCAGGCACGTTGCGATGTGGTTCGTGAAACAGTTGATCAAGAGCGTGTTTTGATGCTTTGTCTTCAGGAGACTAAGCTTCATGTAATTGATAACACCACTATGTTGGAGATGCTAGGTGTCGGTTTCAGCTACTGCTTCTTGCCTACTACTGGATCTTGTGGAGGCATCCTCATTGCCTGGCGCACGAACATTTGGTCGATGACAAACGTCACACCTAGAGATTACTCACTTACCATCAAAGTTTCGCTGCCCAGCGGGTCGTCTTGGTGGCTCACCTCGGTCTACTGACCTCATCAGGAGCAAGACAAGGTCATCTTCTTGCAGGAGCTCTGTGATCTGAGGCATGGCTGTGTCAGGTCGTGGTTGATTTGTGGCGACTTCAACATGATTTACAAAGCGGGGAATAAAAACAATAACACTTCGCATCGACGAACGATGGGTTATTTCCACTGTTTCATTAATGATCTGGAACTAAAAGAGCTCCATCTCCATGGGCGCCTCTATACATGGAGCAACGAGCATGAGCACCTGACGCTTGAATGCATCGATCGTGTTTCCGTCAATTTGGACTGGGAGGATGGCTTCCTTGATCACCATCTGCGCAATCTCTCATCGCACTGCTCTTACCATGCTCCAATCTTACTGCATACTAACATGAGGTCCACATTCAAAAATCGTTTCCGGTTTGAGTCGATCTGGCCATGTTTCCCAGGTTACTTGGAAACAGTTGTTGAGGCCTGGTAGTGTCCTTTTGAGGACGCTGATGCCTTCCACACTCTTAATTATAAATTGCGCAACACTTCAAAGGCGCTCAAACGATGGAGCTAAATTTTTTTTTTGGCAATGTGCGCCTACAACTTGCAATTGCCAAAGAGGTCATCTACATGTTTGATTTGGTGTCACACAGAAGACAACTTTTGCCTGAAGAGCACGTCCTGCGGAAGGAGTTGAAATGCAAATGCCTGGGCCTCGCGTCTTTGGCATGCACCATTGCACGCCAGCTCTCTCGTATAATGTGGTTGTCCGAGGGTGATGCAAACACTATGTTTTTTCACCTGTAGGCTTGCCACCGTTGACGAAAAAACTTCATTGAATCGCTACAGGTTCAGGGCTTATCTCTTGTGATTGAAGAAGAGAAGACAGGCGCAGTGTTCAGCTATTTCAGTGATGTGCTCAGGTCGCACTAGTCAATGTCGCTAGCTCTGAATTTAAGCTCGCTGGGCACTCCATCTCTTGGTCTCACCGAGCTTGATGTTTGCTTCTCTGAAGAAGAGATCTGGAAGACTATCCAAGCGATTCCAGCGGAGAAAGCACCAGCGCCTGACAGCTTCACAGGGACATTTTACAAAAACAGCGTGGCAAGTGATCAAGCGGGACATTTTACGGGCTTTCAATGCTTTTTGGGCGGTTGATGGCAGGAGCTTTCACCTGGTTAATGAGTCTCTTATGATCCTACTGCGGAAGAAGAAAGAGGCGCAAGAGATCAAGGACTTCCGCCCTATCAGCTTAACTCACAGTGTCTGCATGCTACTCGCTAAAATGCTTGCCATTTGTCTTGCTCCATTCATGCACCAACTTGTACAATCGAACCAATCTGCCTTCATCAAAGTTCGACATATTCATGACAACTTCCTAATGGTCCAGTCGGGGGCGAGATTACTACACCAAAGAAAGAGACTGATCATCCTGTTAAAGGTGGACATTGCACGGGCTTTTGACTCTGTCTCCTAGGTTTTCCTCATTGATATGCTTCGTCACCTTGGCTTCTCGCTTCAGTGGATCAGCTGGATCGCTATTCTGTTATCCACCACGAGCACAAAGTTCCTTCTCAATGGATGTGCTGGTCACTGGATTTTCCATGGTCGCGATCTTCGCCGAGGGGATCCATTGTCACCGTTGTTGTTTGTGCTTGCGATGGAAGCTTTGAATGCATTGTTCTTGTGTGTGGATAGGCTTTAGTTGTTCAGGGACCTCGGTGTGGCCAGGTTCAAACACAAAGCTTCACTCTTTGCTGATGACCTGGTCATTTTTATCTCACCATGTCAACAGGATGTGGTGCTGGCTAAGGTGATCCTCAATGCATTTGCTGCTACATCCGGCCTCCGCACTAATGTAAACAAGTGGCAGTTCTCTCCGATTTGTTGCAAGGGGGATGACTTGATAGCCATGAAGCAATTTTTTTCCCTACCTGGAGGCCGCTTTTCCTGTCAAATACCTTGGGGATCCTTTATCTCTGAAGAAACCCTGGAAGTGTGATGTTCAGTCACTCGTGGATGTGTTGGCTGAGAGGCTTCCGGCGTGGAAGGCAGGCTTGCTCACCACCGCTGGTTGCGATGTCCTTACCAAGCTGACCCTATCGGCGATCCCAATCTACATGTCCATTGCAACCTGCCTGCCGCCTTGGGCGCTAGAGGCCATCGATAAGCTTCGGTGTGCATTTCTTTGGTGTGGCACATACATGGTGTCTGGTGGTCATTGCTTGGTGGCTTGGGCACGCATCTGTCGACCGCTCACCATAGGCGATTTAGGCATTCTCAATCTCTCATACTTTGGTTTTGCCCTACGCCTGCGTTGGGAGTGGCTCAGTTGGGTCGATGACTCAAGAACCTGGACTTCCTTGCCATCATCTTCTGAGTCCATCATCCGCTCCATGTTCCAAGCTTCCTTCAGGGTGGAGGTCGGTAATGGCGCCAAGACCTTGTTCTGGATGGACAATTGGTTGGTCGGCCATTTGATTCAACGGATGGCACCGCATCTCTTCCAGGCAGCCAGCAATCGCATCTCATGTTTAAGAATGGTCGAGCACGCCCTGTGTAACCGTCGATGGGTGCGCGACATCATGGGTTTCCTCACCGTTGCGATCTGATTGAATACCTTCGCGTCTGGGAAGTCGTGGAGTAGGTTGCTCTGTCACAGGACCCGGACAAGTTCATTTGGAGATGGTCAATAAACTAACAATACTCTGGTTCATCGGCATACAGGGCATTCTTCCATGGACAGACGGAGCTCCCTGGAGCAAGACAGCTCTGGAAGACTAAGGCGCCGGCAAAGTGCAAATTCTTCTTCTGGTTGGCGCTCTATGGTCGTTGCTGGACGAATGACCGGTTTCAAAGGCACAACTTGAGAAATGATGGTCCGTGCTCTCTCTGTGCCCAGGCTCCAGAAACTATCCACCACTCACTCCTTGGTTGTGCCTATAACCAAGAGGTTTGGTTCCATCTTCTAAGACCGGCAGGTCTCGATCGCCTGATTCCACGGGCGAACATGGAACTTGTAGACTGGTGGCTTCCGTCACGTAAGCAGCTCCCAAAGGATCTTAGGCGCGGCTTCGATTCCCTTGTTGTGCTGGGTTGTTGGTTCATCTGGAGGGAGAGGAATGAACGAGTCTTTAATCGTACTTCTACCTTGGCGGGTGCTCTCAGCAGGAGAATTATGGATGAAGGATGCTGCTAGGTTCAGTCCGGCAATAGTCAGTTCTGTTGCTTCTCCAGCCTCCTTAGGCTGGTTGTTGATCTCAACTCTTCTAGCTAGCTTCGGGTTGCGTCTTGTAGTGACCGTGTAATCCTTTCATTTTGTACTCAACGCTCTTCCTCGTCTAGGTGCGGTGGAACGGTCGCTTTTGCTTTTTCCTCTTAATGAAAAAACATGCTCATGCATGTTTTTGAAAAAAAAAATCATTGGGAAAAAGACATCTTTACGGTGCTAGTTAAGAATCGGTCATTTGTAACGAAATAATGATGATAAAAGTGCTAATTAATGATAAATTACAACTTCTTGTTTGGAACATCATAACTCGCCCTTTTTTTTTTGAGAAATATGGTTCAAACGGATAGTCAATCATTTTTTTAAAAGTATAACGAGGACGCACACTATCTTTATACCACACATATACACGCGTGCGCGTCTCACGCATGTGAGCCTTTGGACCGATAAACACACGAGCGTCCGGTTCAGTCCCACTGAACGAGTTTGGGCCGCTAAACGAGCAGACCTAACTAAAGCAGCAACGATAAAGTGATACTTGGGCCATATTCTCTCAAAAGACTAGTCCAATATTAATGGGTGAATATATACTCTCTCGTACTTATAAGTTATGCTACGTTTCTCTCCACAAACAATATGGGAGTATTCCCAACACTACATACTCCACGGACAAAAATATATAACATGCTGGATTAAATGATAAAAACAAGGTAAGTACTGGTTCAGAGAGCATATAAATTATGTATCTAAGAAGGCAACACGAGTGAATCTAGCTGGATCGATTTGCAAACCCTTTTCATTTTGTTGCCTCGATCGAGGTCGACAGCTCGTGGTGTACGTATTAGTTTTAACATGATCGAGCATGAGATGAATAGGCGCGGCACGAGTGAATCTAACATGATCGAGAACGACCAGCAAGCCGACGGACATGCATGCAAGAGGTACGCGCAGTCCCTAGCGGCCTACAGACTTCACGAGATTACCTATAGAAATTTTATACGTCTGTAGAAAAAAATTTAAGTAGTTAGGAACAACAATAAAAAATATATTTTAATATACTATAATTACACTAACCGGTCGATATACTGGTGGACTAGAACTAACGATTTGAAGCATATACGGGGCAATATAGAACCCACAGAGGTTGGTACTCTGTGGCTGCCTGTGACACTACATAAATTTATGCACAGTATATTTAGTTCTATAGAATGCATATTATAATGGTAAAATGATGTGCGATGGAGAAATTATTACCAGGAACTGATGTTGGTGGGTCGTCAAGGGTTTATCTCTCCGTACAATCCCGTCCATCGAAACATACTTCGTGAACGCCCTTGTCAACAAGTCTGCCAGATCTGAATACCTCTCTCGGTCGTAGTACATTGAGTTGAGGTATATGTAGTGTTGATTGTGTGTATAGATACAAACTAGCATCCAATAATCTCAGTAGTTGTACGGTAGAAGAATAATGTCCTTCGATCCACAGAGAGTGACCATGGCCTCCGCGACGTATTTCTCGATCTCCCCCGGAGACCAAGTGATCGTTGACCCATATACGACATGTGAGTCGAGGAATTCGATTCTTGGATTCCCTCTCCTGGTTTCTTGAATCATAAGTCTAAATATAAGAGTAATGTAGATGAATGAGCATATCAATGAGTTAGACGGTTCATTAAGCATAGAACGCGATTAATAACACTTATAGTGTCCAGCATCTCAGTAGACCAACGTCCAGCTTGTCAAGACAGTAGAGGAGGAATAAATCCTCGAAGGTCATGAGGAAGGTTTCAACTGGTTACAGAAAATATTGCCGTTGATACTTGGTGTTGAAACAAGGAGAAAAATGTTTCTCCTCATGAAACCTCTTCATGTATAGGTCGTGCAGAATCATACTTGTCCAGTCTAATTGCTCTAATACTTTCTTGCTCAATAACAGCTGGCCTACCACGTAGGTGTTTGACATAGGTTCTTCTTCTACCTTCTTTTTGTCCTTCTGTGTGCTGGTTTTGCGCTTTCTGGGAGGTGCCATTTTGACAAACTGTGGCTAGATTTGTTGGATATTTTTTGTTGCTCATATGGTGCAGAAGGAGATTTGACATTCGGCGAAGCACGACAAAAAGAGAAATCGCTACCATCGCGTACTAGAGATAGAGGCGATGGAGGGGCAACCGGTGTTGAAGGTCTTTCATGCCTTTCTCATCTTAACTATTGTCTGTCTTCTTGTTGAGGTGCCTATTCAACTACTCTAGTCATAAACCTCGTTCCTACAACCTTAGAGAGTCACAACTGAGCCACAGTACTAAAAAGAGCTATAGTATTTGCCCATTCAGTCACCATGAGGCTGTACTGCTTAACCATTCCATCCTGAGAATCAAATCATAATCTCCCAATTGAAGAAAACGGAAATTGTTAATGAAAGAGATACATTGGACCCACCATTCACACTGAGACCTCTGGGAGTTGCAATGCAATAGACCACCATTTGCTATGCGGATTGAACTTAGTGTGATTGAAGTTTGCATCTGACGAAGTTGTGCAGCTAATTGAATATTCATGAAGTTATGAGAGCTTCCAGAATAGACAAGCACGAGAATATCTTTATCTTCAATCATACCACATGGACGCATTGTACGCGGTCCCTCCCCCTAAACTGCCAGTTTGGAAATAGACATCAGAATGGCAACTTCAGAGCTTTGATCTTCGTCAGGGAGCTGGTGCACTGAATCCTCTAAACATTGTAAGAGTTCCAATAATTCCTCGACAAAGTGTTGCTGCACTTGTGTGACACATTGATGGTGCAGATTCCACTTCTCTCCGCACTTGAAACAAAGTCCACATGCTCGACGATAAGCCTGGAAAGCAGCCAGTCAGTCATCTGGTGCTTGTTCTGCTTCAATGCCATGGCGATCGGATGCTGATCCCTTTTGGTCCGGACTGTGAGGCATTGTCTGAACGTGAATCGGAGGACGAGTTTGCAACACCGTACCTCCACTTCGATCAATGCACACACGAGTGGTTGACACCACCGTCTCCTGCAGAGTAGACAACGAGCATGATTGGCATCCTTGAGGCCATCGATGAAACGGGTGGTGAAGAAAACAACGTCGAACGATGGATCGTGTGCCAGGATCAAGTGCATCAAAGGCTCAAATTGCTCACGGTACTCCGCCACCGTGTGCTTTTGCTGGATCTCGAAGAGTTGTCGGATGGGGTCTTCATATTGTTCCCGTCCGAAACTATTGCAGAGGTGGGTACAAGAGTCTTCCCACGGAATCAAGCAATGGAGAGCTTGGAGCCATATCGTCGCCGATCTGGCGTAGTGGGTTTAGAAAATTGCTCATCCATTGAACAATTTGCAGAGTAGTGAGGGTCAGAAGAGTGTTGCGCACCTGTGACCGGAGGTGGCGCAAAGGTGGTGAGACACCCAGATGCAAACCTCTGGTGATTAACATAGTCGTGGTGGCCATCAGTCCCGGAACACCCACCCCCACCCATGGGCGGCGTTGCCACAACAGGTGCTTTCATCTGACGAACACTGGATATTCCTCGATCTGTTTCACCTGAGAAGGAAGATCTTCCACCGCGTGATCAAGACTTTGGACGTGCATATCGAGCCCCGGCTTCCATGCCTCGAATGATTGCTGAAGTGCGTCGAAGCGGTCCTGCATCAACTTGTTGTATGCCTTCTGGTCTGCCTGGTCCGCATCGTGCTTCGATCGATCTGAGCCAGTTGAGCATCCAGATACGCCATCCAATGTTGTTGCCGAGATGTGTAGCGACGATGAAGATGACGGCAAACGCATCCGTGCAAGTAAAACATTGTACACGCGCGCGGGGGTTCGTTGGTCGTGCCGTGCGAACTCGCCAAGAGTTCCTCGCGAGCTTTGCATCTTCCCGCTCTACAGGCTGCTCAACGCTGACGCCGCCTACGTGAACGACGACGGCTCGCTGACGCCATATTCGTCGCCATGTTTTTCAACCGCGCTGTCGGCGTAGGCGTGGCTATATAGCACCAAAGATTATGCGACTTGAAAGGAAATGGAGTAGCAAGCTATAGCTCCACTTGAGACTCTTGCCACGAGAAATGTGATTGATAATCTTTATTACATATATTAATCGTAGGTTGGAGAAGAAAAGCTTCATTATCACCACACTTTTTCAAAACGTGGTGTCCATGGATGATTTTCAAGGCAAATTTCATGGCATAGACTAGCAACTGCTAATAATAAAAAAGAAAGAAAAGATGAGATCGTGTTTTTTTTTTCCAAACTGTGCGCAATCTGAAGCGTTGACATAATCGAACGGCAGCGAAGAAGCAATGATATTGATGTCCTTATCCGCCCTGCTCCTGCATACGTGGCAAGGCAAATACGGAGTATACCAATCAAGTGGCCATATAAACGCTCTGGTTAATCTTAATCAAAAGAGTAAACCAAGCGTTGCGATTGGCTGGAGTCTTGATCAATTAGGCGCTAATTGCGAGCGTACGTTAAGAAGCCTTCTTCGTCGTCCTGTCTCAAACCTCACAGACACACAGTTCCAAAAGGAACAGGGGGACTAGAGACATTCCAGACGCCGACGCAGCAGACCGAGGTACCATATCTCCAATCTAATCTGATGTTTATTTTTACCAGCGCTGTGGTTGTCAGATTGTTAGATCTGAGCTGTTTCCCGAAACACAGATCCATGTGTTCTTCTGCTATATTCGCCTGATGCATAGCACTGCATAAAAATTGGATTTTGATCCCTCATCTGTCTGTTGGGTTGGTTTCTCTACTTGAAATATGTAGCCGTAGCCATGTTTGTGAGGAATAGAGGGTTTCCCCTTTCGGGCTCAACAAAAGCTGGTAATTTGGGGACTGGATTTCTAAGGGTTGGCAATTAACCTAATTTCGGGACTGGTAATCTGCAATCAGTTGCGGTGAAGAAATTGACAAATCGGATAGTCAATCTGGCATATGATATCTCAAATCATCATAGATCACAAAAGCAAAGAAAACATCGTGGCATATGAATTCGACCTACCCTATTATGGATGATTCCACAATTGCTGTCATGGAAAATTTTGTGATTAGATTAGATGGACCTTGACCAAATCAATTTAAGTGCTTTATTTATCACGCTGAAACATTTTAAGCAGCACTGCCAAGTAAAGCCCCTCCAGTGTTGTTATATAAGTAACTAGTGAAAATTGCGTTTTCCAGTTGCCAAATGTCGGATGCGGGTGAGTACTGTTGCTTCGTTGGGAGCCTTTCCTGGTCCACTACTGAAGTAGGTCTCAAAGATGCCTTTGGGAAATTTGGCCGTCTGACTGAGGCAAAGGTACCATATTAATTTCTTTTGATATGCAAGATTCTTTTAAATGAATCAATGTATATATGTATTGGGATATTCTGCTCCAAGAATCACAGTTTTGCTCTTGCACAATTTGCATGGTCCCTGCAGCTAGAATGTTATGATTGATTTATTCATGCTGTGTATTCAGTCAATTTGTGTGACAATATCACTATTTTTTTCATTAATCTGCGGTGGACTACACATGTTTCTTTCTGTAAAGTGCATATTAGCGTATCATATCCTTCATCCTTGTGTTCTATGAGAGGATCCAATGTTCTCCTTTAAATTTAGCTTCAATCTAGTTAACATGCAAAGAAGAGACTCATAAATGTTGCAGCATTACTATGTTTAAATCAGATGCAGGCATTTTACAGTGCTGGTTTGCACCCTATATGATGTCCCTCTTTGGAACACGTGAATTTCGTAGGAAATGAAACATCTACCCTTAGTAGATGTGGGGGGTTTACTGCAAAATTCCAAGTTCCAATCGGAACCATGCATTCCGAATGTGGCCTAATACTCTTTGGCTTTGCCATGCAAGTCTTTGTTACACCTGGTTGGATTCACCATTTTATTTCTGTATTTTGGCTCTATGGTTGAATGCTTAGTATCAGAATTCAAGTGCGGTATGTGTCAATCTGCAGGTGGTTCTTGACAAGTTATCCGGCCGATCACGTGGCTTTGGCTTTGTGACTTTTGATGACAAGAAGGCCATGAAAGAAGCAATTGAGGCGATGAATGGTATGGATCTGGATGGAAGGAATATCACCGTTGAAAGAGCCCAGCCTCAAAGTTCAGGCAGGGACCATGATGGGGATCGAGATTATAGTCGTGGTGGCAGTGATCGTGACCGCTACCGTGGTGACTATGGCCGTGGTCGTGACCGTGGTCGTGATTTTGGTGGAGGTCGTGGTGGCGGCGGCGATTGCTTCAAATGTGGCAAGCCTGGCCATTTTGCGAGGGAATGCCCTTCTGATGATGGTGACAGAGGGGACAGGTACGGTAGCAGGGGTGACAGGTATGGTGGCAGCAGTGCAAGCAGCCGCTATGGTCCTGATCGTGGTGGTGATCGCTATTCTGGGAGCCGTGATGGAGGAAGCCGCAATGGTGGTGGCAGTGATCGATACAACCGTGACAAGTCTGGTCCTTATGAACGTCCCAGCCGAGATGGATACAGATCTTGATGGTGGGAGGCTGTTTCTCAGGTATGGAAGCTATTTATGCTTTTAAGCAAGTTGTATGTTTGCTTCGTTACATAATGCAGCAAATGACTTGCTGTTCTGTACTCTGATAAGAGTTTCAATGCTCTTGTTAGCTGTGCTAACTAGTGCTTGTTTTTACCAATGTCCTTATCTGCATTTGGCTTGTAACCGGTTCCTCAGGAGTTTCAGTGGATTGCCTTGTTTCTGTCTGATTGTTATGTGGGATCCATGTTTCTCTTTTGATCTGATGGTAAAAATCCTGTCATGGTATTGGCCTTTGGTTCTGTTCTTTGCTTGAATCACTTGCGGATACCATTGAAATCACAGTCTTGATACCAAGGATGTTGGAGAACATTGATGGTTTGTTATTTAGTCTGATTGCGATCTTGAGGGAGGAAGCAGCATGCCGTGTTGGGGTAACCATCTGCTTGAAATATTCCTTCACAAACTGTAAAAAGGAAAAGAAAAACGGGTAAAAATCTTGACTTTATTTCACAGGATAGATTTTACTTTATTATTATTTCTTAATAAGCAGTGAATCTCACATTAATTTTTCGCAGGCATTTGGCCTTTGTGTTCCTATTGGTCTGCATGGCTTAGTGCTAATATTTTGCTGTTTGGCCGTGGTTCTGACTTCTGAGTGCTCAGTAGTACTGTTCTGCGGTGTTGATATGTTTATGTGCTCTGTTAAGCGAGTGTAAGATCTCCAAACCTTTCTATTCATTGACAAAAGTGGACCTATCCTGCTTTGAAGTGCCCTTTGTTGAGTTCTGCCACTCGTGCTCCTGTCGGGATATCCGAGTTGAGAAGTCTCAATTCACCATGTCATCTTTATTTCTTCGGTTGCTGGCAAGCATCATATACTCAACTTTGTTCAACATCTGTGCCTTGGGACTCCTACAATTCCATAACGCTACCTTGAGAACCTGGAACAGGTGCTGTTTTTTTGGGGGGCTCATTTGTGCCGTAATCCAAGTGTGCATACCTTTTTTATTGTAGAAAATGACCTTTGTAGCTGGAGGTTTATGAAGAGGGAAGTAATTCTTTGGCAGAAAAGGAGTTCACAGTTAGGGGAAATTTTGCCTTTTGTGTATAATTGCACATTGAGGGTTGCGGAACATATAGATTGTTGTGTTCAGCCGTGCTATTTTGTCAATGGAATATTGGTAGATATTGCCTTGATGTTAGATGTGAAAAGGGATTGTGCACAAAATTCTCGTCCTTTTGTTTTGTTTCTGTACATACTCCTTATTTTAGGTTGTTGAAGTTAATTTATTTGGCGAAAAAAATTCATTGAAGATGTGTCCTGAATCGGATCATCATTTGCTCTTCTTATTTTTGGTATCTTTGAGGTACCGATAGTATAAATTATTTTTTACCACCCAAGGACATGTCTCATTTCTGTGGATGAGCTGCGATTTTTGCTGCTGTTGGGTGATTTGGAGCATGCATGGATATATGTATCCAAATCCGATGCATTCTGTACAAGCACGGCGATCGATCGAGACTGAAAAACTGAACGGATGGATCAATGCATTTTGGAACAAGCCGCTGGTGGAAACGCTCACGGCGGCACGCCTACGCCGACAAGCCGCTGGTGGAAACGGATGGAAATGTTTTTGTCATTTCCCCGAAAAAGGGTGTCCAGTTTCAGTTTTCAGCAAATTTCATTCCATACTGCACGCCGGGTGTTGTTCCATCCGATTCTATAACAACACCGAAAAGGTATCCTAACTTGCTACCACAGAGGCAGCTGCATCGTGTTCTAATTGGGCAGAAAGCGGCAGGTACAAGTTGTGTAACCCCTCCTTTGGTGGTATGCATTCTCTAGCACTCTGATTTCTTCTGCATCTTCGCCCTAGAACGACGACTCGCCCCCTTAGGGTCCTGCTGAAAACAATGCTCAAATCGGGGTTGTTGAAAAAGATTTGGGGAAATAATCTGAAGCTTTATTTGCCCCGCCCATTAGCGATATGACTCTCATACAAGCAGTGCAGCGGCTCTACAAATGCAATATTTTCAGTGGATTATATTACCTGAACATGACGTAAGATGTCTTTAAGTTCCACGATGATCTCTGCGAAAGTCGGACGTACATCAGGATCTTCGTCCTAACACCTTTGAATCAGTTTTGACAATCATGGGTCCACGCTTGACGGAATGTCCAAGCGGAATCCCTATTGCAAGATGAGGAATGTGTCATCAAGAAACACATGTGCCCCGGCACTTCCCCGGAGGCGCTCGAGCAGCTCCTCTGCAGCTGTGTTAGTGTGGATCTTCTCTGTATTTGTCTAATTTCAGAAAGCCGATTTGTAGATTTTAAACTGCGATGTTGGTTTCATGGTGATATAAAAATGGCACCAGGGTGGTTTTTGCCCTGTGTTTCTAAAAGAAGTATATCAAAAGGAATCTATCCAGGAAATGGGCATAGCCAGTATAAAAAACAGATACGTACCTGCCTTACTCCTAATGCAGCTTGCAAGGGCGTCATGTTATCATAGGGGACCTATAGTAGAATTAAAACTTCATCTTACTCATGTTCAAATGATTCGGAAGTAACCGCAAGCTGCATTCAACACCAGGGCCTACCTTTGAAGTTGCCAACTCCTATAGAACAATAGCAAAGCTGAATACATCTGCTTTGTGATCATAAGGCTTATGGTTAATTATCTGTCAAGAGAACCAACTCTTCTGAGCAAACCGTACAAAGATAATTTCAAGGTTGCAATATTTTTAAAATAAAAAAAATTGTTTTTTTCTCTAAGAATCAGCCAAATCTAAACCTGAGATATAGAGATACAAGATAAGTCTGGGGTTTATTTGTTTGTCCGTTTGTTTCAGTGACAACGATGGGAAATATTTGCCAGGGAATTATGTTTAAAAAAAGAAATATTTTTCAGAGTCTACTTTGTATTTCTTTTTTTTCCCTGAATGGACTTCGGAGAACCATTGCGATGAGTAAAAGTGAATTGCACTGGGTCTGATCTTAAATTTTAACAGGATAGACAACTTGAGTCACTAAAGCCACTTTTGCAGGATTGGACCGTGAATTTCAAGTAGTTTAAAACTTCTACAGAGTGAAAGAGTCTAAACAAAATGTCAAGCTAGATCCTCTGGACCATGCGTTACGGAGGAAGGGGTTCCTCTTTCGTGCAGTTCTTGGAGAAACTTAAGAAGTTCACATGCTGGCCTTACCATCCCAGTGATGATGTGAGCCAAGCTGCCCTTAAAGTTCTCATGAGCAGATTAGAGATTGACTAAAAGCAAAAGATTGGGTAGAACTGTAGGCACATTTGGTAACAACGACGCACTCTTTTTTCTTTTCTAGATGAAGAATAAAGTACTAGGCACAATGAAAAAGTAAACAGGACATCAAAGATTCCTATACTAAGGAAAGAGAAACTAAATCTTAAAGGGTGATAAACAAGAGCTCAACCATACCTCTGGTGCCATCCATCGGTAGGTTCCAGTTTCAGCAGTCATTTGGCCCTCCTGACTTCCAAGTCGCGTCACACCAAAGTCTGTGATCTTTACAACCTATTTCCAGAAATAGATCTACAAGTTAACAACTTGTGAGAAAATATCATGTGTACAAGAGCATTTTGGTGCACATATACCAAACTCAATCTTGATCATCGGTTCCAATCTAAATGGCCTAAATGAGAGTTAGAAATTCTCTAACCCACTTATACAACTTTTCATTCGAACAAGTTAGATTGGGCTTAAGTCGGCCCAAGTGGGATGATGAAATTCCACTCAAATTAGATCCGAAGGCCACATATGAGTTTGTGCATATGTACACAGATTGCCTCTTGTGCACCTAATATTTCTCTTTAAAATGATATCCCAATGCTCTTTGTCCATACCATTGCTAGTCTGATTGATATATAATTAAGCTACGGATGGATATTATATAGTTAGTACATGCATGATGTTCTCTTTCGGATATCGAGTCATTCATCTACAAAAGCTAGCTTGCTCATAACTTACTTTTTCAGTAATTCAGTTCGAATGTACTACTACTCCAGTATACCACCATTACCGTAGCACCAATGAACTTAACTAAATAAAAACAGCAGGTGCTTCTTCACTACCCTAACACATTATATATGCATGCATTTACTCCGGATGCTTTCTATTTAATGTTAAATTATAAGTGAATTGTTTATCTTTTTTTATCGGCTAAGATTGTTGAGTGAGTTGGTTTATACCTACAGTTTAATATAATATTAGAGCTAGATATCTCGAGCTCCAGTTATTTAAATAAAAAATCGGTGCATGCAGGTCAATACCATGCACGAGATGGGAACCATGTTATCACGTTTGCGTCCCAAGTCAAAGTTGAGGAAACCAATGCCTTCCCGAAAGATAAAATTAAGTGAGGAATCAAAGGTCATCCAAGTCAAATATGGCTAGCTGATGTAGCTTTCACCAATGCATTGCATATGGCTAACTGTTTGAAACGGGATTGATCACAAGTAACCACAAATACTCCACCATCTACATACACAACAAACGCAGCATAAAAATAAGAATAATTCTGCACAAGAAAAGAAATCATCCAAATCCTTCATGAAACAAAACAAAACAAAACCGAAAAGCAATAGAATCGAATAGAATCTACGTCATTTTCCAATTCGGCCCTCACAATTTGCTCCTCCGCCTCCCGCGTTCCCCATTTTCCCTCCCTCTTCTCCCCAAAACCCGTTTGTGATTTGTCCATCTCAATCTTCCCTGTCCTGCGCTCTGTTCTGTTCACAGCGCCTACACCTCACCAGATCGAGAGGCTCGACTTCTTCCTGTGCGACGTAGGCTTGTCTTGTCTCCTTTTAGTCAAAAGCTCGCCCTTTTGGATCAAAGCTTGCGCCTTGAAATCGGGTGCTCTGGAAGATAATTCGGAGCAGAAAGCTTTCTATTGGGGGGAAAAAGCTTGCGAGGTTTCTGCGTCTAAAGCTGGGCGCTTTTGCTGATTCCTTTTTTTGGAGAAATCGCTTGGCTTTGTGTAGGAAAGTCGGATCTCTGTGACAGTTTCTGTTTGAAATTTGTGAGTAATTCCAGGAGCTCGATTCGGGAAGGGTAAGATTTCTGTTCCTTCTCCTGATTGCGTTGGTCCCTAGCATCAAAGCTTCGATTTTGCATCTGATTCTTTACTCTCCGCAGAAATTCCTAGTTCATTCCAGGCTCTCGCTTTTCTTTTCGTGCCAGACGGCCCAGACCTCAGCTTGGGCTTCTTAATGCTAACAACATCTTTTCACTGCGAATTGCTCGAAAAATAGATGAAATCTCTTGTTTTGTCTTGGGCCCGTTTTTCATTTGTCAAACTACAAAAACCTTTCAGTGCTCAAGTTGAACTAGAACTCTTTGAAGAGTCCTGTAGATCCTGTACTTGGCAACAATATAATTGAGGAGTGCACTGTACTGCAGATCACAAAGTAGGGACAATAATGGTCAAATTTTACTCTTTGCAAAAAGGCGGTCAAATTTTTGCACCTTGGTATGAATGTATGATGTAGTTAGGCCTTTAACTAATAGCGTGTTTTGTTGGCCTTTCACCATCAGAGAGGTTGGTTGCTCAAGTTGTGATCTTGTGTTAAGTATGAGTAGGGCTGTAAAAAAAGCTCGAGACTCGCGAGCTACTTGAACTCGATTTGCTATAGGCTCGATTCGAGCTCAGCTTAAGACCCTAACAAGCCAAGCTCAAGCCTAGTCACAAGCTCGTGAGGCTGTCGAGCTCAAGCTCGAGCTCGAATAGCTCATCAAAAGCTTAGCTAACTCCAATTACTGTCCGTGTCAAGGTAAAGCCGGTGTCTATTCACTCTAGCCAAGTTCATTTTTTTTAACCTCACCATCTAATCCAAAGTCCAATTGCCCAACCTCAAGACCATGTGACTACATACACATGTGGGTAAAAAAAGCTCGAGGCTCGTGAGCTACTTAAACTCAACTCGCGCTAGGCTTGATTCGAGCTTGGCTCGAGATCCTAACAAGCCAAGCTTAAGGCTGGTTGTAGGCTCGGTCAGATCTTTGGCTCGGATCGAGTTCGGCTCGAGCTTCTATCAAACTCAAACTTGAGGCGACAGGCTTGCTTGAGCTTGGCTCGTTGATAGCCCTAAGTGTGAGAAAAGAACAAGTAGTTAAATGGTGGTCCACTGACTTTATAGATGCTGTTAGACTATTCAAGTGGGAATGGTATTCTCTAGAATAGCCTTGACTTGATCTCGCATGATTGGATTTGTTCATACGCTCTAATCATCTTCCTTGGTGGCTGCTTAGTTTATACTATATAGTACATGCTGCTCATCCTATTTTGTTGCAAACTTAGTTTTCAGCGGTGACGCTGACAGCTTTGTGTTATTGCTGTCGACATTGCCGAGTAATCCTTTTCTTTGTCCCGTTTTCAGGGTTCTTATGTGGTAGTCTTGGATTTGTAAACCAAAGAAGGTTTGCCGGCTGATAGAAAAGTTAAGGTACTACTGTGGTATACTGTTGGCAGTGTTTTTCCTTTCTTTTGGGGTGTATTATAGAATACAAGGAGTTACTGATGCTTTATCTTTGGCATACACAGTGCTAGCAAGCTCACTTTGAAGATCTTGGTCACCATAAGAGATTTGGTGAATTTCTGGTTGTTGTGCATTTTTCACTAGATATGTCCTTTCGCAGCATAATCCATGATGTTAAGGAGAGCTTTGGTAGCCTATCTAGACGTAGTTTTGAGGTGAGAATTTCAGGTTTCCCTGGTCTGTCTAGCCATCACAGAGGGAAGTCTGTTGGATCTCTAAGCGAGCTGTACGATAGACCTGTAGTAGTTGATCAAAGCAGGTGGGTTGGTCTCCCTCCTGAGTTGCTTCGTGATGTAATGAAAAGACTTGAGGAAGGCGAGAGCACTTGGCCATCCCGCAAAGACGTTGTTGCTTGTGCAGAGGTCTGCAGAACATGGAGAGAGATCTGTAAGGATATAGTACCGAGTCCGGAGTTTTGTGGAAAGCTCACTTTTCCGGTATCACTTAAACAGGTAAAAGTTGAATTCAGTTTGGTGTCTTATTACTGATTACTAGCTTGTATTTTGGTGTCATATTTAATTACTTATATTCTCAAATAGTTGGAACAAATAAATGCCTGTGGCTCAAAATCTTAAGAAATTGATATACTGCCTCCGTTTGCGAATAGTTGATACTACTGAACACTTCATTTGTTCACAAATACTTGCCACTACACAGTTCTCACCCATTTTTCCCTTATAAAAAATCTCCTCACCCCAGCCCCAACCTCCAAGCTGTGAGCCCAGGACAAATTATTAAATCTAGTTTGCTCATTTGTTCAAGGGACTTCTGGTCATATTAGGTAACAAAGGTGATTGCCTTGCTAATTGTTCCAAGGTCAAAGTGACAAGTAAATGCAATGGAGATGATAGCTGTTCTGATGCTTATCAAGTACTGGCTCATAGCAATTTTATTCTCTTGTAGTTGAGAGGTGGAGACCAGCTTCTGCAGTATGCTATGCCCACTTAAAAATGTTTGCACCTGTCTAACTTTGTTTTTTCATGCACAGCCAGGACCTAGAGATGGAGTAATCCAGTGCTTTATAAGAAGGGACAAATCAACATTAACGTATTATCTCTACCTATGTCTTAGCACTGGTAAGAACAAATTATGTGCTCTGCTTTCCTCGTTAATAACCTGTTGATCAATCCTAGGTACAATTGGAAGTTTGTTATGAAAATGCAAAATGCCTTTTGTACTGTCAGAACTCAGAACTGTATATGAACAGGGAAATTGCTGAAATCAATTCCGTAGCTACTCCCTGCACTATTGATTTTCCACCTCAGGCTTAAACATGTTGCTTCCTGTGGCTTTTGCTATATGTTTTATTCTTTTCATTATCTGTGAATATTAGATATGAACAAAGTAACCTAGCATGGTACATGTTTTTTCCGCTACCCCTGGTAACAAAGAGGAGTTTTATAATAGAAAATTTGTGATTTATTATATGAATAATTGGCGATTGCGTGTGTGCAACCCTGGATGCAAATATATGTTCTATGAATGCTTCTTCTCATCAAAGTTCTGATGTAATATTGATAACAAGAGAGTTGATCTTTTTCTCTTACACCCTTAGCAAGTTATGATCTACTATTTTCACAAGTAACTTTGCTGAATGTTATGCTATTGATATGCTTTGAATCATGTAGCTGTGCTCAGCGAGCATGGGAAATTTCTGCTAGCAGCTAAGAGGAGTCGTCGTGCAACATATACCGAGTACATAATTTCTGTGGATCCTAAAAATATATCACGATCAAGTTATGGCTATGTTGGAAAAATGAGGTGAAGTACCTTACTTGACGACAGTATTTTAATCTAACCTCCAATGATTTGAGTTTGGCATGGTGATGTGCATTTGGACCTGACATTGTAGTGCCAACAGGTCAAATTTTCTCGGCTCCAAATTCGTGGTATACGACACACAGCCGCCATACAACGCCGGGAGCCTTGTATCATGTGAGCGTGGCAGCCGTCGAATCTCCTCTAGGAGAGTCTCCCCCAAGGTACCCACTGGTAGCTACCCCATTGCCCGGGTGAACTATGAGCTAAACGTGCTTGGCACAAGGGGGCCCAGGCGTATGAATTGCACCATGCATTCAATCCCAGCCTCTGCGCTAGACCCTGAAGGCGTGGTGCCAGGCCAACCCAGCCAGCTCTTCCTCCCTGGTTCATCTTCATTTGAAGAATCCTTTGGCAGTGCAAACGCCTCCTCCAGCTCAAGGTTCTCAGTTACAGACCGCTCCTTGGAATTCAGCAGCTCTCGCTTCTCGGAGATAAGTGGAGGGGTCCAGCAAGATGAGGTCGATGGCCAGGCTAAGGAGAGGCCTTTGGTTCTCCGCAACAAAGAGCCAAGGTGGCACGAGCAGCTGCAATGTTGGTGCCTCAACTTCCATGGTCGGGTGACCGTGGCTTCTGTGAAGAACTTCCAGTTGATAGCTGCACCGCAGCTAGATGCTGCGCCTTCTGAATCTTCACAGCCAGCCCAGCCTTCAAGTTCATCTTCAGCTTCCGATCATGATAAGGTGATCCTGCAGTTTGGTAAGGTCGCCAAGGACATGTTCACAATGGACTACCGGTACCCGCTCTCGGCATTCCAGGCCTTTACCTTATGTTTGACTAGCTTTGACACCAAGTTGGCTTGTGAATAGATCAGAGATAAGAAGAGGGTTGCAGAATGGGTGTGTAATAAGCATTATGTTATCTGTGTGTGCAGGTGTAGTTTATTGCTGCTTTAATTTAGTGCTTTGTTCCTCTAGTTTGGTTGATCTAAGTTTCACAAAAGAACTAAGTAAAGACCAAAGTTCTATTTGGTTGATCCGAGGTCTTAATGATTGGAATATAGCACGCAGTTAAAATCACAATTCTAACAATATAGCATTTACTATGTCAGTTGATAATAAAACTAAAAAAATAATATAAGGTTCCAAATGCACTCTGTGGTTTATTGACTAAATAAACAAATCACACACATGTGGATTAACTAACTAGGTATTCATCCATATAAACATACAGGGCCTAATCGGCTTATCCACGCCCCTGTTCCCTTCTCTTCAGCAGCAGAGCAGAACAGAACAGATCACATGGCCTAAACCAAAAACAAAACAAGAAGAGCAGCGACGAAACTGCCACAGTAGCCAATCCCAAGGAGGACCAACCAACCGATCCAAACCAAGAAAGGCACGAGCTTTAAGAATCCAAGAAAGAAGAACGGGATGAATCATGGATGGAGGAAGCGAAGAGTTTGAACAAAGTTGTAAAAGGAAAGGCGTCTGAAAAAATTCTTTCGGTTGCAAACAGCAAAACTTTTCTAGTCCCTTCGGTTGCTGGAGTGCCGGTAGGGTGTTTGGTTCAACGACCATCATGTGTACCATTGATGTTGCAGTTCTTACCCTTATCTAGCAAAAGTCCCTAATACCGGTAACTGTAAATATTAAAATTCCTGTTCTTGGATCCTTGCCCTGGACTCGTGCTCGTCTCACTCCACATGTAGCATGTATTTGAGACTGTATTACATTGACACAGGTGTGGGTGTCGGAATCCGAGTCGTGTCAGGACGTCCGATTCGGCAAAAAAATTTAGAACACGCCAAATAACACTTGAAATCCGATACGGATACGCGAGTGTCCGACTCGGCAAAAAATTTTGAACAAGGATGTCCGGGTAACACAGATTTGAGAATGCAAATATAACAACACAATTAAAGGAAAAATGATTTAAACTCCGTATCTACCAGCTCAATAACAATTCAAATATACAGCTCGGCTCGGCTCAGGCGTGCACATGATGTGCTCAGGGTCATCAAGGTTACAAACGAAACCAAACCAATCAAATCAAATTGCCTCGACCAGGATGTTACAAAAGCAGCACAAGGATGGAATGGATCACCGATCGAGCACAGGACAACACCACCAGCTCAAGTGCTGCCCTTACGAGAGTAACAACAGAAGCAGCAGAGATGCCAGTCCGAGCAAGAAGCCACATTGGTAGGGTAGATGAGGCCGGGCTGCTGCCGCACTGGCATCGCCGCCTGCTGTTGCGCCTCTGCCGCCGGCCCTGGGTGGTGATGGCGGTGGAGGTGGTGGTATCACACAGGTTCCGAACGTCGAGTTGGCCTGCAGCATTAGCATACAATTACAAGAAATGAAATGGGAGAAGTTCACAGGTCAAATGTGAACTGTGTCTATAACACTGAACACCACATCATTGGGTTTTGGGTTTTTCATCATTTCCCATCATTCCTACCACCAGCTGTTTAGCTTAGCTTTGATTAGTGTAAAACATACACGATAAAAAAAACTTTGCACCATTGTATTCTTATTCACCAGTTTTCCATGTTACCCTTATTCTTAATTTTTTACAATGCAGTATATTTTGTTACTAAACATAACGTAAGTTGCTAGGCCAATGAAAAATTCCACAAGCCCTTACCTTGCAATATGCAATGTTGTCACAGCCGCATACCAGATGCCCATTTGCCACATCTGTAGCTAAGGGAGCTCCTCCACCATCACTCCTCTGCACGATCCAAAGGTCAGAGTTAATAATGGAGCTACTACATGATCAGAAAAATTGGATTCAGGTTAACCAGCGAAACACTTCCGATATATCTTTGCCATACCATATAGAAATCAACAGCAATATAGTTGGGCCACCGATTGCCCGAAGCGTCATGGCAGGTTTTCAGCATGCTAATAAGCGGCGCTGAATTATTCATGCAAACCCCAGTTTGACTTGGGTTAGTCGTGAAAAAGTTCATCAGCACAAGCGACTGGCTTTTGGAATCCATGGGCGGAGACTCTGAGCGATTGGGGCATTTACCTTCTACCATACCTTCATTTCCATCTGCATGAATAAAGCAAAACTGCTTAATAAAAATGTCATGGAAAAATTCAGAACTTCACAGGCCAACATAACCAATCATGTATTGAAACCTACACTGGTTTTCCACGACATAATTCCACTCGTATGCAATCCCCTCGCTTGCTTCCTTTGACTTCTTTGATGTAAAGACCAGCAGGCGCTGGTTCTGGCTAATCATATCCTTGAGCAAAGGCCAGTTGCCACCGCTCTTTGGCATTTTTGCCACTGGGAACCAATACTTCATAAGACCAGAAGCATTGAATACTTTTGGCAAGGACCCTGTAGTGGTGTAGTCCTCCAGGAAAACTGTGATTACTTCTGATGGGTTTGCATCAAGGAAAGTTTGGATTTCTTTGAAAACATTGATGGCAGGTTGCTGACAAGAAAAAAGAGAATAACTCCTCAATATTAGAGTTATAAGACAAAGTTATTTTTCATGATAGAAGAGAGAAAAATGTTTAGCTGACAATCTTACAAAGGCAGTGATGTTGTAGCATTGCCCACCAAATGAGTGGCACAGCCAGACATCGTTATTGAAGTCGTAAGTGTCGAGCATCAAGCCCCTAACACCATTCTGCACATAATCAAGTATGGCTTCCATGGTTAGCATTTAAAAAAACAAATAACGAGGCAAAATTCAGGCAGTGCGGCACTGGAAAATTAGGCAAATACATTCACAGCAATAAGAAACATTAGCAACAGCCTGCTAAACTGTGTAGTGTTGGTTGGCTTCAGCTGTCTTCTTTATTCTTTCCAGTTATGAAGAACATAGGAAGCTTCTGTGATATATAGGAGGGTCAGGGAGAATATTTCACAGGACCTGAGGGCTTCTGTGATTACTTTAGCTGAATTTTAGCCTGCTTCTGAAACATGGACCGAAATACTAGCTAAAAACAAGAGCCGTTCGAAGCCTCTAACATTAACATGGCAACAACTGTAATGTTATATCCTTGCTACACAAAATCTCGACTTCCAGATAACCAATTGAAAAGAAAAGGGACAGGGTGGCATGATAAACTATGAAAGTGTGTCCCCTTAGTTTTCTTAAGACCAAAGCAAATGATAGCTTCACAGCAAAATACCAGAACTGGACATGACTTTTGGGAGGCCTGTTTGACAATATGAAGCAATCAAACCAGAAACTAATGAGTTGTATCACCTTTGCTTTTGAATACAGTGAGTGCCACCATGGTTTGATGAGTTAGGTAGAGACCAAAGACATGCCATGAGCGTGATACCATTCCTAACTTACATCATATCATTCCCAAGATGTTAAGGGAAAACTGCAGTGGCTTTAGCAGTTTAGGCACCTCTATTCTTATTGGTTGTGCAGCATGTGAGGAAGAATAAAGTGGAACAGTAATTGCATTGTTCTCTAATCTTTCCTATCTTTTGGTTTCATGTCTCAAGATATCAAGCCTTAAGAAAAGCACTTTTGAAAACTGGAATTGCGTCAAAGGTAGTAGTGCTTGAGCATGACTGAAACTAACCACTAGATAGGCCACTAACCAAGCACTATTAATCTTTGGAATTTGAGCCATACCTACGAGAATCTCTGTGAGGTGGCAACTGGGGAAAGCAAAGGCAAGTAAGGCTCTTCAGCCTTCAGGTGGTTACTTTAGCTGTTGAGGCCTAAATAAACAGTAGATAGGCCACTAACCAAGCACTATTAATCTTTGGAATTTGAGCCATACCTACGAGAATCTCTGTGAGGTGGCAACTGGGGAAAGCAAAGGCAAGTAAGGCTCTTCAGCCTTCAGGTGGTTACTTTAGCAGTTGAGGCCTAAATGCCACTGTCTGCATCTTTGGCATTGGAGTTTGTTTTATAAAAAATAAATAGCACACATGGACACATGATTCATTCATAAAATAATTCACAGTGCTGGAACAGAAGTATAACCATATGCGAAAAAAATATTCTGCTGTTCAGTAACAAAGAAAGCTGCTGAACTGTATTCAGTAACTAAAAGAATATCATGAGCTTGCATAAAGTAAATTGAAAAAAAGCTTGGTATATGCACGTTGTAAAAAGTAATTGCTTATTTGTCTTAGATATTCATCTTTTAAAGCTCTATTAGTACAAGTCCGTGGGCAAAGGGCAGACATCTGACATCAAATGAAAAAAAAAAGGCTTCGTGTAGCATGTGTGAAGTGTCAAAAGCCGTTCTTTTGGGTGCTGCGCAGCCTTCCATTTGTGGATCTTGGTGATAATATTCCTCCGAAAGACAAAAGGTGCAGTGGATCGAGGAGATCCTACCTCTAACTTAACAATGGCAGGTGAAAATCAAGCAGAACAACGGCTAGGAAAACGATTGTGGAGATGTGCAAGTATAGTCTGAACAGAAAACAAGGCCTAGGCTTTGTTGAGTAAAGAAAGGTTCACTAGATTTGCACTGAGTCCATTAGTTTAGGAGAGTATGAGTTTTGTAGCTGCAGGAGTAGAAGAAGGTGGTGGTGAGGTTCGAGATGAGATTAAGCAAAGAGACAGGTGAAGCAGATGAGTAAGAGTATGTATCAATCATCCAATGACAGGTCAAGACAAGCATTACAGTGGAAAGGGCGTGACCGTGTGAGTGTGACGCACGTTACGGTGAGCCCCACAGGCAGCCGGCCCCGCCGGCGGTGGCGCCCTGGTGGGACGGGACGGTAAGGAAGAAATGCACTAGGGCGAAGGCGGGGAGTACCTTGAGCTGTGCGGTGACGGTGTCCTCCTGGTTGGTCGGGCTGATGATGGCGGCGCCGGTGGCGGAGGCGGCGCCGGCGAGGGCGTAGGAGTTGTGCGTCGTCAGCCACGAGTAGTTGTTGAACGGCAGACCGGTGCCCTGCAATGGAGTCCATGGGCAGACCGGTGCGTCGTCAGCAGCGGAGGAGAGGAGCATGGCTGGATTGGATTGGAGGAAGGAAGGAACATACGTGGGTGGCGGGGTCGATGGGCCTGGCGCGCGTGCAGATTTTGGCGCCGCCGGAGCCGCAGGCGCTGCAGTGCAGCCCCGCGCCGCAGCCGCCGTCCGAGGAGCACGTGTCGCCCACCTGCGCCGCGGCCGCAGGCGCGAACAGCAGAGCGGCGACGGTCGCCAAGAGCAGCAGCAGCCGTTGCGCCATAGATGCGATGGGTCGTACTGGTTGCTAGGCAGGGCAAGGAAGGAGCAAGGCGATTAGGTGGATCTCAACAACTCCTCCGCTTTCAACGCGGTGAACAGCGAGAAACCGTGTACATGTTCCACCTCGATCCTTTGGAATCGCTTGCTCTCTTCAACCTCCAGACGCATGAAAAAACTTCTTTTTTTCCACCTGCCTTCCGTGTCTTTCCTAACATGCAGCCACCTGTAATCAAACACCTCTAGTATGCACGGCATCTGTATTGTATTACATCCATCTATCTAGAACAGCTGAAATGTTCTTCGTCAGATGATAGCAACAGAGAACAGACTGTCTGACTTGTGTAATCCACATTGACGAAGCCAAAACCCGGGTTTGCCAAGTCAAATAAGCATTCCTGTCTGCCTGCCTGCCATGATCAGCAAGCGCCCACAGTCTGCGACCAGCTACCAACCAACCAAAAAAGAGTACCATTTCAGACAACAATTAACGAGCACCTATACCATCTAGATCAGATCAATTCTCCAGTAAGAGTCGTATATAGCACACCAAAGTTGCCTCCAGATAAACATACGCATCTGCCTGCCTGTAACAATGGAAATCACATACAAACTGTACAAGGAAGGTGCCTTTGGACATCAGTACTTAAGATTCCTAGCAGACATTGCAAATTTGTACCCTATTTACACAACCAGCTTCCTCTCCACATCGCAACAGGCTTTAACTGGGATACAAGTACAACTCACAAGGGAAGCTTTGGAAGCGCAATGCTGTACTGACAGTTCCCCAGAGGGTCGGACCTCATATCGGCTTCCAAACACTGAGAACTTCTTGGAACATCTCCAGCATCAGCTCAGGATCGGCGTGGTGGAAGAAGCTGTGGATCTCATCTCACATCGTATATCTTCCCAAACACAAACAAGTAGGTAAGGCACCCTTTCTTCAGCCTCTCGAGCTGATACAGCCACAATACGTGAAGCCGCTCGAGGACGTTGCTAGAGTTTATATCCTCCGACAGGCTCTCCTCACAGCAGTCCTTGATGTCACTGATGCCACACTTATTCGCTGCAGCAAGCAGTGACAGGCGGTGCTTGCAGAACTGGTCTTGCTTTATGGTCCTGTAGATGAGGCCAAGCAATGCTGAGCAGGACTCGAGGCACATGTCATTGATGCTGATCATGGACGATTCCTTTTCCTTGATATCATGCACGAACATGCTCTCAAAGATGGGAGATCATGCTCAAGGATAGCCTTATGGACCTTGAGGACACCATCAGTCGTGTTGATGGTGACGTCCACATGGATAGATAGACTCCGTGAGCATGCGGGAAAGACATCTGAGAGGACTCTTACTAGCAATGTTCTGCCCCATGCCTTCATTTGGCCAAATTGATGATGATGATTCAGTAGCCTGTGAGCACATTCGAAAATGTTAGCACATTTATTAGCACCAGGCAATGTTCTAACAGTAGGACTCCTGATGATGAATCTTGCAAGTCATGGAAGTTTCTGCATAGAGGAGCCTATATAATGTTCTACAGTGATCTGAATAAAACTGGGGGGGGGGGGGGGTTACTTGCAATCACATCAGCTTGCCACACAAAGTCATCGCTGCTTCGGAGAAGATGCTCCAGCACTGTCAGAAAAAAGGGTAAGAATCTAAGAACAGTGATGTTCACAGCGCCTGAGAGAATTATCAGCAAAGTTCACCCAAGTCTTTACACCACCAGCAAGGAGACCAGAGAATAATAACAGAAATGAATGGCAGACATGTCGCAATGAAACCCATCAGGCTAGGCTCTTAAATGCTGGATAGCATCAAGGTATGAACAATTGAACAGTCCTTTTTTCTTTTCAGAAACTCAGGGGGAGAGTCTCCCCAACTTTTTCATTGATAACAAAAAACAGTCCGTCAAATAGAAGTTGGAATTAGAGACTTGCGGGAATCTGGCCAGGCTAGGAGAGTAGGAAGGCCTGCCAGACAGATGGAATATGAACACTTCATTCATATTTATGAAGGATGCAACTATGCAAGTGCAACCAACACCAAAATATAATCACCATATTTTCTGGGTTATGAGCTGCCTCAAGATTCCACATACTCAATACTCCTTCACAATGACACAATCACAGTACGCATTTCTTATTCTTCACGAAGTAGCAGAACAAAGCTGTTTACTGGATCAGTGAGCTTCAAATTACTTTCTGACTAGCAATTATTTAGAGCCTCGGAATGTTCCCCCCCAAAGTAAATTTGAAGAGCGTCCTCATCTGACTATACTTTCAGCTTCTCCGAATTGGCTTATTCTCGGTAGTTCTTAAGGTTCACATGACATTATTAAGTGAGATTCACTGGGCAGAGATGACAGTGGATAACAAAAATTATCTTGAAACCTACATTTTCTATCTACTTGTTGCCTAAAGGAATTTCATGACCGGAATTAGAATATGACCGCTCTAGTCAAAACAGCCGTCATCAAAACGATGAGCTAATCAAGCAAATATTGCTGTGTACCCTAAAGATGGGCACTCACTCTACGGATTACTAGTATACCGATACAAGAACCGCACTGCTGAGCTACAAATGCAGCAGCAAGCAAAGGTTCAACCTTTACCCATCAGAACTGATGCGGTGAACAGCTCAGTTATCCAGCCAGCTAAGAAGCATACCAGGGGAGACGCAGGAGCGGCGTGGCGGGCCGGCCCAAGAGACACGCGGCACGACGAGCGGTGGCTGCTCCTTGGCCAGTCGGCCGGGCTCCGGGAAGAGCCGCACGTATATGGAATGGCTCTTCTCCACCGACAGGTACCTAGAGTAATTTTCACTACGAATGAGAAAGAATTGACAGCAACCAGAGCTGGGTGAGTCTAATCAAAGTGTTACGACATCAAGATTTCCAACCTAGTGGCACCCAAAACCTTTGGAATTGCACGGATTTGTAGCGAATGGGCGGGGATTTGGTGGGACTATGGCACGGGGCTTGGAAAGGTGGGAGCTTGGAGGGGATGAACTCGGTGGGTGAAGTGATGGATCGATAGTAGTGTGCAGGCAGTTACCAATTCCAGATGCCAAGCTTGAAGGGGTCGGAGCGGCGGTGGGAGCAGGGGCCGAAGGTGTCGATGCGCCAGGCGGGAGATGGTCTCCACGCCGGAGTCCGGCCTGCACAGGCCACCGCCGCTCATCGTGGCGTCGCCGAACGGCAAAGGGGTGCCGTGCCGCCCAGCGAGTGTCAGCACTCAGAAGGGTGAGGACTGACGATGCCTCGGTGCATCTTTTGGCCTGGCCCTCATCGACTCGGAATCGGATAGGCACGCTACCTGATGCTGATGCTGATGCTGATGCTGAACTCTCTCTCTCTCTCTCTCTCATGACATGGTTTCTTTATCACCTCCCCAATCTTGTTGTAACGAAAACGTCTTAGAACTAAAAGAAGAAGATCGTATTAAAATGCTGATTTTCAGAAGGACGAGCTTCCCTAACCAACTTGAAGCTTCCGTGCCTAAATATGTATCCCTTATATATATAGGTCACCTTATTTAATGTATTAGCCAATTTAAACTTGTCGAAACAGTCTCCATACATCTATATTTTTATCAGAAAAATTCATTATTTCTTTATCAGAAAAATTCATTCCGAGACCAAAAATCCAATAACAGAAAAATCCCTATTTCTCAATGAAAAAACTCATTCCAAGACTGAAAAACCAACTATCAGAAAGTCACCATCCCTAAAACCAGAAAAAAAAACCATTCTGAGACGAAAAAACTTCTCCTGGCCATAAAAATAGTGTAGTTCATAAAAAAAAATTTACGGTTGTGAACATGGATTTGCTTGGTTTGGTGGCCAACATGCTAAATAACTTATTTAGTGTGTTGGGTATTAAATAGGAGTTCTCTTTATGACAGTGAAAGAAATAGAGACTCTCCATACATCTATGTCTACTTGTATTTTTGTATTTGCATCTACTATGTTGATCGTGAGAGACGGAGATGAAAATATCCTAACAGAAAATATCCTAACAGCAACGTGCATATATATTTCAAACTCAAATTCAAGCTATACTAGCTAAATGCCCATGTGTTTTGCAACGAAAATATAAATATTAAAGATGGTAACATCAAGAATAAACTCAATGTATGGAGATGTGGATGAGTCATGGGAGTGTCACCGAATAAATACGTCGGGAGTGATATCATAGTTTTATTTTAGATGTGATCTGAAAAAAAAAGATGAGATTATCTGTTAATTTTTCTCCTAATTTATTCATTTATTTTCATCATTAGTAAAATGAGTCACATATACATAGCCATTAACGAGGTGGATAAGCTGAAGGACAAAGATAGATGATAAAAGTGGATAAATTATTCGAATTTTAAAAAAAATTATTAGATTGAAGAAGAGTATGGGAAGATGTGACGCGAGAACAACTCATGTTTTAAATAATAGAGATATATAATTGCTCTTGTTGGCCGAAATCTTGCAGAAATCCAAATACCCGTGTGGCTCACTTTTAGTTCAAAGTCTGAAGTGCTAACCACTACACACCATGGAACCAATCCACCATTAGCATCAATAAACTACCTATACTAGGTAACTCTGGTACTTTAAGTATGCACTATATCAAACATATAAGGCAAACACTGGATGAAATATGTGATGGAATAAAGGTAGCATCATGCTTATATAGCCAAGAGAAACATCATGCTATGCATGCATCGCCAGGAACAACATTACAAAAGATGAATAGTCAGTAAGTGATGTGATATGAAGGAGCACTGGATATAGCAAATTAATGTGACATGAATGAACACTGGATGCTGTAGGTTCATCAATATGCACTGGCGTGAACACATGAGGCTTCTTTGTCGTCTGGTTATTGTTTTCTTCTCCGTCTGACACGCTATCAAGAATTAGTGACATTAGTATGTACTGCGTTAGTTGTGCCTCCTGTGCATGCATAATATTATATTGCATCATTAAATCCTCTCATGGATGCAAGCTGTGCAAGGCTGCTAAGTCCTCCTTCACGCTCTCTCTCCTTTGTCTGTTCTCACGTACACTAATATTATAAGGAGTCTAACGTGGCTATGCTCGGAGTGATATGGAGCATTGGATATAGCAAATTAATGTGACATGAAGTAACACAGGATGCGACAGGTTCATGAATACTCACTGTCTTGAGCAGTAGCTTCATCAATGTGCATTGGTATGTGCGTGAACACATGAGGCTTCTTTGTTGTCTGGTTATTGTTCCTTCATGTCAAACGATCACTTACTGACTATTCATCTTTTGTAATATTATGTATGAAATGGAACACTGTCTCGGACATGAAGAAACACTGAATATCGCTAAGCATTTAGAATGACCTTCATCTAGACTATCCAAAAGATACCAAACGAAGAAACTAAAATAGACTAACGTGGATACGCTCGGAGGCCGCTGAGACGGTGGGGACTAATACTTCTAATATTTGATTTGCCAAAGCTACAAAAATGGGCCCAAATTCTCATGTAAAACCAAGCCCATGATTGGTAATAATGTGGTCCAGCATGGTCTTCAGCCCAACATGCTTTTACTTTGAAAAGGTAATGTGTGAATTAAGCAGTTAATTCTATCAAAAGCCATAAGTAAATTTTGTGATATAGCAATATATATATAGGATAAATTATATATATATATATATATTCCTATATATATATGCTTCCTATATATATTCTAGAGAGGAAGGATAAACTATAATTTGGTGATGGCCTCTCCGAATAATTTCTTGTTATAATAATTACATCGATCCTACAAGTTGTGAGTGAAGGTGCCCATACAAATTTCTTAGGATCAACGTTCTTGCTAATTTTCTTCTTTTTAGCTGATTACCTTTGATTAATTATTCCAGTGCTGAGAAAATCATGATCATTATCCACTTGATATATCTCCATAAAATTAAATGTAGTGCGGACTTGTTTGTTTATTTGCTGCATGCTGAAACGATGGACGCATGCATCGGTACTATAAATAAATTCTATGCAAATCAACGGGACACATATATACAGTTATATATTTAAGCAAGTACAAGTACATATATGGATCACAAAAAGATCGAAATCGATCATTACGTGAACGACCGTGTTATCATTGCAGTGCTAGTGGAAGACGCTGTCGATCGATCGGCTTCAATTTGTTGATTCGTAGTGAAGACTTCAACTATGTTATATTTATTTTTAGCCTGAAACAAAAGTAACGACCATGGATGGATATATATACGTAACAACAAGTGCGATTTGTATCTATCATATGTCCTGTCCAATTTTATTATCCACACGTTTTTGTATTAATATCCCATATGACATTTTTGTGCTCACAAATTGAGCCGCATGAGTCACTTCAATTAATCAAATATGGTATATGAAAAATTAAACTAGAATACATATGAGACATGAAAAAGAATCACATCATCCGAAATATAACGGGAAATCATTTTTTTCCTGTACAGATCGAAACAAGTCGATAACAAGGGGGGAAATCGATAGTTTTGATATTGTGAATACAAGTTAATGTAGAAATCAAGATCTCAACTAAATTAATGCTAGCTGAATCAGTTCCGAATCTCGATCGGTAGTGAAATGATCAATACACTCTACAAAATAGCTAGTCATCGTTAATACATATAATGAATCATGAATCCTGATGGATCAGATACATATTCAGATGTCATTGTTTTTAGAGCAAGAAGGAGAAGACGGATGCTGATGGAAATTGAGCTGTGTGGACGGCAGCAGGCTGCTCAACAGGTTCCAATCGACGGCGGACGACGACTCCGCCGCGGAGGCTTGATCATAGCTCTGGCCACCGTCGACGCCGGCTGGGCTCTGGAGCGGCGGCATGTCGGAGATGAACTGCACCTGCAGCTTGGACTCGGCCAAGCTGTGATCGTTCGGCGCCGGTGGTGCAGCTGCGGTGCTGCTCATGTTGGCGTAGTAGTAGCTGCTGGGCATGTTGGCGTAGCCGGCGGGATAGCTGCCGGCGTAGCAGCTGTGTCTCTGCTGTTGGCTGGGCATCGGCTTCTGGAACGCGCGGCACACCACCCACCCTTCCTCCTGCACGGGCGCGTGCTCGTTGGATTGGAGGCGGTACTCGTGGATGATCCAGTCGGTCTTCCTGCTGTTGGGCGTGCGGCCGCGGTAGAAGACGAGCGTCTTCCTCATCCCGATGACACTGACGGCGACCGACCTGGAGGAGAGGACGGGCTTGTCCCTGCCGGTGGCCTTCCAGAAGCCGGCGGCGGTGGCGCGGTTGGTGCGCGTGCTGCTGGGGTACTTGCGGTCCTTGTAGCTGAAGAGGTAATACTCCGTCGGCTCCTCCTCCTGCCCCCCGGTTCCGGCACTACCGCCGCCGTAGTAGCTGCACCTCTCTGTATGCATTATTATTGATCAAATTAAGAATCCATTCATGATTCGCGCATGCATGATCGATCGATCCAGTGCTACTGTGCTAGACGATGCATGATCGATATATAAAATTATAGATTCGACGAGTAACCTTGGAGATCCCATGGCTCGATCCTGTAGAGATCCACCTCGCGGATGATGTCGAGGTCGATCTTCTGGGAGGCCACCTTCCTGGCGAGGTAGTACCCTACCAGCTCCTCCTCCGTCGGGTGGAACCTGAACCCTGGGGGTACGCATGGTGCCTGATGCTGCTCATCCATTGCTACGTAGTGGAGTACCTTGTAGGCCTAGGCGCCTGCCTAGCTGATGATCGATCGATGACGATGACGATGACGATCAACACGCATGCATGCAAATTAAAAGATCTGGCCGGCCGGCTAGCTGGAGGGGCCAGAGGAAGATGAAACGCTGCTTGAAATATAGAGCTAGCAGCAGGGAAAGAAGCAAAGAACAAGGTAGACCTAATCAGTAGTTGCGCCATACTTATAGCCGTACCTATATCATCACATCACATATGATATTGGTATCATCTCGATCGGATAGGAGGAAAAGAGGTGCCTACCATACCTACTAGTTAGTGTTTTAATCTGATTACAGACGACAGAGTACAGACATATGCCTGAAATTAAGTACAGTGATCGATCGATCGATCCATCTCTCAGCTAGCTAGCTTGTGGCATACCAAAGTAGCTAGGAACGAAGAATATCTAAGATCAACATGGAAATTAAGATGCAAAAGGGTACCGTATGGCGGCTAGCTAGTTTGTGGAGGGTACGTGCAGTGTGTGAATTGAAGAATCGAAGCTAGCTTTTCTGGAACGGAAGGTAGATCTAGTATATCCATGTTCCTTGGAGTGCACTTCAATTCAGGCCAGGCAAATCTCACTCACTCTCGCATCCGCTAGCTGTCATATATACATCTAGGCTCTAGCACCTATCATACTACTGGTAGTACTGGTACATATACATATACATATACACACATACATACACTACCGGAGACGGCTTCTTTGCCGAGTGTCCCAGACTTTGCCGCGTGCTTTTTATCGGGCACTCGGCAAAGAGGCTATTTGCCGAGTGCCAGAGAGAAAGAACTCGGCAAACATCTGGCACTCGGCAAAGAGGCTCTTTGCCGAGTGTCATTTTTTGACACTCGGCAAACCCTATTTTTTCACTTTTGAGCAAGTTCGTGGAGGCTATTTGCCGAGTGCCAGAGAGAAAGAACTCGGCAAAGAGGCAATTTGCCGAGTGTCATTTTTTGACACTCGGCAAACCCTATTTTTTCACTTTTGAGCAAGTTCGTGGAGGCTATTTGCCGAGTGCCAGAGAGAAAGAACTCGGCAAAGAGGCTCCTTTGCCGAGTGTCATTTTTTGACACTCGGCAAACCCTAATTGTTTTTTCACTTTTGACCTCCAAACTTTTTCTGCAGTCCTCATACAATACCTGGTACTCCATATTCCAATGTGGCACATTTCTCGGACTTTTTCTATATTTCTTTAATTTATTTCAATTAATTGAATTTTCTTGGATAATTCAAATTATAACTGCTAGTCATTCGAATAATGAAAAAAAATGAATGGAAAAATGATATTCATGTTATTTAGTATAATGTGAGGCCGTATCCAGGAACAGACCACAAATTGCGAACATCTTGTTCACGAAACATGACCACGAACTTGCGGGCGAGTTGTTTTTAAATTGTATAAAAAGCAAACGAAGTCCGAAAATCATGAAACTTGTCAAGATGTAATGATATCATATGTGGAGGCTGTGATAAAAATTTGAGAAGGTTTTGCACAAGTTATCACGTACGATGCTTGTAACCGTTGCAAACCAAAAAAGTTTATCCAGGTTTCTTCGGAGATTCTTCGGTTTGCAAGCATCGTACGTGACAACTTGCGCAAAACCTTCTCAAATTTTTATCACAGCCTTCACATATGATATCATTACATCTTGACAAGTTTCATGATTTTCGGACTTCGTTTGCTTTTTATACAATTTAAAAACAACTCGCCCGCAAGTTCGTGGTCATGTTTCGTGAACAAGATGTTCGCAATTTGTGGTCTGTTCCTGGATACGGCCTCACATTATACTAAATAACATGAATATCATTTTTCCATTCATTTTTTTCATTATTCGAATGACTATCAGTTATAATTTGAATTATCCAAGAAAATTCAATTAATTGAAATAAATTAAAGAAATATAGAAAAAGTCCGATAAATGTGCCACATTGGAACATGGAGTACCAGGTATTGTATGAGGTCTGCAGAAAAAGTTTGGAGGTCAAAAGTGAAAAAACAATTAGGGTTTGCCGAGTGTCAAAAAATGACACTCGGCAACGGAGCCTCTTTGCCGAGTGCCAGGACGTCTGGCACTCGGCAAAGAATTTCAATTTTTTTTTAAAAAACCCCTCTTTGCCGAGGGCCAGATCGGGGGCACTCGGCAAAGATTTTTAATTTTTTTTAAAGAAAACCCCTCTTTGCCGAGTGCCAGATCGGGGGCACTCGGCAAAGGGGGGATTTAACCCCCGGCCGGCCCACGCACCGCACACACGTAAAACCTCCCCGCCGCCGCCCGCGCCCGCGCCAGTCGTCCCCGCCCCCGCGCCCGCGCCGCCCCCGCGCCCGCGACTGCCCGCGCCCGCGCCGGCCGCTCCCGCCCGCGCCCGCCCGCCCGCGGCCGCGCCCACCTGCGCCCGCCCGCGGCCGCGCCCGCCCGCGCCCGCGCCGGCCGCGCCCGCCTGCCGCCGCGCCCGCCCGCGCCCTCCCGCGCCCTCCCGCGCCCGCCCGCGCCCGCGCCCGCCCGCGCCCGCGCCCGCGCCAGCCGCCCCCGGTCCAGCGCCGCCCGCGCCAGCGCCGCCCGCGCCAGCGCCGCCGGAGCAGGAGGAGAAAGAGAGGAGGAGGAGGAAGAAGGAGGAAGGAGGAAGAAGGAGGAGGAGGAGGAGGAGGAGGAGAAAGAGAGGAGGAGGAGGAGAGGAGGAAGAAGGAGGAAGAGAAGGAGGAGGAGGAAGAAGGAGGAAGGAGGAAGAAGAAGGAGGAGGAGGAGGAGGCGCCCCGGCCACCGTTGCCACGTCCCCGACGCCTTGTCCACCGGCGCCCTGACCCCTTCACCACCGCTGCCCTACGACGCCCACTAGGTATGCCATCCGTCGTCGTCGTCGTAGTATTACTAGCAGTTGCAGTATTTGTAGTGATGGTATTACTTGTGCATGTCGGCCATCGTGCCGTTCATATATATGTGCATGTCGGCCATCGTGCCGTTGGTTTTCTTGCAGGTTTTGGAAACCTCACCGTGCAGGGGAGGTGCTGCCGAAATTTTGTATTGACAGTTTTATGTTTCTTTTTTTGCAGAGGAGCCAGTCGGAGCGGCGCCTCGCCACTGCACCGACCCGCCACGGCCCCGCTAGCCTGACTCCACCGCCACCCTAGGTATAACCCCTCTTTCCGTATCATGGTCGTAGATCACGTAACCCAGTTAGGCGTCTCCCGTTCGAAAGAGATACGGTTGGAAATATGCAGATACTTCCATATCTAAATCCGTATCTGTTTCGAATTGTCCACGTTTTTTGGACAGCCCGCGGATGCGTAGGTGGGGTTAGTTTCCATGGTCTGCTCCGATCCGAGACAGAGTTTCGGCATCATCTCCCTGTTGTTCTCCGGATACACACTCTCCCTAGCAGGACGTGTATTTGGAGAACAGCGGGGAGGTGCTGCCGAAATTCTGTCTCGAATAGGAGTAGAGCATGGAAACTAACCTCATCTACGGATCCTCGCGTGGGATTAGGACCTATCCTCACCTATTAGATAGTAGGAACGTCGTGTAGATGCAATTGATGTTTATATTACTCGCCGCTATATATGTTAGAGGATGGAGGACCGTGAGTGGATGTACACGGGCCGCGCAAGTCAGGGTCAGGTCACCAATGAATGGATCGACAAGACCGATGCTTTCTTGGAACGGGCATTTGGCGTGGCTGCTAAAGGAGCGAGTAAAATTTGCTGTCCCTGCAGCAGATGTGCAAACAGGAAAAGACAAACGAAGAAGGTCATGGGGGAACATCTTTGGAAGAATGGATTTACGGCGGACTATACCCGGTGGGTCTACCATGGTGAAGCCGATCGTATGAGAGAGGAGGTGGTGAGACCACGCGTCGAGGATTATGATGCTGATGCCGGGGTAGCAAACATGTTAAAAGACTATCACGAGGCACAGTTCGCTGAAGGATGTACGGAGGAGGAGCCAGAGGCAACCGCAAAGGCGTTCTACGATATGTTTGCCGCGGCACAAAAACCCCTTCACAGTCAGACAAAGGTTTCTCAACTGGATGCCATTGGACGCATAATGGCTTTAAAGTCCCAGTATAGCCTGAGTCGAGACGCCTTCGATGGTATGTTGACAGTTATTGGCAGCCTGCTTCCGGAGGGTCACCTTCTGCCAAAGAGCATGCACGAGTCACAGAAACTCCTTCGTGCACTTAAGATGCCGTATGAGCAGATACATGCTTGCCCGAAGGGGTGCGTCCTATTTAGGAAAGAATACGTGGAAGCAAAGTACTGTCCAAAGTGTAAATCATCTAGGTTCCTGGAGGTAGATTCTGGTGATGGCCAGAAGAGGCAGCTTGACATTCCCGTGACAATCCTACGGCACCTTCCGTTCATACCGAGGATCCAACGGCTATACATGACCGAGGAATCCGCGAAACAGATGACATGGCACAAAAATGGCAAACGATACAATCCTGACAGGATGGTACATGCATCCGATGGTGAAGCATGGACCCACTTTGATGGCATTCATCATGAGAAAGCTAAAGAGGCTCGTAATGTACGTGTTGCGTTGGCAACAGATGGGTTCAATCCTTATGGAATGATGGCTGCCCCATACACATGTTGGCCCGTGTTCGTTATCCCCCTCAATCTCCCCCCCCGGCATATGCTTTCAATGACAGAACGTATTCTTGTCGTTGATAATTCCTGGACACCCGGGGAATAATATGGGTGTGTTCATGGAGCCAGTGATTGATGAATTGGTCCGTGCTTGGGAGGAAGGGGTATGGACATATGACCGAGCTACAAAGAAAAACTTCAAAATGCATGTTTGATACCACTACTCCATGCATGACTTCCTGGCGTATGGGATATTCTGCGCCTGGTGTGTTCACGGGAAGTTCCCATGCCCAGTATGCAAGGAAGGTCTGAGGTTCATTTGGTTGCAGAAGGGTGGCAAGTATTCATCGTTCGACAAACATCGGCAATTCCTCCCTCTTGACCATGCATTCAGACGAGACATCAAGAACTTTACGAAAGGTGTCGTAGTGACAGACCCTGCACCACCGATAATGACTGGTGCCACGGTTCGTGAACAGATAGATGGTCTCGAGGTCAATCCAGAAGGTGGTTTTGTGGGATATGGTGAGCAACATATGTGGACTCATAAGTCGGGCTTGACTCGGCTCCCCTATTTTGATGACCTTCTCCTTCCACACAACATTGATGTAATGCACACTGAAAAGAATGTTGCCGAGGCACTTTGGGCAACAATCATGGACATTCCTGACAAGTCAAAGGACAACGTTAAGGCTAGAGTGGATCTAGCAACGATATGCGATAGACCAAACCAACATATGAAGCCTCCTAGTCGCGGCAAGACATGGAGAAGGCCTAAGGCCGATTTTGTCTTGAGCAAGCCCCAAAGGAGGGAAGTACTAGAATGGATCCAGACGTTAATGTTCCCTGATGGGTATGCAGCTAATCTGAGGAGGGGAGTGAACTTATCTACTATGCGAGTCTTAGGGATGAAGAGTCATGACTACCACATATGGATTGAGCGGCTTCTTCCGGCGATGGTTCGAGGCTATGTCCCTGAGCATGTCTGGCTAGTGCTGGCAGAGTTGAGCTATTTCTTTCGCCAGCTTTGTGCCAAGGAGTTATCTCGGACCGTGATTGCTGACTTGGAAAGAATGGCACCTGTGTTGCTCTGTAAGTTGGAGAAGATCTTTCCACCCGGCTTCTTCAATCCGATGCAGCATTTGATTTTGCACCTCCCGTACGAGGCACGAATGGGGGACAAGTGGTGCTCACGCGAGTGGGAGGAGACGCATAACTTGTGCCGGGAGCGGCGTTTGATGATGCCAGGTGTAGCACACCATCAAGGCAGCCGCAACCTCAGCGGATACGCACAAACATGGGTACACGAATTCATTTATTTATTCTAACGCTCAATTCTGCATGATTTCTAATCATCTTGCTGTTTTTCTCGCAGTCGACGTCACATGGTGGCCAGCCTTGCTCCATCTTCAAGGCATTTGCTATGGCCCACAAGGGCAAGGCGACGTCCGACGTCGACTACAACCCGGAGGACGGGCCCGAGGCGTACAGCAATGCGACTGTCCACAACCGCCTTAGTGAGTACACATCGATGGCAAGGGAGGTCCATAGGCCAGAGTACGATCCGAGCACCGAGGACCTTGATGGAGAAGTCGTCATGAGGGTGGGAGGAGGCAAGAAGCATGGGCGATACTGGATTGGCGACGGCGCAATCGACTCGGCCGCTACTCCCAGTCTCTCCCAGATTCGAGCAAGCAGCACGAGCACGAGCCCGGCCATACGACCTCGGAAGGACACTTCACACCACCGGGTGGAGGCACTCGAGGTTATTCCTGGTTTATTCGTCGTTCATTGGTTTTTTCATACCTTTCCTTTGCATTATTGTAACATTAGGGTGAATATATTGTAGGCCCAGCTGGAACAAGAGAGGAGGATACAGGAGCAAATGCAGGCGACGATGGAGGCCGAGCAGCGGAGGATGGTGGAGATTCTTCAGTACATGCAAAGTATTGGCGCCGCTACGGGTGTGGCTCCGCCACCTTCGCTATTCGCTCCACCTCCACCTCCACCTCCACCTCCTCACTATTCTACTCCTGTGAGTATAAATGTTTTAGTTTGTATGTTCATGCTTACGGTCAAACCTAGTGGAGTATGAAAGTTTTATTCATGTATGGTATATATTTATCTTGTCTCACACATGCAATCTCTTCTCCTTTGTGCAGAATCAATCGGCGGCATCGAACGATCCTCATGCTTCAGCGAATCATTCACCAAATCAGTTTCATTGACCATCTTGGTGATGATACTTGTGGTTGTTAATGGTACTTCTATTTGCAATTATGGTTGTAGATGATGGAACACTTGGATTACTTGTGAACTTATTTGTGATATATTGTGAGACATGTGATGTTTGTGATATATATGTGGTGTTGGTGATATATATGTGCTGTTGATGATATATATGTGATGTTGGTGATGTTTGTTATATATATATCTGTTTGTTTGGATGGGATGTCAAAAACAAATAAAAAAGGCTGTTGTCAGTCACTTTGCCGAGTGCAATGGCCATTACACTCGGCAAATTGACAACATGCTTTGCCGAGAGCCACGGTCCAGGCACTCGGCAAAGATGGCCTGTTTGCCGAGTGTCCTCTAGGTGGCACTCGGCACAGACGCCACCTTTGCCGAGTGTTTGATTCACTGGCGCTCGGCAAAGAGGAAGCCTTTGCCGAGTGTCAGATTAGCACTCGGCAAAGCCTTTGCCGAGTGCCCGATAAAATGCACTCGGCAAAGAGGTCTTTGCCGACAAATTTTTTACCGAGCGCCCTTTGCCGAGTGTAGCACTCGGCAAAGCCTTTGCCGAGTGTATATCGTCCTTTGCCGAGTGCCTGAGGCACTCGGCAAAGAAGCTGTCTCCGGTAGTGATACATTATATATATATATATATATATATATATATATATATATATATATATATATATATATATATATATATATATATATATATATATATATATATATATATATATAGGACACCTATTCTATACTCCTAGGAGTATGTACTCCCACATGCAATATACCATCTAAACAAACACTTTATACTCTTTTATCATTTTTAGTATACTCTAATACTAATTCTAAGATACTCCAATATGAGTTGTATGAAAAAAAATTCAATGTTAGCGTTTCATTTTTGCTATATACTCTTTTTTATACATAAAAGAAATATATACGCAAATTAAGATAAAAATCATGGAATTTCATAAAAATTTTCGTGGGATTTGTATTGTAGTATCTTATAATTACTAATGAAGTATATTTAAAGTGATAAAGAAATATAACACACGTGTAAAAGTGGTATATGAGAGATGGGAGTACATACACCCATGAGTACATACTAGTTTTCATATATATATATATATATATGGCATGCATGCATGCATGCATGCATGCATGCTCAGTATGTACAACTCGACCAGATCATGCACAATGAAGGAACGAATTAATCCAACTTAATTATTCTAAGACGATTCAAATAATAGCAGAATATATACAACCTAGCTAATGCATACTACGTACTCCCTCCGATTACAAATGTAGGTCGTTTTAGACTTGTGCACAAAGATTAAGAAAGTAGATCAAATGACATTGTTGCCCTTCATTTATTCTGCATTGAAAAAGATAACTTATTCATTTGTGAGAGTGATAGCATTTATTAAACAAGGGTAAGACGGGAACAAAAGAGAAAAAAATACATAAAAATTTGAGAATGACTTATATTTAGAGAATAGTTAAGGAGGCTAAAACGATCTACATTTACAACCGGAGGGAGTATATATATATATATATATATATATATATATATATATATATATATATATTTACAAACTTAATTAACAATTAGGTGGGCACTCACCAATAGATCGATTCAGGACACAGGAGATCTATAGCAGAGCAGGTAAGGAATACGTAGTATGGCTATATATGGCCTTTGCTCTTGATGATCGAGGTACGTACGTATACATCAGAAGGACCGTCGATCAATGCCAACCAGTGAGCTAGGTAAGTTGTATATGGGAGCTTTGCAATTGGTCACCTATTTATAGATGGACCGCGCATTCCGTAAGAAATCAACAAAAATGTGACACGGCATTAGTGACGGCTGCTCATTACGCGTCACTAATGTCCTATTAGTGATGGGTCTTATGAGGACGCACCACTAATAACAACTCCGGGTCAGACCCATCACTAATGACAGATCATTAGTGACAGGTGAGAAAATCACCCGTCATTAATGATAACAGTGACAGGTCACTTGACAAGTAGTCATTAGTATGATCAGAGCTGCTCAGGAACCAGCACTCCAACATCCTGGGCTAGCCTTTGGGCCGGCTCTTTGGGCTAGCCTTGCCCTGTATCCGGCCCCTGGCCCATGGCCTGTCCGGGCGAGATAAAATGGCGGTGGCTAAGGTTTCCCGAACCATTACCCTAGCCGCCCCTCATTCATTGTCTCTCCTCTTTTTCTCTCTTTCTCGTGGTGCTTGGAGAAGATGGCCGCAATGGCATGGTCTGAAGGCGGTCACCACTCATCGGCGTGCCTCGCCGGGGAGGAGGGAGCTTGGGGGTGTCGGCCACATGCGACGTGGGGCCAGCCATCGCGTGTGAGGGAAGCCATGGTTTGGGTCAACGCACACCTAGATCCGGCCGATTTGGGGGTCATTCTATCACTGGCTACCTCGATGTCGACACAGAGGAGGAAGAAGGCATCGGGGCTGCAATGGAGGAGCTCGGTGGCGGCCTCCTCGTATGCCCGCTTGAGCCCTTACACCCACCCGAGCACTGCGCTGGGGGCTCATGTCGGCTACCGCCGCAGTAGCAGAGGAGGCAGTGCAAACTCTGCACGGAGTCGAGCACCGCGAAGGCGATGAGGAGGTGTGTGCACGGGGTGGGGCCGTCGCCGACGAGGAAGGAGATGCGGGCGTTGGTAGCAACTTGTGCGGCACGGAGTGGCGGTGTGCGATGGAGGCGCATGGGGCCTTGCGGCGGCCCCCGCGTGGAAGTGCTCATGAACAAGGGAGTCTCCCCGTCTAGTGGCGGGCCCCCTAGATCGGGTCTGGGAGGTTCGCCGCTGAGCTCGCTATGTGTCCCCGACCTT
Organism: Phragmites australis; assembly: GCF_958298935.1. Lineage (NCBI taxonomy): Eukaryota > Viridiplantae > Streptophyta > Magnoliopsida > Poales > Poaceae > Phragmites > Phragmites australis. The sequence goes on from NC_084936.1 coordinate 286,050, forward strand.
CTGGTAGCCAGAGGTGAAGGTGACGGAAGCCTCGCCAGCCCTCCGCATGTGAAGAAGGCCGGCGGATCTTGCTAGATCCATCGATCTATAGTGTGGATCTCAGCGGATCTAGGTCAGATCCATTGACATCTCATGTTCTGTGGCGCCGGCCTTCATGCCGTGCGCACGTGTGTGTCGTTGGCTCTGGCGGCGACGGTGTGGGTGAGGGCCTGGACAACGGAGCGCGGCTCGGGGAGACTAGAAGGAGCATGATGTTGGGGAAGGCGGACCGTGGGATCGAACACCGCTGAAGACAACGTAGAAGCATCCAGACTAGAGCAGTTTTTTTTTTACCAATACGAGAACGCACCCACGTTTAGATTGTAAGAGACTAGTTAAATGCCCGCGCATTGCAACGGGAGCCAAAAAAATTCACGGGATAATAAGTTGAAGCATTTACCAATCCAATTGTGTGGAGATTATGTGAGAAATCATCCTACAATGAGAGAATGTTCCATATTGAACACGTCTTTGTGTGCATATAACGAAAACATAATGTTCAAGCAACCTTAACAAAGAACAATAAAATCTTGCATATTGAACATGATGCTTCAAAGGAAGAAATAAAATTATTGCTCGGTAGTGTCCAATCAAAACCAAATCACTAAACAGTTCACATAATAAAGTATAGATGACCGGAAAGAAACACTAAATTGACCAACCTTTTAACTCTGCAGGTGTGCTTTGTTGCTCAATCAAACGCCAGCTGAGATTTCCGCAACATCGCGAGTTCTGCGCAAGAAACACAGAGCTGTAAGTTAGCTCCAAGCAGTTCCCATGACCTATCATGTTCTAGTAAAGATATCATGGAGCACAGATGGCTGAAACAAAGCTTCTCATTTGCAGTTACTTATGGGAAAAATAATGATCACCGGTTTGAAATCTCTAACCTCCAAGTGTATCACACATACACCAAAAAAAAAGAAGAGAAAAAACTTATCACACATATGGTTCATTTGACAAAGTCCAATCAAGAAGGCAAAATGAGGACTTGTAATTCCAGCCAAACTGAAATGCAAAATTGTGAACTTTTGATTGAACCAAATTCTTTTCTCAAAACCAGAACAGACAACACCAAGCTAAACCCATACTAGAATGGAAAACAATTGAACAGATTAGTTCATCATGGGCCAATTAACTGCACAACATTACAAGTCCAAGCACACCATGTTGTGCCTAGAACTATATGGCATTGAACATAATCTGGGTTCTATACTTCTATCATGTGTAGTAAGCACTGAGGGTAATTAAAATTGAATATAGAACAGGAAACCCTTTTAAAAAATGTTAACATACCACTGAGGTGGGCTTCTCGTTTCTAAAATCTGTACAAGTTTTGAGCAACTTCCTTGGGTTTCTTGTTAGCCATTTTCCCTTGCATTGCAGCAAGAGATACAGAGCCAATAGTTGTTCCAGTTTCAGTATCTGTGGGTTTTTTTCCTACCCTTGTGATGCACCACAACTGTCCATCCATCTTCTGCTGCGCGTGCCTCCCTTTCTTCCCTCTCCTGAAATAATAGACACTGCATCATTAATAATAGCGATCATAATCCCGGTCAGATTGAGAACTTGTTGACTCTTGCATTTTTTAAATTTGAACAGTGATATAGATGCTCACTAATGTTTTAAGATTACCTGTGCTACAAACACTTCTATGATGAGTGCTATTCTAGAATTGCTGATCTATGTGAACTGTCACCCATGAACCTTGTTGAATCTTCTGAAAGCTACTGTTGTTGTGTTTTTTGACCCCTAATTCCCTTCCATAAGTACTTGGAAATACCGATGCATTTAAGGGTTGTTGTGGAGACATAGAAGTACAGAACTCTCGCAAGCCCTACATGCTTTATGAAAAGAAACCATTTATCCTAAAAAAGCGAAAGCCATTTTAAACCCTATAGGATATATATCATCCAAACAACACAAATTAGTTAAGGCTGTAGTTCAGTGTTGAATTGGGATTGACAAAGTATCTTCCTTCCATGCATTGAATAATCCAGTGATTGAACAATCCACCGGAATCAAGACAACAATTATGTGCATAGAGTCCCCTTCACCAATTTGTCACTCACTTTTATTGGTTCTGAAAGTGAGTGATTACAACATTCACAAGAACCCAGTGCAACAAGGAGCATGTCAAAACCCACGTTCCATACCTTCAAACCATGGAACTTAACTTTACTATCTAACCCTAAAGTAGCCGCAACCTTTTCGTTCTAGAAAGAGAAATAGCAACAACCTTTGCAATCACAAAAAATATTTAGCTCCTCCTATGCATACCCTATTTGTCACTAATTATCACAGAGGTAAGGAACATCCGGTTTGTTAGCATAAATCTTGTCAAATCAGTCATCCCAGTGGGATTACACCTCACATCTGGGTTGAGATTGCAATAGAAGCTACACCTTGCACTTACAGAAAAGCTACAATAATTTGATCTACATCCGTAGGCACAGAACTCACAAATTGACTTATCAGCCTCTGAGATTAATTACTATACAACTGTAAGAACTAATAAATCCCATAAAAAATAACCTAATCTAACTGGGGCGTGAGGATTAATCGATCTATTCACCTCGTTGAGCTTGTTGAGCGAGGCCAAAGCGGTGGCCTGGCTCTGTTCCCTGGACTTCCCGAACACCCTGCCGAACATGCCCGACATGGCCGTTGGTCGCCTATTGCCTCCCACCGGATCGCCGCCCCACGATCGAACCGAATCTGCGAGAAGAAAGAAAGAATTGCGCAATACGATCGAACTGGATCCTGGCCTTGGCGCGGGGCAGCGTGTATTGCGCGATGTCAACGCGACATCGCCCGTCCGGTGGACGTACGGGTCGAGCTCGATCTCCAGCGCAGGCTCGTTCCCGCTGCCATCGCCGTCGTACAGGCAGAGCACAACACCACTGGCGCCCTTGCTATACACCGCGAAGTTGGCGGCTCCATCAAAGGACAGGGACAGGCCGAGCGGCGCGGGGTGGCCCCACCTGACGCCGGCCGGCACGCGGAAGCTCGTCCCGCGGTGCGTCTATATCTCCTCACCCGCCGTGTCGGCCAGCAGGAACGAGACGTGGAACGGCGTGCGGGCCCTGTTGTAGGACAGCTCTGCAGCGAGTGCGCCTCCCGCGGCGGGGGCCAGCGGGACGACCTCGCCAACGGAGCCCGCGGCACGGAGCACCAGACCACCCTCCCGCCCGCGGGTCGGGACCTCGACGGCGTACCGCCCACCGTCGCCCTCCTTCCCTGTGACGGTCACGACCACCACGCCGTCGTCGTCGGTCTGGAAGCGGTAGCGGCAAGAACGCGCCGCACGGGGGGCAAGGGGGCCGCGTCGCGCTGGCGGGCGGTGGGGTGGGAGGCTGCGCCAGGAGGCGGGCGGCGGGTCGGCGGCGCGGGGAGGGAAGAGGCCATTGGGGGTGGGAAAGCTGGGCTCGGCGGCGGGAAAGATAGAGAGGGGCGAGAGGGAGAAAGGGGAGGGCCGGATCGAGCGGCGGGGCGTGCGGACGAGCAAAGGAATGGCAGAGGAATCTTACGGAGGCAGAGGAATATTTTGGCAGGTCATACATGCATTACTGCTTTTTTAAGTAGGAGAGATTAGTATATGATTGGTGTTCATATCTTAGCTTATTAAGTAAAGGAGGAAAAATATGGGCTATTTCCTCTCTTTTTTGGGTTCTCAAGTGCTCATCGGTGACGGATATGGACTTGACCTGTCACTGATACATAGCTATTAGTGAGAGTTTGGACCTGACCCGCCACTAATAGCTATCCAGACTCGTCACTGATGTATAGTCATCAGTGATGAGTTTGGATACAGACCCGTCACTGATATATATCATTAGTGATTGGTGCATGCCCATCACTAATGTGTTCATATTAATGACGCGTTTAGAGTGACCGGAATTTTATCCGTCACTAAGGTAGGCGCCTCCTTCATCATCCGATCGTTGATGAGCGGCTATGATTAGATCTAGGCGTACCCCTTTTGTGAGTCAATAGGAAGCCGTCACGTGTCACATAATCCAAGTCAGCACTTATAGTCCACGTCAGCGTGCCACGTTGGCGTATTCGCCTATGTGGTGGTCCATGTTAGCGCACCCAAGCCCCGTCGGTGTGCTGACATCACCATGACGTAATAATTAGGATTTTCTAATTAAAAATTAATTTGATAATTCTCTTAATTAGGTAATTTTGCATTTAGATCCCTAGACTTGTCGCCTTCACAATAAAGCCCTTGTTTTTTACATTTAGCCCCATGTAGTTTTAGTTATTTACATATAGGTCCCTAAATTTTTACAAATAAGCCTTTAGACTTTTCTGTTTTACCAAATATTCCATGTTCTTTTACAGAAAGACCTTTGTAGATTAAAACCTTTATAACATTTTCGTCATAGCTCCGTTTTAGGCGATTCTTGCACTCACACGATCGTAGTAACGAGTACTTTCTGTTAGTAGGCTTTTTATAGTGCCTTACTGCTGTTTAGTGTATTGCTCTCAGATGTTTGTACTTACTTGTTTCCGGTGTTAGCGAATGCAATAGGAGACGAGCAGTTCGTGAACCTACAGGACCAGACATTTGAAGAGTTTGAGCAACCCACTGTTGAAGGCAAGTGTCTTTGATCATATTGACCCTATTGTAGGAAAGTGTGTCTTTTACTTTTAATTGCACGCTTGTCAATATGAATCACATTGCTAGGGTTTACTAGATTCTTTCATGATTATCCTTGTCGTTTGTGTTGTTGTTTGGGTGTCAAGGGTAGAAATGCTTAGTCATGCTGTCGAAATGGATGGTTTAAATGTTAATATGTTAAATGATCTATGCAACATCAACCGATTTGGGTAATTTTTTGTGGCAACATGGATCATAGGGATCTAGGCAAGTTAGTTTGGTTGGTATGGCTGCTATGTGTGTATTGGGAGATGTGCGAGTACCTACTTTAGATCCTAAAGATCGGTTCATGGATATGTAACCCGATATAACAGTGCAACCATGAGGCTTATGTGGGTACGGTCTGACCAATTAATTAGATATTCTCCTTATTCCGTACACACCAGTTGACTATTGAGTGGCATAAGAGGGGGACTCGACAGTGGATGGAATCCCTATTAGCGGTGAAACCTTAGTGGGTGTATACAGATTTGGAGGCATTTTGTAAAGACATTGTAGTGAGACCCCGACTTTACACCCCAGAAGTGTGAAGTAACAAGGGAATAATGACTCGTGGGTAAAGTATGCAACCTTTGCAGAGTGTAAAACAGATATATTAGCAGTACTCATGGTAAATCTTCATGATTAGAAGGGAATTTTGGATGATTGGTTTTGGTAATCGGGTGGTGGTAACCCGATGAGTTCGTAGCCGGATATGGAATATCTGGTGAGTTTGGTAGTCGGATAGAATCCGATGAGCTATTTCTCTTAATGTTGGTGTCATCACACATAGTAAATAGGACTGTTGTGTCCTTTTGAGTCCTGAGTTAGGATGGCATAGATGCAGTAAATCTGAGTCAAACCTTTCTTGTCTCAAACTTTTATGTCATACTTTCTCACACTTACGGAATACGATATGTACTCACACTTGCTATTTTCAATAATAAATATTGCTCAGTGTGAGAAGACTACGCGAAGATCAAGGAATTTGAAGACTATAATGAAGACTTCTTAGGTCGCGTTGTCCACAGTCAATTGTATGTGGTGTGACCTGAAATTTTTGTTGGGAGTTTCTTCTTGTTCTTCCTCTGGTGTTTAAAACTATGGTATTTATTTTAATGAAGTTGTTTTTAAGTGATATAATACTGTTTATCACTAATGACCTTATTACATATATGATGAAATTGATCTTAACATATATGTAGAATGTATCTAATTTGTTGTTTTAAAACTGGGCTGTGACATCACCATGCTCGGCAAGTGCAAGCAGCCGGAGAATTCTTCGCGGCCATGCTCGCCGTCCCCCAACCTCGAGTCCTACACGGCCCTTGTCTCCGCTCACAGCAGGAGCGGCCGCTTTCGAGAGGCGTTCTCCTTGCTTGATCGGATGAAGGACACCCCTGGCTGCCGGCCCGATGTCCAGACGTACTCGATTCTCACTCATCAAGTCCTGCTTGCACGCCTACGATTTCTAGAAGGTGATGTCTTTGCTGGCGGATATGGCACGCGCGGGTATCCATCACATATAATACTTTGATTGATGCTTATGGTAAAGCAGGAAGGTAATTGATAGCAAAAACCCGTGCTTTAATAATCTGAACGTACAATAAGCTAACTTCTTATATCTGCTAATAATTGCATTATGAAAATTTATGAGCTCTCAATTCTTAACAACGCACTAGATTTTCCTGAAATTTCTAGTTTAGTTACCACATTTCCTAGAATATACACTTATATGACAGCCAAAACATGAATGTTTAGTGCTACTGCCATCCATTTCATTTGTAGTCATCCAAATTTCTAGTTAGTGAAAAGATCTACTGAAGGTGCTAGGAAGAATGAATGATGTCTTGGTGTCGACCTCAAAACAAATACACAGGTCTATTGAGAGAGGGCAAAACACCGAGATGTGTACGATTTAAGTGCAGTTGGTGCAGTTCAGCACATGTAACCTACAGAAAACATCAGGATGTCGAATAGAAGTGGCCTCACAGGGATAGACGAGCAAAGTAAGGAGATGGGTTATAGGGATGTCCTTATTTTTTGATGCGTGGTTCTGAGGACCGTGCGTTTAACTAACTTGAACTCTCGTTATCGGGATGGCATAACAAGAGTTCGAGGAACGGAGCGGCAATTTCTAAAATCTTTAAGCTTTCAATTTTACTGCAGATGGATTGTAGGGATGGCATAACAGAAGGACAGAAGGACTCTGCCCTGGAGGGCTTCAATGTTGCGTTTAGGCAGTCTGTTCATGTTGGCTACAAGTGGGGCCTTGTTCGTGGGGTTACAGGGTAACGGTGGATTCTTATCTTGCCACGAATAGTTTTCTTGTATGGTCGTTCTCTTCTAATGTTCGCTTTAATTTGTTTTTTTTCTGTTTGTTGTCCTTCAAAGCAGTGCGCTAGCTACTCTTCCTGACAGCTTGAAAGAAAAACTGCTGCCCAATGTCCAGTGCAGAGGAAAATTACAGGATCTACACAACTCTGTGCAAGAAATTTCTGCAGACGACGCACTTCAGATGTTTCATGATAGCATTCGTCAGAATAATCATCCTTTAGGAGAACCACATGTAACTTCAGGAGAAGATGGAGCTGCAGATTCTAATAGGCTGAAAAACCTGTCGAAGGATCTTGCATTGTTGTTGCATGAATGCCTGGGTATTAAAGTACACTGTGTCAGTGATGGTCTGCTTCTACTACAAGTTCACAACGGGTTGGTGGTTGGATCAGCAAGATGAGCGTGGCGCTCTTTCAGTTTGTATCAGGTTGGTGGGAGCATCAAACCTTGTATCCGTTGTGACTTAGTGTTGGTTTTCAGTATTGATGCCATTTATTCCTGATAAGGCAATGCTTGATCTGTGTTGTCGTTTAATCCGTTGGAAGCATTTTCATGTTAAGCTTATTCATCAATGCCATTCAATCTTGATGAATGTCTCACCAGTCACCTGCTCTCTTGCTTGTTTCGTCCTAATAAATCAAAGTTACTATCCATATACGATCGCCATCTGAACCGGGAAACAAATGCGGTCAATCGCCATCTGAACCGGGGAACAAATGCGGTCAATAAGAGCTTTATTTATCTTTGTCTAAAGGAATACATCTAAACACTTGCAGGCAGTTTTGCGAGTCTCGTTCATCTATCATCCTCGGGCCATTGTTACCGGTGACCCAAATCTACATTAGAGCACTGCCTCACAGTATCATCGGGTTGTCAAAAAATCACTTGTACCATGGCCTAAAATTTGGTAAACCCAGTCTCATTAGGAAGAGCTCTGGACTTGAGTGTTGACGCAGGGGTTCAATTGGGAGTCGTGGAAGAAGAAAGGCGGGTGGCACAACTCCCTGAAGGGCCGGGGTGACGCACGTCTGGCTACGACCTGGACGCGGAGCTCAAGTCGCTCATCGCCGCCTTCCACGCCAGGGGCATCCAGTGCATGCGTCGCCGACGTCGCGATCAACCACCGGTGCGCCGACTACAATGACAGCCGCGGCATCTACTGCGTCTTCGAAGGCGGCACCACCGACATGATCTGCAGCGATGAGAGATATGTGATTACCAAGATAAGGATTGTTAGTATCAAACGGAGGGACCAGACCAGATAACTGAAACGAAGAAAACTGCACCAAATCAAGCATAATAATAGTTCAATAGAGGAGTTGCATTCACCAGAAATACTCCTGATGTGTATTTTCGTTTCTCCAGAAACAGTTGGGTCAATTTCATGCATCCATCTGAGCTGCATTCTTTTCTCTCTCAGAATACTGTAATATTGAAGGGCTGTGTCATTTAATTTATGTGATAGATCGTGATGCTCGTTTGATTTGCAAAATCCAAACAATCAAATCAGTGAAGGAGAGATGTACACCTGCAGAGCAGGCGATCCAAAACCTAGACATGATCACGGAAGAGGATCTCAACCGCAGACTGTGAAATCAAGAATCCCCTCTTGAAACACGTACGTGTCATTGCGAATGCTTGGGATCTAGCAGAAAGAGCAAGGGAAAGAGGTCGACGCGCTAATTGAATTGTGAGACGTAGCTAGCAAGAACGATCTAGCTAGATCTATATCTACTAGCTAGGTAGCTAGCCTACTATAACTAGTGTGTGGTCGCAGCTATATATTTGATCTGAGGTTCTGGTTTGCCGACCACATAGGCATCTCATTAATTTGACTATAGAAATCATCATCGGTGTCGAATTTTAACTGCGCAATCGACAGTAATAACTTAAAATTATAACTACCGGTCCTAATAACTGGTGCGTGCGCAAGGACATATGGAAATTTCACGTTGGGTATGCATGCATTCCTCCGTGGAACGGCCGGCCGGCTCGACTGGAGGCACTTACTTAGCTTATTCTTAAGGAAGTTGGCCTATGATTAAACTGAACGGTGGAGGCTTCAAGAACATTTTGCTAACTGAGACGATCGGGGAACAAGCATCATCTACTGTGTTGTTAGGATATGTATAGAATATATGTATAAAGTTAGTTATAGATAGACTTAGTTTAAGTTAGGTAGATAGAGATAGGGTTATAGTCGGATTTGTATTTACGAGTATAAATATTGGATATCATATGTGTAACTGCAGTATGATAAATAAATATTGAAAAAGGTGTATATAGTCATATCCGAGTATGTAGATAGATGGTTGAATCTTATTAAAAAACTTCATGTCTTAATATCATTGATTTTGTGTTTAACTTGACAATTTTAATTATACTTGGGCGTACTCTAACAAGCGGTATAACCATAAAAAAAAGATGAGCATGAAGGTAAAGGAGATTTTCTACACCATGCAAAGCTTGCACGGTCCGGGTAAGACGCGTGGGCGAGGTGGAGTACTGTGCGGCTGCAGGGTGCCGTGCGCGTACAGGAGGAGGTAGGCGGCCGGCTCGGGAATGCTCCCGTGTACTATATATACGTTGGCAGTCGGAGCTCGGCCTGGTGATCACGGGCCGGTGCAAGTCAAGCTGGCCTGGACTATCTATCCGCAAGTCACTGCCCACTCCAGCAACTCACCATCCTTTTTCCACTACTGAGAGACGTACGAATTAATCACAAGTTTTTCTCACTCTCGCTTTCTAGTCTCTGGCACACTACGTAGATAGATAGATAGATAGATAGATACATAATTACAAATCGAGCAATGTACCTAGAAAGTTCGGCCACGCAACACGCTAGATCGATCTATCGATCGATAGATACAGATCGATCGAGCAATGTACGTAGAAAGTTCGGCTACGCAACAACAAATGAAACCGATCAGACATACTTACGTATACATACACGTACGCGTCACGCAAATATATGATATGATGACAACCATGGAGTCATACATAGGGGCCGGCGCGCGTAGCTCAGTCTATGTGATCACATCGAACCATTATCTTGTCCCAGCTAGGCTCGTACAGCTCTTCCTATATACGTATTTACCATGTGTAGAAAATAAAATGTTCAAGTAATTAAACCCAAGTAAAATTTGGTGGCACATACATACATATGGAGTATATAAATAAGCTAGCGCACCACGTATGAGTAGGAAGTAGCTAGCTAGGAACCATGGCTCAAGTGAATGTACAGCTGCCCCAACTGATGCATGCGAATGCGACCACACCTCTAGCACAAGCACTAGTATTGCTCGTCCCTCTTGTGCTGCTGCTGCTGCACCATGCCTCCCGAATCCGTCGTAGCAGCAACAAGCTGCGGCAGGCGAAGCGTCTCCCGCCATCGCCACCAGGGCTGCCCATCGTAGGCCACCTGCACCTCGTCGGCGCTCAACCGCACGTCTCCCTCCGCAGCCTCACCGCGAAGCACGGCCGTGACGGGCTCATGCTCCTCCGTCTTGGCACCGTCCCCAACCTCGTCGTGTCGTCCCCGCGCGCGGCGCATGCGATTATGCGCACGCACGACCACATCTTCGCCTCACGGCCGACGTCCAAGGTCTCCGACGCGCTCCTGTACGGGTCTTCGGACATCGGCTTCGCCCCCTACGGCGATCACTGGCGGCAGGTCAGGAAGCTCGTCACCACGCACCTCTTCACCGTCAAGAAGGTGCACTCCTACCGCCTCGCCCGCCTGGAAGAGGTAATTAATTGATCGATGAACAGCGTGTGTGTGTGTGTAAAGACTAAAGAGCAGCATATATCATAAATCTTGCATGCATGGTTTATCGATCCGATTCATGCATATGTTTATATAGGTGCGGCTGGTGATGGACAAGATCCGGGAGGGCGCGGCTGCGAGCACGCCCGTGGATATCAGCGAAATGATGAACACCTTCGCCAATGACATCGTCTGTCGCGCCGTGTCAGGCAAGTTCTTCAGGGCGGAAGGCCGGAACAAGCTCTTCCGGGAGCTGATCGAGATGAATTCTCGTCTCTTTGGAGGGTTCAGCCTGGAAGACTACTTCCCAGGGCTAGCCAAGTCGCTAGGTTTTCTCACCTGCAGGTTTGTGAGTAACAAGGCCGACGAGGGACACAAAAGATGGGACGAGTTGCTTGAAAAGATAATAAGCGACCACGAGAGACGAATAAGCTCCTCTAAGCATGGGCATGCTGCTGCCGCCGGTGCTGCGCAAGAAGAGAGCGACTTCATCCATGTGCTGCTCTCTGTTCAGCAAGACTACGGTATCACCAGAGATCATATCAAGGCCATCTTGATTGTGAGTGATCGACTAACAACGTAACTCTCAATTAATATTAGTCTTTTTCTTTAGAGAAATTAAAAGAGAACCTGTATGATAAATCATATCTAATTTTATTTCGTCTATATTTGATCCTAAATAACGTACATGGATCCAGGACATGTTTGGTGCGGGCACAGACACATCATCTTTGGTCCTGGAACTCGCTATGGCCGAGCTGATGCGCAACCCTCAGCTCATGACCAAGCTACAATCCGAGGTGAGGAAGAACACGCCAAAGGGACAAGAAATGGTCGAGGAAGACAACCTAGCCGGCATGGCCTATCTGAGAGCCGTCGTGAAGGAAACACTAAGGCTGCACCCGCCTGCGCCGCTCCTCGTCCCGCACCTTTCCATGGCGGCCTGTGATATCGATGGCTACACGATCCCCTCCGGCACGCGAGTCACCATCAACGCATGGGCTATCAGTAGAGATCCAGAGTCATGGGAGAAGCCTGAGGAGTTCATGCCGGAGAGGTTCATGGACGGTGGCAGCGCTGCGACAATCGACTTCAAGGGGAAGAACTTTGAGTTCGTTCCATTCGGGGCTGGCCGGAGGATCTGCCCTGGCCAAAACCTTGGGTTGGCTACTGTTGAGATCATGCTGGCAAACCTCATGTACTGCTTCGACTGGGGGCTGCCGGCCGGCATGGAGAAGGAGGATATTGATATGACGGAGGTGTTTGGATTGACGGTCCATCCAAAGGAGAAGCTCATCCTTGTTCCCAAATTCCATGAAAGCTGAGGCAGAAGCGGTAACTGCGTGATCCATCAGTGAAAGATGTCTAGTGTGCAGCACATTTTGTACCGGTCGCATCGCATATATACAGCTGTCCGTCCATATATATGTTAATGCATAATACAGCAGAAGTATGTATATATGCTAGCTGCTTAATTAACTAGTTCTATGCGCATAATATTAATGCGCATGCATGTCCGTTCACTGTCATGAACTAAATAGATAGTTTCAAGTTTGAGCACAATAAATGTAGTATATATATTTATAATTTCGGATGTGATAACAATCAATTGTCTAAGCTACATATAACAAACCCTCGGTTGATTTCCTCGATCACCTTTGCGTTGGTGAGGAGATTTGTCTATTTTCCTCCAACGACGACGTTGTTTATCATTGGGTTAGGGTTGAGGTTCATTGGATGATTGGATGGACCCAAACCTTAAGAGGCATAGAGGGGCAGGGAAACGAAGGCTTATATATAGTGTTGGGCGAGGCAGTATAATGGAGCGCCAGACGTAGGATCATATTTGTAGGAGGGCAATATTAATGAATGGTCACTACTAAAAAATTAGTAAAGAAGACACTACATTAGTAACGGCTGCTTAATATGTATCGCTGATGTCCTATTAGTGATAAGTTCAATAAAAACGCGTCACGAATGTGCCTTCCGATCGGGATCAAATATAGACCTATCACTAATAAGTGGTCATTAGCGACAGGTCGTTCTAGATCAGTCATTAGTGACGGTTCAAGTTGTAACCCATCACTAATGATAAGGTCATTAGTGACGGGTCATCCTAGAATAATCATTAGTGACGGATCAAGTTGTGATCCGTCACTAATGACTAGATCATCAATGACGGGTCGTCCTAGACCAGCTGTTAGTGACGGGTCGTTCTAGGCCAGTCATTAGTGACGGGTCAAGTTGTGACCCATTACTAATGACTGGATCATCAATGACGGGTCGTCCTAGACCAGTTGTTAGTGACGGATCAAGTTGTGACCCATCACTAATAACTAGATCATCAGCGATAGGTCATCACAATATGACCCATCACTAATGATCCACTCATCAGTGACGGGTTATCCTATGCTAGTCATTAGTGATATGTCAACTTGTAATCCGTCACTACTTATAAACTCCAGTCACTATTAACAGTATTCACAAATATTTTTTTTTTCTCACCGCAGCAGTACTAGAATAGGAACCATTGTATATTTCTTCTCAAGTTTGATGCAAGGTATAGCGGCTATGGACACAAACGCGTGTTCCAAAACGGTGCAGAAACTTTAGGGGGTGAGAACTCAATCTTCTAGGACAAATTTGGCCTCGAAAAATTTGTTGAAACCGACATAGTCAGTCAGCAACGGATGCAACTTTTTCTGTAGATGTCCCTAGAGTAAAAAAAAAACCATCAAAATCGGAGTCTGCATGCAAAAGTTATACTTGTTTTACCAAATGCACTCCAGGTCACCTATCAAATTGTAACCCTCGACGAAATTTGGTAAAAATAGTCATTAGTGACGGGTCATAGTTATGACGTATCACTAATGACCTTCGGTAAATAAGGTTAAAAGGATAAAATATTCGATTTCTATCACAACTACGTGATAGCAGATGTGGTAATGTGGCTACACGCGCGAGGAGGAGGTTGTGGGTTCGATTCCCATGAAATGTAAACTTGAAAACAGTGTGAAAAATAATGTGATTTGTGAGGCATATGGGATGTGCCTGCGTTGGGATGTTTCAGGTGAAAAAAAAAATACTTTTTCTATTTTTTTTCGTTTTCAAAAAATGTGAAAAATATTCATCGGTGACAGATCAAGATTATAACTCATCACTAATATTCAATCAATAGTGACGGGTCATGGTTACGACCCGTCATTAATAACTAAATATTAGTGATGAGTCACGGTTATGACCCGTCACTAATATAACCTATCATTAGTGACGCGATAACACTACTACAAAAATTATTTTTAGAGGCGGGTGATAACTCGTTTTTACAGGCGTTTAGTGCATCCGCCTGTGATCGAAGGCCTATAAAAATAAATGATTTTCACAGGCGCAAAAGTGACCGCCTGTGGAAAGCTATTATCATAGGCGGTTCACTTAAGGAATCGCATGTGAAAATAGATTTCCACAGACGGTTCCTTAAGCAGACCGCCTGTGGAAATTGATTTCTACAGGCGGTTCCTTAAGCGGACCGCCTGTGATAGTCAGCCACTCAATCGATATTTTTTGAACAAAAAAAAAGCAAAAAACTTTTTTTTGACCGACCAGGAACCCCACGCGGTCGCAAGTCACAAGTCACAAATCACGCGTTTTTTCGCGTGAAATACGCGCTCTACGCGGTTTTTGGCACTCAAATTCGAAACCTGTCGGGTCGCGCGATCCCTCCCCACCATCACACCAGAGAACGACAACTGAACACTGAGCATATGTAATTCTTTTGATATCTGCAATCCGAAACTTTAAATGATTATTTGGGCATCTAAATGACCTCAAATGAAAAACGTTTCAACTACAAAGTTGTAGATCTCGTCGAGGGCTACAATTTTCATATAAACTTTATCCTCATCCGACTTCGTATGAAAAAATTATGAATTTTTGAAAATAAGCTGTCACCCATTTGCACAGACGGTTCCTTAAACGGACCGTCTGTAAAATTGTGGTCATTTTTACAGGCGGTTCACGTAAGGAACCGCCTGTAAAAATATGTGACTGCTTATCTTCAAAAATTCATAATTTTTTCATACAAGGTCGGATTAGGATAAAGTTTATATAAAAATTGTAGCTCTTGATGAGATCTACAACTTTGTAGTTAAAAAGTTTTTCATTTGAAGTCATTTAGATGCCCAAATAATTATTTGAAACTTCAAACGATTATTTAGATATCTAAATGACTTCAAATAAAAAAACTTTCAACTACAAAGTTGTAGATCTCATCGAGAGCCATAATTTTCATATAGATGTTTTCCTCATCCGACTTCATGTATAAAAGTTATGAATTTTTTAATGGATGATCATTTCTAGAGGCGGTTCACATAAGTAACCACCTGTAAAAATGGTCATTTTCACAGACGGTTCCTTATGTGAATCGCCTGTGATAATAATCTATTATCACAGGCGGTTCACATAAGGAACCGCATGTGAAAATATATTTTCACAGGCGGTCTGTAACTGCAGGAGGCCCTCGCCAATTGTTCAGACGGTTTTTCGAATAAACCGCCTGTAGAAAATTATTCTAAGTGCTTTGAAAAATAATTTTTTATAGTGTAAGAGTGACAGAGACGAATCCATCGTTGATAACGATTATCACTGTTACTAATAATTTTTTCACATAGGTGCCTACTATGTGGCGCCAGAGTCACCTCAGATGAGAAAGGAGGCCACTAGAGGAGGAGACGGGCATTTTTCACTTTCGCATTCACTGTCCATTTCACTGCGATCGATCGAAACGACCTGGATGGAGCACTAGGCTCGCAGTGCAGTGATGTGCTGCTGATATAGATGTACATGGACACGTAATATAAAAAAATTAATAATCTTGGAGGGGCCAGGGCCGGCCGGCTGCTTCAGCTCGATCGGTTGTACCATGTCTGCTTGCGTGGTTGTCGTCAGCACCGTCGACGATGCAGGTTCCAAGGTGTTCAACGATTTTGATCGATAGCCGCCGTGGGTTCACGGAGGTATCAAGTCTTGGTTTGGATAGTTAAGTAAGGTACTGTTGGTATAAAAATATACATTCTTATGTTAATACACGAGCACCTTATATGCAATCTGTAAAGCGGCATGCACAGGACTTACGGTAGCAGGGGTAACTATTGCGCTTTCTTGGCAACGAGCGATCGATTTGCGAGCATACTGGCCAATGATAATTAACCTGGTGAGTAGCACCTGTGAAGCCCAGTATGGTACTACGACGATGGATCTGTTGACACAAAAATATGGATCCTTACGCTAACATATAGCACCTCGTGTGCAATCCGCAGCGGCACGCGCATGGTGTACGACAGCAGGGATAACTATTGCACTTTTATGGCAACGAGCGACCGATCACTAGCAAATCGGTAAAGGATAACTAACCCAGCGAGCAACATCTAGGAAGCCCAGTCTGACACTACGACGATAGATCTTGGTCAGCAAATCGCACCCGGGAGGGATCTCGTCAGGGCACGGTCGGCCAGTGGCTTATCCTTGGTCGAGATCAAGAACGAGTAGCAGCAGGAGGAAGAAGGAAAAGAGACAGGATTACAGGAGCTAGGTAGAAAAATAGTAGATACATATTAGTATTTGATCGATTGTTGGATTTTTTAATCGACCATGACCTCTCATATTTAAAGGGCGACAGGTCTTAGACGTACAAGATTAAGACTCCTAATTCAAACTGAACAAGACTTACAGATATGATTCGACCGTCATGCATCGTATCGGGCCAGTCCGGACACGACCGCGGCCCGACAGGCACGGCGCCACGGTCGGCCTGGCGGCAGCCAGGCAGTAAAAAAAATAAAAAAAATAGAAAATAGATACAAATGAGATAAAAATATAGCTATAAAATTAAAAAATATAGAATATAGCTAGGTTCAAGCGTGCCAGGCCAGACCGTGCCTGTCTGGTCGTACCCGTGTCGACCCGACTCAGCCAGGTCGTACTGCGCGCTCGGTCCAGGCACAACCCGAGCTGCTTGGGCCGTGTTTACAGTGTCGTGCCTCGGATAGGGTCTAGTAGGCACGACTCATTTAGATATATTTAGTGAGAGGAGTGGACTATGGACTTGAAAACAACCTTGTTTCAAAATAATCAGTACTGTTGATTTTACTATTCAAACTTTGATGATAAATTTAATTAAATGCGTATGCAAATAGCTCTAAACACGCGATATTTATAAAGTTCATTGGATGATGAATTTAACAATATCGTTTTCATTTTACTTGACAAAATATATTAAAATTTATTGTCAATCAAAGTCTAATCAGTAAAGCAACAATATCAAGTGTTCTGGAACGGAGGTAGTACACGATGTCCATAACGAGCGTGGGCCTGTGAAAAATACACGACCATCCAATAAAAAAAGTCCGAGTCATCATTTGAAAACGAACATAGCCCAAGAGTGATCTTGGTCTTTTTACCGAGGTACGGTGAACTGCGGCGAGGTTGGGTTCACCAGATCTTTATCTCCGGCCACTGACGGAGTCTACAGCGAGCTTGTTTTTGCTTATTTTATTTTACACGGTCTCTCTTCATTTTCTGAGAAACCAATGTGCAAGACGGCACACGAACCTTTTATGATACCGTCGGCACTGTTGTGCCCGGAGTTCATCGCCCCTACGAACAAAAATCCTCTTATTTGCACCGTCATTAATTCGCATCTCTGCTCCAGGCAGATCATGTTACGTCCATGCATCATCCTTTTGGAAATTTTGGTTAGCTTTAAGCCACGTATGGCGACCAGTCCTAGTTCCTAGACCAATCCTCTCTTGTCCAAACAAGGATTCCAAACATCCTTCGAACAGGGCCCTAAGGAGTCCAGATATAAAAACATTGAATATGCATTGACTGGACAGTTCCTAAAAATGGCCTAACTCCCAAGAAAAAAAAATAAAAAATATTGTAAAGCTTTGTTCAGCTTCTCACACGCTTTGTTCTGCTTTACACGCTTCTTTGGCCTCCTTAACCAAGGACCCCAATATTTTTTGGGCCACAGTCCTAACTTCAAGCATCTGCACTATTTCTTTGTAGACGTTCAAGCAAATGCCCTTAACGATCTTATCTTCATATTTATGCGCATCCATCTCCAACGTTGATAGTTCATCTCCTGTAAACATCTGAAAGAAAAACATGCTTCGGTCCATTACATGAATGACAAATTTCCATAAAATGGAAAACATTTACAAAATATTACAGTTTACCTCTCTGTCAGCTATAGTTGTTTCTACAGGGTAACATATGATCTTCAGAGCCGTCGCAAGTTTCATCAAGTCCCAGCCTTCAGAGTTAATGCCAGACACATCCTTAAGGTGGTCACCAGCACGGCGCAAGGGCGTAGAATTTTTCTTCTCATTATATTCAGAATCAAGCAAGACGCATGCCGTCACAACAATATCCTCATTAACCTGGGTACAAAAGAGCATTGCTTCGTCACTAAAAGAAAAGAGGCAAAGAAAAAGTTTAACATATTGCGCCAAAAGCTTTCGGCAGGGACAAATAAGGATTCTAAGTGCAAACTGCACAAACTATCAGATAATAGTGTAACAATAAATGACAGGCAGCCATAAAGCACAAAGCATTTCATCTCAGACATTCAGGAAGGCAACTTGTGAACTAACCATCTCTGGTTTGACATCAAAGCCATAACGATCCAGGAACATTTTTAGTCCTTGGCTCATTGGTAGGCGATCCTCCTTCGTCAGCTTCAGTTCTTGGGGTACTAAACTATGCATGAGATTCTTCAGGCCCCCACATCACCTCCATCACAGTTTCATCAAAGAGGCAAGGTACACCCTGAAAGAAGTGGCGGCAAAATAGGTGCTCAAAGTTGTTCACAAACATAAGCAAACAAGGGAGCTTTACACTAACCAAGCTTGTTTCGATGATTCTTTTATATTCAGGCTTTCCAACGGCCAATTTCTGACAAGGGCGGTGACAGCGCATGATCATCTCAGTAAGCTCCCTATTAACACCAGTACCATGATTAATGACACTGGACTTGTCCTTGAAAGTTTGAAACTCTTTCAGCCAAACGATCTGATAAAGAAACGAACAAGGACGATCATGTTAAGGGGCAAAAAAGAAACAATTAATCAAATATCACACCATGTCTCCCAATCATGAGAGGCGGGCAATTCTTTCAAAAAAACACTAGGCGCTAAGCAGTAGGCTCCGCCAAGCAAGCAGCGAGTACTGGCAATGTTAAACAGAGGAAATTTGGCATATTAGATCAGAGAAAATGGCATATCATACATCCATGACTTCAATGACCATGTAACATCTTCATCTCCAATTTGCCCCATATCCCTACATAAACCAAGCCCTAAACCGCTCTAGGCAGGAAAACGACTAGATGCAATTCCTAGGTTCGAAGCGAAGCGGTGCTGCTCTGCCCAGTTACTAGTTAGCCTTGTTCACAATAGTTGCACAGCTTTTCAAAATGCGCTGCCTAGCACCGCTTTTTGAAACACTAATCGCAATCGTAAAAGATATAGCCTTGTTCAAGTCCTTGAGTTCTTGCAATGCAGTTCAGAATAAGTTATTGTGCTAAGGTAATGCGACGCATTTTGAAAACAGACAACAGTGGTGTTCTTTGGTTGTAGTACAATGTTAGAGCTCAATCATCCATAGCTAGCGGTTACTAAATAGATATTGGTGAATAGCAAAGGTTTCAGCCTGCACCCATCCATTCTTTAAAATTTCCTTCACCAGTGTTGACGAAAATAGCTTTTGAGCGCGCATGCATACACGGTACAACATCACGCTACATGATTTATTTAGTAAACAAATAATGTGTTGAATCTGTTAATTAGTAAACAAATAATGAACAGTGAGCACATATTTGTCCCCTCAATGCAAAAAACTGCAAATGGTGCAAGATCAGTACTCGGTTTAAATTGGCGACAAACAACGTAAAGAAATAACAATCAGAAGGAAAGGAAAGGAAACAGAGGGGGCTAACTTCTCGTGCCCTAAAATCCTCGCCGAAGATTGCCCAGATATTCTGGAGGAGACAGAAAACAGAAAAATGAGGTCGATGACAAAGAGACGAGCAAGCAAGCACATGAGTAACCAGGGAAGCGATAACAAAGCAAGTACCTCAAGAGCGTCTGGCTGGTTGAGGCAGTACTCATTCATACAGAAAATTGTGAAGCCAGAGGGTGTCTCAAACAGCACTAAGATCACTCCATACTTGCCCAAATTGGGAGCTGCGAACACATAAGCAAACTTAAGCAAGCAGGATTAGAAGAAATAACGTGCCTAGATCAATCGCCAATTCAGATATCAAGCATGACGCCAGCTCCCTAACTCGCCGATGGAGGGGGAGGAGCATGGTGTTGGGGTCTGTGGGATCGAATCCAAATGGGTTTCGTGCACCCGGAAATTGACATATTCGAATTGTTGAATTTTTAAAAGATTCAAAATATGTTCACATTAATTTTGTTTGTTGTATTAATTGTAAATAACAACCATGTGTTGTTGTATTCTTTTTCGTTATTTTTTATTCACAAAATCAAGAACAATGTTTTTTTTTTCTCTCTATACACATTCAACAATTCAAAAGATTTGATTTAACAATTCATGAAACCTAATTTACCTTGTGAAGACGCAATTCATCATTTTTTAAAAGTTATGTTCAACAAATTGTGTGACTGATTCCATCAATTCACGATAATATTTTCAATATTTTATATGCAAATTTGTTGAAATGATGTATTTGAATTATTGAAATAGTACATTTGAATTATTGACTTTTTATATTGGATCTTGTTTTGTTGCATTTATTGTAACTAACATCTTGATTCAAACGGTCTTCAAAATAATCACTCGGTTTGAGAGAGAATTTATTGGTAGTTTGATAAACACCCTAAATCCATCCCACCAACCCACTGATTTAGATTTATAAAGTTATTTTTCAATATATTCATGCAACAATTTAACAGACTTGGGTCAATAATGTACAAAACCTAATTCACCCACCGTGAAGACGTAAATTAACAGTGTTAAAAGACATGTTCAACATAGCGAGACACATTGCAACAATTGAAATGGTGTGGCGTCAAATCTTCTCTTGTTGGCCACAGATTGGTTTGAGCCAGTCTCTATTGTTTCAGCTACTTAATGGGTTTTGTGTCGGGCTTGTTATGAAATCGGGCGGGGAAAAGTTTTCCTTTTGTTCGCGTGTTGTTAAAGGGGTGGGAATACGTGGTTTTTTTGCTATTGGTCCGGAACAGACTGACTGCAGCAAAAGCAATCCTGTCAAATTCAGTCAATTTGTTGTGTTTGCTATCAGCTATAAAATATGACGGCAATATAAAAAGCCTTTTGCATTGCTCGGGCCTTTTCTTTCGTCCTTATCTTTTTCTTTTCCTCGATTTGGATAGATCTATGAGCTTGTGCTCATTTCTGCATTATCTCTTAAGCGTCAAGTCTTCTATTTGTTACCTGCAGGTTAATTTTCTATGTTGGTCAGTTATTTTAGTAAGTGGATGGGTTTTTGTTTTGAATCCATTATCAAATCAGGTGGGATAATTTTTTCTTTTTCTTTGCACGCTAATAAAAGGAGGAGAATACGCATCTTCTTGCTATTAGTTCGAAAAAATTGACTACAATAGAAAACAAATTCAATCAATTTTTATGTGTTTGTTTCATGGTAAAGAAAAGTTGATTGGAATCCAACAAATTTTCAGTCAATTTTTCGTTTATTGTGTTGGGTCAAAAGAATACTGCAATAGCGAAGAGTTGAGTCGATTTTCTTGATTGCAGAAAAATGTACATGATTACTTGGCATCCTTCTATTGGCCCCCAAAAATTGACTGGAATCCAAAAGAAAAATAGCTGAGTAACAGTTAGACAGTCCTTTTCTTTAATTCATTGTTTGGCGTAGTAACATGATTTCACAAATTATATACTTTTTTCGCTTCCAATGTTTTATTCTCTTCCATTCCAATGTTTGGTTGCGTGAAAAATCTTGAAATGGTTTTCGTGGTTAGCTTTAGAAACAACCAAGTAACACGGGCTAACAGTTATTGTAATTCTAATAATTCAGATTTTGATTCTCATAATCTAGAATCTGGCTTGTAAAATCTAAAACAAACAACACTAGATTATTAGAAATGAAGGGAGAAAGAAGCGAATAATTATTTTGTAATGGTATATGGGTAAATATATGTCACAATCCGCTAGAAGTAGACTTTTCTTGGATTGTGGATTGTAGCATAATCTGATCTCAGATTATGAATTGTGAATTATAGAATCGTCATGTTTATTTTAGATTCTAATTTTAGAAAGTCGAATGCATAATCAGAATAAAAAAGAAACAAACCTAAGGCTCAACCCTAGTGAGCCGTGAGCCTGGACGACTTGTTCCCCTTTCCTGCTCCCCGAGTCGAGCAGCCAGCCGTTCAGTGCGCTCGCGGCTCGCTATCCCCTAAACCCAACCCTCACCGCAGCAAACTCGGCGGCGATGACGAAGGAGAAGAAGCTTGTCGATGTCGTTGCTAGCGTACATCTCTGAGGTGTAATGCATAGGCACGAGTGGTCATCCAACCTGAAAGCGCTTGAACGACCACAACTGAAACAGAAAAGGCATACCCGTCAAGTTGGATCCGTTGTGTGTCCTCACGCAGGCGTTGAACAATGCGCGGTAGGTGGCGCAAAGAACCACCGAACCCCAAGACACCTGAGGCACGCCGACGACTTTGCGTCAGCAATAGCCCAAGCATAGGCTATCCAACGTGCGTCCACAGTGTTGCCGTGGCTGGAGGTGAACATCACCCAACCGAACAATCACATCAGGTAAGCCTTCAGGTATCGAGCAACATGGTACTCCATGGGATCCTCGGCCATCCTTTCCACCTGCAAAAATTCGATTGATTGTTATTACCAATAATAAATGGACAAAGGACGTGCAATATGAAATTAGAGAAGCAATGAAAAAAATTACTAACTCTGAACTGCTCCAACCACTGCTTCTTAGGGCTGTGTTTCTGATGCTCCTCAATGAGCGACACATTCAGTGGCTCAGGTAGAATTCACTGAAACCTCTCAAACAAGTCCTACTACCAACTAGCTGGAGTGACCGAGTGACTGAACGATTCACTAGAAATTGGTAACCCGGTCAGCATGGAGACGTCCCACAGCGTGACTATCATCTCCCCAAACAGCATGTGGAACGGTGTGTCTGCGGCCTCTATCGGTCCACCAAAGCCGAAATAAGGGAAAGGTCATACGGGAACCAACGTGACCGCTCCATCTGGCCCTTGTCCTCCTGACCCTTAGCCACCTGATGCAGATCCGCGTCCTCATCTATGGCCTGAAGCATCCGTGCAAGAGAAAGAAGTCCTGCACGACCCATCCTGTAAATACATAACCTGATTAGTTATGACAAATTAAATCATCTATGTATATTGAACCATCAGTACAACCTGCCGAACCAGTTCGGGTGCAGTCGACAAGCTATCTTTGGCGCACGAATACGTAAAACCGGAATACTCGAAGCGTCACGCGTGACGTGTAAGAAGCCACGGTGACGCTATTTCACAGAACGGTCTAGAAGCTCGTACGACACCTCCATCTCTTCAAAAATAGACCAACATAAAACACATAATTATTATAAATTGATGATCACATAATTAATACGTCAACAACATAAACCATACACAAACTACTTTATATGATAGAGAGAACATAAATGAAAACACTTAGTTTTTACATCAAAAACATAAAAATTACGCAAATAATACTATTTAGTTTTTACATCAAGAGCATAACAGTTGCCCAAATAAATAAGAAACATATTATTTCTAAATAGTATATCCGACAAGGTCTGCCCTAGTCCCGTGCACTGCTTGTCCTCCACGTGCAACTCTCCCATGTCCACTACCGGTGGATGGTCCTGCTCCAGCATCACCGCGGTTAGAGTGTGGGCATTCCTTTGCCTTGTGACCATACTCACCACACTCACTGCACCTCCTGATAGGGCCACCAAATTCAGCTTCATCCATATCGTTACAAATATGCCTAGTCTGCAGTCGACCACCTTTTCCATGGGGATGTCTAAGCAACATCATAGGGGGCAGACATATCGGCGTATCTCTATGGTAAACTGTGAAGTCACGATGCGCATTGAATCCACAGAACTCTCCAATCTAAGTCAGCACCACATTTTCCTTCAAGTAAAATGGTTACACATATACTGACCTTCCCACACCCACTTGTGATAATGCAACCAGCAAATGAGAACATGGGACATGTAAAAGCTTCGGTTTGTTGCAGGGCATTCGCACCATCCATTGAAAACTTACCCTACGTTCACCTCATGAGTGATAATTCTGGTATTGCTCCCACTCCTCCTTTTGATCTCAGGGTTATCTCGAAGCGTTGCTCATTAATGCCCATGCTACGAACCATATGTTGTACTGCCTTCGTGTTCTTCTTTTGGAGGTACTCCATCATTCGTTGGGCATACAGTATACTCATTGTTGTACAATGACTCACAATAGTAGCATGCCTCTTCAGGTAGTAACCAATAATACAGTACAACATTCCCTCAACGATTGCAACAATAGAGAGTCCACGCAGTCCTCTGATGGTCCAATTGTAAATCTCTACTATATTAGTAGTCATGATGCCATACCTACCAAATAATATTGTCGGTGTATCAGGAACCAGGGGTCCCCGAATCCCGAGGCCAGGCCATCCATCCGCCACATGGCGCCATCCCGCGGGGTCTCTCCTGCAAAATGAGAAAAGATCAAGTCCCGGGAGAGGGCGCTCGGGGCCGCAGTCGGTGGCCCGCGAAGTACCCCAGTTCCCCGATGATCCACGAAATCTAAGTACCGGGAAGAAAGTGCTCGGGAAGGTGTACGGTGACCCCCGAGCACCCTAGTCCCCCGACGACCAGAAGAACTAAGTACCGGGAGAAACGTGCCCGGGGCCGCCAGCGGTGGCCCCTGGGCACCCAAATATCCCGAGGGCCCACCAAAGGAAGTTCCGGGAGAGAGTTCTCAGGGCTGCGTGCAGCAGCCCTCGAGCACTCAGTTCCCCGAGGATCCGTACCAGAGTTCTCGGGAGAGAGTGCTCGGGGAGGTGAACAGTACCCCGAGCACTCGGTTCCCCGAGGACAAGAAGGAGCATTCTCGGGAGAGAGTGCTCGGGGAGGTTAACAGTACCCCCGAGCACTCGGTACCCTGACAACCCAGAAAGTCCCCTGGTGGAGGCCCCTGAGGGGCCCACTAATGAGGTGTCAACCAGTCAAAGGCTCGAGGCCGCATTTAATGAGCGTGCGTGGCCTGTCGCCTCCAACTGCTCTCACCGCGCTCAGCGTCAGTTCCTGCCACGTTCTGGCAGAGAGGCGTGGGGTTATTAATTGCACGGGTCCCGTCCCGTGCCATCCGGCCTGTTTCAAGATAACGTCGTAAGGACCAAGGCGTTCCGTCTGCCGCGCTGCTGTGGCAGGGGAACAAGACAGGGCGGGCATGTCGGGTCGCTCTGCGGCTGCCCGGTGGGCCCTCTCCACGGCGCCCGTTGCCAGGGCATTTATGGCGACGAATGACCGGGCGTGTGCCGTATTTTCCACCCCCGGTCACTTCGCCCAGAGAAAATGATGACGCCCTTTCCATTTATGGTATCTCGGAACTCGTGCCTCCTCCCGTTCGGGGCACGTTGCGGCCGGCGGGTACTTAAGGCAACCGGCGGCACAAAAGGAAAGAGAGGAGAACGAGAGAAAAAAAAGGAGAAGGTGAAGCTGAATGCATCTGGAATAGATCTTGAAGCGTAGACAAGAGCACAACGCAAGAGAAACACGGCTAAGTAGTGAGCAGCACGAGACAGGCTGAAGAACAAGGAGCCCCAGGCTCTTAGATAGATCAAGATTCTTGTAACCAGCAACATCCTTGAGGGACTTCCTCAGGACAGTTATAGTATCCATACAGGAGTAGGGTATTACGCCCCCGTGCGGCCCGAACCTGTCTAAATTCCAGTGCATTTACTTCTTTTTGCACTAGGCCACACCACCACCACCGACCGTTGCATTTATTCCCATTTATTTCTTCGACGAACATACTCAGGATCATCCCCCCGGCCGAATCTCTAAAAAGGGGTCTCTCGGGATCCCTGCGACTGGAGTTAATCTTTCGACAAATATCAAAACAAATAAGTATCAAGTTTCAAATATACTAGCTCATACTACACATATTCGATAAAGATGTGGCCCAGTACACGAACCTAGCACCTTTGATGTCATAGAGTAAGGACCACTTATCCTTTGGCTATGCCTCAATCCATTGCGAGAAACATTTAATGTTTCATGCTGACCTTCTTCTCATATTAGGAGGATCAATGCCTTCTCCAAGAGGTAGTAGCACCTCCAGTACAGTGTCACCACCAGTAGCCGGCTCCTTATTTCTCTCCTGCAAGTGCGTCCTTGTTTCCTTATCCAACTCCTTCCACAAAGCATCAAACTTGCGACTTTGGTTCTGGCTGCACAGCCTCTTGAACATGTCCATCAGTGCTTTGCTCTTTAATTGCTTGTGGAAATTTTCTCCCATGTGACGCATGCACCACCGATTCTGTAGGTCATGCCAAGGGAACGGCTCACTTGAATCTTCTTACAATGTCTTTATAGCAGATAAGATCCTAACATGCCGATCATGTATTATGCAAACGTTAGGTCAATCACGGACAACCCCAACCTTAAGATGCCTAAAAAACCAGCTCAACCTGCTCTCACCCTCCACAACCGCAAATGCCAAAGGAAGTATCTGATTATTTGCATCAACACCAATTGTAGTGAGAATCTGGCATTTGTACTTCCCAGTCAAGAATGTACCATCCACGCAAAGCAAAGGACGGCAATGCTGGAAGGACTTAATACACTAACCTAAAGAAAAAAAAGCACGCTGAAAAATCCTAGGCTGGTTTTCATCAAGTTCAGTCTCCTTGAAAGCAGTATATGTGCCATGGTTCATGACCTTCAGAATTTCAAGCACGCGGGCTAGGTTGCAATAACAAGCTTCATATGTATCCCACCGCTTTTCCGAGGCTTTTTGCTTTGCACGTCATGCCTTTTGATAAGTAATATCATATTTGAACTGTCGTAATATTGATAATTGGATAAACGAGCATTCCATGTCCCGCTTCTGAATAATCTCAATGAACAATTCATTTGCAACTAGTGCAGTAGTGAGGTTGCGGTGCTTTCGACCAATATTTTCTAGTATACAATTGTGCTGAACCACTCTTGAGGCTACCCAGTGAGTCGAATACTTCGGCTTGTATGCATGAGCATAAAAGCTGCATCCAGGAGTTCTGCACTTGACACTTTACTTACATGGACTTGAGATAGTAACAAATACCACTCTGTGTGATGTCATTGCCCACCGTGCCACTGCATCCTTCATTTCAAACCGATTGTGGAACACCTGATTTAGGTGAACCATAATTGAACCATATTCACAAGGGTAGTCATGGTTCTCCATAACTTGCATCATCGCTTTGTCAGGCAAGTTCCATTCTTCTGGGATCACAGTATTAGAGCAGTCATCGTCCTCATCATCATCATCATCACCATCATCTTCATCTTCATCTACAATTACAGATCCCAATAAAGCTTCTTCCTCATGAATTGTGTTACGGTCCACGTTCTCGAGCTCCACAATGATTTTTTCAATTTTCTCCCCTGTATCAGCTGACCCTCCTCAACCTCTGTCGCCTGCCTATGCACAACAACCTCTGCCTCAGTCGTCTGTATTTGTTCAACTTCCTCCATCGACACTGCATACCTGCGTGTATCCTCTTCTTCCACTGGAGTTGCTGCACTGCTACTATCATCTGCTTCTCTTGTACATGGTTACACCAGGATATTGAACTCAGCCCACCGCTGCACCACTCCAACCATTTCAACCACTTGTCCGTCCGATATACCGGCTTTAACTCCCAACAAACTGGATTTAACGTACGAGTCCACATGCATTGCACCATAATAGAATAAATCTGATGGTCAAGCTGAAAGTATTGAGTGAACCACATTTTCATCTCCTTCATCCTTGTACCCTTAGGGTTTGAGTGTTCAGGGATGGTAAATGGAAAATTACTCAAATCAACACCTGCTGGACAGTTACGGATTTGACTATTTCTATAGAACACTCTAAGATTTATAGAGTTTGAAATAACTGTCACTAAAAAATATATCAATTAGAAATAAAAATAAATTACATTCATACATTACGACTACCTTAAAATTGACTAACGCAATGGTCATGCCGATCCAACGTTTCTGATCCTACAATAAAAAATACTATAATTTTTGTTGCCTAAACTCTAATCCATATTACTGTCCTATATCTACATTAGGGATATCATTATTAAATAAACATATTACTAGCACTAACAAATTTAATATAATTAATTCACAACAACTTAATAATTAAAACCATTTGATATCAGGAGTCTTGCGAATTTTTAAAAACATAATGTTCATTGAATTTTAAAATTTTAACGTAAATACTTCGATGTTGTATTGCTTTTTGGATCCTCAATTTATTTTATTGTTTTCAGTTGCAAATCACTAGTTCTAAGTTACAAATAATTCAATAAATACTGTACTTTAGTGCAACATATAATAATACAATCATATAATATAATCTTACGCACATCATCTTAACTAGAGTATCAATATCTAATTTTTACACGCACATATATTTTATTTTCTTAAACTAATACTAAAATAATGTAATACAAATATTTCTACCTAAAATAAACATTTACGAATACCAAATTATTTTTCTACTCCCTAATTCAATCTAAATACAAATATATCGATAGACATATATCTAAAAATACAATAAAAAAGAAAATTTTTACCTCAACGATTCTTCTTCTTCCTCCCCTTCTCCTTCCTCCTCCTCCTTCTTCTCCTACCTCCTCCCTTCTTCCTCCTCCCTTCCTCCTCTCTTCTTCCTCTTTTCTCTTCTCTCTTCTCCTCTCTGCTGACGTGCTCCTCTCTGCACGGTCGTGCGACTCGCGGAAGCAAATGAGATGGCGCGGCAACCGTACGGGTGTAGGGGCGGGGTCATACGGGGTCCTAAATTTTTCGCCGTCCCGTATAACAAAAATACAGTTTTCGCCGTCCCGTATAGCGAAAATACAGTTTTCGCCATACGATTTGGCGACAACTAATTTTCACCAAAACGTATGGCGAAAATTGTCTCGAAACTAAAGCCATGCACCCCAGGCCTACCGCCGATGCCACATCAGCAATTTTTGCCATACTGTATAGTAAAAATACTATTTTCACCGTACGGTATGACGAAAACTTATTTCACCCTACGGTAGGTGAATAGGTATTATTTTTTAATATTCCTTATTTTCGGTCATTTCCGCAATATCCGTACATAAAAATAATATTAAAAAAATTAAGGATTATATATATAGTGTTGGACGAGGCAATATAATAGAGCTGCCAGACGTACGATCATATATGTAGGAGGGCAATATTAATGGACGGTGCCTACTATGTAGCGCCAGAGTCGCCTCAGATGAGAAAGAAGGCCACTGGAGGAGGAGACGGGCATTTTTCACTTCCGCATTCACTTGTCCATTTCACTTTGATCGATCGAATCGACCTGGATGGAGCACTAGGCTTGCAGTGCAATGCTGTGCTGCTGATGTAGATGTACATGGACACGTAATATAAAAACATTAATAATCTTGGAGGGGCCGGGGCCGGCCGGCTGCTTCAGCTCGATCGGTTGTACCATGTCTGCTTGCGTGGTCGTCGTCAGCACCACCGACGATACAGGTTCAATGATTCTGATCGATAGCCGCCGTGGGTGGATGTCATATCACATCACATGGAGCTATCGAAATGAACACCTCAATTAAACTTTAATTCCACTATATAATTCCAAAAATTTGAATAGAACCATTAAAAATGTTTTTATTCCCTTTGCTCTTAAACTCTAGAGCAACCTATAATTCAATTGGTAATATGATCATAGGTGACGAGTCACTATTTTGATCCGTCACTAATCAGTCAATCCATCACCTATGACCTTCGGTAACAAAAGTTAAAAGAATAAAATATCCGCTTCCTATCACAAGGATATGACAGTTGAGATGGTAAGGGTGGTTCATGTGCAAGGGGAGGTCGCGGGTTGAATTCAAATTGAACGCAAAGACTGAAAACCATTTGAAAAATAGCGTGGCTTGTAGGGCATATGTGATGGGCCCCTATGTTGAGTGGCTCAGCTAAAAATATATATATATTTGATATTTTTTTGTTTTTTTATTCAAAAAATATAAAAAATATTCATCAGTCATAAGTGACGGGTCACTGTTACGACCCATCACTTATATTCAGTCGTTAGTGACATGTCACTATTACGACCCATCACATATGACCTTTATTAGTGACGGATCAAGTTGTCAGTCGTCACCTATGACCTCATTGATGACGGGTTCACCAATGACGACTTATCAGTGATGCGTTCAGGGTGATGAGCGTGTGACCCATCACTAATGATGGTTACCAGCTGTCACCTATGACCTTTTTCACGTAGTGCGAGTTCCTCCACACCTGGTCAAGCTCCTCGTCATTGGAGATGAGCCCGACCAGCATTGAACACCCAATCTTGAGCCCAACTCAAACTCGGAGAGAAAACTCCACCAGTGATGAAAATCAGAAAAACACCACTTGATGTGCATATTCAGAACGAAAAAGCACATCAATACAAATTTTGAAGCAAATTGAGCAACCAGAGAAGCAAATTAGTACAACCATATAGGCAAGCTGCAGTGCTGCTCCCACCAATACCCAAATCGACGACCTCATGCGGGGAACGAGTGCTCGAGACTCAAATTGATGCCCTCCTGAGGGGATCGAGCTTCTCATCGCTTGAATTGATAGGGCTGAGCTCCTCAACCCGAGATCCAGGTTTCCCAAACAAGCAGATCGAACTCCTCCGTGCCTAGTCGAGTTCCTCATCATCCAGGATGAGTACATATATGCCTCCTGCTGCTGATTTACCAAGTCTGCAACACCAAAATAGGCATCACCTAAGAATTCCCAACAAAATCCAGATCGATTTGGGGAAAGGGAAAACAAAATTGATTACAGAAAGCAAACAGATGAACTCACCTTCCAGTACAACCCCTCCTCCCATGTTTCTATTTTTCGATCCTTGCTGGATCAAAACCTAAAAAATCAGTTGATTTGGGATGATAAGAATCAGAATCGCCTCTAAACGAGATAGAGCAAACCGATGAACTCACCTTCCAGTACAACCCCTCCTCCTTGCTTCTGTTTTTCGCTCCTCGCTGGATCAAACCATAAAAAAATCAGTCAATTTGGAGCGTGAGGAATCATAATCACCTCTGAATGATAGACAATATGAGGGGAGAGAGACGAAACTAGAAGGAGAACACAGTGCATTGAAATGAAACTGCTCGCCTTCTCACATCGCTCGCTTCTCCACAAGCTACCAATCAAAACAACAATGATGAGTGGGCCCTATGATGGAGTAGAACAGGGGTATGACCGCACGCAGGTAACAAAAAAAAAAGTGGGCCAACAATCCAGTTGGGACCCACCACATGTTGGATGTTGTGTCATGCCGTGTGAACGCATGCATCTGTTACTTTTTTCCATAACGCAACCCAATGCGATGGATCATCATCGGACGGTGAATCATGCGTGCGGCAGGACGACAACTGCATGCACGCTCAAAAACTAGTCTTTACATACATACATACATACATACATACATATATATATATATATACACACACACACACACGAGTAGAACATGCACAATATCTAGTTACAACGTGGTGAACACTACAATCACATAAGGAATCGTCTATGATAATAAATGATAGCTTATCTTAGAAAATTAATAACTTTTTCATATGAAGCCAGATGGGGACAAACTTTATATAAAAATTGTAGCTCTCGGCGAGATCTACAACTTTTGTGGTTGAAATTTTTTATTTGAATTCATTTAGATGTCCAAATAATCATTTAAAAATTAGACATAAGAGATCAAAAGGAACGCATGTGCTATTATTATCGCTAGTATTTATGTCAGTCAAGTCTCTAAATCCTCCTGAATCCCTTTGACTCAAAGTCATTTTAGGAATACAAATCTTCTTAAAGTCCTTTATATTATCAATAAAATCCTTGGACT
The DNA here is from genome assembly GCF_958298935.1 of Phragmites australis. Lineage (NCBI taxonomy): Eukaryota > Viridiplantae > Streptophyta > Magnoliopsida > Poales > Poaceae > Phragmites > Phragmites australis. The sequence continues at coordinate 318,058 of NC_084936.1, forward strand.
TCCAAATGGTTGGTCCCTCCCCTATCTTACATGACAACCTTATAGACCACTAACTTGTCATCTTTCTTCTTCTTGAGGAGATAGTGGGGGTGTTTGATCTTTTTCTTATTGATCTTGTTGGAGATGTTAGAGTTGGTAGTTTTTTTTTTCTTCTCCTTTTTCTCGAGTTGCTTGTATTAATAAGACTTGTGGTAACAATAGCATATGCACTCCTTTTGATCTCTTATATCTAAAACTCAAAAGGACAATGATGTCGCCTAGAGGAGGGTGAATAGGCGTTTTTGCAAAAATTCATCCTCTTTTACTGTTGGCTTAAATTTGCAGTGAAAACTAAACTAACAGATTTTTCACAAGTAAAAATCCTAAATATGCTAGGCTCAACTAGGGCACAATCACCCTAAAGAAGTGTAAAAGTTACGATCCTAAGGTGACAAAAATTATTCAATTCTAGCAAAAGATATGCAAGAAAATCTTAATTTAAAAAAGCTGAAAACACTGGTCACCGAAGTATCCGGGTTAATCCGGATACTCCGGGTTGTATAGTTTTGGAACCTTCGGGTAAATCCGGAATCTTTGGTGTCTATACAGAAACTAGCCCGAAACTAAAATTAAACAACGCCTAAAGAGTTCTAGCTCAAACCAAATGAAGTCGTGTGTTCCAATTTATGATTCCAGGTAGATCCATGAAGAATCTACAATCAAATACACACAAATTAGTAGATCGAGCAATATGCACAAATGTTGAGCAAGAACTCAAATGTAAACAAACCGAAGTGGAGACACAAAGATTTGTTTCCTGAAGTTTGAATTCACCACCATGAATCCTACGTTTTCATTAAGGAAGCTCCAATGAGTCGGGTCTCTTTCAACTGCTTTTCTCGATCAACTAGCTTTATCTCTTCCCTTGCGGAAGTGAGATCGACCTGCACAAACTTTCCCGTGGCTCACCACACGCACGGGAGCTCGCCGGGTAACACCTAGCCGGCTAGGAGGCTTCACCTCCAAGAGTAACAAATGCTTCACGAACTTCTTGCCTATGAACTCAAGTGCTCAAGAATGGATTTTAGCTCACTTGCACTCAATCTTCCAATCTCTCAACCCAACTCACTTTTCTTCTCAAATCTCTCACTAAAATGGAGTGGGAAGGAATTCTTTTGGCTCTAAAAGGTTTTTCTTTCATGCCCTTGCAGCTGCTTCAAAGGATGGGGGTGAGAAGGTATAAATACCCAACCTCCAAAAACTAGTAGTTACAGCACTTTTTTTACTGACCCGGAGTATCCGGATCAACTCGGCGACTCCGGGTTGGCACATGAACGATTAACCGAGAACCATGGTCGGAACTCATCCCAGAGACTCCGGAACTCGGAATATCCGGGTCCACCCGAAGAATTCGGGTGAACTAAATAGCCCCAAACCGAGACTTCCCCCCGAAACTTCACCCGGAGAATCCGGGTCCACCCAGAGTATCCGGGTTCAGCACAACTGATACTCCGGGTGGACTCGGATTCTCCGGGTTCAACACAGCTGACCCTCTAAAAATGAAGATAATTTTTTATCCCAAAATCCGATTTCGAAGATTTTGGACTCTATGGAAAGCTTATTCAGAGGGCTATACATCCCAATTGAATTCATGACCTCAAACACATTGGATCAAATTAGGAACACTCCGAAAATCAATTCAGAAACTTCCATACTTTTCACACAGGGATTTAAAAAAAACTCTCACTTGGGTTTGGTTAAAAACTCTTGAGTAGTGAGACATGACAATTAGCTCTAAATTGCATCCCTCGGCATACCTATACTCAAATTCAAAGATAAAACTCGTTTGATCCACTTTGAGCCTTTGAATAACTTTCAAGTACCGCTTCTTTCATTCAAACATTGAGGGTTGCCAACTTTTATATATTCTTCACTCTATCTCTTCTTGATTCTTTATATGATTGATGCGAATCGCTCATAGCTTTCCATGGCCTCACACGGTCCATTGATGCAAAGCCTTCACTCGCTCTTCACCACCGCCTTGGTCCTTCGGTGCCAAGTCATTTGCTTGCTCTTCACCACCGGATGGTCCATCGCAGCCGAGCCTTACTTTCTCTTCACCGTCTTGCAACAGAAAACCACTTTGTATTCGACATCTTCAAGAATTCACTTTATCAAATATGGAGTCCACTCTTGTTCTTCACTCTTGGTATATATGATTTCAATTCAACTTATGCCTTTTATGGATCATAACCCCATCTCACTCTCAAACACAAAATATATGGGTTAGTTCATAAAACCTAATTGATAACTTTTATACCTTAAGTTACTTGATCTCCACACGTAACTTATTAGCCTTCATGCATATTGTCAATCTTCATATAGAACCTAACCCCACCCATTCTCAAGCACATAGCACATGGGTTAATCCATAAAATCTATTGACAATATCATACATTTAGTTACTTGATTTCCACATGTAACTTAATCTTCAAGTTTATTGTTATCTTATTTATCTTTTTCTTCTCCTTATGAGCATCACTAGGAGCTCAATGACATCGATGTATTTCTTTTGTTCTCATGATATTTCTCAGAAAATCTATGATTCATCACTTATGCATCTCATATGAAATAACCTAATAACAATACTTAACACAATTGTTAGTCCATATGTATTGTCATCACTTATGCGAGCATCACCTAGAGCTCATTAATCTTGATACATTTTCAATCTCCCCATTCATATACAGCTCATGCATATCTCTCAATAAATTACCTATGGAACAACCTACTAACAAACTCAACACCATTGTTAGTCCATATGCATTGTCATTAATTACCAAAACCACACATAAGGGCTAGATGCACTTTTAAAACTTCAAACAATTATTTGGATATCTAATGACTTCAAATAAAAAAGTTTTTAACTAAAAGTTGTAGATCTCGTAGAAGTCTACAATTTTCATATAGTTTGTCCCGATCTAATTTTATATGAAAAAGTTATGAATTTTTTAAGATAAGTTATCATCGATTACTAGAAATGGTTCACATAAAGAACCGCCTTTGAAAATGACCTTTTATATATATATGGTTCCTTATGTGAATCGTTTTTGATAATTATTCCATTACCAGAGGTGGTTCACATAAAAAACCATCTTAGAAATAATATTTTACACGGACGATTCATTATATGAAACGTATGTGGTAATCATCCTATTACCAGATACGGTTCACATAGGTAACCGCTTCTGAAAATAAATTTTTACACAGACAATTTCTTATATCGTCCGTCTCTAAAAATCGCACATTAACAAAGACGGATCACATAAGGAACCGTCTTTAAAAAAATAATTTTTACATAGACAGTTTCTTATATCACCTACTTCTAAAAATAATTTAGACAATTTATCGTCTAAGCTATACGTGAAAAGACACTTAGATATCTTGAAAAATAGTTTTTTATCCATCTACCTATAATATTAATGCGCAATCATGTACGTTCAGCGTCGTGAACTATACTAGGCCTCCAGTGAGGTGCTGCTGTGCATGTACGAAGACACATATAATATAAAAACACCTTTTCTAGATTTCGGACGACAATGCAGGTTCCAGGCGTTGCTATATTCAGATATTATATTATGCTGTATCTATAAACTAAGGCAGAGAGAGTTGCAGAGGAAACCCAGGCCATGAGTTAAGCAGCAAGCTCGACTCGTTGGTGCCTGTATCGAACGAAGACAGCCATGGCTCAAGTGTGGTTGCAGGTGCACCATGCGCTCCATGGGCTGCGGCGGCGGCATGCGTCGTCTCCACAAGCAGCACTAGTCTCGGTCCTGCTCCTCTGCCCTGTAATTATCCTCCTGCTCGTGCGCCGCTTTGCGACGGCCACAAGCCATAATTCTAGAGAGCAGCTGCTGAGCAAGCTGCCTTCGCCTCCCAGAAAGCTCCCCGTCATCGGCCACCTGCACCTCGTCGGCTCCCTCCCGCACGTCTCCCTCGGCGACCTCGCCGCGAAGCACGGCCGCGACGGCCTCCTGCTCCTCCGCCTCGGCGCCGTCCCGACCCTCATCGTCTCCTCGCCGCGGGCCGCGCAGGCCGTCCTGCGCACGCACGACCACGTGTTCGCGTCCCGGGCCTACTCCCCCGTCACCAACATCCTCTTCTACGGCTCCACGGACGTCGCCTTCTGCCCCTACGGCGAGCACTGGCGGCAGGTCAAGAAGATCGCCACCACGCACCTCCTCACCAACAGGAAGGTCCGATCCTACCGCCACGCACGCGAGCAAGAGGTAACGATGGATATGGATCAATTGGTTGCACGTCGATTGATTACACCATGTATGATCGAGAAATATTGACAGGTGAGGTTGGTTGTGGGCAAGATCCGCGAGGCGGCAGCCGCAGGCACGGCCATGGACCTGAGCAACCTGCTCAACGCTTTCGCCAATGACGTCGTGTGCCACGCCGTGTCGGGCAAGTTCTTCAGAGAGGAAGGCCGGAACAAGCTGTTCCGGGAGCTGGTGGAGGCGAACTCGTCGCTCATCGGGGGGTTCAACCTGGAGGACTACTTCCCGGTGTTGGTGAGGCTGGACATGGTGAAGAGGATGGTGTGCGCCAAGGCCCAGAAGGTGAACAAGATGTGGGACGACCTGCTCGAGAAGCTCATCGACGGCCATGCAAGCAAGCCGGCGTCGGAACGCGACGGCGACGACGAGCGCGACTTCATCGACGTGTTGCTCTCTGTTCAACAAGAGTACAAGCTCACCAAAGACCACATCAAGGCGCTACTGGTGGATATGTTCGACGCCGGCACGGACACAACCTTCGTCGTAATGGAATACGCCATGGTGGAGCTCATGCAGAACCCTCACCTCATGAAGAAGCTACAAGCCGAGGTGAGGACGACGATGACCCAGGGGAAGGGGAAGGGGAACGGGATGGTTACCGAAGACGATATCAGTGATATGGCTTACCTGAAGGCCGTCGTCAAAGAGACTCTCCGATTCCACCCGCCGGCACCGCTCCTAGCGCCCCACCTCTCCATGGCCGACTGCGATATAGAGGGCTACACAATTCCATCTGGGACGCGCGTCATCGTCAACAGCTGGGCTCTGGCCAGGGATCCAAGCTACTGGAAGAGCGCGGAGTTCATGCCGGAGCGCTTCATGGAAGGGGGTAGCGCCGCAGCTATGGATTACAAGGGAAACGATATCATGTACCTGCCATTTGGGACTGGACGGAGGATGTGCCCGGGTATAAACTTTGCCATCTCCACTGTTGAGGTGATGCTAGCGAACCTCGTGTACCACTTCAACTGGGAGCTACCACCGGGACTGATGGACAGAGGCATCGATATGACAGAATCGTTCGGGATCATAGTGCATCGTACGGAGAAGCTCCTCCTTCTCCCGATACCGCCACAAGATTAATTATCTATCATTCCACATATGCATATATATATATATACATATATATATATACACGTGTATATATGTATATATATACGTGTATATATGTGTGTATATATGTTTGTGTATATATATATGTGTGTGTATATATATATATGTGTGTGTGTGTATATATATATATATATATATATATATATATATATATATCCTGAGCATATGTGCGCGCACGTATCGGTATAAGGTCGAGTGCGTACCATTGTGGTTGAACTCTTTTAAGGTGAAAATGAAATGATATCTACAACTTAAGATATCATAGATTAAATTCAATCCTCTACTGTACTAGATATTTTCGTAATTATTTTATTAAGTAATTAAATTACAACCGTTTAAGGCTAATCTCGTCATTTTCTTAACCCCAAATCACCTATCGGATCAATGGTTTGTAGAAATTTTGTTTACAACCATCTCTTTTTCCTAACGATCATGCTGTAGAGTTTGTCAATAGCTAGAACTAATCTATTATTGCCTTCTTTTCTGAATTTATAGGTTTGGTGACAAGTTCTTGATGTCATTAGAAATTATAGGACCGAGAATGACGACTAAAGGAGAGGTGAATATACGTCTTAACAAATTTTTTATAAAATTAATGGCTTTCTCCTATTTGGATCACCCAATGCACCTCAAAACTCAAACGGAAGTAAAAATAAAAAGAAGTTTTAACAAAAGAAATTAAGATAACACGACTCCACATATGGTATATGAACTATAAGTTACATTTAAGACAATCCATATGTCTTAGCATTCGAAAGATCACAACTTACAAAGAAACAAAAAAAGATGAACACTGAGTAACGAAATTCTCCAAATTGATTGTCTAGAGACAAGAGAATTGAAGGCCCCATCACATAAGTATGCGTATGCAAATTTTATGCGTCTAGCAACAAGACAAATGACATCACAAGGTATAGAAATTTCAGCCAAAAAACAAAAAGAAAATTAAATCCGGAAACAAAAAACTTGCAAGGGAACCAATAGAAGAAAACTAGAAAGAGGTGAATATAATAACATGAAGAAAATAAACTTCATTACAACAGAGGTCAACCCTATTTTAGATAGATTACAAAGATTTTTTCTCACAAAACTCTTACATAATATATAGTCTAAGCACTCCTCTTCCTCACCTTTAAAAACATAGTTCTAAGCTCTCAAATAAGTGGCAAATGGGGCTCAAGTGGTGGTTCATCCACTTTCATAGCCTTACCCCTTTATTTATAGGCCTAGGACACTTAGACCCCTAAGTTTCCTAGCTTTCTTCCAAAATACCACTCTCTTATAGACACTTCTACCTACCATCGATGTCATTTTAGTCTATTTTCTTCTTTATTTATCGAACGGTCGTGGCGCCTTTACAACTTAGCCTCGTCTTAACACAAACTTCACGATGATACCCTGTACTTCTCCAGTCCTCCCATGGTTTTAAGGTCAAGCTGCGAAACCCTATCATGCTTCTCAAAGCGTGACTAGCCACCAATTGCTTTCACCTAAAGCAAGCGCTCCGATGATGATGTTTGTTCTTCATTTTGCGATCTTGACCACCGGTAAGTCTCTCCCGCTTCCGATCCCTTGGGCTATCTTGTCACTTTCACCAGTATTCGCTTGAATTTGTCAACACGCCATCTTAATCCTCCGTTTCATGTTTTGCTTGACCTTCATGTGTATAGCTAGGATAACCCTTGACTCCGCCTAAACCTCCTTGATCGTCCGGCCCCAAGCACCCTCTTAGCCCCGATCACTCGTTGTCGACCGTCAAGTTGCATCCGTCATCTGCACACCATGAAATAAGAAAACACATTACTCCACACTCTAAAACATCTCCAGGTTAGCATAAAATCAAAAACTTCAACTCAGAGCACATTCTGTAGAAAACGTGAACACCGGATATTCTGATATGTTCTGCTCCTAAACACCGGACCATCCGGTGAGTATAACATTATCTGTTCCAGAAAATTTTCGCTCTCTGTAGGAAATGGTCTAGTGAAAACTTCTGATGATCTCATGTCCGTCACCGAATAATCCAGTGTGTGCTAATGCACTGAACCACCCTTCTGCAACCTCTCTGCAACAAAAGGTCCGATGCATTTTCCAGTATTCACAATCTCAGCATCGGACTATCCATCATACATAATCAAACTTGGTGTAAAAAATCTTTTCTCTAAAGAAAATACTCTAACGCTCTCAAAGCCCATCACCGGACCATCTGATGTTTGTTTTTATTTCTGCTTCAGCATTGAAAATGCTCCAGTGATACCCTATGGTGTAGCCTATGACATTCTTCTTGTTCTTTGCTTGCTGTTCATCTTTCTCTGAGCTCTCCTCATCGTTGGAAGAAGTGTTGATGTCGCTGAGAGCTGCCACGAACACCCTAAAATCCACCTTGGTCGTCTTCTTGGCCATCTTGTCGTGGTTCTTCTTGAAGAAGGGCTTCTTGTTCTTCTTCTTATGCTTGTTGTTGTCATGGTCACCGCCCTCCCTCTTCTTGAGATTGGGGCAGTCCTCCTTGAAGTGGGTAGTGTCACCACACTCAAAGCAAGTACGAGAAACACCCCTCCTCCGATCTCGATAATTGTTGTATAAGCGGGTGAACTTCACGATCAACGCAAGGTCCTCATCATCCAGCGCGTTCACCTGCTTCTTTGTGACAGAAACCAAGGAAGACAAAGCAAATCCACGCGATGAAGTGTTAGCACAAGAAAAGCCAGCTGTAGACTGATTGTCACCATTAGGTTCGGAAACCAATGCCGTGTTCTGAGACAGGGGATTTCCGAGATCGATCCGAGCCGCCTTGGCTATCTCGGTAGATATGAGCTTGCTGAAGAGCTCATCATAAGTCAACGTGTCATAATTTGAAGACTCTTCAATGCTCGAGATCTTCACTTCACATATACTATGGTCAAGAATATAGAGAAGCTTTATCGCTCTCTCGTGATTAGAATAGGGTAAAACACTAGTTGATCAAAGATTGCTAATAATCCCATCAAAGCAAGCAAACATCGCATCCAAAGACTCTGAGGCGTTGTACAAATATTTAGTATTCTTGGTTGTATGTGTTTTAGCATATGGCCTTAATCTGAATAATGCCTTCATGAAAGACACTTAGAGCACTCCAGATCTCCCGAGCAATACGGAGGTACCGGACCCTATCAAACTCATTCCAACTTAGGCTAGTTAACAAAATATTTCTGGCTTTGTTGTTGACCTCATACTATTCGATTTGAACCTGAGTCATACAAGCAACAGGGATCTTATTGTTGGAATCAACCACTTCCCATATTGCACCTCCTTGGCTTAGAAGATAAGCCTCCACGTGAATCTTCCAGTACGAAAAATCACGACCATCAAATAGCAAAATCTTTCCATCTCTTTTCATATCGCCTATGGATCACAAGCCGGTTAAGGTCAACAAGTGATCAAGCCGGCTCTGATACCAATTGTACGACCGAGAATGACAACTAAAGGGGGTGAATAGATGCCTCAATAAATTTCTTAAGAAATTGATGGCCTTCTCCTATTTGGATTACCCAACGCACCTCAAAACTCATGCGAAAGAAAAAATAGAGAGAAATTTTAACCAAAGAAAATCGAGGTAACATGACTCTACGGATGGTAAATGAACTGTATGTTCCATTTAAGATCAATCCATGTATCTTAGCACTCGAAAGATCACAACTTGCAAAAAAAACAAGAAAAGATGAACACCGAGCAACAAAATTCTCCAAGTTAATTATCTAGAGGCAAGGGAATTTAAGACCCCATCACATGAGCATGTGTATGTGAATTTTATAGCTCTAGCAGCAAGAAGAATGACCTCGCAAGGTGTATAAATTTCAGCCCAGAAAACAAAATGAAAATCAAATTCGGAAACCAAAAAACTTGCAAACTTGCAAGGAAACCAATAGAGAGAAACTAGAAGGAGGTTAATACAATAATATGAAGAAAAATAAACTTCATTGCAGCAGAGGTCAACCCTATTTTAGTCAGATTACAAAGATTTTTTCTCACAAAACTGTAATCTAATACATAGGCTAAGCACTCATCTTCCTCTCCTCTCAAACCCTAGCTCTAAGCTATCAAATGGGTGGCACAAGGGGGCTCAAGTGGCTGGTTCATGTTCTTTCATAATACTACCCCTCTATTTATAGGCATAAGAAACTTGACCCCAAGTTTTCTAGTTTTTCCCAAAATACCCCTCACTTATAGTATAATTCTACTTATCCTTGAGGGTATTTTACTCTATTTTCTTCTCCACTCATCGAATGATCGTGGCGCTTTTACGACTTAGCTTCATCTCGACGCAAGCTTCAAGATAGTGCTATGTACTCCTCCAGTCCTCCCATGGTTTTAAGACCAAACTGCGAAACACTAGCACGCTTCTCAAAGCATGACCAGCCGCTACTTGCTTCCACCTGAAGTAAGCGCTCCGATGATGACGTGTGTCCTCCGTCTTACGACCTTGATCACCAGCAAGTTTCTCCTACTCCCGATCTCTCAGGCCGCCTTATCACTTGCACCGGCATCCCCTTCGCTTGACTTTGTCAACATGCCATCTTCATCCTCCGATAAACGGTGAAACTATTTAAAACAGAATAATCTAAGCTAAACTCGAGCCTAATCTATGATGGCTACTATATATTTATAGGAGGACATGAGGAGATCGATCTAATGTTGTGCAACCGTGGAAAGAGGTGTACACAACCTGGATTCCGACCCCGACATGATTACAAGACCTAACTAGGTACAAAACAGTGGCACATCATTTTATTTATTTGACTCTGACTAAAGTATAAGGAATATTTGGTCGAGCTCATATCCACTGGAAAGGGCTCGTCATAGGCTTTCCAGAATATCTAAGATCGCCTAAAACGGACTTCGTATGAGAGAGTTATATACGTTTTACTAACGTATTGTCCTGAGACTCGACCACGAGCACGACTTTGACCACGACCACGACCACGACTAGAGCTCAGCCTTGAGTCCGAGTAGACTTGGTCTTCGAGGGGTGACGTGCGGGTAAGGTTGTGATGCTTCTCCCACGTTTCTAAGCAATAAAATATCACAAGAATTTAGTAGTAATATATTCAAGGAAGTATAAACAGCGAGAAACGAGTTCACATGGTGGTCTAATTATCGTGCACGTGCTCTTGTAATTGGACCTTGTATGATTTAAGAAATATTAATAGTATTGATCGTATCTGAATGAGCTATAGGCTCATCATCCTCCCCCTCTTGACTTGGAGTCGTCCTCGATTCAAGCTCTTTTTCTTCTCCCAAGTAGGGCTTTAAATATGAAATATTAAATGTGGGACTAACCCTAAAACCTACAGGTAGGTTCAATTTTTATGCATTGTCATTGATTTTCTCAATTATCTTAAATGGTCCATCAGCTCTAGACATCAACTTTGATTTTCTTAGTTCTAGAAACCTATCATTCCTCAAATGCAACCAGACTAAATCACCTGATTCAAATTTTATTTCCTTTTTACCTTTACTTCCAACAATTCTATACTTTTCTGCCATACTATTTATATTCTTTTTAGTTATTTCATGCAACTTAAGAATAAATTCAGCACGTTTCTTAGCATCTAAATTAAGTCTTTCAAAAGTATGCAAAGTTAGTGAATCAATAGGAGAATGAAGATTAAATCCATACACTATTTGGAACGGACTTACCTTGGTGGTGGAGTGTACCGACCTATTGTAAGCAAATTCAATATACGGTAAACAATCTTCCTACATCCTCAAATATTTTTTTAGAACAGCTCATAACATGGTCAATAATGTACTGCTAGCAACCTTTGTTTGACCGTCGGTCTGAGGATGTCACGTAGTAGAAAATAATAGCTTCGTCCCCAGTTTATTGCAAAGTGATGTCCAAAAGTGACTCAAAAACTTTGTGTCACGATCTGAGACGATAGTATTAGGCACTCCATGTAGTCGAATGATTTTCCTAAAAAACAAATCAACTATATTTGTAGAATCATCGCTCTTATGATAAGGTATAGAATGTGTCATTTTAGAAAATCTATCCACAACTACAAATATGCTATCCCCCTCCCTCATTGTCCTAGGCAGTCCTCAAACAAAATCTATAGAAATATCCTTCCATGGCGCACTAGGAATAGGAAGAGGCATATAAAGACCATGTGGATTTAAGCGAGATTTAGATTTATTGCAAGTGGTACAACGTAAAACGTAGCCCTCGACGTCACATCTCATCTTTGGCCAAAAGAAGTGGGCAACCAGCACATCTTCAGTCTTCTTTGGCCAAAAGAAGTGGGTGGCCAGCACATCTTTAGCCAAAAGAACTGAATCCTCCTTCATGCGCCTCCTGTAACAACAAAAGACGAATAGAGCTAGCTGAAATGCATAGCTTGTTAGCACGATAGAGCAATCCTTCATTCAACATATTTTTTTATTCTATGTTTTTCCTTCTTTACAATATTCAAGGACTTCATTAAAGTCTAAATCAGTAGCATATAAGTCTTTAATAGTCTCTAAACCAAAAATCTTATGATCAAGTTGAGATAACATGGTATAGCGCCTAAAAAGCGCATCAGCAATCACATTGTCCTTTCCTTTCTTATGCTTTATGACATATGGAAAAGACTCAATAAATTCGACCCATTTAGCATGTCGTTTATTCAATTTAGCTTGACTCCTAATATGTTTCAGCGATTCATTATCAAAATGTATAACAAATTCTTTGGGCCATAGATAATGTTATCAAGTTTCAAGCACACGAACTAAAGCATACAATTCTTTATCATTGGGAAGAATAATACAAACTTGGCCCACATAATTTATTGCTGAAATAAGCAGCAGGTTTATCTTCTTGAATTAATAGACATTCAATTCCAATTCCGATAGCATCACACTCTAGCTCAAAGGTCTTACCAAAATCAGGGAGTTGGAGTAAAGGAGCATAGGTAAGTTTCTCTTTCAACAACTTAAATGCCTTTTCTTGTGCAGGTCTCCATTTGAAAATCACTCCTTTCTTCGTCAATTCATTCAATAGGGCAGCAATAGTACTGAAATCCCGCACAAAGCGCCGATAGAGACCCACAAGACCATGAAAGGTTCTCAGTTGAGTAACAGTCTCAAGGGTTGGGCAGCTCTTTATAGCTTTAATTTTTGCTTCATCCACTTCTCTTCCCTCTGGAGTAACAACATAGCTAAGAAAAGAGACTCGATCCATGCAAAAGATGCACTTTTCAAGATTACTGAATAAACATGCATCTCTCAAAGCATTAAAAATAGTACGTAGATGATCAAAGTGTGACTCATGTGAATTGCTATAAATCAAGATATCATCAAAGTATGACACCACAAATCATCCAATGAAAGTAACCAAAACTTCATTCATCAATTGTATGAAAGTACTAGGTGCATTAGTTAACCCAAAAGGCATTACTAACTACTCATACAATCCAAACTTAGTTTTAAAAGTTATTTTCCATTCATCTCCAAGTTTCATCCTAATTTGGTGGTATCCACTTCGTAAGTTAATTTTAGTGAAAATTATAGAACCACTTAACAAATCAAGCATATCATCTAACCTAGGGATAGAGTGATGATATCTTATAGCAATATTATTGATGGCTCTAGAATCAACACACATACACCAACTACCGTCTTTCTTAGGAACTAAAAGAACAGGAACAACATAAGGACTAAGGCTTTCTCGTACGTACCTGCGTTCCAATAGATCTTGGACTTGCCGTTGAATTTCCTTAGTCTCTTTCGGGTTGATCCTATATGCAGCACCATTTAGCAAAGTTGCTGTCAGAATCAAATCAATTTGATGCTCAATCCCTCGAATAGGTGGTAATCCTGGGGTACCTTAGCTGGAAATACATCCACAAACTCCTGCAAAAGGCTACAAACAGCAAGAGGTAAAGAGCTAGATATATTCTCTAGTGAAACTAATGCCTCTTTGCATATCAAAGCATAGCATGGCAGCTCATTAGCATAAATTTCAGTAAGGTCAGATTTAGTAGCAAGCATAACACACCCTTTCAAACTAATTCGACTTAGAAGTTGTTGTTGCTTTCTCCTTTTTGGTGGAAAAACTTTATCCGCTACTTGCTGATTTTCAGATTCATTCTCAAACTCTTTTCTCTTATTTTCAGCTATCTCTTATTCATATTTCACAATTTCAGTAGGGGTTAAAGGTGGAAAATTTATTTTCTTTCCTTTATGCATAAGGGTGTACTTATTACTTCTACCATGATGTGTTGCATTAGTATCAAACTCTCGAGGTCGCCATAGCAAAAAAGAGCATGTTTGTATAGGAACTACATCGAAATTAGCATAATCATGATATGAACCAATAGAAAATTGTACCCTAGATGTTTGCATTACCTTCACCTTACCATTGTTGTTGAATCATTGAATATGATAAGGCAAGCTTCTTGATCATATCTGAACTTACCAAGTTGTTGCAGCTTCCTCCATCAATAACAACTCAAACACGATAATCCTTGACTGTGAGGAACATCTGACATAAATTGTGGCGTTGTAGCTGTTCCGCTTGTTCCATTTGAGTGCTTAACACTTAGTACATAATGAGGGTCCGATAATCCTCCATGGCAGTGGTATCGAACACTTCCTTATGGTCGATATCCATCTCACGTCCATCCTCATCATCTGTATGGTTAGTTGCAAGAGCATATTCATCCTCAACATCACTAACACTTACATATCCACAGTCTTTTGTTACAATGTACTCTCGTTGATTTGGGAAATCCTTCATGACATGGCCCATTCCCTTGCATCGGTGGCATACAATCCCGGTCAATCAACCGGTAGAAGTAACCGAAGAAGAGCTCTTGGCTGGACCCTCCACACTTACGGATTTACTTACCTCAGGAGCGTATAACGGTGTCGAAGGTACTGTTGAACACGCCCTACTCGAGAATGGAGCAGCAGATCATGTAGCTGAACGTGAGGCTATTTTGACTTGTCTTGGTATTGATTTTGAAGTAGTCGTGTTTCCAAAATTGCTCCTTAGCCTCTGTTGTCGTCCTTGCAATTATTTCTCTACCAAACACACAAGTTGGAACAATCTAGGAACATTATCGTATTCTTTTTAATCAACTATGTCATGAATTTCACGCCTTAACCCTCCATAAAAACGTGCTATTGCAGCCTCTTCATCCTCAATAATATCACAACGCAACATACTAATTTGTAGCTCCTGATAATATTCTTCTACAAATCTATTACCTTGTTTAAACGCTGCAATTTCTTACGCAAATCATGTTTAAAAGAGGGTGGAACAAATCTGTTACGCACATCAACCTTTAAAGCATTTCATGTAGTAGGTGCTAACCCATTGATGCAAACTCTATTTTACCAGATGATTGCAAAATGTTTAAATTCACTAGTGGCTTGCCTAACTCTATGCACTTCAGGAACCAAATGAGCATTAAACTTCTATTCAACCATCATCTCCCAATCTAAATACTTTTCAGCATCATAAGCACCCGCAAAAGATGGTATAGTAAACTTAATCTTAGCAAATGGATCATCATTAACACGTGAGTTATGTTGCTGAAAATTATTAGCTCTCATGCCTGACGGTTGAAGTTCAATCGATTCCATTATCGTGCATCAAAGGCATCTTGTTCTTGCCTCAAAATTTCATCATCTGCGATGAACTCTTCTTGCTCATGGGCTGCGCCATGAGGATCCACACGCCCATAGTTTGGTGGATGATTAACCACTTGATCAAAGTGTGTATTGAGCATGATAATACTATCATTAAGTCATTGCAATGTAGTTTTTGTCTCCGCAAGCTTCTTATCGATGTCATCATTAATAGCTTATCGATGATAACTCAACACTATTGTGAGTTCTTCCCTCAAAACATACTCATGTGCATCCGATGCTTCTCCTGCATGATTAGTCAAAGATAGAAAACAACGAAAGATAAATTATCCCTATGAGACTACTAGGTGGTGGAGGTGGAGTCACATACTCTTAAGCATCTTACCACACTCTTGCAAGTGTTCTTACCAATCACTGCAATTGGCACAACCGGTGGTTGGTTCGTGATACCTTATCGAGTGCGAGTGAGGTAGTTGCAAGGAAAGATACTGTTCTGATCGAGAGAATATGTAGCTTGGATAGACAATATTTAGTAACAAGGAATAGCAATTGATGAAATTAGATTAGCAAAGCTGAATAAAAGTCCACAGTACTCATCACAGTTGCTGACCCGAACACGTTCCTAGAACTAGCTCAAGCAAGCCGAAAATTATATCAGACACAAGCACAATGAAACAAAATTCGCAATGCAAACTGATTCTCTCTCTTTCTTTCTCCGATTTTTTTTATACTCTTCTTTTTTCGCACTCTTTGCTTCTTCTTTTTTGGCACTCTTTGCTTCTTACTTGCTTTCTTTTCTCTCTTTTTTTTTGAATGTGACAGAAACTCAGAACTCTTCTACTACCTTTTCTAAGACCAGTGAACTACGTGGTTCATTAACTTTTTTCCAGAGAGCAGGGGTATAAAGGTAATAAAAAGAAGGTGGATGACTCTGACTAAGTGGTCGCGGTGACTAGATGGTCGGAACCTGAGTGGGTGGTCAAAGTGACTGGCTGGAACCTGAGTGACTGGTCAACACCCACGTGAGTGGTTGGATTGATTGGTCAGACCCTAAGTGGGTGGTTGGATCCCGAGTGGGCGGTCCGAGTGACTGATCGGAACCCGAGTGGGTGGTTGGATCCCAAGTGGGGACGCAAACTCGGCTTTAGTAGACTAGAGCAAATCGAGTTACTCGATGACTAAATTAGCAAAGACTCGATACTAGAAACTAGAACACGATGACTCGACTAGAAACAAAGACACCAACGATGGACTCAAATTCAACAATGAGAAAATTAAAAACAAAATTGCGAAGGCCTTAAAGTGGTTTGGACAGCGGAAAAACTAAAACATAAATCTTTTTGTGGGGCAATTTTCTGAACTCTAGGTAATGGAACTCGATGAAACAAAAGGGGTAGCTAAGATTACCTAACGGGCAACCGAGGCTCTGATACCACTTAATGTGCGATTGCCTGATCTTCTGAAGGTAATATGATCAGTTGATTGATGGAGTTTCGACGTTGATGATCCTAAGGCTCCGACCAGAACAGATCGAGAATCCTCACAACTACTACACCACTACTCTGTGGTTATCAACCGTTCTAAGATGTTGTTGATCTTGCCAAGAATGCTTCTCTTGTAAAAGAATCGAGAGCACAAGCAAGAATAGGTAGGTGCAATCTAAATATTGCTAATTACCAATGAAGTACTCGAGTTGAGGTTCAACAAACCGATAAACGGCGAAACTATCTAAAATAGAATAATCTAAGCTAAACCTGAGCCTAAACTATAATGGCTGTTGTATATTTATAGGGGGATGTGAGGAAGTCAACCTAGGGTTGTGCAGCCGTGGAAAGCGGCGTACAAAACCTAGACTCCGACCCCGATACGATTACAAGACCTAACTAGGTCCAAAACTGTGGCGCAATATCTTATTTCTTTGACTCTGACTAAACTATAAGGAATATTTGGTTGAACTCATATCCAGTGGAAAGGGCTCGTCGTAGGCTTTCCAGAATGTCCAAGATCGTCTAAAACGGACTTCGTATGAGAGAGTCATATCCGTTTTACTGACATACTGTCCTAAGACTCGACCACGACCATGAGCACGACTTTGACCACGACCATGACCACGACTAGAGCTCAGGCTCGAGTCCGAGTAGACTTGACCTTCGAGGGGTGATGTGCGGGTAAGGTTGTGGTGCTTCTCCCACGTTCCTAAGCAATAAAATATCACAAGAATTTAGTAGTAATCTATCCAAGCAAGCATGAGTAGCGAGAAACGAGTTCACCTGGTGGTTTAATTGTCGTGCACGTGCTCTTGTAATTGGACCTTGTATGATTTGAGGAATATTAATAGTATTGATCATATCTGAATGAGTCATGAGCTTATCATCATCCCCTCTTGAATTGGAGTCGTCATCGACTCAAGCTCTTCTCCTTCTCCCAAGTAGAGCTTCAAATCTTCTTTTTCTCCTGAACATTGGATCATCCGGTGATTGTAACATTATCTGTTCCAGGAAAAGTTTGCTCTCTGTAGAAAAAGGTCCGGTGAAAGCTTCCAGTGATCCCATGTCCATCACCAGATAATCCTTGTGTTCCAATCCACCAAACCACCCTTCTGCAACCTCTCTGCAACAAAAGGTCTAGTGCATTCTCCGGCGTTCACAATCTTAGCACCGGACTATCTGGCGTACATAATCAAACTTGGTGCACAAAATCTCCTCTCTGCAGAAAATACTCTGGGCTCTCAAAATCCATCACCGGGCCATCCGGTGTTTGCTTTTATTTCTGCTTCAGCACTGAAAATGCTCCAGTGATAACCTCTGGGGTAGCCACCACATTCACCAGACCTTTTGGTGGATTGATCTCTAATTTCGCTCGAAAAATTGCTCTCTGCAAGAAATAGTCCGATGAGTACACACTGTCCACATCGGAATATCCGGTGTATTTAATTTTTCTGCATACATAGAGGAATTCGCCAATTCTAAACACCGTCAGCTCCAGTTAGACATGAACAAGAATAAACATCCACAAACACATACTAACCAAACTCAAGACACATCAACTGTTATCAATACCTCATCATATGCAAATCAAGATACTTCTCTACTTAGTTTCTCAGAAACAATGCCTATAGGTCTAGTATGGACAACGAGGGTTTACATAAAATCTTGCCATATTCATCCTAATGTTGTTGTTCATGAACAAAGTGAGCTGAAGAACATAGGAAAATTCTACCATATTTGAGTTGACTCGTACCTGAGAGTGTGTTTCTACTACTACCATGTAGAGAGTAAATTCGACAAGCAATTCTGTACTGAAAGTGTGTTTCGCTGAATTGATATCATAAATCTGTGTTCCGTCATTTGTATCATGGTTATAATGCGGCAATGACTAACATTCCCTGCCTATCCGGAGAGAAAGGATCTGTTACTTTCAAAATAATAGACTTCTTAGGGAGCCGAAGAAGTCTCGAGGCATTAAAGCGCGTTAACAGGGAGAATAATAGCAACATATATGAGCTTGTGATCAGGGCATGAACGCACCCTGCTCAGGTGCCATTTGATGATGTATTTGTCGATTTCCCATAGGATTAGAAAACTACAGGTTGAGAGAGGGATGTTCCATGTTTGCAGAACAAAAATTTAGAAAATAAATCCACAACTCGTTGGATCTTTCAGATGTAAGCTTAGACATTCGGATGAGTTCAGATTTCAGAATGAATTATAATTACATCTTCAATTATTAAGGAAAAGGCTAGAAATTTATGTTGCATTCTGATGCAGCAATGCTTATGTAGTGTACTAATCAGCCCGAGGGTGCATTTTTTTTTTAAACGATCTATTTTGAATGTTACAGCCGAAATTTTGCTCTCCTCAAAGTGATGCAAAATTTCCAATTTATTAGTGGACCAGGACTCCAACGGCTAAACATACTAAGAGCTACGTACATACAATGATCTCATCTGCAATATGTACACAGCACTGCTTCTGTCTTGCAATTTGGGTTTGGCAATTGACTCAGACAAACATTACTTAAGTCTATCCGGAGATCTCAACACGGTAACACCATTTACCCAATGCGATCAGAGTGGTTGTTTATATGGATTTTCCGTTGTTTTCTTTTGCGATTGGAACTCGTGGTTTGTGGTGTGCATGCGCCTTACGATGGCATCATTCGGCAAGTGCTCCCGCTCTACAATGACAACTTGACCAGGATTGCATTGCCAACGCCAAGAAGGTTCAGATTTTCACCTATTTTGATCAGAACAAAATGCAAGGGGATCGCTTTCAAATGTGAGGGCGTGAGAATGAGACCACCAAGGCACCGATCCATGGCAGCATCCGCACCTAATTCTGGTCAATGACCTGGAACGACTTGTCAGGTGATCAACACAAGTCTTCTCTCGAAGATACAACATTAAGCAAAACGACTGAAGGAAAGAAAACAATTAATCAAACTCTGAAAAATAGCATCAGACCGCCATCTCTAATCAAATTCTGTGTAATATGATCATATCATATGAACTGTACACTGATCACATCCTTCAGATGATTCAGGTGCCTGTGCTACAAGTAAAACTCTTAAACAAACATGACATTTTTACACCCTTTTAGAGTATAGGTCTGAACAGAACACATTGAGCAGAAAGTCAGCTAGGCCTCAAGAACTTGGCAATGGAGGATGTGGTTCTTGGTGCGGCGGCGACCGGCGATATTGGACAAGAGACCCGTGACGAAGCTATTGGCATGCGCTTTGCCAGCAAGGGTCTCCCACCACTGGTTTCCCGACCCGGCGGCAACGTCGACATCCGAGATGCTCATGTCGTTCGGGACGACACAGAGCTTGCTGTGGAGAGCGACAATAGCGGCCGCCTCCGCCGCCTGGGAGCTCCCCTGGTGCTGCTTGCAGGACCGGTCCTGAGATTTCAGTGGCCCCAGGCGAAACTGAAAATAGGGCCTATTGAACATAAATATTGAAATATTTATATATCAATTACAAAGATAATATTCTGGGTAGTGTCCACAAACATTTACGATAAGTTTGAATAACCTGGAATGCATCCGTTACGGTAAGCTGAAACAAAATTATCGTAAATGCTCACGGGAACAAAATTGTGATGGATCGGAGTACACGTACGTATGCTTGCGTTAATGCATGCTAGCTAGGTATAGATACTTACATACCTATGTACAACTTGCTACGCACAGCTCTAGTTACTCATCGGTACATGCAGCAGGTAGCTTGCAGCAATAGTAGCTTTGGATCTATCTGCTCGCAAGTGCCAGCACCACAGTACAAACGCTGGACCCATTGATTACCGGAGTGAGTGGAGACCTTTCCGTATTTCAAATGTGCGATCTTAGCAAGGGTCAGATCCATTTGAGGTGGAGTAGAAACTATAGAGGAGAAAAACCAGCAATAAAAACTCATATGGCAATGACTGACGCATGTCCTCGATCGAAGTTGCGGGTATACGGGACACCTTGGAGTCGTGGTCCCACAAAACACAGGAAACTGGACTATGTGGATGGAAGAAAACACGAAATAGGCAAACAACCAAATAGGCTAGGTAGGCAGGTTACTTGATTTTTTATGGACCGGAGGAACCATAAAAACTTGCGTCCTACCATGCGAACTGTTAGTCCTTCCTGCTATTTTAGACATAGTTCTATCTGTTATCGTATTGTTAGGCATGCATACTATACATAGGTACACGAGGAGTGGCCCCTCGATTTTGGGGGCCCGGGGCGGCCGCCCCGCTCGACCCCCCTCAGGGTCGGCTCTGGCTGCTTGCTGTCAATGCAGGTGGTCCACGCGTCCATGACCTCGTCGTAGGCCCTCAGCCGGCAGTCGTCCTTGCAGTCGGCGGCATAGAGCCCGCCGTCGAGGCACGCACTGGGGCTCCTCCAGCCGATGACCATGCCGTCGAGCATGACCGACCACGCGTCGTACTCCGGTGAGTACACCTGGCTCAGCACCTGCTGTGACACGCCAAGCCCCTTCACGTACCACCTCCCGCCGTGCAACACGCTGGCGAATGGCACCATCGCCGTGGCCATGTTGCACACGGACGACCAACGGTTCTTGTTGGGGTCGAACAACTCGGTGGACCTTATGCCACCGCCGCCACCGCTCTGAATAACCCTAGTAAGATGAAGAACTCTAGAGCACAATAAACCAATTGATATGAATATGTAAAAAATGATTTGAAATTAAGATTACTATTTTGCCCTATTTAAATCCAATTATTTATAAATTTGCAAGTCATTCTATTTCTAATAGTACCTTCCTAATACTCATAATACATATATATGATACTCATGACACAGATAACGATGAGAAGTATGATTAGATTGATCTAAACTGTCAATTAGTTATGATTAGATTGATCTAAACTGTCAATTGTAAGATTGGATGGTCTATATTAATTATTGTCTATAGTAAAACGAGCATGTGTACGATTGACGAGCCCGCTTGCTGTTCCGTGTTCGGCAAGTTGTGTGAGTGCGTCAAAGTTTGTTGAAGCATACCAATTCCAACGCCTCGTGTGGGAGGTGGGTGGTAAATCGGTCGTGCGAACGTGTAATTGTGTGAAGCCTAAGTGTTATGAATAAAAGAAAAGATCAAAAAGAGGGGATCAGTTCTGATCCCCCCCCCCCCCCACCCAAAAAAAAACTCTCGCTTTTGATCGGCTGTGAACTCTGTTAATTTCACTGTTCATCATTCGGGAAACGCTGGTTTCCGTCCAACAGAGATTGAGCAATGGAAAGGGTGTGCGATTTGATCCCCAACAAAGCATGCATGCAAATTTATATTATATCACTACTACAAAATATGAGTTCATTGTCGGTTCTAAACTGACTTTCAAAACAGAAATTCCAACATAAGCGAAAGTGATAGCCAGGTTTTTCTGACCGACAGTAATAGTATTTTTGAAAAAGAAAAAAATGACTGGATCCAGGCATCCAGCCATCGATGCTGCTCTAACCAAATCACCAGCGCTGCTCCGATCGGGTCACGGGCGAAAGCCCTCCATAGCCTCTTGCTCCACTCCACTCCTCCACGACTACAAGAAAAAAATACACTCCTCCTAAACAATCCCAAGCATGATGCACACAAATTAAATTCAAAGAACAGAACAATCTATTGAGTCTGTCTTTTGCCATCATAGAGGAAAAAAACACGAAGCAAAATACAGTGATGTAGGAGGCGTCCGGGCGGGCTGCGCACTTGCCCCCACGGAGCTCTAGCCGAGTCGAGCTCGAGGGTGCGTAGGTGAGGTCGACGACCACCATGGATGAGGACGTGCTATTATCTCCGTGGAGCTCGCCGCCACAGAGCTCTCATCGGGTCGAGCTTGAGGGTGCCCAGGCGAGGTCAGTGGCCGCCATGGTGTCCTCATCTACCCTCCACGAGCGGGCTTTCCTTCGAACGATGACGTTTGGCAGTGGGGATGTGGCACAACAGGCTTCTGGGGAGCCCTCCGAGCTCCAATGTGGCCTGACGGTGGCATAGAGGCCTCATGTTGGTCCACCAGCATTGGAGAAGATGGTGGTGCAGCTCAGTTCTCTGGCGGGGAAGGTGGCTGCAGCTTGGGGCAGATGGAGGAGGAGCTCGTCGTGGTCTCCTCCACTGGATCTAGGTGGCACTAAGGCATGGATGAGCTGCTGCTGCTACTCTCGGTGGGTGCGAAATGGTGAGAAAGAGCATAGAGGAGTGGATCGTGGGTGGAGAACGAGAGAGATGAGTGGAGGGGGTGTGGATAAGGACTGTCGGGAGCAAGAGAGAGGGTGGTCAGCACTTCACAATTTTTTTTGGTGTGGATTTGAGCGGATGCGAGACTAAAAAGCAAAATGCATAAAAACATTTAGGTCCAACATCGGTATCACTGCTGGCTCATGACTAGAGCCGGCAGTGATACTTGATTATCATTGTCGGTTCTTATTAACAACCGGCAATGATGCTTTTTTTCTTACGAACCGGTAGTGATAAATATTTTTGCAGTATTGTATTCTAGCTGAACTGACGGTGATGAGCCAGTAAATATGATCACTTTTGTAGTAGTGTATTGAATAAAGGATGAAAGGCAATTAACCATGAATAAACTTAATCATTTTATCAAAATTCGCCATTGCGGAGTTCATATGGAACCCCAGTGTCATGGTCAAACTACAAGCCGAGGTGAGGACGAACACACCAAAGGGCCAAGAAATGGTCATGGAAGAGAACCTTGGCGGCATGACACACTTGAAGGCCGTCATCAAGGAGACGCTACGGTTGCAACCGCCGGCGCAAACACGATTGTGACATCAAGTAATGGCTACAGGATCCCAATGCAAACACGAGTCATAGTCAATGCATGGGCTATTAGTAGAGATTCAAGGTCTTGGGAGACGGCAGAGGAGTTCATGCCACAGAGGTTCATGGGTTTATGGCTTTAAGGTCTTTGCACCTGGCGGAGGATTTGCCTGAACTCAACTTTGGGCTGGCCACCGTCCAAATCATGCTAGCGAACCTTAGAGCAACTCCAACCGGCTAGATAAAACAGTTCTCCAACGGACTCTCCAACCGGTCTCGTTACTTTTGGCGCTCGCTATCTGCCCGGCTTCACTCGTCACATTCTGGAGGGGAAAAGCTGGCTATAAGATGTACTCCCTTCAATTGTAAATGTAGATCGTTTTAGATTTGTACATAAGAATTAAGAAAGTAGATGAAATGACCTTGTTGCTCTTTATTTATTATATATTAGAAAAGATAACTCATTCATTTATAAGAGTGGTAGTATTTATTAAATATGGGTAAGACGGGAACAAAAGAGGAAAAAATGCATAGAAATTCGAGAATAACTTATATTTAGAGAATAGTTGAAGAGGCTAAAACGACCTACATTTACAACCAGAGGGAGTACGTGTTTTGTTGCTCCAAAATAGTGGTCTTTAATTCGCTCCTTCTCATTTAAACTAGTGGTCTTCTATTGCTTAAAAAATTTAAAAATGATTATACGTGTTTCATAATCCATGTGTAACTTATTTAATTAGATTTACTCAAAAAGCTGTGTAGAATTTGAACTAAAATTCTTAAAAAAAACTACTTTTAAAACTTCTAACAATTGTTAGGGTCTCAAATAAATTCAAAAAATCTGGGAAATTTCACTAATATTCTTCCTATATGATGAACTAATTTTCAAAATTATTTTTAGCTCGAAGTTATATGATGAAAAAGTTAGTTCATTTGTAATGCTACATTTATATGTATTGTTGCCATTTTATGTGATATTCTTCTTTTAATTTAATTTGAATTCAAACAAAATTCAAACATATACAAAATTTATCTGTTAAAAATATAACCGTTATAAATATTTTTTATTTATAGGATACTGATAAAATATAGGTGGGTAGAATTTAGAGAGTCGATTGGAGGACGTACAAAAATAGAGAAATAATCTTTTAAAGAAGTTTTCTATATGAGGATATATGAAATGAGATTTAGACAGTTCGGTTAAATATGTTCAATACATTGTTTCAACTAGGAGCTCAGCTCCTACCGGCATGGGGAAAGAAAGACATTGATATGACACAAGTGTTTGGACTGACCATGTGTTGTAAGGAGAAACTTTTTCTCGTCCCTAGATAGGGCGGAAAGTGGTAGCAGAAATTCCTATTTTACCAGACGCCTTTTTTGCGAATTTTTGAGTATCGGTATACCGATATCATTTTCGCAAAATGGAAATGATATCGGAAATGGTATCTTGCAGTATCGGTATCCTCAGGAATCGGAAATGATATCGGTAATTTGAGTCGGAAACGGAAACAAAAACAATTTTTCCTCCTTTTTACCGTTTCCGAATATTTATGTTTGTAGCCAGTAATTTCTGCCGATAATTACCGAATACCCACAACTATGTCTATGTTTTTGTGTCTTTTTGGTTCAGCTGTTTAAACTTCCTGTGTGACCATCAAACCTTGTCATTTTGGTTCAGACTTCATTTTGTATCTATATCTATGGGTATGTCCGTATGACATATGTGACTTGTCACTTATGAATTGTGAGATGTGAACTATGAACTTATGTTTAAAATTAGAACTTATCCTCGTATATTCGTATGTATCATAGATTTATGTTTATCATATTAAATGTGTCTGATCCTTTATCATATATTCATATGAGATGTGTTTTAACTCGTATTATTATTATGTCATGAAGTTATGTGTGACTTCATCGATCTTGTCGTATGAGATATATGGTTTGTGAGCTACAGATCGGTATATCGGTTATGAATTATCAATTCTCGATCGATATCGTCATATTTTCCATCCGTTATCATCATTTCTGATATTTCTGTAATACCGATGTCGTATTCATTTTTGACTTACCGTTTTCGATATTGCTTCCGCAAAACAATGTGAAACTGAAAACGATTTTAGCCTTTTCCAATCGTTTTCGACCGTTTTTAGCCCTATCCCCAGACCATATGAGACTTATCATGTATGTACTGCAGGACTAGCCAGGCTACCTCAAATTAACATATGATTTTTGGCTACAGTCACACATATTACCTTCTGTTTTCTATACATGCACAGGTATTGTAGGCATATACATGTCATATATATATGTATGTCTATACTAGAATAGTACATCACTATTGACTCCAAAACCTCCTTCATTATCAGTTTTGGAGCCGGCAGTGGGTAACGAGTAGTGATAGTCGGAGATTATCACTGCCGGCTTAGGGGACTGATAGTGAAGGAGTTATCACTGCCAGTTGAAGGCTTCAACCAGCAGTGATACCTTAAGAACCACCGTCGGCGGGTGGTTTCAGTCGGCAGTAATTTCCAAGGCATCACTACTAGCTGAATGCTTTAACCGGTAGTGTTTTACCCTCCTTCCTCCCTATGCTTCATTTCTCTATCCTCTCTCTATTTTCTCGATCTCTCCATCTCTTTCCCTCTCAATACATGCATACAATGAGATATATATTTAATGTAAATTAATAATAAAGGCACCTTTATTAATACATAGTAATTAATATTATATTCGAGTGAACACATATTACAAGTTATAGGCAGCGATAAACACACATATATACATAATAGTTCTCACAGGTCACCCCCAAAAAGTCGGTCGAGTTAAGTAAGTTCAGTATTCATCTACCTCTCCCGTGATGAGGACCACGTCTCCGCACAAATAGCTGATGGCGTGTGTACATCCGGGGACGTCGGGGGACTGATGGTGGTGGAGCGGAGGACCCGATCACATCTGATTGACCGCAACATCGCCTATACTCCAAGCTTACCAGCATGTCAAAGACATCGAAGTCCGACGGTTGAACGCCATTACGGTTTGAGCCTTCGGACTCCTCCGCAGCACACTGATGGGCCATCCTCTTGTCCTCCTCCTGGACATGCTTATAGGACGCTGCTTCTTGCTCCTCTATAGCGCACAGCTGATGGGCCAGCCTCTCATCATCCTCCTCCTAGGTACTCTTATGGACCGTTGCTTCTGGCTCCTCTTTCGCATCATCGTTGGAAAGCCATTCTGTTGAAGAGTCGTCCGACGATACCAACTCCGAAAGCAGGTCGAAGGCCACAGCAGGATCCTCTTGACCAAATGCACTAATATGCATATAATGAGACACATAAGCAGGGTGACAGTGGCGCAACGGATATGAACACCTAAATTGAAAATCATGAGCCCGCCGCTAACTATTGGCTCATAGCACGAACCGGCAACGATACATCAATACCATCTTGTGGCATCAACTGTTGATTTTATTTACCAACCAACAGTGTTAGACTATCACCAACGTCTAGGTTCCCACATCCCGTGCAATAATATAATCACTACTAGTTGTAGTTATGAACCGACAGTGATAGTCTATCATTGTCGGTTATTTACTTGATCCGCCTCTGATAGTTTTCTACCCTATATAGTTATCCTTCTCCATCCTTCTTCATCACTTAGCATCACTGTCGGTTTAGGGCATCTGTGAAGAACTATGATGTCCTAACAAGGGATGAATTAAGACACTTAGAAACTAATAAATCTAAAAAATTCACAAGATAAATATATCCCAATTTTTATCTAAATGTGTTTTAGATTTAGCTAGTATGTCTACTCTACCGCTCAAGAGGATTGAACCTGCTCTAGTAAGGTAAACTACAAATATGTAAATACGGAAATGTAAATAAGGTAGAGAGACAAACTCCGCGCAAATGATTTTTATCGTGTGGTATCGGTGGCACACAAATCACCCATATTCTATGTTGGAGCTCCACAAAGGATATGCTTCCGATCGCCAAGTCTTTTCCAGTCACAACTCTTGAGATACCAAGTCACCAAAACAAGACCTCAAGCATGATGAGCTGTTAAGCCACCAAGGCGAGGTCTCACCACTAACCTATCTTTAGGTTACTTGTGCGCCATTTTCACCTCGGAACTTTAGTCACAAAGACAATGGCATCCTCAACCCCATGGACAAACCGTTGTTGTAATGGCTCAACTTTACTGTGAACACCGGATGATCCGGTGACAACAGTAGTACAAGCATCGGACAATCTTGTGTATACAACAGTGGATACTAGCATTGGAACCCCACTGAAATACATTTTGAACACCAGATTATCTGGTGTATACTTCATCTCCATCACCAAACTATCTGATGTGTATACTTGAGCCTAACCAAGCTAACATCTTCACTGTTCAACTGTCTGGTGTATTGATCTTCTGATCACCGAACCTTCTGATGTGTATAGCGTCATCTTCTCTAAGTTGTGGGAAAACACTCAGGTGTGCACTATCTTTTTATCACCGGACCTTCTGGTTTATTGATCTTCAGTCTTCGACAGTTGCAGAGCTTTTGTTAAATGCTCCAGTGTACACTGATTTTGATCACCGGACCTTCCGTTGAGTACAATCTCATTTCAGCTCAGTTTTTCATCCGTATGGAAAATGTTCTGGTATGTACACAGGCCTAACACCAGACTATCCGGTGAGGTCTTTCTCCTCTGCTGAAAATACTCCGGTGAGCATAACCTTTAGTACAGCGGACTATCCGGTGAGAACAAATCTCCTGTGACTTTTCCAATTCAACCAAACTTTATCCCGGTTGTGGTGGCTTCTTCATGTGTTGCATCCATTAGACCTACTAAGATATATTCTTTACAAACATGTTAGTCTCAATGACTATGTTATCAAAATCATAATCATGGACTAATAGGGTCATTTTCGCTATAATCTCTCCTTTTTTGGTGATTAATGACAACACAACCAAAGCAAGTGGCAATAAGAAATGATACAAATTGCAGAGAGCACAAAGTCTTACCACATTGTTTGGATGTATGTTCTTACCACTTAGTCCTTCTTTTGTTGTGGCTCCCTCTTTCTCTGTTGTCACTATCTCCCTTGATCGATCCATGAAAGAGATTCACCATTGCAAGCTTTTGATACTAAATGTAGATGAGTCTCCCCTTGTCAACCTTGGTATCTTTCTTGTTCTCCTCTAGGTATGCCTCTTGCTTTGGTCGTCAAACTTCTCCCCTAGTGTCAACAATATCAAAAAGGGCTACAAACACATATTGAACTCGATAAAGAGCATTAGAGCACATGGGAGGGAGCTTCATAAGTCGTGATCCATATGAAATGATACCAATTTAATAGATGTACCAATTGTAAGGATATGAGGCATTAATATCAATGAAAAAAGACAGAAAGGATCATAATTCGTGAAACTCACATAGTATGATTTAAACTCTCCATATATGTGTGCATACATATGATAAGAGAGAGACATATGCACAACTGGACAATATGTTAAGATGGAAGTTTAAGCCATATTATACATGAAGGTAGCTTAAATGAATAAACGAATTGACAATGATACCAATTGAAGCCTTTAAGTATTGCATACATCTAGGAACTTATTGATCACTCCATGAGAATATAAAAGATATTACTTGAAACATATGTTAGTCTTAAAATCACAACCCATAGGATATACTTCCCCTAAATGTGTGCATACAAGTATTGAATACCTGTGAGAGATATGCATTTGTTATTGATAACAATGAGGAGAGTACCCTATAAATTGGTTTATGGCACATAAAGAATACCAGTTAAAAAACTAGTGTCATGTAAGAAACTTACAACTAATAAATCATATAGGTTTCTCATAAGAAAAAGATAAACAACCTACCATATAAATCTGCACTAGGTATTGCAATAAATTAAATTGAGAGCATGCAATCCTAGACAATGCAAGTAAATTTATCAATTTAGAGGATTTAGCATTTAGTATATTTGCCTCGTTTACCTTTGGATGGGAATTTGGGTAAATGATGATTATGATCTTTATTAATGCGCCCAAACTTGTACACTTGGCTTCTTTGATTGAACCTTCACTTCATCTTGTGAGCTAAGTCTCCAAATCCCTAATCTGACTTGTGGACTTCAAGTTTTCTTTGGAACCCAAATCTATTGGGGTCTTTTCATGTTGGTGATGACTTCCTTTGTCGCCCAAATGGGTTGGTTCCACCTCCGGTCATTTCTCCCAACCATGTGTGCAACCACTTCGCTATTATTCTTCTTCTTGAGCTTGTAGTGGTTACTTTTGGTCTTGGTCTTATAGTTGGGCGTTGTCTTCACTTTGGAGCTTTAGTCACAAAGAAAAGGATCTCCGCGTCCCTACATAATCTTCTTGGCGCCACTCCACACCAAGTTGGAGAGTCAATAAGTTACCAACGAGTCACCAAGACTCCAAGGCACCGACGTACCTCTCGTTACACGGTTGGATCACTCCTTGATCCACTCTCTAGGTTGCAGCAGGTAGCAACACTTCTCTCTAGACCTATAAGCACTAATCACTCTCTAATAGTGTGCTTAATCGCCTTGGATGAACACTTTTAGCACTTGAATGGCTTGGATATCTTCTCAAGTGTATATGAGCTTCTATGGACTCCAATACCTTCAAATGAACGAGTGGATGGGGTATATATAGCCTCAACCATACGGACTAGTCATTGCTCCAAGGCTCAACTTTACCGTGAATATCGGATGATCTGATGACAATAGTAGTACAAGCACCGGACCATCTGATGTGTACAATAGTAGATACTAGCAGTTGGAAACCTACTCA
Source organism: Phragmites australis (assembly GCF_958298935.1). Taxonomy (NCBI): domain Eukaryota; kingdom Viridiplantae; phylum Streptophyta; class Magnoliopsida; order Poales; family Poaceae; genus Phragmites; species Phragmites australis. The sequence goes on from NC_084936.1 coordinate 348,226, forward strand.
AGTACCACCATATTATCCGGTGTATATTTCATCTTCATCACCGGACTATCTGGTGTGTATACTTGAGCCTAACCAAGACAACTTCTTCAATGTTCAACTGTCTGGTGTATTGATCTTCTGATTACCGAACCTTCCGGTGTGTATAGCTTCATCTTCTCTTAGTTCTGGGGGAACATTCTGGTGTACACTGTCTTTTCATCACCAGACATTTCGGTGTATTGATCTTCAGTCTTCGACAGTTACATAGCTTCTGTTAAATGCTCTGGTGTACTTTGGTTCTGATCACCAGACCTTCCGATGAGTACAATATCATTTAAGCTTAGTTTTTCATCCTTTTAGAAAATGTTCTGATGTTTACTCAGGCCTAACACCAGACTATCCAGTGAGATCTTTCTCCTATGCTGAAAATACTCCAGTGAGTATAGCCTTCAGTACACTGGACTATCCAGTGAGAACAAATCTCCTGAGACTTCTCTAATTCAACCAAATTTTGTCCTGGCTACAGCGGTTTCTTCATGTATTGCACCATGAGACCTACTAACATATATTCTTGACAAACATATTAGTCGTAGTGACTATATTATCATTAATTACAAAATCACAATCATAACCTAATAGGGTTATTTTTGTTATAGCATCAATTGTCGGTCCTATTTACTAACCGACAGTGTTAGACTATCATTGGCGCCTAGGGTCCCACCCCACGCACAAATATTATTAATATTCACTACCCCAGAACGAGTATAGGTTATAGGTTATAGGTTTAAAATATGGATTTTAAACAATATCATAGACGATTATAGGTTTTATTTCTGCAAAAGTGTCTATGATATGCAGCTTGTTACAGATGATTTCAGAACCATCTGCAATACACTTACATATGGACGGATTTTTCAGATAACCTTTTGTACGTAGTAAGAGTCATAGACGGTGTTTGTTTAAACCCGTCTGTGATTACTAAGAGTCACAGACGGGTTTTGTTTAAACATGTCTATTTTAATTATCACATGCGGATTTTTTTAAATCGTTTGTCTCCTTTTTCCGAGACAGGAAGCAAACTTTCTTATAGGGGGAAAGGGTCACACAGATACATAGTTTATGATTTTAAAATTAGACACATTATTTAGAATATCGATCACACATTATTCATAACATTGATCACATATTATTCAGAACACAAAACACATACATTTACATATATATCACACCGATGCAAATCACACATTGTTCAGAACACATAAACCTAGCTAGCTATACATCATTGATCGATCGATGCCGTATTCTAAAAGGATGAATTAATTGACATCATGGCAACGTTGTCTTCCAAAAAGAAAAAAAAAATGATCAACAAACTTGGGTCGATCAGTGTCGTCTTTGAAAAAAAAATGAGATAATAGACATCATTTCAGCCTCCCACGTTTCACCATAATGTCAATCCCAAGCTTCATCTTCACTTTTCTGCTTGCAGTCATCCAGATTTAGCTACACCATGACTATCTCACGTATCAGCTAGAACCAGACTGTGTTGCAGCCAAACCGCCAACCATGGTTCAGCAAGAAATGGGCATTCAAGCATGTCTTGCAGTTGACGAAAATGTTTCCATTATAACGAACATCAATGGAGAAATTTTCATCCAGTAGAACAGAATAGAGAACACGGTTGATGACGTACACCAGGTCGATAGAGGGGACCTTCACAACAACGAAGAAGACAAATTCCATCGGGCGATAACGTATCTAAAAAAATCATAACTTTTTCATATTAAGTCGGATGAGCACAAACTCTATATGAAAATTATAGCCCTCGACGAGATCTACAACTTTTTAATTGAAAAGTTTTTCATTTGAAGTAATTTAGATGCTCAAATAATTGTTTGCAGTTAAACGATTATTTGGATATATAAATGACTTCAAATGAAAACCTTTTCAACTACAAAGTTGTAGATCTCGTTGAGAACTATAATTTTTATATAAAGTTTGTCCTCATTCGACTTTAAATGAAAAAGTTATAATTTTTTAAAATAACCGATCACTTATTTTAACAAACGGTTCACATAAAGAACCGTCTGTGAAAATAACATTTTACACACACGATTTTTTATATTAACCGCCTGTGATAATCATCATATTTTTAGAAACGGTTCATATAAAAAATTGCATGTGAAAATATAACTATAACGGACCTCTGCTAACGGCACATACAGTTTTTCAAATGAGCCATCGGTGAAAATACACTCTAAGTGTCTAAAAAATAGTTTTTTTTTATGATACATGCGAGTACAGTAGCTTGGTGGTAGGGTGGTGTCTAATCTTCCTACCTAGCTAAACCAATCGAGTGCTTTATCTCTTTCTTTTGGTGATTGCCAGAGCTCCTAGCAAATCTTAACAAATATATATATATATATATATATATATATATATATATATATATATATATATATATATATATATATTGTCGACGATGGGTAAAATCATTGATATTGTGAATATTTGTATAAAGTAGGTATACATGTTGGTCTCAATGTACATATCGAATTCGATAGAGGTATGAATTTTTATACAGGTTTTTATATGCGTTCTTGGTAGATGGCAGATGCATATATCGTGAACAGATATCACATCAGATCAATACACATCTCTCACAAGTAGTATAATTATGAAAGAGATAATGTTAACCCTAGAGAAATACCAACCAAAAAAAAATTTATATATGCGCGCTATACTAAGTATCCATCAAGACATATCGATGCCTTGAGATGTAAGTCGCAATATGCCATTTTCACCTAAAGGCTAATTAAAGCGGCTGGAAATTAAAAGGTTAATAATGTGACAGGAAATAGATATAGTCAGAATAGACATCTAATTTGTTGCTAATTTGCTTGTTGTCATCTTAGTTAGTTTTTATAATACTCGATCGATTAAACCTTGACTATCTTTTGAAAAAAGTTGTCACCGTCACATACATTTGTCTGCTTTGGCTGCATGCGGGCCAGCCGTCCCTTACAAAGGCCGAGTGTATTTCGCACTCGTGCTGATTAAGCTTAGACTATGCATGCATGATAGATGATTAACCTGAAGGCCACATGCATGCATGCATGATTGTAATGCTGACCTTGTAACCAAATCGTCTCTCTTTTGATGCATACGTGGTACAAAAGAATGCGCGGCCAATTAATATTTACTCGTGTTACCGAACAATAATTCTGCAAAGTAGTAAACAATCCATCAGTGCATGCAATATTTTTCTCCGTATCTCACTACTACCAAAACTCAATCGCCTATTAGTATAGGCTTAGCAAACACCGGGAGTAATAATGTATCACTCAATTCATAACCACCAGCAACAAAAAAATTTGATAAGCCTGATGAAATCAGCAGTGATACCACTAATCACTATCGGCAGAAGCAGACCCACATTGGGTCATGGGAATACAGATGTACACTCAAATATTTTTGCAAAAATTTAATATATATACTAATATGTATTAAGTATTAGATAATAAGCAAACTAGCTAAACCCACCAACCAGTTGTGGCCTAGCTGCCCGCAAGCAACGTTCTGCCACCCAGCCACCCCACTAGCCCACGATCCGATCTATGGCTCAGTCCATGCCGGCTCCCAAAGTCCCCACGCCTGACGCTGTGATGCCCACACGACCCACAACTTGCTCTCCCCTGTCCACGACTCCATAAAACCTAGGTACGGAGGGCGGTGAGGGCGGCTGCATGGGCGCTAGTGGCATGGGGACGAGGACCATCAAGCGTTGTGTTGGGCACGGTGACGCAGGTGGGGAGAGCAGCAGCTTGGGCGGTGGCACGGGGATCGACATCACGCATGACGCTGGGCACGTGGCGACGCAAGCTCCAGTGGCAGGGGAACCATCGGGCACAATGCTGGGAACGATGGCAGTGGCGACAGCAGCACGGACATGAGGAGCACGGGCGATAGCGGCACGGGGACCGACAGTCTATTGAGTCCAGAGACTGGGGGGCCACCTTTTTCTTAATTCCCCTCTCGCTTTCTCCCCCTCTCGTTTCCTCATTGCATTCGGCTAGCCACTCGGCTGGCTAATCCTTTCCCTGCTTGCTCGATATTCTCATTTATCTCTTGGATCGAGCGAGCAATGGCGGCTCGCCATGGAGGGTTACTCCTTGATCCACTCTCTAGGTTGCAGCACCTTGCAACACTTCTCTCTAGGCCTATAAACACTAATCACTCTCTAATGGTGTGTTTAATCACCTTGGATGAACACTTCTACCACTTTGATGACTTGGATGTCTTCTCAAGTGTATATGAGTTTCTCTGGACTTCAGCACCTTCAAAGAACGAGTGGAGGAGTAGAGGAGTATATATAGCCTCAACCCCATGGAAAAGTTGTTGCTGCAATGGCTCAACTTTACTGTGAACACCGGATGATCCAGTGACAACAGTAATACAAGCACCGGACCATCCGGTGTGTACAACAGTGGATACTAGCCGTTGAAACCCCACTCAAATACATTTTAAACACCAGATTATCTGGTGTATACTTCATCTCCATCATCAGACTATCTGGTGTGTATACTTGAGCCTAACCAAGCTAACTTCTTCATTGTTCAACTGTCTGATATATTGATCTTCTGATCACCGAATCTTCCGGTGTATATAGCTTTATCTTCTCTGAGTTCTGGGAAAACACTCCGGTGTGCACTGTCTTTATAGTACAACTACTCGACCCTGTATAGGCAGGGCTTAGCCTAAACCCGACCAGCTAGTCTACTGTCGTCTAGAGGCAGGTGTTCAATGGGAGGCTATGGAGCAGCTGCAGGTGGTGCAGGCTTGGCGACCCGATTGGAGGACTAATTTAAGGTCATGAACCCCTGGTTAGCTCCCGTAGGCAGCTAGTGAGATGATGTTGTGTTGGGTAATAGCTTTGTTGAGTCACACTGTCACGACAGTGGTATGTTGCCAAACTCAGCTTGTGGGTAAAGTATACCACTCTGCAAAGGTTAAACTATTTGACTAGCCATGTCTACGGTCATAGACAAGATATGGTTTAGTCATTGCGACTAGCATGTGTTGTTGGTGTCCCCTTGGTGTGTGAGTGGGCAAGGTGTGCTCATTTTTTGAAAGTTAGACCCGGCCATATGCTGTGGGTTACCGTGGACGGGGTGTCGATAACAATAAAACTTAGGCCCCGGTGACTTTCCATCATGGCCAAAAAAAACCCCTTTATATAATGATGTTGATATAATGTTTTCATAAAAATTGTCTTATGAAAAATGAACCTTGCATGAGTAAAGTTAGCTTATCCGCAAAGATAACCTTACATGTTATTCCTTGTCTATCCATATGCATGTATTTAGACCCCTGTCGTAGGGCAAGGATTAAGGTTTGCTTAGTACTTTTGCACTCACCCTTGTTTATGCTTTCAGAGGACTTGACTTCACCGAAGTAGACAGTGAGGCAGATGAGTAGGCTTGGTCGTGTCCGCACCTGAGTTGCCTGTGGTGTGGTGTGTCCCTCATCTTGGGAGCATTGTTCACTTGCAGGGGGTTCTTGCTGGGAGACACTCACTTCGGTTGTATAAGGATCGATTCATTTTGATATCTCACCTAGCAATCACCGTACAACCATATGTCCCTTAGAGTGGGTAAAGAGTTTGGCAACTCACTTTTTGACCTACCTAAAGGACTACTTGGAGGTAGGAGTTGCAACAAGACCAGGGCATTCCACTACTGATCCTAGTTTAAGGTCAAATATACCATGTGGGCAAAGTTGTACATCTCTCCAAAGTATAAATCTATTTGAACAGCCATGTCCACAGTTATGGATGATGTTATGATGTGGTCTTAATGATTATCTCAAAGGCGTGAGTACTCCTTGGTGTGTGAGTGGGCAGTGTGCCTATGTTTTCGGAAAGTGCAGGCCTTGTACCTTTAGTTGGTGAGGACATGGTGTCCCTCAACTGTAAGATTTCAGAACTAGCAGGATGGATTGCATCTTCCCTAAGGCCAATAACCTATCCCACGGTCTTAAACGCAACTTTGCTTTTCTCAATTGTTTCAAAAAGGTCTTGGAACAACTGAAACCTTGCATCAAAAATTGGTTTTCCACCAAAACCTACAAACTCTATAGCCTTATCTTTGCTCTACCATTTTACATATATTTATTCCCCTTCAGGTAAGACTTGCTGAATACACTATGTACTTACCCTTGTTATAATTGGATTCAGATGACCCAGAAGCCTATTTTGTCAAAGGTGAAGATGAAGAGTAGAAAAGTTAGATTTCATCCACACTCAAACTGTCAATAGTGCTTGCGTCACTTTCTCTTAAATTTTTTGTGGTGTTGTCTAACTGTTCAATTATGCCTATAGGACTATGTTGTACTGAACTCCGTCTTGTACCCTAAGTAATATATTTTAATTGATGTATGTCTCTGATATCTATTTTTATTGAAAAATATGTACTAACTATTGATCTAGTGACTAGTACGAGTTGTACAAAGATACCTAAATGAGGGGTCCAACATTGGATAGCTAGATGCAGTTTGCCAATGATGATATCGTATCGAATTAAGTTTGAATGTGATGTTGTGTGGTTTAAGAGTTTAGGTCGGGAAAAGTATCTAAACTCTTCTACCCATAACATTACATTTAAATTTTGGGACACACAACTGAGACACAAATGAATATTTTTGTTGCCATTCTTTGGGGCAATAGCTTGCTCCATTTTTTTATCACTAAAGTGCACAGTAACTCACATGTGTTTGTGATGATTATGCGCTTATATGGTAGAGGGTTAGTAGCTTGATTGGCACTATTCTACTGTTTTTATTCAATCTCTCTCCTATTTCATAGAGTGTGAAACAAGAAGATGAGTAATTGTGATAAAACCCACGTATTACTGATATTATGACTTGTGCCCCCTAAGATAAGGACATTTAACTTTACACGGACTAATGAGACCAATAGTTGCCAACGATGATAGTTGTCAATGAGGTTTTTTTTATCTAAAGTTGCTTTTATCCGATGCAAGGTTTGACTAATAATGTTTTATAGTTGATTTGTGAATAATTAATATATGAATAATGAAATGTATGTGCGTATATGCTTTTTGTGTGAAATTATCACTGTCGATTAATGTTATTAACATGCTTGAAAATAGGCTATTATTATCGTTCGTGGCTTAAAATAGTGGAGATATTATTGTCAAATCGTGGCTCAAACCGACAGTAAAACTAAACTATCACTGTCGGTTGCGGAACCTGCAGTGATAATTCTAAATTATTATTGCCGATTGCGTAGTGTCATTTAAAATCGGCACTAACGATGGTTTTATAGTAATATATCTATCCGCAAGTCATTTCCCACTCCAGCAACTTATTACCATTTTTTCCACCATTGAGACGTACGAATCAATCGCAAGTTTTTCTCACTCTGGCTCTAGTCTCTAGCACGTTATATAGATAGATAGATAGATAATGACAGATCGAGCATGTACGTACAAAGTTGGGCCACGCAAAAACAAATGAAACCAATCATAGTAGCAACACGTACGTACGTCTAATAGATGTCCGCACGTCATGCAAATATATGATGAAAACCATGAGTCTATGTGTTCCTATCGAACCATCATCTTGTCGTAGGGTCGTAGTGGCTCTTCCTATATACGTATTTACCATGTTTAGAAAATTTACTTAAACTGTTAGTGATATTTTATTAATATCGGTTATATTTAACTAGTAGTGAGAGTAGGAAAGAAATAATCTTTTTTTAGTAGTGATTACTTATCCCTCTTGTGCTACTGCTGCTGCGCCACGCCTCGTGAATCCATCGTAGCAGCAACAAGATGCGGCATGCCAAGCATCGGCCACCTGCGCCTCGTCGACGAAGCACACGGCCATGGCTGGCTCATGCTCCTCTGCCAAACTCGTCGTGTCGTCCCCGCGCGCGGCGCAGGCGATCATGTGCATGCATCTTCACCTCACGGCCGACATCCAAGGTCTGATAGATAGATAGAAATCGAGCAATGTACCTAGACAGTTCTGCCACGCAACACGATCGATCGATACTGGACAATATAATTCTTCAAAGTAGTCCATAATTCATCAGTGCATGACAGATTTTTCTCAGTATCTATCCTCAAGTCATTGACCACTCCAGCAACTCACCATCTTTTTCCACTACTCAGACGTACGAATTAATCACAAGTTTTTCTCACTCTCGCTCTCTAGTCTCTGGCACGCTATATAGATAGGTCTATCTCTTGCTTCTTGTTCTTCTGCTGCTGTTAAAAATCAGAAGTTAGAAATCAGAATAAATAGGATTATAAAAAAGTGGCTTCTTATTTCTCCATATAAACTTGTTTTTGAGAAAAATAAACTAAAGATAAGAAGCTCGCTGAGAGATATTTTTCTGAGAAGCTATATGCTAAGAAGCTAAAAATTTATTATAAAAAATAACATCTTAATTTCAAAAATAACTTTTCAGACAAATCAAAACCCTAATTTTTTATAAAAACTCAAAAACAAAAGCCTAAATAAACAGGCTCATAAATTGATGAAGTAATGAGAACAACATATGTAGGATACGAGTGGAGCTCTTTTAGATTATGTCGTACATTACAGAGTCTGGAAACGTGTACATTTGTTCCTTATCCTTTGGTCCATTACATTCAAGATTAGATAGGGGCCGGGAAATTAAGAAAACTTATTGAAAATGTGCTTGAAACGAAAGTCAAGACTCTTGCGGCAATGATGAGTATGTTTCTGGAAATTAACACTCAACCACCATTTGTAGACTATATACTTGAGAATAGTCACTGTGACAGGATCAAAATAATACTATAGTGACCATATTGACCAACATGTACGCAGTTGTCCAAGAGGTTCGTTGTTCTAGGAGGCTCGCAGTTCCGCATAATATACTACATTCTATATATGTATCACATCATTGTTTTTTGTTTTGAGTTGTACCATAATCTATGTTTCTTAGCTACTCTTGAGTGCATACTTCCAGTTTGATCTATAGCTAACTCTGTTATAATTGAAGTATATACCATGTTCTATATATATATATATATATATATATATATATATATATACATATATATATTTCTTTATAAGTGAAGTATATAGTTTTTTTAATGTATATACTACTTTATAAGATATACATACTTCTTTTTAACACCCATTAGAGTGAAAGTATGTACATTTGGGAGTATAGAAAGTGCTATATATATATATATATAGGAAGTCTTTTCGGTACTCTCAGTGTACATCCTCTCCAACTAATGAGTATTCACAAAAGAATATGTACATCTTAAAAATTAGTGTATATATCTAAAAATATATATATTTCACTTATAAAGAAATATATATATCTTAGAAAATAATATATACATCTTAAAAAAGTAATATATACTTCAGTTATAACGATCAATAGTTATCAATAGTTATCAGTACTTCAATATTCAGTAGTTCCATGTCATAGTAAAATTGTTCAGTAGTTTGTATCAATAATGTTAATAGTTATCAGTAATATCAGTAGTTTGTTCAGTAGTGTTGGTAATATGATATAGAATTACTGGACAATTACTGATAACTACTGATATTATTAAATAAGTACTGAAAAAATTATTATGACTTAAAACTACTAAACTACTATTAATAACTACTGATACTACTGAACAATAATTAGTAAAAAAATACTGATGTACTCAATAATTACTAAATAACTGCTAAACTACAAACACTAACTACTGAACAACTATTAAATGATAACAACTGAATAATTATTAAACGATAACGCTGAACAATTACTGACACCTACTGGATAGACACGTGCCGCGAGGGCTGATGCGCTGGGTGGGGCATGGGGCCACGTGACTCATGCTGGTACGGCTGTGTGCCACATGGCGTGCTCTGGTTGAGCGTGGGCGGACTGGGTTGGCAGGCTGCTATGCAGGTGAGACTGCGTATGGACATTCATCTATCTATAATATTAGTGTGCAATCATGACCGTTAACCGTCGTGAACTAAATAGAATAGAGATACTAGGCCTTCAGGGATGTGCTGCTGTGCATGTACAAAGACACGTATAATATAAATAAAAGCATCCTTCCTCAATTTCAGCGTCTAAAATTTAAAGGGTGAAATCAGACCCATGGCAGCCGGCAGCGGGGTAGGATTTGGTGTCTTTCATAGCTATCGGACTTAAAAGGTGGTTCAGAGGAGGAATGTTAGCTCAACGAAGGAGGAGGAGGTGAACATGAGAGCGAGAAGTGGGTCATGAGGCGTCGCCAGCTGCAGGCGAAGGTGAAGGACGACCGATGATTTAAGCTGGGCCAAGTGTGTCTCGACGTGTCCGGTTAGCGCAGCAGGAGCTGCAGAGCAGATCTGGTGATGTCCTCACCGTTGGAGTTGGAGATGGCTGAAGGCAAGCGAGTGGGAGAGCATGGTGAGGCAGGACGGGAGGTTAAACATAAAATACTGTAATAATCTCGGAGGGCCGGGGCCGGCCGGCTGCTTCAACTCGATCGATTGCACCTTGTCTGCTTGCATGGTCGTCGTCAGCACCGTCGACGATACATTCAGGTTAATTCAGGCGTTCAATGATTTTGATCGATAGCTGCCGTGCCGTGGGTTCATGTCATGTCACCTCTCACGGCGACGTCTGTATGCATTCAGCTTTCTAATATAAATTAATAAACTATATATAGGAGTAGTAAAATGATGCATTCCTATCTTCAGATATTATATTATATTGTAGCTATAAATAAGGAAGAGAGAGTTGCAGAGGAAACCTAGGCCATAAGTGAAGCAGTAAGCTCGTTGCTGCCTGTATCGAACGAAGACAGCCATGGCTCAAGTGTGGTTGCAGGTGCACCATGCGCTCCATGGGCTGCTGCTACGGCATGCGTCGTCTCCAAAAGCAGCACTAGTCTCTGTCCTGCTCCTCTGTCCAGTAATCGTCCTCCTGCTCGTGCGCCGCTCTGCGACGGCCACAAGCAGAACCAGAGAGCTTCTGCTGAGCAATCTGCCTTCGCCTCCCGGAAAGCTCCCCGTCATCGGCCACCTGCACCTCATCGGCTCCCTCCCGCACGTCTCCCTCGCCGACCTCGCCGCGAAGCACGGCCGCGACGGCCTCCTGCTCCTCCGCCTCGGCGCCGTCCCGACCCTCATCGTCTCCTCGCCGCGGGCCGCGCAGGCCGTCCTGCGCACGCACGACCACGTGTTCGCGTCCCGGGCCTACTCCCCCGTCACCGACATCCTCTTCTACGGCTCCACGGACGTCGCCTTCTCCCCATACGGCGAGCACTGGCGCCAGGTCAAGAAGATCGCCACCACGCACCTCCTCACCAACAGGAAGGTCCGATCCTACCGCCACGCACGCGAGCAAGAGGTACCTTAACGATAGATCCATGGATCAAATTTATTAATTCGATTGATTGCACCATGCATATATGCATGCATGCATGCTCATGTATGATCGAGATCTATTGACAGGTGAGGTTGGTTGTGGGCAAGATCCGCGAGGCGGCAGCCGCAGGCACGGCCATGGACCTGAGCAACCTGCTCAACGCTTTCGCCAATGACATCGTGTGCCACGCCGTGTCGGGCAAGTTCTTCAGGGAGGAAGGCCGGAACAAGCTGTTCCGGGAGCTGGTGGAGGCGAACTCGTCGCTCATGGGGGGGTTCAACCTGGAGGACTACTTCCCGGTGTTGGTGAGGCTGGACGTGGTGAAGAGGATGGTGTGCGCCAAGGCCCAGAATGTGAACAAGATGTGGGACGACCTGCTCGAGAAGCTCATCAACGGCCATGCAAGCAAGCCGGCGTCGGAATGCGACGGCGACGACGAGAGCGACTTCATCGACGTGTTGCTCTCCGTTCAACAAGAGTACAAGCTCACCAGAGAGCACATCAAGGCGCAGCTGGTGATCATGTTCGAAGCCGGCACGGACACATCCTTCATCGTCATGGAATACGCCATGGTGGAGCTCATGCAGAACCCTCACCTCATGAAGAAGCTACAAGCCGAGGTGAGGATGACGATGACCCAGGGGAAGGGGAAGGGGAAGGGGAACGGGATGGTTACCGAAGACGATATCAGTGGTATGGCTTACCTGAAGGCCGTCATCAAAGAGACTCTCCGATTCCACTCGCCGGCACCGCTCCTAGCGCCCCACCTCTCCATGGCCGACTGCGATATAGAGGGCTACACAATTCCATCTGGGACGCGCGTCATCGTCAACAGCTGGGCTCTGGCCAGGGATCCAAGCTACTGGGAGAGCGCGGAGGAGTTCATGCCGGAGCGCTTCATGGAAGGGGGTAGCGCCGCAGCTATGGATTACAAGGGAAACGATATCATGTACCTGCCATTTGGGACTGGACGGAGGATGTGCCCGGGTATAAACTTTGCCATCTCCACTGTTGAGGTGATGCTAGCGAACCTCGTGTACCACTTCAACTGGGAGCTACCACCGGGACTGATGGACAGAGGCATCGATATGACAGAATCGTTCGGCCTCACGGTGCATCGAACGGAAAAGCTCCTCCTTCTCCCGGTACTGCCACAAGATTAATTAGCTAGTCTTGTGCCTTGTCTATCTATCATTCCAGTGCCATATATGTGAGTGTTGGACTTATTGTTAAGCGTGCAGATTTATACTGAATAAAGGATCATCATTTGACCATGAATTTAACTTAATCATGGATGACCGGCAACCGTGGCGAAGCTAGAGCTTAATAGATAGGTGCACAATTTTAAGTTGGGTTGCTCAGGCTTGGCTTTTTTGCCATGTGAGTGCATTCACTACTATTGAAAATTTCTTCACTGCCAGCTTCAAAATCTCTTTCACTAATTGTTTTAGAATCGATAGTGGGCAACAGGTAGTGATAGGCGAGGACTATCACTGCCAGCTCGGTGGACCGACAGTGATACCCAAGCCGGCAGTGATTCTCTGGCATCACTACCGGCCGAAGGTTTGAGCGGGCAATATTTTCCCTCTCCCCCCTCCACGGTCCTCCTCTATGTCCTCTTTGTACTTTCTCTCTCTTATCAATCTCTTCGTCTCTCTCAATACATGCATACAATGATATATATATTTACTGTAAATTAATAATAAAAACACTTTTATTAATACATAGTAATGAACACATATTACAAGTCAGGCATCGACAAACACACAATATTACAAGTCACCCCCTAAAAAGTCAGTTGAGTTGAGCCAGTCCGGTATCCCTCTACCTCTCCCACGACGAGGACCGCGTCCCCGCACTGACGATTGATGGCGTGAGTACGTCCGGGGACGCCGGGGGGCCGATGGTGGTGGAGTGGAGGACCCGGCAACGCCTGATCGACCGCAGCATTGCCTATGCTCCAGGCTCACTGGTGTGTCAAAGATATCGAAGTCTGACACCTGAATGCCTCTAGGTTTTGAGCCTTCGGCCTTCTCCGTAGCACACTGACGGGCCACCCTCTCGTCCTCCTCCTCCTGGGTACGTTTACGGGATACTGCTTCTTGCTCCTCCGCAGTGCACAGCTCACAGGCTAGCCTCTCATTCTCCTCCTCTTGGGCACGTTTATGAGATGTCGCTTCTTGCTCCTCCTTCGCACCATCGTTGGAAGGCCATTGTGTCCAAGAGTCGTCCGACGATATCAACTTCGCATCATACATAGTAATTCATATCATTCATTAATAAATGGAATAAGTGCTTATTCTACGATATGCCATCCATTGTGAGGATGACAAGTGGGACCTGATCCCACATGTCATTGACACACCGGTGGCATATCGTAGAACAGATAATGTCATTCATTAATATTGTGTCGATTGCGGAAATAGAATACGTTGTCAAGCCCCTTAGTAGCCTTCCTCCTTGTCGCATACTCTTTGCTTGATGGTAAGGTGTCATCTGAAGGTCTCGCACACGTGGACGGCACCATCAGTACATTAAACTCGCCATTTCGGTTGATGACATGTTCTAATAAGAACCCAGCCATCTGTTCTTGAAGGGTATGTATTTCAGTAGGTTGTAACACACTTGTGCATAGTTTGGAGCGCTGTGTTTGAATAATCGAAAGAATTAGTCTTTGAACATGTGTAGAAATTGAAAAGAAGACATCGATATGTTATTTCATACCTCAAGGTTATTGAACCTAACAGCGTCTCCATCCAGGCTGAATGCGTGCATGAAAGTAAGAACACAAAATGCACAGAGATTGTTGCCAGGTGGCTGCCTCATACACTTCAAGAGGAAAGGATTCGTCAGTGGAATGAATTGACCCTTTTTATTCAGTAGGAAATGCAAGACATGAATATGTATTGTGTACCGGAAAGTAGATTTTTACAGCGTACTCCTTCCTGAATGGAAAGTGGATAACACTCTTCTTGCGGTATCTTGTGTACACTCTGTACCGGAATATAAATACCAATTAAACTTAGATGCAATCGTCGAAAAGATTAAATGATCGAGTTAACCTGTTTAGCATATCGATGAGGTGTTGATAAGTCATATGATCTCTCTTTGCTAAGTCCAACACAATGATCTTGCTCAAGTCTGGGTGGATAACAAAGAGGATCCAATGAAAACTGCAGAATATATCACCATAGCAAATTAGTACTAGAATCGAGTTGCCCATAAAATGAGGACGCCCTTGCGCGCAAACACGTACTCATAGCTATAGGGTAAGAGTATGAATTTCTTGTATTGGTGGTGAAGCAGACACATCAATAAGTAGGCCTCAATGAAGCCTGGATTCGTCATTACAAGTTTCTGGTTCACAAGGGTTGGATTGATGAATCTTACTTTTTTATCTAAGTCTTGTTCGTATGCTTGGATATCCATTCTATGAAAGAGAAAAGTTAGCTATGCAATTACAAGGTGCAATATCATATAACGTGAATTATATGCATAAGTCACTTACAGAGTCCACGCCCTGACTATAGCCACATCGAGGGCATCTTCCTTCTACAGTTCATACAGGTGCGAGAATTCCAACCAGAAGAAACCGTCCCCGTTGAGGAAATATTATTCTTTGTATCTCATGGGGAACGTCTGAAAACCCTGCCTGTACTGCTCCAAGTACCATTGATGTAATTGACGTATTTGAGTTGTAAGGTTTCTTTCTATATCTAGTTTGCCCAACTCAAACATCCATATAACATCCGACTTTGATATATCCTCTCCCACAGTAAGTCATGCTATTCTTCTGCAGTTAATCCAGAAGAAGCCAGGAAGTTCTCAATGCTTGGAGCATCCTTAATGATTGGGCCTGGTTTGCTCTTGGCCTGCATCTTGCTGATGCTTTCATAGTCAGTCGGTGGCTTACTTGAAGTCGACCTCGTCTGTTTAGTTTTGGCCATTTTCATGAAAAAATTCAAGGCATCTTCAGGCACAACAGGCTTCGGTGGAGGTGGTGGGGGATATAAATGAGACATGACACTAGCGTCCACAACCTTTTTTGTTTCCTCAGTAGTAAGTGAATAGACATCCTTAGGTTTCGCCAACTTCTTAGATGCCACCAACTTCTTAGATGATGTCGTCTGCTTAAATGTTGCAGAACCAGATCTTGTTTTCCGAGCTGATGGCTGGCTTCTTGATGGTGCTGGCTTCTTGAGCGATGGACTTCTTCGAGGCAATGGCTAAGGAGGTGGACTTCTTTTGGGAGATGGCTCAGGAGAGGGAGATCTTTGAGGCGACGACGGCCCGGGTTGTAGTGGAGAATAGAGAGTCTCGGGAGCTGTCCCTGGTGGAAACATTATGTAGATCTTCTCCCACGCGATGAATGTGTGCTCGTTCTCTCCTGGTGTTTGCCCCCTCCTTGGGTAGTCCACCTCAACATGGGGGTACTGGTCAACTACCTCATCTACTTCGGCCGCAGTGTAGCCCTCCGGTGTTGGACGTCCTTGCAAATATTCATGGGAGCCACGAGGATAAGCCACGCCGGAAGCCACCTTGATGGTAATGTTTCTAGCACCAATGTGTAGTTCACACGGTGTCTGTGCTGTGATGAGATCCACGGGATAAGTGATGGGGTCAGCTCTAGGAACTCCTGTGGATGCATAGCTACTCTAATGACCACCGGTGCTGGAGCGTACAAACTCAGGAGAAGTTGTCGGTCGTTCCTGTTCGCTCACAATGGTGCCTCGTTCACGCATGAGGGCTTGTGCTATTGCTTAAGCTATTTTTTCTTCTGTATGCTCCCTCTCCTTTTTTAGTGCTCGTTCAAGCATTTTCATCATTCTAGCTTGTTCTACCTCTCGTTCTGCATCTCGCTCTGCTTGGGATCTCTTTCGGCTCTTATAACTATCGACTTCGCTTAGGAATGCATATTTCCAACCCATCACTCCAACGCCTCGTATGCAACCACCGTGCTCCTTATTTCCCAGGGCCAAAGTAAGCTCGTCCATATCCCTGCCTGGCTTGAAAGAGCCTTGTGCAAACTGCTCGTGGGCTTCTGTAAGCTTTTTTGCAAGCGTTTACGTCACTTCCTGGTCTTTGAAGGTTGTAAACCATAAGCTTCCATCAGATGAGTAAGAAGCACCCCTCCCAAGAAGGAAGCGCGTCGATCGATCGCTCCAGCCCTCCGTCTTAGGCGTGACACATCTCTCTCGTAGTTGATCTAGCTGTTGTTGCCATTATTGTTCTTTCCTCACGTACCCACGGCTGCCGACTTTATGGGGGTAGAGGTTCTTCTTTGAGTTCGCTTTGTTCACCGCACTCAACCTCTGTGCTTCTTTCGATGACTTGTACTCCGCAAAGGCTTGCCAATGATCTTCCAGTTGCGGCCACTTGCGGAAATCTGGCGTTGTACCTTTCTGCACATATGTTCTGTTAAGTGTACTCTTCCAGTTTTTAAATGAAAGGCCCATGATCATTAGCGTCTTACGCTTAACTACTTCCATATATGTCCCTTCAAGGAAGTTGAACTTGTCTAATATCTTGGGCCACAAGATGTCATTCTTGATCGAATCAGGAACCACATGCGAATCACCTCGTTCGCCAGTCCACAATCTGTAGCTGATGGGCACGTGATCCTTAATAGTAATCCCACAGACTGACTTGTATGGTCCCAGAACTCTCTCAGCTGCAGTTGGCTCCCCTACTGGAGAGACCTCTGTGATCACAAATTGCCTGGTAGGCATCTTCGAGGGACCTCGAACATGATACCACGCCTGGGATTGCTCATTGTCGTGACCCTCTGGAGCATTAAGCATCTGTGTATATGCGAAAAAACTATTGGGAACCTATACGATAATATGTAGAAGAGATACATTCATCTAATTATGAATTACCTCATCGACTCCACAGGCGCCTATTTGTTCCAGGTTGAGATAGTGGCTTGGGCTACCTTCTTCAATATTTGACAGCGGCACTACATCTCCTTCTGGCATCTGAGCCGGATCGGTGGTTGGTGGTGCCATTCCTTCCTGAAAGTTCTACATATGATGATGACGAGCGGTTGAGTAGTATACATATAGAGAGCTGAGAATGGAGGGTGGTAGAGATAAAGCCAACGAGGGAAGGAGAGAGGCTATTGAAAGAGTGAGATAACCATGAAGGAGTCGATAGATAGAATGCATACACATACAATATTGTAATTGAGTATGTTAGAATCAAATTTAACAAAAAAATATCACATCTAACGTAGCAAAATAGGCATAAGGGTACTGACAATTGACACATTATTCTTATAAATCAGCATTATCTTATATAGCAAAATAATGATGATTACAACTAGAACTAGTATTAACTTAGGCTAAAAGAAAACTGTTTAGGTCAACCTAAGATAGGGCGTCCAGCTCGTCTTGAGATAAGCTGCTCTCTGAATTAGTAGGACTGGCACATAAATGCTAACTTGAGAAGAATTCTTTCTCTCCAAACCCATGAAATCAGTACTAAGGTCCTAGAAGTAATAAAGAAATACGACCTCGAGCCATATCATCATCGCCACTATTTTATTGTATTTCAAAAGAAATGTTTGCTTCTCCGTAGAGAGCATGATATCAAAAAATAAGAATAGCATCAATATCTATACATTAGGGTGCATTGATCAGTACGAAAATAAGCATAGCATCAGTATCTATATATTAGGGTGTAAGAAGAAAAGCAACAAAACAAAAACAAAAATCAGTCACAACCATCATATGCAACCACCATCCAACAAAGAGTCTATTATTTATTGATTCGCATCAGATTATAGAGATAATTATATACGACTGCAAGCTCGACTGGTATAGTGAAAAGACGTGCAAGGTGCATGTGTAATAACCATCCCAGTCGAGCTTTGCAGTTATATGTATAGTAAATAGTTATCTCCTTTCATCATTTGCGACTGCAAAATATGCTTGAGGACCACCCGAATATAAGAATCAAGAAACAAAGTAGTTCATATACACTAAACATGAACATACACATAAGTGCCATAAGTACAGAAACAAAACCACCTCCCATCAAGAAAGATAATGAATTGAATAGCATAAGAATGATTGAATAAAATTTCTCTTACATAAATATAACAATTGGCCCCAGGACTACGATATCCTGCTCCCTAATTGTCCATTTGACACATCACAAGCTTGGCTAGAAGCTAAGATCACAACTAGATGTATAACTGAAAAGAAAAATATTCTCTGAAATTGAGCTTTGTTCCTGGACAATGCTACTGGATATAAAAACTGACAGGGAGAGGATTACTCTTTGAGAAACAAATACTAATCGAGTAGCAAAATATCAGAGCAGTACCAAAGGTTTTCCTGTTGTTCCAGAATTCAATCGAAACAAGATTAATTGAATCAACAAATACAACAACTCCTAGTTCAGGAATCAAGCCTAACTGGCAATGTACAGACTACCAAAAATAAGCACAGGGACTGAACAATGGAATGCACCACTACTATCAGGGCAATCTGGGCCGATCCAACAACAAAGAACAAAGAGATTTAACACCTATTGCACTTAGACATCTAGCCCAACCTCAGTGCTCCATTTGATCATCACAGAGCATATCACCAAGCCGTCCAGGGAGTAGAAATGAAAGGGAGGAGAAAACCGAAATACTCACAGTGCAATTTGGCTAAAGGTAAAATCAATATAGTCAATAAGCACCTCCAACACAGCACCTCCACCAACACAGCACCACCACCAATCGATTGCTTGAACACCAAAGTTCTAAACACCAGAACCAAGCTCAGAACTCAATTACCAAATCAACCATTAACCTCACAGTACCTATCATTTCGCAGTAACCACAAACTCCATCTGGGAGGTGGAGGGAGACGGCGGGCGGTGGAGTACTCACCGCGATGATGTATTGGAGCTCAGGGACGACAGTGACGGGGACGGTTGCATGGAGGAACGCGGCCTCGGGGACGGGGTGGTGGTGTAGAAGCAAGCAATTCCGAGGAAGGCGGTGTTGGGGACTAAGGACAGGGTCAATGTTGGGGAGGAGGACGACGGCGTTGAGAGGACGGGAATGGCACTGGGCAGGAGGACGGCGACAGCGGCGGGGAGGAGGATGACAGCGTCAAGGAGGACGGGAATGGCACCGGGCAGGAGTATAGCGACGACGTCGAGGAGGACACGGACAGCGGGCACATGCTCGTGGACCTCCAGCGGCGTGGGCTCCTCGGCGTCGGGAGGCGTTTTGGCTAACGACACAGGGAACGGGAAAAATTTTCTAGATGTCAAAGGGCGCAGGGTGTCGAGCTATTTTATAGGTGAGGACTTTCACTGCCGGCTCAATATGACCACCGGCAGTGAAATGGTACCTTCACTGCCGGCTCACTAGGACAACCGGCGGTGAAACTACTTTCACTGCCAGCTCAATAAGTACATCGACAGTGAAAAGTAGTTTCACTGCCGGCCCAATATGTCCACCAGCAGTGAAAACCTCTTTCATTGTTGGTACCGTGGGGTGCAAAAAATTTGTTTTAGCTTCGCGCGCGTGCAGAGACTCGAACCCAAACCCTACACCAAGTAAGACTGAACAAACCGCTGCGCTACTCAAGTGATTTCGATTGAGTTTGTACTATCCGTATTTATTAACATTAAGTTGACCTAGCAGACCTAATACATATTTATTTAAATTTAAACTTGCTATATACCAAAATTAATTTTTGTATATACCTAAAATCAAAAATCAATATGGTCAATAATAAATATATCTTCCACCATACACTGCAAATTGAAGCTTCCATAACAAAAGTGAGGTATAATTGCATCTAAAACAAATTCATACATAGTAATTAATACAATTTAACTACTTTGTCTTAATGATTCACCCTTCATTATGATCACGACGTACATAGGGAGGTTCGTCGGTGGCTTCCATGGGACCTAAGTCAACGTCCTCTCCGAAAGATGGTAGCGCATCAAATTGATTGTAGTCTTCCTCATCAACAATATTCTCCACTCTGACAATCCTTCTTTTTCCTTGAATAACCACATGGTGCTCCTCCTTATTAGCCGGTTCGGGTCCTTAACATAGAAGATCTGTATAACATCATTCGTAAGTACAAATGGTTCTTCTCTGTATCTAACGAGTTTTTGGTCCACTGTAGTCATACCGTATTTGTCGATGTTCACACCCCCTGGGAGTCTGACCCATTAGCATCGGAAAAGAGGTATCTTTAACACTCCATAGTCGAGCTCCCAGATCTCCTCTATGAATCCATAATAGGTCTCCTATTTCCATTGCAATCGTAGGCATCTATACGGATACTGCTATTTTCGTTGGAGCTCTTATTATCTTGAACTCTCGTATAAAATGTAGAGCCATTCATGTCATATCCTTGGAATGTGAGGATTGTAGTAGACGGTCCGTAAGCCAACACATTCAACTGAGCACACTCTATCTACTTATGCATCACCTGTCTGCGTAACCAAGCGCCAAAATGATCTCTGTGCTCTCGCACGATCCGAACATCGGACTTCCCTGGGTTTCTGGTGCATAGCATCTTCTAGTGTTCTTCGACATATGGGTCCACTACAACTGATTGTTACAGAACTTCAAAATATGCTTGCATGAATAAAACATGGTTGTTAGTGAGGAATGCATTTGCACCTATCGTCCATTTCCCCTGTAGCCTCACCTCATGGCAAGATACAGGCACACCAATCGATTTCAGATTCATGTAGTCGACATAGAAATCAATGACCTCCTCGGTTCCCCAGCCCTCAGCCATGCAGCCTTCCGACCGATTTTGGTTACGAACATATTTCTTAAGAACTCCTATGAACCTCTCGAAAGGGTACATCTGATGCAGAAACACAGGACCAAGAATCCGCATTTCACAATGTGAACAATGAGATGCACCATGATATCAAAAAATGATGGAGGGAACAACGTCTCAAGCTGGGATAGAGTCTCGGCCGCGTCTTCCTGCAGCTTATCTAGCTTGGTCGGATCGATGGCCTTCTGTGATGTCGCGTTGAAGAATGAACACAGCTTTATGATTGGGATTCGGACTTTTGGCGGCAGAATACCTCTAATTACAATTGGAAGCATCTGTGTCATCATCACATGACAATCATTAGACTTCATGCCAATTAATTTTAAGTCTTTCATGTTTAGTAGTCTCTTTATGTTGGCGGAGTAACTGGATGGAACTTTGATTCCATGCAAGCACTTGCACATTGCAATTTTCTCCGCCTTGCTCAGATTGTAGCTCGTGGGGCCAAGATATTTGTTGCCTTCTTCCATCTCTACGGGATGTAGATCATGTCTGAGTTTCAAATATTTTAGGTCCTTCTGTGCTTGGAGTGTATCCTTTGTTTTATCAGATATGTCTAGTAATGTACCAATCAAGCTATCACACACGTTCTTCTCAATGTGCATGACATCGATTGCGTGTCAAACCACCAAATCCGGCCAATATGCTAAGTCATAAAAGACGGATTTCTTTTTTAATATAGGAGATCTAAGATTAGATTTCGGAATCGGTGTACTCCCGCGTCCCTTTCCAAGGATAACCCTGAGTCCCTTTACCATCTCATATGCATGAATCCCAGTGCGATGCTTAGAAGGTGATCGAGTCTCAACTTTCCCATCAAAAGCTCTCTTGTTGCTACAGTATGAGCGATCCTTACGAAGAAATTTACGATGACCTAGGTACACTATTTTACGACTGTTCTTCAGCCACAAGCTCTCTGTTTCATCCAAGCAATCCACGCATGCACAGTAGCCTTTGACAGTCTAGCCCGATAGGTTGCCAAGGACGGGCCAATCTTGGATTGTTACGAACAGCATTCCGCGTAGGGTGAAGTTCTCTCGTTTGTATGCATCCCATACCTGCACACCATCGTTTCACAGTATTATAAGATCTTCTATTAATGTTTTCAGGTAGACATTGATATCGTCGGAGGGTTAACACCTGTCGCAGGGATCCTGAGGGACCCCTTTTTAGAGATTCAGCCGGGGGGATGATCCTGAATATGTTCACCGGAGGAATAAATGGGTATGAATGTGATGGCCGGTGGAGTGGAATGATCTAATGCGGAACGGAGTAAATGCGCTGGTGTTTAGACAGGTTCGGGCAACACGGAGGCGTAACACTCCTGTATGGATACTATGAATGCCCTGAGAAAGTCCATCAAGGATGTTGCTGGTTACAAGAATGTTTATCTATCTTAGAGCCTGGGGCTCCTTGTTCTTCGGTTTGTGTGTAGCCGCCGGCTTTGGGTGCTCTCGATCTTCTCTTCTCTGCTTATAGGCAATTGTTTCCTCTTCCAAAGCTTGTCTTTTTCCCCCCTTCCTTCTTCTGTGCCACCGGCTGCTTTAAATATCCGCCGGCAGCAGCGTGCCCCGAACGGGAGGGGGGCACGAGTTCCGAGACACCATAAATGAAAAGGGCGTCATCATTACCTCTGGGCGAAGTGACCGGGAGTGGAAAATACGTCCCACACCCGGTCGTCCTTCACCATAAATGCACTGGCAACGGGCGCCGTGGAGAGGGCCCACCAGGCAGCCGCAGAGCGGCTCGGCGTGCCCGCCCTGTCTTGTTCCCCTGCCACAGCAGCGCGGCAGACGGAATGCCTCGGTCCTTACGATGTTATCCCGAGACGGGCCGGATGGCACGGGATGGGACCCGTGCATTCAATGACCCCACGCCCTTCTGCCAGAATGTGGCAGAAACTGACACCGAGCGCGGCGGCAGCAGTTGGAGGTGACAGGCCACGCACGCTCTTTAAATGCGGCCTTTAGCCTTTGACTAGCTGACATCTCATCGGTGGGCCCCTCGGGGGCCACTGTCAGGGGGCTCTCTGGGTCGTCGGGGAAACGAGTGCTCGGGGGTCACTGTACACCTCCCCGAGCACTCTCTCCCGAGAATGCCCTTTCTTGATCCTCGGGGAACCGAGTGCTCGGGGGTACTGTTCACCTCCCCGAGCACTCTCTCCCGGGCACACTTGTACGGATCCTCGGGGGATCGAGTTCTCGAGGGCTGCTGCACACAGCCCCGAGCACTCTCTCCCGGAACTTCCTTCAGTGGGTCCTCGAGATACTTGGGCGCCCAGGGGCCACCGCTCGCGGCCCCGGGCACACTTCTCCCGGTACTTAGCTTTCCTGACCGTTGGGGGACTCGGGTGCTCGGGGGCCACCGCACGTAGCCCTGAGCACTCTCTTCCCGGCACTTAGACTTCGTGGATCATTGGGGAACTGGGGTGCTCGGGGACCACCGACTGTGGCCTCGAGCGCCCTCTCCTGAGACTTAATCTTTTTTACCCTGCGGAGGAGATTCCGTGGGATGGCGCCATGTGACGGATTGCTGGCCTGGCCTCGGGATTCGGGGACCCCCGGTTCCTGATACACCGACAGATATCGTTGCCAGGTTGCCTCGGCCCTGGTATCATCACCGCCATCATAATGTACTTTCGCTTCATACACAACTAAGGAGAAATGTTGTAGATACATAGAGTCAAAGGCCAAGTGCTATGACTACTGCTCATATCGCCGAATGGATTCATCCCATCCGTACCCAACCTAAATCTTATATTTCTCACATCTTCTGCAAAGGGCTTCTTGTATTTCCTATCGATGTTTCTCCACTATGTAGAATCAGCAGGGTGTCTCAGCATTCCATCATCCTTGCGCTCATCGGTGTGCCATCGCATCAGTTCGGCATGCCTTTTGTTCGCGAATAAACGCTTCAAACAGGGGACTATAGGAAAATACCACATCACCTTCACGGGATGCATTTTCTTCTTTCCTTCACCATCGATATCATCACCGTCACACTTGTTCTGTGCTGCACCACAAACGAGACACGCTTGCATGTCTGCATACTCTCCGCGATACAACATGCAATTGTTTGGACATGCATGTATTTTCTGTACTTCCAACCCCAATGGGTACACAACCTGCTTGGCCTGATACGTGTTTTCTGGCAGCATATTTTTCTTTGGAAGTAATTTTTTCAAGAACAGTAACAACTCTGTGAAGCTTGTATCAGACCACTCGTTGCTTGTCTTCAATTGCAGCAGTAAAAGCACGGTACGCAACTTTGTGTGCTACTTTTCGCAGCCCGGGAACAACGGTGTTTTAAAGTCCTCTAATATACACCAAAACTTTTGAAACTCTCTTTCATTGGTGAAGTTTCCCAACCCATCGTGCAACATCTGCTCCAGATCATCGATGTCGATATCGGCCAACATCTCCTCTAGATCATCATCGACCAACGTATCTCCGGCAGGCGGCATATCGATGTATTCGTCGACCGGCATATCATTGCGCATGTCTTCATCTTCTCTTTCAATGTATTACCCTTCCTGTACGATCTCAACTTCACCATGTTCGGTCCAACGGGTATAGCCAGGCATAAAGCCCCTTGGCATCAAGTGGGAATGTATCTACTGGGTGGTGGATAACTGCTTCTTGTTCTCGCAATCTATGCATGAATAGTACATGTATTGAGACTGTGTATTTAACTTGTGCATCATGGCTTATACCAGGAAACAATCCACACCGTTCTAGTACTCTGTGCTCACACAGCTCGCATCGTACATCCATCTTCTGTCCATCTACAATTATATCATTATTGTAAATCTAAATTCATAACATCTAGAACATTTTCCGATCATAAACAAATAAATTACCTCATCATCTCCTATCGGCAATTGGCCCGAGTTGGAGGAGCCACCTTTTGCATGCTTTCGTGTCTGCTTCCGATGAGTATTTGTTGGTGCCATCCCTAGAAATTTTCTTTATTATTCAACACCTTATCTATAACTTATTAAGAAACATGAAAAATAAATACGCTCATACATAAATATAATTGTACCTTGCTACATACCTAAATATCATGGCAAAATTTTCTAATTCATTAAAAATCAAAATAAATACGCTCATACCTAAAGTTTCCATATTGGAAACGTGCTAATTAATTAAAATAGAAAAATATGATTAGAGCTTTTTACATACCTAAATATCATGACTAATTTTTCTAATTCACTAAAAATCAACCATAAATATGCTTATACCTAAAGTTTCTATATATGAGCTTGCTAATTAATTAAAATATAAAAAATATAATTGGAGTTTGCTATATACCTTAATATCATGGCTAAATTTTCTAATTCATTAAAAACCAAAAATAAATATGCTCATACATATAACTAATATAAATCAGTAATAAAGACACTTTCCACTAAAATTAAAGATTCCATATCATAAATGATGTATAATTGCATCTACATTATCTCAAAACATCATGGTCATAGGTTCATCTCCATCATTATCGTTTCAAAATTTAGAGCAATTTAGCAAATAAAATTCAAATAGAAATGGATTGGAGAGGAAGTTACACACCTTGGAACACCTAGGGCATGAGGATTCCTCGAAATTTTGAAACCACCAAGATCCTGGTGAGCAAAAATGGCTGCCACCGAGCAAGAACAAAGCTCCTCTCTGTTGTGCTTGAGCTTACGAAGGAGAGGGCAACTTTTATATAGCCGGGACATCACTGCCGGCTCATTTAACTAGCCGGCAGTGATGTTATGCTATCATTGTCGGTTGGTGGATTAAGCCAGCAATGATGAGGGAGCAGGGCATCACTGCCGGCTCAATCTATCGACCGGCAGTAATGACCCTTATCACTGCCGGTTCATAAGCCATGATAGCTGATTCTTTCCGCGTGGCTTATGAACCGGCATATAAGGTCAGTTCTGTAGTAGTGATTGGAATGGACCAACTGGGTGCATATGTGGTGAATATAGGATGAACAATATTGGAATTTAGCTTTGCCCATGACTAGCAATTAACTTCCGCAATAGTTAAACTTCACTACTACAGAATATATCATCAGTAATGGTTCAAAATCATCATTAGTGGCGGGTATTGAAACACCACTAATTACTCGGCACTGATAGTCAATGTTTATCAGTGTCAGTTCTGGAATCAGCACTGAAAGTTTACATCACTACTGGTTCGTGGATCTAGCCGGCAATGATGGTATTTTTGAAAAGAAAAAGAAAAGGACGACCAGTGGCGTCGCTGCGCCTAGGCACCGCTGCACCAGCACCTTGTCGCTCTACCGCGCGCGCCCTGTAGAGAAAAATGTGGCGGCATGACCGCCGCTGCCATAGATCCATTGCACCTAGGCTCGAGAGTAGTTGCGCCCCTCGCCTTGCTGTCGTCACCCCCTCGCCTCCTCCATAGCTACGCCCCACCACCGTCGCCTTGCGCTCACCTCCGGCACTACTGATGATGGTAGGCTCAGGCGAAGGCATTGCTAGCCTGGATTCCTCCCACCTCCATGGATCTGGTGAGCTCGAGGTAGGAGCGTGTGATCCACCCGCCACCTCGGCCGCCTCCTCCATGGACCCCATCGTGGTCGCCGCCTCCATGGATCCAATCATGGCCTCCGTCTCCACGGATCCTACTGCGGCCGCCGCCTCCACGGATTCTGTCATGGCCATCACGGCATGGTCCTCATCAGCGTGGTCGCGAGTGGAGCTAGTATCCCACCTCACCACCAGCTTCCCCATCCCCCATGCGCTCTTCTAGACCTTGCCACCATCGGTCGGTGTGGAGGAGAACCAGAGAGAAGATAGCTAAGAACGAGAGAGAGAGGATAAAGAGAGACACTAGCCAAAGATATAAGAAGGAGAGAGAGATAGGGTTTGGCTCGGATGGGTGGGACTTAGAAATATCTCAACCTGAGTTGGTTTGGCCAATTGGGACTAGTAATCATCAGTGCCGGTTCGTGGCTAGAACCGACACTGATACCGACTATCAGTTACATACTGGCACTGATAGTCGGTATCAGTGCTAGTTCTTAGCAATTCCGTCATGGTTCGAACGCGGGAGATTAAGAACTGACAATGATATATTTGCACTACCGGTTCTTGCACAACCTGCAGTGATGAGCTATCATCTATGATCAGTTTTGTAGTAGTGCTTGTACTCTTTAGTGCAATGGAACTTCTAGTGAAATATGTTCCACTCCTCCAAACAGCATGACTAGGAATAATAAATTATAGAATTATAAATATCCGTGGAGTCTCAACTACCATCAAGAGTCGTGCACATTTAATGCGATATTCCTGGAGACGGAGAAAAGGTATAATACCTCAGCCTATTAGTATTTTTAGTTTCAACCCGTTTTGCCCAAGTATTCTGGTGTGGTGGGTTTAGTACCACATTGGTTGTTTAAATAGGCTCGGGTCAGCTTATAAGTCTTTGTGTTCTAAAACATAGCACCTCCAGGTTAACCCTTTTACACGAAGCGAGGACGAATGAACCCGGATACTACCATCTCTCGTCTAAAACCCCACTAAGTTTGAAAATTTTTAGAAATTTCGGCTGAGTTTTCTAGGTACCTATCTCTTTCCTAGACAAATAAAAAACCCACATCCATCACAGTCGTAAGCATAAAGTAAGCATCTTAGCTCAAAAACTAGGACCTCATACATATGTTCAACTCAGCCAAACAAATGTTAACCGACAAACTAGCAACTATTGTTCTAATACTTTAAGAAAAAGACTAATTATTAATATGTGCGGGCTCAACCATGATGCTACTCTCATCCTATACATTCTACAGTTATTTGGTACCTTAAAAAAAATACAAGTGTGAGTAAAAACACTCAGCAAGTACAATATAGAACTGAAAGAACAAAACAAAGTGTCAGAATCCAATGAGGAATCAGAATCGAGGGAATTATTTCTCGTCTTTTGAAAACATCATGAAGCAGTAGTTTCCGTCTAAAACGGACAACACCTAAATGCATCCTTAGCATTTATAGGTAAAGCCAAGCAAGTAGGGTCAGCATTTACTCACAAGAACATGAACATAAGAAATAAATAACACATACGTCTCAATTAGAACATGAATGATGTGAAAGGAATAAATTGAAACCTTTGATAGGAGCACAATCATAAAACTCGAATCACATAAATATGAAGAAATACGAATATTGAATAAACTTAATGGAAAGGACTAAGAAAACATTCAATAGAGCAATCATTATATCACATGAGTTCATCATGCACTTGCCTTAACCTTAACGAGAACATGGTGTCATGTCATCGGCACCAGAACTCTCCAAACCAGTTGAGGTGGAGTGAAAACTATACTTGAAAACTATCCCCAAGATGACCACAAATCTATTCAATGAATACCTAAAGTAAACTGTCAACAAAACCCTAAAACTCCAAATCTCACTTTATTCAAAAATTTGTCTCTTCCTCTAACTAAATCAAAAACAGATAAATAACATACTACACGGGTTTAAATTAACCATACACCAACACTGTTTTGTTTATTTCTTCTAAACCGCTCATTAGATTTAAACAAGACCAGTGCTGTTGGAAAGATAATAAATAAACATACAACTTTTGTATTAGTGAGATGGAATGGTTCCTCACTAATCAATGCTACATTTTAAAATAACGCCGATGTACTACAATTAATCTATCAGGCACAAATTTGGTGGCAAATTTGTCCATCCAAACTCATCTAGAACCATCTAGGGACTAATTAGGGATTACCCTTGCAGGAGAGACGACGAATCAATAATGAATTCAGTGAAATCCCTCGCATTTTCTTCCTTCTTCCTTTTCTCCCTTCCTTCTTTCTTTTCTCTCTTTGTCCTTTTCCCTTTTTTTTTCTTTCTTTCCTTTTTGTTTCTTCTTTCTTCTTCTTGCTATTACTTTGCTCCCTTCTCTACCTAAAGCTAGCCACAACAACAGCAATAGCAGCAGTAAGCAGCATTGGCTCTAGCGATCGACGGCTGGCGGCTCTACCGACCGGCGACTGGTGGCTCTACCAAGCGGCTAAAAAGTGGCCAACGTGAGGCGGCAATAGCGAGCTGCGCCTCTGGTGGCGACAAGAGATGGCTGCAGCTAGCAACTGGCTAGGCATATGGCATTGATGGTGACGACGGCGAGCGCGGAGAGCAAGGCGGTGGCAACGACAACATAGAGGGAAAGGACAATGGTGGCTCTAGGGTTTGGGGTGGCTCGGGTGATCGTGGGCTCAAAACCCATATAAACAGCAACGGCTGCCGACCGACTGAGTTGAGTCTAACTTGGTTGGTCAGTTGTATTTTTTTGCATTATAAAGAGTGTAAGAATGGTTATATGTGTGTGCGGCCTCGCCCCACAGGTGGATTATGAAGTGAATTTAGAGGCGGTGTGTTACACATGGTATCAGAGCTAACTCTCGTTATGCGAACACATGCATGTCAGCCCGTGGAGGGAACATGGCATGGTCGTGGCACTGAGGGTAGATTCTAGATATTTGTTTGTCGTGTTCGTGGTAAGCTATCAAGGGCGTTAGCCCTAAGGGGGGAGAGTGTAATACCCCATCCCATTTGTTTTTCTAGTTTTCGCCCATGTGGGACAAGTGTTACAGTGTGGTGGGTTTAATGCTATCTTGGTGGTTTAAATATGTTTGGATTAGCTTATAAGCCTTTGTGTTTTAAATATAACACATCTGGATTAACCCTTTTATACGAAGGGATGATAAAAGTGTAAGAGGTATGTTATGCGTATGAGAGTCCACCCCATAGGTGAACTGGGATGTAAGTGAAATTTGGAGGCGGAGTGTTACAAAAGGAGAAGTGATAACTTTTGGGGTTTTGTGGTCGGAAGATATTTCCCAACTAGGTGGGACCTTGCTGGGAGAATTCTATTCGGTTAGAGAAGTTGTACGACTAAGTAAGTGTTTTATTCAGTCAGAGATATTTTCTAACTAGGAAGGGTGTGTTTTGGTCATAGGCTTTTTCCCAACTAGATGAGTTCTACCGTAGCAAGAAACCCCAACTTAACATAAAACCAAGTTAAAAGTTCCTGAAAGGAAGACCTTTAAGAGGAAGGATTCAAGAATATTTACACAAAAGATGTCTATAGTTACATCACAAAAGGAGTCGGGTCCAAACATAAATGACCCAATACCAAACTACTCAGTACAAAGTATGCCAACCTACGCCTCTTGTTTAGCCCACCGAGGGCAGCATCATGACCGATAGTGAGGAAGTTGGTTGTCATGCCATCATCGTCATTGTCACCACAGGTGTAGGAAGGGGAGGTTGAGCTAGAACGGACACCGTCGTTATCTTTTCTTCTTCGTCGTCTTTGTCTTTATCTTCTTCTAGAAGACTCCAATTAATCACATCTTTGGGATCAATCACATCTCTATCGCCATGGTCAAGCTCATCCAGCCAAGCATTAGCGATCGCCTTGCTGCTAGTGGTATCCTCGAGATCTGAATCCCCCGCTAACTCCTCTTTGGAGGAGGAAATCACGATGACTGGAAGGATGACCACCGGATGAACTGGCAAGGGTGGTGGAGAGTCTAGCAGGGGAAAGGGTGGGGACAATAATGAGGAAGAAGAAGTTATTGTTGAACAACTTGGGCTGAGAGGAAAGATTATGGATTGAGGATTGAAGGAAGAGGAAAAGCTTTTTGCTAGAAGGTGAGGAGTCTGAGAGCATGGGAGCACGATTGAGATAACGTCCAAGTCCTCTCACATTTATAAGAAAAGGAGGTCTTGTGACTTTTCAATGAAGAACGATGGCCTTGCCGCTTCAGGATAACAACATTCGCGGTGTTTCAACTTCTGAAATGCCCCATCAGATGTGGTATCATTTCAACTCTCCTTAGAATTCATATGTATGTAATGCGATATTCTCGGAGGATGTTGAAAAAAAAAAGGAGGCAACCTTTGGGTTTCTATGGTCAAAAGTAATTTCTCAACTAGGTAGGCCCATAATTCTATTCGTTCGGAGAAATCCCTCGATTAGGAAATGTTCTATTCGGTCGGAGGAATCCCTCGATTAGGAAATATTCTATTCGGTCGGAAGTAACTCTCAACTAGAAAGAACATGTTTTCGAGGAATGTTCCTGACTAGGTGAGTTCTAGTAAGGTCAAATTATTGACGTAATCCAGCAGCCCTTTGATGAGCAGAGTTAGGGGGCTAGCTAGTGAGGAATAATAAACTATATAATTATAAATATTTGGTAAATACGGTATATCCTATGATAGGGTATCGATCGTACATGTGTATTTAACCCGATTCGGTTGGTTCTATAGCCGTCATGGGGTAAACGAGGTATGTACCGACATATTCAGCAATTCATCATGTTCTATATAGAAACTATCCCCGAATTAAGAAAGAGTCTTCTAAATATTTAGAAGATATATGATCGGGACGAGTACTCTCGTTGGAATCCGAGTAGGATACGATTACATCATCCTAACTATATAAGGAGGGAGATGCGGACATCAAGGGCATGGAGGCCCAATCTGAGCCAAGAGCCAAGCAAATCCATTTGAAAAGATCTTCTCCAGAAAGCTAAGCTAGAGCATCCTAGAATCAAAGATTTCTAGATAGATGAAGCCTAGTTAAGTAGAACCAAAAATACCTATAGAAGATCCATAACAATGTCACACTACGACAGATACATCTGGCTAGGGCTTAAGGACATAGAATATGAGAAAATTCACCTAAAACCTTACGATTAGACCTATACATTGCCCAAATGTAAGCGTATTGACTTTAGCCATCGTGGACACACCCGGCCCTAAATCATGTCTCTGGATCGGAGGTATTTCAATCCTCAGAAATACTACCTGAATTAAGAATAGTGCGATGCATGGCGGAAGCTTCAATTGGCAGTAGGGGCGATTCCACAGTGACAGGCAACCATGGCATTGACCTGGTCTCACTACCCTGGTGCATAGGATAGGAATCCTGACACGTTAGCATCAGGCAGCAGCCATCCTGGTGGAGCCCACCAAGACCGGAAAAGATGACCGATCGAGGTTGACTCCGACGACCGACCACAGCGCAGGAAGGATGAGCAGAGCAGGCGAAGCCTCCACTCCTCTCCTCTCTTTTTCCACCTCACCAATTAGAGCTTTTTCTGTGGACTCCCAATTAAGTAGTATGTACTTGCCAGTAAAGAATTACTTGCTCATTAAATAAAAAAGATGCTTCCAGATATTTACTAGAAAGATCCAAAATTACATATTAGATTGATAAATGTTTTCTGAAAAAATTGCCGTAATTCCAAAATTACATGCTAGTGCATTTGCTGGATCACATCGCATGCTCCTAAAGAACAAGGGAAAAGAAAAGGGAAGGAAAGGCGAAGAGCAGAGCAGAGCAGAGCAGCCGCAGCAGCACCGCACCACAGCCAGGCCAGGCGACGGGGAACCCCCCCCCCCCCCTCCGTTCCCGATGTCCTCCTCCGAGCTCGCCTGCGACGGCGCGGACCTCATCTGCTCGCTGCCGGAGGACGTCCTCGCCCTGATCTCCGCGCACCTCCGCCCCCGCGACCTCCTCGCGCTCTCCGCCGCCTCGCGCCGCCTCCGCGACGCCCTCTCCGCCGGCGGCGCCGACAAGGCGTGGCTCGCGCAGTGCCGCCGCCTCCTCCCCTCGCCGCCCCACCTCCTCGCCTGGCGCGCCGCCGCGGGGGGATCGTCCCTCGCCGTCTGCCGCTTCCTCCACTCCGCCGCCCCGCTGCTCGGCCTCTGGGTCCACCAGAACCCCGAGCTCGGCAACCTCGTCGTCGCGCTCCCGGGCTTCCTCTCCCTCGTCGCCGTCCGCTCCATCCCGCAGGAGCTCTCCCCGCGCCTCCGCTGGGCCCCCGTATTCGAGCTCCTCGCCGACGCCGACGGCCGCCCGACCATCCTATTCCTCCACGGCCACCATCCCGGCGCGCTCTTCCCCGGCCTCATCTCCTCCCTCCACCCCCACGCCAACGTCCTCTTCCTCGACGCCCAAACCGGTCAGGATCCAGTCGCCTCATCCTCCCAGTTTGTCCGCCTCGCGTTCGGGGACCGCCGCCGCCTGCTCGACTTGCTCGTCGCCGCCTGCCGCGTCAAGCTCCCGCCGGACCTCGCCGCGGCCCCGCTCTTCGCGCGCTCCGATGAGGACCTCCCGGTGCTCGCCGCCCGCCGGGAGGCGATGCTGCGGCTGCACAGGGAGTCTGGCGGGGGCCTGGTGCGCACACCGGAGGTCCAGGGGCTTCTTCTGGAAGCCAACAAGAAGACTACGCCGTCTCCGTGCGACGGTGGGGAGAGAATTCGGCTTCCGAGGAGTCTCTCGGCGGTAGCAGGGTACGTCAGGAATGGGCTGCGGCAGATGGTGACGCGGTCAGTGTCGGCGAATTCGAGGGCTGAGTACGCGGACAGCAAACATCTGGCATTAGACGAGTTCTTGCGCACCGGCGAGAGTGTCAGCCTGAGCATCCGTGGCGCGCGAATGCGCCTGTCCACTTATCACGCGTGGCCGAGCATGCATGACAACCGGTTTGCGCTCTACAAGCTCACGGTGCAGGCAACTATGCCTGGCTGGGAGTATGCCGGGCTGTGGGGAGGCACATTCGGGTGGCCACCAGGGCGACCGGAGGATGAGTGCAAGCCCGGGAAGCCTCTGTTTTTTTTGCTTCTCACATATGAGGAGGACAGTGAGGGGAAGCTTCTGCTGATCGCAACCAAGGTGCTGGAGGGAACACACTATGTTGTGCATCCGAACGGGTCGTCAATGTTTATTGTGAGGATGGGTGAGCCATCAACGGAGGCTTTTCCATGGAGGACTGACAGGGAGTCCCACAATGTGGGTGTCGAGAGAAGCTTTGCCGGGGAGGGCATTGCCAATGGTTACGGCTTCAGGTACCCTGGCTCAAAGCCCGGATCCCTGTTTGTCCTCCAGGATGGCCAGCTTGCATTTGTTTGGAGAGAGACTGGGGCTGTGCTCACCTTGAGAAGACTGGACTTAGTGGAGCTGCTGAAGAAGGGGGAGCGTGTGCCTGCATTGCAGCCGATTTTGAACTTCGCATACCTCACAAAGTCTTACTCCAATGTGTTCACTGGGTTCCCTGGCAGCTCAGGATGCTCATCTTCTCCCAGGTATATTTCCATTGCCACACTGCCAACTGCAATACATTGTGATACCTGTCATGCATTTTATTCTGCCCTGGTTGCTCATAGAAAATTCAGTTCAGGTTTAATCCTCTTAGAAAATTCAGTTCTAGAAAAATCAAATTTTACAAGATATACCAAATTTGTAACGAGTGAGCTCTTGTAGTTGTTAAGCCATTTTAGATCCATTTAATCAACATCATGGTCTTGACATTATCATAGGATGCCTAAATCTTGTGATGTAGCAATTTCAGTATGTTGTTTAGAGTGATCTGTTTGTGAGTATTTGAAGTGGCAAATATTATTTGATGAGCTATCCATGTTGAACATGTACCCTGAAAAATGAACCCCTGCCATGTATTTTGCTTTTGTTCTGTAATCAGACTCAGCAAACTGCCAAATACATTTGTTCGGTGGTAAGGTTTTTTTGTTTAACTTGGCTCAACGTGTTTGCAGTATGTCCCTAGCACCAGGGTTCGCTTCTTACCGTTGAAAATTCATTCGTTGCAAAACTTCTGTTTAACATAATACATATCTGAAGGTTGAGCGGTACACTGCAAAATGCATAAGTGACTGCTTAATTTGCTTTCTTTTTCCCTGCAATCTTTGCTTTGCCTCAGTGCATAAATGTGTATCACATTATCTTTGTGCAGTTTCTACCATGTTTGCTCTTATATTGACTACTTGATATAGTGTAGACTAAGCAATGTTTGATATGCCCTTCAACATCAAACTACTCCTATCTTGCATTATCTTTTCCAACTCCTGAGTCGTGTCTCATCTAACGAGATGAACAGGTAAAACCGTAAAAGACAGGAGTAGAGGATTTATCAAATGATGACCTGATGCAGAGCAACAGGAGAGATGATGTGCTAAGGCCTGTTTCGTTTCTGGAGGTTCGCCGTCACCACTTCTTGATGAGATATTCTCGCTGCTGCCAAGGGAAGGAAATAGCACCATACCCCATATTCCTTATTATTGTTGTTTTTTATCACGCTTTTAAAAATTGTCGAAATGTGGCACGAATGAGCTGCCATTTGACACTTAACCCATGGCGTCAGTTGTTACTTAAATGGCATTATTTGGAGAGTAAAGTAAATTTATATGAATTTTGTGCATTTCTTTACTGAAGCGCACTTGATTGATACAAATTCTATCCTGGAACGGTCCAGTTGACATGATCTCCAGAATTCATGATCCATGATCTGTCTGCCACTGCTGTACCATCTGGAAATGTACAATTGTATTTCGTCACGCTTTTTGGGCCCTCTCTCTTCCTTTTGTCCTTTTGACCGATACGGCATCTGTCGAAAATTTGGCTTACTGGCAATGAAAAGGGACCTGAAAAGTATGGGACATAATTTTTTATAACCATAGCGCCCTTTGTAGAGGAAAAGAACCATATGCATTTGGAGAGTACTTTTGTAACTTTCTAATGCTTGCTACTCCTTTGCACCGTAGCCCTTTGAACCAGACAACCCCCTTTTGTAGCATTAAAATGGTTAGAAAAGAGTTTCTCGTCTCCCCATCCCCAAACCAACTCTTGTTTCCCAAACTTTTGTTGGGTCAAGTCTCTCCCACCCCCCTAAAGCCCAAATCTCGCTTTAGGTTCTTAGGGCTCACCGAAATCGCAGATATTGCTTTGAAAGAACAATATATATGAATAATATAACTCAAAGGCACGATATTAATGGAACAATATAAGATGGTAAACACCTTTGTTATTTTTGTCTAACCTAATTTATTCAAAAACGCTATATTCCGGTAGGGACAACTGTCTTACCAGTTTCGATAACTGAAGACTTGTTGTAATTTAAAAAAAAACATCGTGGATAACATGTAGTAGGCATTAACTGATAATACATTTTCATGCATGTTTGGTTATAACCTGTTTCTAATCTAATCCCCACATGTTTCTTCTCTCACACAGTTACACTCTACTTCTCTATCACTTTTATTTTCCCCGCGCTGCATGGCAAGGCATACATAGTACATCGAACCAACCTAGGAATCATACTTAGCGAATACTTGCCTACCCTCTTTTTTCGGCCACCCTCTCTACTCCCCTTTGGTTGCTGCTCCTATATGGTGTGATGAGCCCTGACCTAGCCTGTGTCTTGGTTATGTCTTGATCGGGTGAAATTGGTGTCATTGTAGAAGTAGGAGGAGAAGAAGAAAAGGAAGAGTAGTGTTATTTAACCTAGATGTCTAACAATGAGAGGAGGGTAGAAAGGCACGATATTTATGGAACAATATAGATGAGTAATCGAAGATTGTATGTTAAAATTAAACAACTTTGTTATTTTTGTCTTACCTAATGTATTAAAAAAACGCTATATTCCAATAGGGGCAACTGGCTTACCTGTTTCAATAATCGAAGACTCGTTGTAAGTAAAAAAAGACCCACCGCAGACACCATGTAGTATGCATTAACTGATAATACATTTTCATGCATGTCTTGTTGTAACTGATTTCTAATTCCCACATGTTTCTTCTCTCACGCAGTTACGCTCTACTTCATCGTCACCTTTATTTTTCTTGCACTGTATAGCAAGACCTACATAGTACATCGAAATGCCACAAACTAGCCTAGGAACCATACTTAGCGAATCCTCACCTACCCTCTTCCTTCGGCCTCCCTCTCTCCCCTTTGGTTGCTACTACTATGTCATGTGACAATCCCTGACCTAATCTATGCCTTGGTTATGTTGCGACCGGATGAAATTGGTGCATGGTAGAAGGAGAAGGAGAAGAAGAGGAAGGATGTTATATAAACTATATGTCTGATAAGGAGGGGAGGGTAGAAAGTGTGATATTTATGGAACAATATATATGACTAATCGAAGATGGTATGTTAAAATTAAACAATTTTGTCATTTTTGTCTAACATAATTTATTAAAAAATGCTATATTACGGTAGGGACAACTGTCTTACCAGTTTTGATAATTTAAGACTGGTTGTAAGTAAAAAAAGACCCATCACAAATAACATGTAGTAGGCATTAACTGATAATATCTTTTCATGTATGTTTGGTTCTAACTGATTTCTAATCTAATCTCCACATGTTTCTTCTTTCACGTAGTTACGCTTTATTTCCCCATCACCTTTATTTTCCCGCGCTGCATGGCAAAGTCTACGTAGTACATCGTTGTGCCACGAAGCAACCCAGAAACCATACTTAGTGAATCCTCACCTACCCTCTTTTTTCGGCCTCCCTTCCCTTTGGTTGCCGCTCCTACGCTACATGATGAGTCCAAACCTAACGTGTGCCTTGGTTATATCGCGATAAAGTGAAATTGGTGTTATTGTAGAAGGAAAAGGAGAAGAAGAAAAAAAGAAGTGGAAGGATGTTATTGAACGTTTATGTCTGACGGAGGGGAGAGGGCGCCCACAGCCTCTGAGCCTGCGCTGTTTTCCGTTTCACAATTCCTTTTCCCCGCTCCTCCATTTGGGAGTTCATCCATCCTCCCTCCCGCTCCTCCACCCCTCACTCACCTCGCCGCTCCGGCGTGGCAGCGGTTTCCTCTTTTGCTCTCGCCCTCCCACCCCAAAACGAGATCTTTAAATCCCCCCGAACCCTAGCCCACAACTCCTCCTCCTCTTCCTTGCGCCGCCTCACAATCCTCCTCTTCTCCTCAAAATCCATTCCGATCTCGCCGTCGTTCCTCGGGCTGGGACATGCTTTAGCCAGCCGCCCATGGCCTCCGAGGGCGCCGCCAGCCGCCGCCCGCCCCTGGCACCGCCTCCCAGGCGCAGAGCCGTGGGGGACCAGCAGCCACCCGACGTCCTCACCTACAAGCGCCGCTGCCGCGGCACCAACTCCAACTCCAGCGCCGTCAACCCCGGCTCCGACATGGTACGCATTATCCTCTTAGACCTAGCGGCCTCTTCTTTTACTTTCCCTGCCTATTTCTTCTTTGCTGTTATAGTTCGAGCATCTGTATAGCGTCGTGGTGCCGTCATTCCGCCATGATTTCGTTCCGATGCCGTTCCCATGTCGCAAGATTTCGTTTTGACTAGTTTCTTGCAATGCTACCAACCTGGGGTCTAGGAATCGTGGTGCCGGTTTCTTTCTCTCGCTTCTTCTTTTTCTTTGAAACGTATATCCTTGGTGGCGATTTCTCTGTCCTTTTATTGCAGTAATGGTTTTTGTTAAACTAAACTAGACTAGATTCATTTCTTTGCTCCCCGCGCAGGCTCAGATGAGCATGGTAGGAGCACGCAGCAGCAATTCAAAGCAAGAAGCGCTGGCCAGGCACTGGAGAAGCCGGAGGGACACGTTGGAGGGCTTCTTGCAGTCCCCCGGTGTGAGTCAGAGCTCTGGAGGAATTCAGAGCTGCATCCGTGAAGCGCTCAGATATAACGGTTGCCAGCCCCTGCAACAACTCAATAGTCCTGTCACACAGGTTGTACAAATACATTAGCTTTGCGCAAGATTGTATATGATTAGAATTTCCCTGCTGACAAAAGTTTTCTCTGTGACTACCAGGGGAACCTAGCTAACAGCCAAGGTGAAGCCCAAGAGAACCCTAGTGGATTGGTACATGGTAAAGAGAATAATGGCACCTTGGTTCCGTCTGGAGATGGAACTGCAGCATCTTTGGAAGCCAACAAGGCAATGTGCAACAATGCTCTATTTGACATTTTAGTCTCGGAGAAGTTTGCCTTCTTGTGTGATTCGCTAGCTGCAACTTTCCATGTCAATAAGCCTGATGAGGTGATTGGGTTGGAAAAAATTGATGCGAGGATGAGAAATGGAGACTATGCACATAACCCTACACTGTTTGACCATGATATCAAGCAGGTACCTGTTTCTTTATTGCACTCATTCCCTCCGGTTTATTTGCACTGTTTTATCTAATAAAGATAGAGATGTAGGACTTCTACTTGAGACCCTACAGTAGGTCCTTTCTACCCTGTAGGTTTGGAAATGGTCCCTGTTCTTGTCCGTTTGACCGCATATATTCAGATAGTGAGATGTTCTGGGTATGGTTAGTTGATGGAATGATCCTGTCCTTGTTGTGCTGCCTATTCTGCTTTCTTATTTTCACCACATTGCTCGGTCCTTGCAAAATGTTTTGAACCGTCCAAATAACAGAATGCTAGGTAGGAGGATGGATGTTTGCACTTCTTTGTGCAGTTATAATAGGTGTGGTGCTCAACCAAAACACAGCAATGTTTCTCTATTTACTTGTCGCAAAGCTGGGATCTACTGCCTCTTTTCGACTGAAGGAGATCTAGTACCTGTTTCTTGTGGGAAGGGATCCGTGGTCTTGTCTCCATGAATTCATGCTCTTTTTCTCTCCGCCCACGTCACCCGCTATCCTCACTCA
Source organism: Phragmites australis (assembly GCF_958298935.1). Classification (NCBI taxonomy): domain Eukaryota; kingdom Viridiplantae; phylum Streptophyta; class Magnoliopsida; order Poales; family Poaceae; genus Phragmites; species Phragmites australis. Next base: position 387,917 of record NC_084936.1, read on the forward strand.
CCTTGCCAACTCCCATGGGCCTCTCTCTTGAAGTGGACCGCAAGCTTGACCATCAGAGGATGGCATTCATGAACACAGAAATCTGGAGCGTGTTGCAGCATGCTGCCATGCACGACTGCTCAATACGTAGGTTTCAATCCAAGTGACAAAGGTTTTTATTTATCCTTTTCACTTCTTTTCTTAAATGGAAGAAAGCAAAAAAAAGGGGAAAGTAATCTTAATGTCTTGGCGACAATCAACTAACAGTTAGATTTGGTGGAGGTGTTAAAACCTCCAATAAATCTCAAAGATCAAACCAGTTCTTCCATAATTGTGTTTGCACTTTCTGGTGTGTAATTTTTTGTTTGTTTGTTATTGTTTATGCACCATGCGTCCAAAGAAGTTTCCTTAACATTCAGGCAAAAAAAAAAGTATCTTCAACGCTGTGTATTTATTTTAATACATATTTGTTTATTCTATAGATATGGGAGAAGTTTGAACAAGTTGGCCGAGAAATGGCTGGTCTGGCGAGCAATCTTTCAGTTATTTCACGAGCTTCTTATCAGAAGCAGGTATGTTGTTAGTTTCTTGGCGGTGCTTCCTTGATATAATTGATGGTGCTAGCATTGAAATGGTTAGATTTTTGACTCAAGAGGCATCTATTACATGATTACATTACACCGGCGAACCACGCTGCAATAATATGCAGGCTTTAGATTTTTGAAATAATTCCTTTTATGTTGGGCATTGCTAATAGGAACATTCTTTGTAGGCTTCTGGACTTTCAGAAATTGATGTGACTGAGCACAAGACAAAGGTAAGTGGTGTGTTGCGGACATGTTTGCCAACCATTGTTTTGTTGTTACGATTTGTTAAAATACCTCTACTAATTGCATTCTTCATTAGGAAACAAGTTTGGTTGGTGTTGCCCACAAAGTCCCGAGGGAGTCGACTCCCACATGCGATTCTGGCCATTCTACCATACCAAAGCAAACTGAGACATCTAGACTGGAAGGAAATCAGACTTGCAAGGATTGTGGCAAGAAGGCAGACAGTGAAGGGAGAATTATCTGTGATGGATGTGAAGCCACATACCATGTTTCATGTCTCAAGCTTGCCATTGAAGATGTCCCAGTGAAATGGTACTGTCCCACCTGCATTGAATCAAATGTAGTTGCTGCAAAGAATAATGGTAGTGGAAAATCACATGAAGACTGTAATGGATGTGACTGGCTTGACATCACCAAGCCAGAAGAACGTCCTGAGGTTGTTAGCAAAACTGAGTTAGCTGACGAAACACAGGAGAGCGCAGTCGCAAGCCTGGAGGAAGATAGTGAACCGGACCTCTCGACAACTGCCCTTTCAAACTTGTGCAAACATTGTGGCACATGCGAAGATGAAGACAAGAAATTCTTGGTATGTGGTCATCCTTACTGCGCTTATAAGTTTTATCACATCCGATGCCTGAAAGAAAGCCAGCTTGCAATGGAGAAGCAGAAAAACCGATCATGCTGGTACTGCCCATCTTGCATTTGCAGAGGCTGCTTCAGGGACAAGGATGATGACTATACAGTCTTGTGTGATGGTTGTGATGATGCTTATCACATATACTGCATGAAACCAGCGCGCACTTCTATCCCCAAAGGTCAGTGGTATTGCACATCATGTAGCTTGCTCAGGGCAACGGGCGGATTGCAAAAGTATGAGAAGTTGATCGTGCGGAGTGTGAAGCATGTTTCTGATGCCAAGCGGTCGAAAGTTTTGCTAGGTGATGCTCCAGAAAAATAACTAGCAGGATAACAGCACTCTGGATCAGCTTCAGAGCTTTTGCTTTGACATGCTTAGGCGAAAAGAAAGGATTCTTTGGTCCCTCTGAAGGGGTATACTCTGACTTGAATAATTGGATCGGTTGTGTAGTTTGTTTCCTGCCGTTGGTATCTACAGGAAGAACTGTTGCCTGGTGAAGATGGTGCTGTATGGATGCGTAGCCGGATGAAATGTCCATTCCTTTGTTCCCCTGTCGAATTTCTATGACAATTCTGAGACGTTGTTGTTGTGCTGTTCTTTCGTCTGTGCTACTTCGTTGCGATGATACCCTTGTTGACATCGCTTGGTGATGTATATGCTTTTTTTTTGGGGGGATCATATGTTTGCATCTGCATTGCTTTTTCACCATTCATCTTAGGCTGTGGTTAATAGTTGTGAAAGTTTGTTAATGCTATATAGGTAAAACAAGGGAGCTAGTGTGAGTACATTGCACATCTTATGTGGGATGATGGCTTGCTAATCCTGAAGGTGAAGGGTGTACTTTTTTATATAATGAAAGTACAACTTCGGAAGACATCTAGGATGTGCACAGCTATTGTTTAAAAATAGGTACTCAAATTTGAGTCTAAGTAGACTCGAATTTAGATGTCTAGACGTATATCCGTATTCTATCAACTGAGCTAATCTTGAAGGTGAAGGGTGTACCTGAGTCGGTAGCAGCTATTCAGCTGATGTTTCAGAAGCAAGAAATGGTTGGCCTGAGCTTGAGATAGATGACAGAGGCAACAGCAGGCAAGCACCAGATATTCAGAGACAAGGAAGCAACAATTTTGTTGCAATTGTTTGTTGAGAATTCCAGAAGAAAAGATGCATATAACATATGTGTAGCGGCAAAAATAAAAAAAGTAGGTAATAAATGTCATTGTATTTGTTAAAATAAATAATATATCGGTGTATTTGCAAGTCTAGCATTTGTATTCAGCATTTCAAACACTAAAAAATCAATTCTGGTAACTGAGACATTGAAAACTCATGTATTCAGCACTTAAGGTGTCAAATACGGCACTGTTCACCGTATTCGGTACTAGAGGTGCTGAAAACTAGGGGTGGTAATTTCCCCCGTCGGGTCGGGTCCCCGCGGGTTTCAAACCCGACGGGGGCGGGTTCGGGTGCAAAAAAAACCCCACGAAGCTATCGGGTTGGGTCGGGTCGGGTCCTTAACTCAGGTCGGGTTCGGGTATGTTTTTTCACCCGTGGGTGCCACCCGAAACCCGAAACCCCGCCCCACCCGCCCGCCCTGCCCCGCCCGCCCGCCCTATCCCGAACCACCCGCCCGACCCGCCCCGCCCCGCCACACCCGCTCCGCTCACCCGCCCCAACCCGCCCCGCCGCCGTTACACTGTCGGGTTTCGGGTCCCTGTCGGGTTCGGGGGCGGGGGTGGTTTTGCGCCCGATATGGATTTCGGGTTCGGGTCAGGTTTGACGAGTCGGGTTTCAGGTTCGGGTCCGTTCCACCAAAACCCGACGGGGGCAGACCCGTTGCCACCCTTACTGAAAACTCCCTATATTTGGCACATGAGGTGTCGAATACCGTAAATAGTGCTATATTCGGCACCTCAAGTACCAAATACAGACCGGCTCTGCTTCGTCCCTCATGTCACGTTTTGTCGTGTGTCATTTCGGGACTGAATAGAATACAGTAGCACAACTTTGTTTCATTAGGACACAAGAGAATAAATAAAGAAAGAAATTTGATAAGTGAATATGTGTCATTCCGTGTTATCTTTCTGCATATAGTGTAGTACCTACTGGTGATAGTAGGGCTGAATAGAGTGCAGTAGCATAATTTAGTTTTATCAGGGCACGAGCAAATAAATAAATAAAGGAACTGGATGAGTAAGTGTGTGTAAATTTGTTTCAACGTAATTTTGTCAATATTTTATTATTCATTTAATGTATTTGTGTAGGTAATTTTTTAGGAAGTAACATTGGGAGGATACAAAATCTAATTTGTCGAACAATAATAGTTGTGAAGTACGATTAATATATAACCCGGTATAGAGGTTACATACCCTAATAAACATTATATGAGATATGGGGTTTTTCATCGTTGTGCGAATGGATCTTAACCATAAAGAGATGACAACAACAAACGTTGGCATGTACGGTATGCCCAAAGACTAACTTAATAGCGTGTTGCTGCTAAACCAAACATGCCTTAGAGAATAAAAATAGACTAAGTTATAATAGATGCTCTCTACTAAGTGCACCTAGGATATTTGCCCTTTTGTAGGGCATCGAGGCCCTCTGCTTTAGCACGACGGGTCCTCTCCCGCTTTCTTTCCCTTTTTGCTTCACGTACCTCAGCCGTGGCACGCTCCTTCGCTGCCTTCCTCATATGCTTCTCCTCCTAACGCTTGAGTCATTGTTCCTCCTGTTGTTGCTTGTACTCCCGATGTTCGTACGCTTCCCTCCTTCACCGCATGCTCATGTCGACCTACCACTTCTGGTGCGCATTTTGCTCTATGTCCAACCATTCTATAAAGCCACAAATAGGTGGAGGAGACTGGACAAATAAAATAAGAGGGTAGATTAGCAAGACAGTGCATGAAATCGTATGAAAAATGCCACATTAGTGATATACGTCGCTATACCGGTGGGTACTTGTCGGTGACACAGGAACTAGGGGTCCCCGAGTCCTGAGGCCAGATCAGCAGTGTGCCACGTGGCGCCCTCCCGCGGGATCGCCTCCGCAAGGTACGAGAAGACTAAGTCCCGGGAGAGGTTGCTCGGGGCCATAAACAGTGGTCCCCGAGTACCCGAGTTCCCCGATGACCCGAGAAGACCAAGTGCCGGGAAGAGGATGCTCGGGGCTGTGAACAGTGACCCCCGGGCACTCAAGTCCCCCGACGATCAGAAAAGCTAAGTACCAGGAAGAGGGTGCTCAGGGTTGCAAACAGTGGCCCCCGAGCACCCGAATATCCCGAGGACCCAAGGAAGTTAGGTCCGGGAGAGAGTGCTCGGGGCCGTGAACAGTGCCCCCCGAGCACTCGGTTCCCTGAGGATCCGAACAGTCAGTTCCGGGAGAGAGTGATTGGGGCTGTGGACAGTGGCTCCCTTGCACTCAGTTCCCCGAGGACTAAGAAAGAGCATATCTGAGAGAGAGTACTCGGGGCTGTGAACACTGATCCCCGAGCACTCGGTTCCCCGAGGACCTCAGAAGTCCTTCGTCGGTGGCCCCCACAGAGGTCCAATGGTGAGGTGTCAACTGGTGAAAGGCCCGATACTACATTTAAGAGGGCGCGAGGCCTGTCACCTCCAACTGCTCCTGCCACGCTCGATGTCAGTCCCTGCCACGGCCTGGCAGGGAGGCGTGGGGACATTTAATGCACGGGTCCCATCACGGGACATCCGGCGCGTCTCGGGATAACATCGCGAAGCCCAAGGCGCCCCGCCTGCCGCCCTGCTGTGTCAGGTGTACAAGACCGAGCGAGCACACCGGGCTGTTCAGTGACTACCCGGTGGGCCCTCTCCGCGGCACCTGTTGCAGAACGGCATGATGACGAACCAGATCGGACGGGGGCACGTTTTCAACCCTCCCCGTCACTTCACACAGCAGCCCATGATGGTTGCTTTCTATTTATGGTGCCTTGGAGCTCGCGCCCTCCCTTTCTAGGAACGCTACCGCCCCGGCGGGTATTTAAGGCGGGGCGGGCTCCCCGGTGAAGGGGACGGAGAATGCGAAGTTAGAGACAAGCCGAATTAGAAGGCAGTAGCTCAGTACAAGCGCAGAAGCTGAGATCATCGAAGAACAAGGAGCCCGAAGCTCTAGGCTAGACAAATATTCTTGTAACCAGCAACATCTCTGAGAGACATTCTCAGAGCATTTATAGTATACACACAGGAGTAGGGTGTTACGCTCAGTGCAGCCCGAACATATCTAAAAGACCTCCTGTGCATTTACTACTTCTGCATCCGATCATTCCATTTCACCTGCATCGCATTTACACCCATTTATTTCACCCGCAAAACAGATTCAGAATCATCCCCCTGGCCAAATCTCAAAGGGGGTCCCTCCGGATCCCTGCTTGAGGAGTTCACCCTCCGACAGTACTCGTATGGTCCATGTTGAGGCTTGTCATACTAGTAGTTTTGCACACACGAAGAAGCATAGATCATAGGTGTATGAGATGTCATGCGACTCGTGGAGCCTCAAGTGTCGCCGCAAAAGCACATCGACGGTTTGACCCTCTGGGGGATAAAATCCCCTAATATTTCTTAGGTGGGCTTGGTGGAGCTAAGAAAGATATTGCAGTTAAGAGAGCTGAAGGAGTGATCTGTCCATGGATGAGGGTGGGGTTATTTATGGTGGTTAAAGGCTGGTGCATGGACTGAGTGCATGGGCTTGGCTGGGGCTAGGGCATAGGATTTCCTGTGAAAACTAGAAAAGTTGTGATATTGATGCTTGCAGGGATTTTATGTGAAAGTTATTGCTTAGTGTGATCATTTCATTCTGTAAAAGTTCAGCAATGAGCTATTATTGCCTCTGCATGAAAGTATAAAATCATATACAAGCATTCCCTGTGAAAACTGTTGATTTTGAGTGGGTGTAGAAATAACATCTATCAATTTGATCTTAATTCAAAGTCAAAACCTGCTTGAAGCATTCATCCAAAAGCAATCACAGGCCGAGATTGAACGGTTTATACAATCACATTATTGATTTTAGAGTTGCAATTAATGTTAGTCCCAGAAGTGTTGGTGATACATTGGCGTGTCTAAATCCTGAGTTCACAAATACCTTTCATATGTTGGAAATAATTATGCTTGGATAATACGTTAATATAATAAATTTACCATCATATTGATTATACAAATAGTTTGTAAAAAAAAAAAATAATCACGTCTGTCATTTGAATAGTTCATAGTCTATAGATGTTGAATACCTAGATCATCTTAAGATGATAAAGGAAAGTGGCGACGTAAATTAGTGGAAGAATGCTAGCTTTGCCAGTCAATGCTATCAAGGTAAGATGGTTGTCGTCTCCGAGGTGGTAATAGAAAGTTGTAAGGATGAGTACTAGCAAATCCACCATCATTTTCAGGGTTATCAATGTCCTTCGGAGATTGAGGCCTCGGAGGGAGGGGTTATTGTGACATGAAATCGTCTTCTTATCATCATTTTGAGCTATCACGATAGTAGCACGTCCTATTTTCTTGCCAGTTGTATGCCACCTTGATGTGGTGCGTGAACATCCTCTTACAATGCTCATTGAACCTTCTCTTGTATTGCTGCTGAAACGTCGAGACATTGGGGGCATGAAATCATCGTCGTCGTCGTCGTCATTTTCTAGATGAGTAGTAGAGGACGCCCCTATACCCCTTAGGTTCGCTGATCGTTGTCGTCTTCTACGCAAACCAGGCATGACACCCCCGCCGAAGAGCATATACATCATCAAGAAGTTTGTGATATCTTTGTTGATCAATTGTGCGTCTTTCGGGAACGCCTAATGCAAAAGCAGAGCATTCGAATCAATGGACAAAAAAGATAAGTAAGGTGAGCATATAGGAAATTACGAACCTAAATGTGGGATGCATATTGGTCGAGCAACATCACTATCGTTCTTTGACTCCTAGAGAAACCTAGAATAAAAGGATGTTCAGCCAGTTCGCACACTCTAAGATAAGTTTGACACTATTGTGAAGATCGGTGACGTCTTAAGAAGGAGGTGAATTATGGCACTTAAAACCTAATTGGCTCCAAAAATTTCACAAGATAAACCTACATCAAATTATATCTAACTGTGTTCTAGATTTATCTAGTGTTTCTACTCTACCGCTCAAAAGAGTTTTACAACCTATAGCTAATCCTAACAAACTATTCTAGGAAGATAAATACGCAAAGGTAGATAGAAATATGTAAAAACGGAAACGTAAATAAGATAGAGATAGCAAACTCGGTACAAAGGGTTTTTATCCTATAGTATCAATGGCATAAACGCCACCTCTAATCCACATTGGAGCTCTACCAAGGATATGCTCTCAGTCGGTACCTGGTCACAACTCTTGAGCCACCAAGACAAGGCCTCAAACCGAATGAGCCACCAAGGCAAGTCTCATCACTAACCTCTCTTCCGGTCACTTACTGCTATGATCACTTCGGAGCTTGAGCCACAAAGGCAAGGTCTACACGTTCCCGCACAATCACCTTGTCGTCGCTCCACACCAAGTCAGAGGGTCAACAAGCTTACCGGCGAGTCAACAAGACTCCAAGGTGCCAGCGTAGCTCTTGGTACAAGTTAGGATCACTTCTTGATCCCCTCTCAAAGTTGTAGCACTTAGCTACAACTCTCTTTAGGCCTATAAGCATTAATCACTCTCTAGTCTTGTACTTAATCACCTTGGATGATCATTTTAAATAATTTGGTGGCTTAGATGTTTTCTCAATTGTCTATGAGATTTCCTGGACTCCATCAGCATGCCACACCTTCAAATGACTGAGTGGATGGGTATTTATAGTCTCAAACCCGCCAACTAGTCGTTTTTTCAACGGCTCAGAAAAGTTGTTAACACCGAATGATCCGATGAGAACAGTAGTACTAACACCGGATTATCTGGTGAGTATAACCTCAGAAACTAGCTGTTGGAACTCCACTCAAAGCCTTTGTGAAAATAGGACACTCTTGTGTGCCTTTAAATCTATCATCGGACCTTCTGATGAGTTACTGTGCCACTTCTTCTCTGCAAGAAATGCTCTGGTGCATTGATCTTTAGAGCACCGGACCTTCCGTTGGGTTGTTCTTCATTTTTTAATACTTGCAATCGCTTCTACAAGAAATGATCCGATGCTATACTCCAATATGCACAAACCAAGCATCGGACCTTCCGATCGGTTGATCTTCAGTTTTCTGCACTTTCATTCTTCTCTGTAAGAAATGCTTCGGTGTTACCTAGTGCATATCATCAGACTATCCGATGAGGTCCTCAGTCTTCTCCCCCTTTGTCAGAAATACTCCGATGAGTTCAACACACAGAGCACCTGACTATCCAGTGAGGCTATCAACCTCTGTGCATAATGCTCCGGTGAGTGCAAACTCCTCTTCACCAGACCTTTTGGTGGGGCAAATCTTACTGGGACTTTTTCAATTCAATCAATCTTTGTTCTGGCTATGGTGGCTTCTTAATGTATTGCATACATGAGACCTACTAATATATATTCTTGACAAACATGTTAGTCCAAATGACAATATTTTTATTAATCACCAAAATCACAATTATTGTCTAATAGCGTCATTTTTGCTATAATCTCCGTTTTTTTGGTGATTGATGACAACACAACCAAAGTAAGTGGTAAATAATAAATAATATCAATCATAAAGAGTACAAAATCTTACCATATTACTTGGATACATATTCTTACGATTTAGTCTCCTTTATTGTGACTCCCCATTTCTTCATTGCCACTATCTCCCTTGTTCGACCCATGGAAGAACTTCTCACCTTTGTTAACCTAGGTGCCTCATGTTACTTCTTGTATCTTCTTCTTCTCCCCTTTAGTCACTTTCGGTATTCTTAGACATCTTGTATCTTGCTTCTTGCTTTAGTCATCAAACTTCTCCCTCTTTGTCAACAATCTCAAAAAGAACAAACATATGTTGAACTAAAGGAAAAGCGTTAGAGCACAAGAGAGAGAGCTTCACAAATCATGATCCATATAAAATGATACCAATTGAAAAGATATACCAACTGTAAGGATATGAGGTATTAATATCAATTAAAAAAGACAAACAAAGATTATAATTCGTGAAACTCACATTATATAATCTAAACTCACATTTATGTGTGCATACAATATAATGAGACTCACTTGCGAATACCACTTGTAGAAATATAGCAATATATGTACATCTAGACAGTAAGTAGAGGTAGTAAGTTTGAGTCATATCATATATGGAGGTAACTTAAATGTAGAAATGAATTGACAATAATACCAATTGAAGCATTTAAGCATCGTATGCCTCCGAGGACGTGATGATTTCTCCATGAGACTACAAAAGAAACATCTAGCAACATAGTTAGTCTCAAAATCACAACTCATAAGATATACTCTCCTTAAATGTGTGCATACAAGTGTTGAATACTTATGAGAGATATGCACTTGTTATTAATAACAATGAGAATTTATTCTATAGATTGGTTCATGGCACATAAAAGATACCAATTATGAAACTCCTGTCATGAAAGAAACTTACAAATAATAAACTATATAAGTTACTCATAAGATAAACACAAGCAACATATCATATAAAAACCTATACTATGTATTGCAATAAATTAAAATATGCACATGCAATCCTAGACAAAGCAATTGAGCTACAACAATTTAAAGATTTTGCATCTGGCTCTATTTTTTTTTCACCTTTGGATAGAGATTTGGTATATGATGATCACGATCTTCATCAAAAAATCCAACCTTATACACTTGGCTTTTTTCTTGAACCTTCACTTTATTTTGTGAGCAAAGTCTCCAAATCCTATAGCATTCTCAGGCTTCAAGTCTTCTTTGGAACTAAAACTGACTGGAGCCCCTTCATGTTGGTGATGACTTTTTTAGTACCCAAATGGATTAGTTCCACCTCTCTTCCTTTCTCCCAACCATATATACAACTACCTTACAATTGTTCTTCTTCTTGAGCTTGTAGTGGTCACTCTTGCTCTTTATCTTGTAGCTGAGCTTGTTGTAGAATTTGAAGGTCTTGTTGGAGAGGTTCATTGCTTTCCTCTTCTCATTGATCTCCTTGACTTGCTTGCATTTGAAGGACTTGTAGCCTTCTTAATCACATTTGAAGTATGTCATGGTGGATCTCTCCGTAAGCTTTTTCACCATGATAGTATGATTATCTTGAGGAGGTTAGACATAGTTATTGCCCTTTAATCTTGTCAAGTCCTTCTTGAGCTTTTCTACTTCTTACTTGAGCTCATTATTTTCTTGTGCAGTGAGTTCATTAGATGGTTCTACAAAAATATTCTCAGCACATAGCTCATTGTAAAGGGATGAGCTAGATAAATCAATTAAATCATCATAAGAATTGCAAGTATCTACCTTATGATTGAAATTAAATAGAGATGTAGATTGATCTAAAAGGGTTTTAGATTGAGATTAAATACACTCAAATTTTACCTTAAGCTCTTCATACTTCTTATTTAGCAAATTAAATTTGCTCGATAATTGCTCATAATTAGAAACAAAGGTAGAATGAATGTCATTGAAGGCATTAAATTTCTTAAGTTCCTTAGATTATTTCTTAAGAACCATTTGTTGCTTATTGATCAAATGAAGGAGTTCATCATAGGAGAGAGAATCCTTATCAAATTCATCATCACTTACATCTCTATCCATACCTTAAGTGATAAAACACTTGTGTGATGACTTGTGCGATGACGACTTACGTGATGATGACCTTAAGGAAGAACTTCTCTTAGAGGAGTGGGTGGCGAAGCTCTCATCACTTGAGCTTAAATCTTCATCTTCACTCACCCATCTCTAAGAGTATACGCGTCTAGTGGGTGTGTGACCCTCATCACGTAGCCCCTGCCTCATGTTCCCTTGCTCGTCATCATCATCGTCCTGCCCTGTAGGACCCCCACCGAACGTGTATCCCACCCCACTAACTCTGCCTTGCATGTACCATAAAGAAGGATCCTCATGAGGCAGTGTGGACACTGTGCAGGGGACATTGAACAAACCAACAAAAGCAAAACGACACACCGCGACCGGACGCACTGAAAGCAGCAACACAACGCGATGTGAGCTGGGTCGGCTTGTATTCGGCACCTGAGGTATGCTTCAGGGTGTAGCACAGCAGACACTATGCAGGGGACACAGTGCATGAATTTCAACTTTGGCATACCAGACTCCATCGGAGCACGTTCTAGGGGTGTCCACACTACCGCATGAGGATATCTGCCAAGCATCAATGCCACAACTTTTTCAGCTTTCACAAGAAATCATATACTCTAGCCTCCAACCAACCCTATACACTCAGTCCATGCATCAACCCCCAACCACCATAAATAACTCCACCCTCATCCATGGATACACCATTCTTTCCTCAGCTCTCTTAACTGCAATATCTTCCTTAGCCCCACAAGCTCACCCAAAAAATATTAGGAGATTTTCATCCCCAGGGAGTCGAACTGCCAATGTGCTTCTGTGATGACCATTGTAGACTTTACGAGTCTCAGGACATCTCCTACACATATGACCCTACGCTTCTTCATGTGTGCCAACTACAAGTACGACATGCCTCGACAGAAACCGTACGAGTACCCATCGGTATAGCGACATATATCACTAGTGTAGCACTTTTCGTACGATTTCATACATTGTCTTACTAATCTATCCTCTTGTTTCATTTGTCCCGTCTCCTTCACCTATTTGTGACTTCATGGAATGGCTAAATATAGAGCAAAATGCACACCAAAAGCGGTGGGTCGATATGAGTATGCGGTGGAGGAGGGAAGCGTACGAACATCGGAAGTACAAGCAACAGCAGGAGGAACTACGACTCAATCATCAAGAGGAGGAGCGTATGAGGAAGACAGCGAAGGAGCACGCCGCAGCTGAGGCATGCAAAGCAGAAAGGGAAAGGAAGCGAGAAAGGGTCCGTCGCGCTAAAGCGGAGGGCCTTGATGCTCTGCGAAAGGGCAAATATCCTAAGTGCAATCAGTAGAGAGTATCTATTTTAACCTGATCTATTTTTATTTCTTAAGGTATGTTTGGTTTAGCAGCGGCACGCTATTAAGTTAATCTTTAGGCGTACCGGATATGCCAACATCTGTTGTCGTCATCTATTTATGGTTAGGATACATTCGCGCAGTGACAAAAAACCTCATATCTCATTTAATATTTATCAGAGTATGTAACATCTATATCTGGTTATATGATAATCGTACTTCATTACTATTATTGTTCGACAAATTAGATTTTATATTCTCCCGACGTTACTTTCCTAAAAAGTTACCTACACAAATATATTCAATGAATAATAAAATATCGACAAAATTATATTGAAACAAATTTACGCATACTCACTCATCCAGTTCCTTTATTTATTTATTCGCACATGCCCTGATAAAACTAAATTATGCTACTACACTCTATTCAGCCCTACTATCACCAATAAGTACTACACTCTATACAGAAAGATGACACAAAATGACACACATTCCCTTATTAAGTTTCTTTCTTTATTTATTCGTTTGTGTCCTAAAGAAACAAAGTTATGTTATTGTATTCTATTCGGTCCTGAAATGAGACACGACAAAACACGACGTGAGGGACGAAGCAAGGCCAACCTGTATTCAACCAAATACGGCATTGTTCATCATATTCAGCACGTATTCGGCACCACAGATGCCGAATACAAGAGTTTTCGGTACCTCAGGTACCAGAATCGATTTTTTGATGTTTGAGGTGTTAAACACAAATGCTAGATTTACAAATATATCGATATGTTATTTATTTTGATAAATACGGTAGTGTTTGTTATTCATTTTTGGATTTTTGCGGTGTGTAGCTGGAAGAGATGCGTAATATTGTGCTAAGTTCAATAGCTAGCTGCATCGCTGTTGGACAGGAGGGTTTTTTTTTTTTTTTGGCGTCAAACGTACCAGAGCCTAATCTTGACAAGTAGGTTGGAGTTTCTTGACAGGCTTTCCATTCATTTTAAGACTTCGACTTTTGAGAAAGAGAGACAGAGAGAGTTTGGCTGTGTGTACGATGTATATGCATTTGGCCAAATGCGATGCTTGTAAAATATCCTTTTAGAGTCCTACAAAATCGAATTGAATGAGAAAAAGGGGAAAAAAACTAGTACTTTTCAGCTTCTAAGATACTGGAGTAGTATCAAACAAATAAAAAGAAAAGGGGAGGAGCAAAGCGAAGGGGAAGAGAAGAAAAGGCACGCATGCATACATACATAGGATACATAACGCGTGGCGCATGTCTCCTTCCTTCACACCAACTGAACTCCCAACCTAAAACTAGACTAGAAGAATATCCCTCTTCCTCTCCCTCTCCCTGCTGCGTCGTCTTCCTCCTCCCTCTTACCCCTTCTCTTCTCCCTCCTCTGTTCCTTCCTCTCCTAGTATAAGCCACCACCTCCTCTCCTCCTTCACAACTTTCGGGAACCTTCTAGAAGAATCACCCAGTCCTTCTAGAAGCCATTAATGGATCACTGGGAGGAGCTTTTCGTTATCAGATTAATTCATTAATACATAGACACACCCGCACACCGGTTCTTTGCGGTACGTTTCAGTTCTTTCCTCCTCCTCCTCCTCCTCCCTCCGGGCGTTTGGTTTCTCTCTATGGGATCGATGGAGGACGGGAAGATGGGGAACGCCGCGACGATCCGCGCGGTGCTCGCGATCCTCCAGTGGTGGGGCTTCAACGTCACTGTCATCATCATGAACAAGTGGATCTTCCAGGTCACAATTCTTGCTCTTTTTCCGTAGTCATCCGTTATATCTAATGAACTCTGGGTGATTCCTTTTTTATATCTTCGGGATTTTTGGCCTTGATCCGTGAGTTTAGGAGCCAAAAGTAGGGGCTTTGACGCAAAAAGATTTGCTTTTTTTTATGCGTCGGGATAATTCGCCGATGATGTCGTGTAGTGTTAGGGAAGGTTTTAGAGGTTGGCAATGGAACAAAAAGGAACGATGTTTATGCGTGTAAAATTTCTGGACTTGGTGGTTTGGAGTTAAGATTGGTAAACTTTTGATGAACAAAAGTAATAATTTGGAGGATATTGTTCATCCAAAATAATTAAGAGATTGTATTGATGGATTATATCAGGGTTTTTGTTGCTGGAAATCATGTAGCATAGCTGAAAAAAATCGTGAAAGAACATAAGTTTGGTTCTTCGTGGACGTGCATGCAATCTTCAGAGTTAATTATAATTGTAATCAAATTCACGAATTTATGAAAACCAAGGTATGGGGGCTAACTATCCTGCCAATTTGAAATCGAGAAAAAAAATGAAAATGAATGCACGGTTACCAATTTCCTTTCAACATAGCATGGCATCCAAATTGCACCTCTATGCAGTTTGTTAGTCCACAGGGCACAAGTTCTACACTCTGCAATCATGCATATTTTTTAGGATTGTTGCTTATTTATGTTGTTAGAATGAACAGCAACAGCAAGGTTTCTATTCTGTCGCACTGACAATTAATTTGATGGAGTGTCGCCGTCCAGGTTTATCTTTTGACTTTGGCAGCCTTAGTGACAAATTCTCTGATATGTTTGGTAGGCAGCTCCATGACATGTGAGGATAGTCGCCATCCAAAAAAATTTGCACTATATTTGACATATCTTAAAACAGAACTGATCCAGAGTGCCAAGCATGGCTTGATAAGCGAACTGCTTGATGTATCTATTCTTAAAGAAGTTTTCTGTTTCACCCTTTTCATTATTGGAACTGAATTTTGTTGCTTGGATGTTGAAAAGGGTAGATTCATGATATAGTTGCAGCTTCCCTTGACAAAAAAGGCATGAACTTGACGATTTTAAACTTTTCATTTTGGTCAGAAATTGGAGTTCAAATTTCCTTTGACCGTGTCGTGCGTCCACTTCATATGCTCTTCTATCGGAGCTTATATTGCAATCAAAGTGCTTAAAACAAAGCCGCTGATCGAGGTTGCCTCGGAGGATCGATGGAGAAGGATATTCCCAATGTCATTTGTATTCTGCATAAACATTGTGTTGGGGAATGTAAGCCTGCGGTACATTCCAGTCTCCTTCATGCAGACAATAAAATCTTTTACTCCTGCGACGACAGGTTAGTTATCCGATTTTGGCATCCTATTTGCACCAACATTTTTCTCATTCATGTTAGTAATTTTTGCACACGCATTTTTCTCATTCATGTTAGTAATTGTGCAGTTGCTATAGAATTCATCTTCTGACCAATCCCTTCCACTGTAACACAGTGATTCTGCAGTGGTTGGTCTGGAGGAAATATTTTGAGTGGCGCATTTGGGCTTCTTTGGTCCCAATAGTGGGAGGAATTCTGCTAACTTCGATAACTGAGCTTAGCTTCAACATGTTTGGTTTCTGTGCTGCCATGGTTGGCTGCCTGGCCACATCCACAAAGACCATCCTGGCAGAGTCTCTACTCCATGGATACAAATTCGACAGGTAGATAAAAAAAAATGATCCTTGATTGAGTTTTCCATCCAGCTGATATTACATTTAACGCACAGTGATCAGATAATTCTGCTGTTCCTCTGTGCATGCAGCATCAACACGGTGTACTACATGGCGCCCTTTGCGACTATGATCCTGTCAGCGCCGGCGATGGTGCTGGAAGGCAGCGGCGTGATCAACTGGCTCTACACCTACGAGCCCGTGGTCCCTGCGCTGATCATCATCGTCACGTCAGGGGTTCTGGCCTTCTGCCTCAACTTCTCCATCTTCTACGTGATCCACTCCACCACGGCCGTGACCTTCAACGTGGCCGGCAACCTCAAGGTGGCGGCGGCGGTGCTGGTGTCGTGGACGATCTTCCGGAACCCGATCTCGGCCATGAACGCGGTCGGTTGCGCCATCACGCTTGTCGGCTGCACCTTCTACGGCTACGTGAGGCACCTCATCTCGCAGCAGGCCGCCGTGGCGCCGAGCCCGCGCACGCCCAGAGGCCGGATGGAGATGCTGCCGCTCACGGGCGAGAAGCAAGGGGACAAGATGTAGGCTCTATTTGGTAAAGATTTCTCTAATCTAAATTTTCAGCTGTTAGTAACTTTTTAGAAATGATTATGTAGCTTAAAGTGATTTCTTTTTAATTTTCTAGATAAATTTTATAAAGAAAATAATTCTATGACGAAGTGAATTAAAGGAAGTTAGTTTTTCAGATTTATCATCTAGTTTATTTCAGTAAATACTCACAAAATTATTTTAAAAAAACTATCATTTAACAAAGCTCTTGCATATATGTGTTGCTTAGCTACAGAGTCAAGTACGTCATACTGATTTTGTAACGAATTCTGATCCTAATACTGATTTGGTAATTTTGTATATTGACTCAAAAGGTAATTTGGAAGAACGGAGTCAAGTACGTTTAAAAGCTGAACGAGCGAAAAAAAAGGAAGAAAACAAATACACGCTCGGTGGGACTCGAACCCACAATCCTTTGATTAGAAGTCAAATGCCTTATCCGTTAGGCCACGAGCGCTTGTGTGATTCTCGTATAGACAACGGCTATATATAATAACTTCAACTTTCCACTATCTTACATATCCATGCAAGTTTTTTTAAATGTTTTAACATATATATAGCTTATAGTTAAGATAAAAAAAAATACTTCTTTTACAAACTGACAACATATAACTGTGAAAGAACACCGGAGTGAGCAAGCCCTACTTATTAATATACTAGCTAAGTATCCATGTGTTGTAACAAAAACACAAACAATAGACACGGTTACATTAATCACTAACTAAATATATGGAGATATGGATGTGTCATGAGAGCAAACAAATATATCAGGAGCAATTTCGTAGTTTGATTTCATATAGGATCTGAAAAAAGAGGAGGAGATTATTCGCTAATTTTTCTCCTACTTTCTTCATTTATTTTTATTAATAAAGCGGGTCTCATATCCATAGCTATTAACGAGGCAGGGAGGATGGATGACAAAAGTAGATAAACTATTTGTATTTTTGGGATTTTTATTAGATGGGATGAGAATAGAGGGAAGATGTGATGTGAGAATCAACTCGTGTTTTATACAGTATAGAATAATAATTGATAAAATTAGTTATTAATATATTAATAACTGTGTTGAGGGAAACAACTACTGGGATCAATAATATATAGCATGTTCGCTCTAAGGGATGGAGAATCCTATATTAATGCATAAGAGAGAGAAATTATATATAGTCCCCCCCTTTCCTAGTCATAAACAACGAGAGAATGATCAACACACGCGTTCACCGCTTGATTTCAACGACCTAGATTTACCATGTTTATTTCAAAATGAGAGTCCTTCACAGCAAATACTATTGATGGGTAAGAAAGGGTCGCCAAATATACAAGAAGGAACAAGGTGAAGGGACAAATGATCATTGTATAGCACTAAGGAACAGGAAAAACGCATGTAAAAGTAGAAGATATATAGTTTGGTTTATTTATCTGTTGTTTTGTGAAACAGACTTCTATTTTATCCTGCTGTCCGAATCGATTGAGATGGTAGAGCGATTAATTCGGCGGCTGAATTTGTTGAGGATGATGCTCCTTGACGAATCTTGGCGCGGCAAAGCAGAAGCAGGGGAGACATTTGAAACAAGACAAGACTTACTCGCATGGCAATCGATTAGCGTTTCCTTTTCGGAGCAGCGGGCCCAGGGCAATCCATGGATGCTGTCGTCTGCCGATGCAGCACATTTTGTAGCTCGCAATCGAAGCAGTCCAGCAAAAGAGCGGCCAACTCGATGAGCAGATATGACAGCATGGTCGATGATTCAAATGAAATGAGCAGCCAGCATGAGCCCTGCCGAGCTAGATCCTGCAAAAAGCGCGCCAACTTTTGCAGCTCCCCCAAACTCGATCGATCAAAAGGTGATGGATGCCTGATTCCCTGCATCCATCATGCTGGCCTCTGTTTCAAACTTGAATTCAACTCTCTCTTCTTCTTTTTTTTATCAGTTTCAATGCCAGTTACAAATGCAAACAAAGCCGCTTCTCTAGCTACTGGGCTACTTACTACCTACTATTGATGTTACTTGCCTCTGGTCTGGTGCTCCAAAAGAATATCCCCATGCTCTTCCTTTCTTTTCTTTTCATCCTCGTCTCAGACTTGAGCATGTCTTTTTTATGCTCTCTGTTTCTCTCTTCTCCCATACATGCAGTACTAGCTAGTGATTTCACTCAATCACGCAGTACTAGCCTGTCACAACATACATGCAGTACTAGCTAGTGATTTCACTCAATTAGTGCCCTGTAATTTGCAAGCTGCTCCTTATCATTTCACCAGCCGGCCGATCATGATCTTGATGGGCGCTGCTGCTGCTGCATCATAGGAAGGAAGTAGTAGTAGCTAGACATGCATCATGAGTTTTCCGCGAACCTAGGAGCAGAAAATTAAAGGTGATACTACGAGTCATGTATATATGTAATCGAATCGATCGATCATTGCCCAACACAACTAGGCAGCCAGTCGGTCCATAATACATGCATGCAGCCTTATGCATGGCCAGCTAGCTGCTCACTCCATCCATCCATGATATCTCTGCAAAGCGTCCATGCATCTCAAAGCTGTAGACTACTGTGCAAGCATAGCGTCCATGCATCTCAAAGCTTTGTTTTGGTCAAGAGCCAGCCACCCTACACCTACAGGTCTATATCATTGTACTGCAGAGTTTTTACCATGTGTTCGTACTGCTACTGGAGGGAATAGTAAAGCACTTGGTAACACCAAATTGCAATAGGTGTATAATGATTCTGTCTATACATTCGCCGCGCCACAGCTTTTTTTTTTTTTTTTTTTTTTTTGCATGAAACTAAACGTCCAGTGGCACAAATTGGCAAGAAAATGAGTCATCTCATAGTCCAGTAGCAAAGTCCTAGGAAGGGACCGAGCCGGTCGGGGTTCGAGCTCCGACCTCGCACGATCCTATCCCAATAAAAACAGTGAAAATGGATCTTACTGTTAAAAAAAAAAGGTTTTAGAGAAGAAAAAGTCTAGCACAACTAAGTTATGACTTCTAACCATTAACACCTGCCACGGCTAATCAAACATATCCAGTGGCGGATCCAGCCCAGGCTAGGGAGGGGTGCTGGGCCTTTTGCTCTTCAGCATTTTGGGCTGGGCCCGTGCTATGTGAGAGGGATTTTTAAAAAATTTCTGAATTTTCTCCTTTATTTCTCTGTGCTTCGTGGGCTGGGCCCGTGCTGGGGGGGCCCTGAATCCGCCCCTGAACATATCTACCAAAGTTGTGGCAAAATATGGCGACAAACCAAACATGCCTGTATATAATGATTTGAACTAGGTGTATTTTGTAACCACAACCCTTCATTTGACGAAACATATGGAACATGCCAAATCCAAATCATCATAGGCAGGTACCATGCATTGCATTGCATGTACTACTCCATGCTAATAAAAGCCTACTGTTCCATTTCAATATAACTCGTATACGTAAAAACTTTCCTTCTTCTCCTTTTCTTTGCAAGTTCTGTACCTTTAAATGAAAAGCAACAGCTCCACTGTAGCTTTTCAAAACCTCAAGCTGTTTTCAATAAAATTGTGAAACCATCAAGAATATGTATAATTTCTGGTGTACAATTGGATTATATTCCAATTATTTATTGAAATTCGTGGTTTATTAAACTAATAGATAACTCTTTATTTGTTGCAACAATAAAATTGTACTACAGTAAGTTGTAACACTAAGAGCATCTCCAACGGACTCCCTAAATTTCATTATCTAAATCTCCATATAGAGAGCATCTCCAAAAATTTATCTCTCTATTTCTTTACGCGCTCCAATCGACTTCCTAAATCTCACACCCTATATTCTATTCATCTACATTTGTCACATCCTCAGGTCTCTTATCATGCAATGAGCACTCATGTTGCATAATTTGACACCTCATTTAAAACTTTGAGCAACTATTGAAAAGAGAAAGAATTTCACAAGAAATTACAAACAATTTAAAACTTAATGTGAAATTGATGTGCTGTTAAGGAACTCGCGAAAACACTATACAACTTAGGTTTGGACTTAATTTTAGGAATAATTCCATGAATTATGAAGGATATTAGTGATTTTTACTAAATTTTTGGGGATTATTTTGAAACCCTAAAAATTAGTGGAAGTTCTGAAAATAGCCAACTTTGAAGAATTTTAATTCTGTTTTGGCTTAGGCTTTTTGGACCAAAACAAGTAAAATGGGTCGCATTTGAATTCCAGAACACCCACAAAAATGTTCGGAATTTTTTGATAGTAGGAAGCCCTTTATTTAGTTAGAGAAATAGAGGGAGAAGAATTGCTTAAAAGGATCAATTATTGGTGGGCTCCACATGTCATTCTCTCTCCTTCGTTCTTCCTCACAACACCGCATAGAGCAGGGGCGGCTG
Organism: Phragmites australis; assembly: GCF_958298935.1. Lineage (NCBI taxonomy): Eukaryota > Viridiplantae > Streptophyta > Magnoliopsida > Poales > Poaceae > Phragmites > Phragmites australis. Next base: position 408,802 of record NC_084936.1, read on the forward strand.
GGCATCTCCATGACCGTCACGATCCCCTGCGTTGGCGCCCCTCCCTTGGAGCTTATCCCCCGGGTCCCCATCTCTCTCTTCTCTCCCTCCCAGCCGGATCAGAGCCGAACAAAACCCGGCCACCGCCATTGCAGCGCAAGCCGAGCTGTAAATCCGGCGCCTGAGCTCCTTTCCCCACCCAACCGAGGTCGAGATTACGCTGGGAAGTTCGTTAGGACTCAACCACACGTGAATCCCATCCGTTCCCTGGCCGATTTGAAGTTCGAGCCGGCCTCTTCTTCAAGTCGCGGCGAGGCGGTGGCAAGAGGGATGGCGTGATGGGGAGCCGGATACAGACTACAGAGCCGACTGGAGACGCTCTGACTGGGAAGAATATAATGTAGGGATGCTGTGATCAGCGTGCCAACTAGTGGGTTCTTTCGTATAGCCACCAACCACCATACTAAATATTTGGAGTAAACATGCAGGTTCAGTGCTTGGATGTGGTAGCAGATATTGGTGTGGTACATTTTTTTTTTAAGATAAAGGGTGTTCTATTTTATCCAAAACTCATCAAGTTTATGAAAGCATTCTGACTTCTACATCTTTCAATGTATGTGATCAATAATTATTATAAACTCTATGGATACGATGCAGATGTCCATCTACCGTATATCCATGACACGCCCTCCTACAAAGAGGTTTAAATAAAGACATGTATTTATCCGTAAAGACATATTCTATTATTAAATCTCCACCTATGTGTGGCGAAGATCTATATTATAGTTGATTCCAACCCACGGCATGCCATGCGCATTGTTATCCTATCTTTCTCATGTTGCAACAAAGTTCAGAATCTTATCTAATCTATAGCTCTGAAGATAACCTATATAGAAAAATGAATTTGTTTCTTATAAAAATCACTCATTCCGACTTAACCAAATTGCCCAACAAATAGTAGTAACCTCCACCAGAACTTGTTTTTTCAATTTTGTTCCTATTCCCCTAAGCCATGATATATTGGGCATGCTATGATGAAGATGTACACTAAAAGCGATCGCTAACGTTTTTCAAAAAAAACTTTGTAAGACTGCAAACAAAGAAAAGATGTCAAATTGTTTCATTCTCGTTAGAAAAAACAACAATTTTCACTATCATACTAGTTTTTTAACTAGGTTATCTTTTATAAGGACTACAACTTTCTGTAGAAATAAAAAAATGTTGACTTTTAGAGGGATTTTCAATTGGTACATACTTTGGAGCAGACATTGAAGTTACGCATTGGGCAAAATTGTTGCTAAAATATGGAACAAACCACGACAGCATCATACTCCAGTACAATAGCAGATGAACTTACGCGTTAGTCCTCCTGGCTGCCGATGTGAGAGATGATCGGCCTGAACAGAAGGCATGAGTGGAGTGGCGTGGAGCCTACCGGTCAACCACGGCCACGCAGGAGCATTATAATATCATGTCCTATAGTGGAGTACCATTTTACTGTTGTATTCCTGCACGTATTGTATTCAACGTACGAGGCTGACTGACATTGTTAATCGGTGGGTGGTACTATTATTCAAACATCCTAATTCATCCATCTTAGTAGTTAACAGCAAGTGGCATGGTTATATAATTGGTTGTTAGGGCCAAACAACATACATGCTCTTTGATTTCCCCAATCAAATCCTCTCTCCTTCTCCCAAACCCCACGAGCACCTAAACAATATATATAGGCTATTAGTTGTATAATCAAGGAGAGGAGAGGAGATGGAGGAGGCAGGGCACAAGCATATATTAGGCATGATTGCTGGGTTTGGGAGGGGGTCAGGGGAGGCCCGGCCCGGTTGAGAGGGATGTATGTAGGTGCCTCACCTCAAAAGGCGGCCTTGCCGGGCCATGGGGGTTTGTACAGAGAGATTTGTACGGGTACAAGGAAACCCATCATTCCATGGAGTCCAATTGGGCATGGACACACACTCTCTCCCTCTCCCTCTCCCTCTCCATCTCCCACGGCTAAGAAGGAAAGACAAATCTCTCGGGCTCACTGCCGCCTTTGAAACTTTGTCGTCCTCCTACTCTGACTCTCTTTCTCTCACTAACCCTTACTGGTCACTGGTGCCGTATTGGTGGTACTGGTGTGCAGGCATCTAGAACAAGAAGCACATCTGCTCATGTGCCACTCTTACAATTCTATTGCAGTAAAATGTATTGCTCGAATGAGGATGTGTACACACACCTACTTAGTGACCAGTGATTACTAGTGACCAGAGTGGTGAGTAGCACTAGTAGTGGCCAGTATGGAGTTTCCCAATGCAGGAATCGTACAAACGTCCAGCTAAGGCAACATGGCGTTGCCGAATTGAAAACCATCCATGAGATGGCGCGACCGCAATAAGGGCAGACAAAGGAGAGGCAGCACAGCACAGCAGCGTACCCTCTGCCTCTGCCTCGGCCTCTGCCTGCTTGTTGATGCATCTCGCAGCAACACATGACAGCTGCTGCATGCCGCAGGAGACGATCCATCCATCGATCGAGCCAATGACCGGTGGGCCACTTTTCATGAACCCCAACAATCACCTTCCTTCTTTCCTTTCTTCCCATGCAACTGCAATGGTCCCCTTCTTCTATTTGGTTGGACAACTCAAAAAACAAGGCACTAGTCCAGTCTCTCTCTCTCTCTCTCTCTCTCTCTCTCTCTAAGACTGTATACGAGAGAGACCATGGTAGCCGGGGCCTTGGAATGAAGATCAAGACAAGAGAGAAAGAGAGGGAAGCAGTGAACGGAATGGGATTCATGAGCTAGCTAGCTAGGCCTAGCTGCTTGTTGGGTTCTCGCTTTCCCATGCTGCTGCATCCTGCCCTGCATGGCATGACTACTTGACTAGGAGGGAGGGAGTACCACTGCAGCTGCAGTGGCATGGCCATGGCCATGGCCATGGCAGCAGCGCCCAATCATCCTTCCCCCTGCCCATGAGACACACCATCATTATCCTTCTTCCTTGCTTCCTTGTTAGTCGGAGCAATTGCTGCTGCTGCTGCTTCCCCTTCCCTCACTCACTCATCACTCGGCAGTACCTCTGTCTATAAAACCCAAGGGAAGCCCAGAAGTATAGCATCTCCATGCACTACCCACCATCACCACGATGAACGCCTTCTACTCCTCCATGGCGCACGGCCTCGACGCCCTCCACCGCAGCCTCGCCTCCCCGCCGCACGCCTTCCTCTCCGCGGCCTTCCTCCAGCAGGCCGCCGCGCTGCTCCGCTCCCTGCACTCGCAGCTCCTCCACCTCGTGCAGCGCCTCCACCTGCCGCCCGGCGAGAGCTGGCTGGACGAGTACATGGACGAGACCTCCCGCCTCTGGGACGCCTGCCAGCTCGTCCGCGCCGGCGCCTCCGCCCTCGACGCCTACTGCGCCTCCGCCGCCCGCATTGCCGCCGCGCTCCACGACTGGCTCTGCAGCCCCAACCCGCACGCCGCCCGCCAGGTCCAGCGGGCCGTCAACGCGCCGCGACGCCACGCCGTCGGCCTCGAGCAGGAGAACCGCGCCCTCGCCGACGCCAGGCTCGACCCCTCCTCCCTGATGCTCGACGATCGCTCCCCGCTCGAGTTCAAGCTCAACGCCTTCAACGGCTTCCGCGGCGTGCTCTACGCGCTGCGCAACGCCAGCTCCTTCCTCCTCATGCTCCTCGTCTCCGGCACCGTCTCCTGCCTCCCGGACCTCGCGCGCACCAGCACCAGCTGTGCCGCTCACCCGTTCCGCACCTCGGGCGCCGGCTACGTCTCCTCCATGGGCCGCCTGCGCCAGCGCGTCGCCGAGGAGATGGAGGCAGCCGGCGACCACTCCGGGATCATGATGTACGAGTTCCGGCAGGTCAGGGCCGGCATTGAGAGCCTCAAGGCAGAGTTCGACAGAGTCGTCGCCATGGGATACGGTGACCCCGAGGAGATTGGCGACAGCCTCGGCGAGAGAGTGGAGATCGTCAATGGCTGGGTGGGGATGCTGAGGTCGGGTGCTGAGAGTGTCGTCGGTGAATTAGATGACTTCTTTGATGAGATCGTGGAGGGCAGGAAGATGCTCTCAGACCTCTGCAGCCATCGCTGAAACAAACAAACTCCAGTTCGTTCGCAGTTCAGTTGACAGAGCATGCAGGAGCAGGATGCATGCTGGTAGTGGTTCTATGGTAGATAGAAGAAGGCTAACAAATCTAGGTGCTTTTTGTTTTCTCCTGGTCGGGTGCAGGTAGCTGTCTCTACCGTGTTTACCCTCTCGCTAGCATTCTAGGGTGTCCATACTTAGTCATGCAGCAGGATCATCATATCTTTCTTTGTATGCCTCCTAATCAATGGTACTGGCAGTTCCGAATGCTTATGCCTGTATTGTCAGAATCAGAGTGTCACATCCGGTTTTTCAAAAAAATAATAAGTTATATTTCACATATATATCAGGATCAATTTTATCATGCATATAATGATATCATCAGTGATAAACAATTCTATATCAAACAAAACAATTTTATTAAAATAAATACCAGAGTTTTGAACCGCAGCGAAAGAATACAAGAGCACTCCAACGAAACTTCAGTGCACACCACATACAATCGACTAGGGGCAACACGGCTTAGGACCTTCCGTCTTCATCATAGTCCTCAGCTTCCTTTGATCTTCGCGTAGTCTTCTCTAACTGAGTAGTATTTATTATTGAAAATAACAAGTGTAAGTACATATCATACTCCGTAAATGTAGAAAAACATGATATGAGAACTTAAGATAAAAAAAGCTTGACTAAGGTTTACTACATTTATGTCATCCTAATCTAAAACTAAAAATAAAAATATAGCAGTCCTATTTACTATGTGTGACAACATCAACATTAAAGAAATAGCTTATCAGATTCCATCTGATTACTAGACTCACAAGATATTCTATATCCAACTACTAACTCATCGGAGTACCACCACCCGACTATTTAAAATCAATCATCCAAAATCTCTACTAATCATAAAGTAGTTCAAGCCCACTACCATGTTTAGCCTCTAGCTAGCATTCTAGGGTGTCCATACTTAAGTCATGCAGCAGGATCATCATAGTATCTTTCTTTGTATGCCTCCTTATCAATGGTACTGGCAGTTCCTAGTGCTCATGCCTGTCTATTGTCAGAGTCAGAATCAGAATCAGAACATATGTCTACCTAGCATTTTTTAACATATTTTAGATTTAGATGGCGTTTTATGATGATATAATAGCCATTGACGGTGAAAGGGAGAATCTGCAAGTGCGGTGAATGAGACCTCGGAAAAAGGAAAACAACTCTTTGCCCTTTTCTGCAAATGAAGTGTTGTGGAGGTGTGGCCAAGTTGTTGGACATAGGAGAGAAAAGAAAGTAACTGGGGGAAAATAGCTCTTGTAGTAGTCTTTCTTTTTCGTTGCTTGTTCTTTCTTGTTTATGGTGGTAGGCTCACTGTCTTTATAATTGATAACTCCATCAGTGCAAGAGTTTGGTGAATTGTAGTGTAAAGATTGGTCATTTTGCTAGAGCAGAGAAGATGAAGGGCAGGAACTAAGGATGGTACCTTTGTGTGGCTTTGCGAGGTTCTTGTCTTGAGATGCTTCTCTTTGATCTCCGACAACAGTCACCATTTGGTTTGTGTCATGATGAGATAGCCTTCTGGAATTGGAACAAGATGATCACCTTGTGGACCACAATCAGATGAAGAGGACTGCCAGCGAAGGCTGAAATGCCAAATTGATTGAGCTGCTTTGCAGAGTCAAAAGATAGAGACATGATGGTAAGCAGCAGCGCCATCCATATTTCATACTTTGGGGTTGGGACTCTGCCTCTACTGGGGAAAGCTGAGCTCCAGTCCACAAAATCGAATCACTCATTCTGAAACGGACACAATGATCACTTCCTAAGGAAGGATTCGCAACCAATAAACAAAATATATACTTATCAAATTTGATCGGTTCATAATCAGCTGCTTCTAAAAAAATGCACGCCATGAATTAGTATTGAACTGAAAAATCCAATGCAAACTGATCAGGAGAAAATCAGGTTACTAATCAGTCAACCTGCTAGCCAACACATAAAAAGCTCTTGCCATCAGTTATCTGATCAGGAGAAAATTTTAATATAAGCTCGAACTGGATTATTGTCCTCGATAAACAATGTGCTTCGGCTCTGGAAAAGGAAAGTAGCATTTACTTTAGTACCGCCCTGATCTGTGCAGTTTGTACAGGAGCAGTCATGAAAGATCAGAACAATTTAGCATAGAGCAACTGCAAATAGTAGGCACATCACCAGGCGGCTACTTCCTGATGCAGAACAGTTAGAGTTGCCTCATCCACAGGGAATTTTATCTGAAAAGGAACCAAAAAAAGCAAATTAAATATTGTCACTTTGACTTCTGACGAGAATGGTTCTGGGGCATAAATACTTACTGCAATAAAATTCCAGAAAAAGAATAAGCAACTTGATCTCACCCATTCCAAGTAATAACAAAACTTGACTTATTGAAGAAATAGCTAGAAGTATGTACCGAACCAGGAGATCTGCAAAAGTTTTACACAGTACAGTACCCAAAAAAAAGGTGAAGGGAGCATACCGAAACTATACAACATCCAGCGAACAACAAAATCGGCATTGTACTTTGTGCAGCACAATCAGGAGGACTTTATACCTGTCCTTTGCTTTTTGACGCCAACAACTACATTGGGGCAAATATGACAAAAAAATTGAGCTAATTTCAACAGAGATACGAAGTGTCTACCTTGGACAGTTAGTCGTGTCATGAGTGAAGAAAAAAAGAGCAAGTAGAGACTGCTTTAGCCCCATAGGTGATAGGTTCAAAAAAAATAATCATATCAATTTTGTAATTTCACTATAATAATTGTGAAATTAACAATGAACATTTGTATAGGTACATTCTTGCGGACCTCACTTGCCCCCAACAATTTGCCTAAAAGCTGCAAACTTTTGGATAGATCAATAGTGAGGCCCTCCTATGTACACCATTTTACAAAGCGAATATTAGCCAAACAACAACTGGATAGGCTTCAACAAAACTGTCAGGAAGTCCTGCATAGGATTAGGCACATGCCTCAGCCTCAATTGGATGCTGATGCAGGCTATCACCACTGTGGGCTTCTACCAACTTGGATGGCTTAGAAGGATTATCAGGACTCCAATTGTCTGGAACTGTGAGGAAGTACTTTGCCATGAACTTCCTAAACCTTTTCTTGTACTCCCTGGGGGATATTACAGTTGGTGAAGCATTCTTGGGTACTACCAGAGAAGTCTTCACCCATGTCTCCAGTTGTTTGTCCCAAGTATATTGCCTCAGATAATCAATGATGCCAAATACAAGCTCATGCTTTTGCTTGTCCACTCCCACAAGCAGAGAATAGTCCATAACATTGACCGACTGCAAGTACAATAATTATGTTAACAAACCTTTTCGTTGAAAAACCTGATACCTGTAATTGCAGCGACAATGTGCTTTATACATACAGTGAGGAAAGATGTGTCATTCCAGACTGCACGCTGTAAAAGATGCTTCGTTTTTCCACCAATATAGATTGGAGAAACACTCATGTCCTCAACAAAGTTTTGGTCCAGGTAAACAGTGTCACGATCATCTGAGTCAGCGACGCGTCGCGAAAAAATAGCGCCTTTAAGATCATAAATCCGTGAAATATTGTGGCCAAAGAGAAGATTTTCCATCACCATCAGGTCGATCTTTACCTCTTTGCCATGCCTTATTTGCTTAACCTGAAACAGGCAAGTGACACCACACGAAAAAAACATAAGGTCAGGAAAATGAATTCAAATCAAATACCAGCTGTGGATATAAACTACCTGATAGATTCCTAAGATTTTGGCAAGGCAAGTTTGGCTTCCAGTATCCAGAGAATGGTAAACATGCTTGAAGTATTCAGGGGCAAATTTAATAAATGACTCAAACTCTGTTTTCTTGATTTGCTTTATGATGAACCTGTCATCCATTGTCTTCGCAAAAAAAGCTTTGCTCTTTCCACCTTGAGCATCCCACTTCTTACAGCGGCTTAGGGAAGTAATATATGCAAGCTCGGATGGGCAGCACTTCTTTCGAAGTGCGTAGAATTGATTAGCATATATACTAGTAACTGAATATTTGCCTTTGAGAGTTACTTTCCCGTTGACAGTCATTTCTGGATGTACCGAGGACAATAAAGATGAGCTATCATAACCGGAAAAGTCGTCAGATGGAAATGACAAGAGAGATGACAAGTTTGCTTCAGAATCTAAAGATCCTATAGATGACCATGGAGATGATGAGTTGAAAGAACTTTCAGAAAGAAAGCTATAAGATTTCTCCATTATTTTGGCATGCTCTGCCCTGGTATTCTCCATCCCGTTCTCAACTATGGAATCCATTAAATGGCGGCGTTCATCAGATACAGCAAGAGCACGAGCTATTATGCTGGATATCTCATCCTCCAGTACGCACAAAACATTACTACCTGGACCAACTGCGAACTGCGGAGAGACCACCTCTTCATTCTGTTCAAACAAGGGAGACAGGTAAGATGGTGAATAATGGTTAATCAGTTCAAATTTGTCCAAATATCCGGCTTGAATGTCATTCCTGTAAGCCAATTGAGACTCAGAAATTGAATTCCAAATCCACCTTTCCCTGTCATCCCAATAAGGATATCTGAACTGTTGGGGAGTGCTAGAAGGCTCCTGCTCCACAGGTATTGGATCCGCCACAACAGCATTGCCCTGGAGCTCTGTATCATTGGATATCTCAAAACAAGGAACTTTTGAAGTTTGTGTTGTGCTACCTACATCTATTTGACCAGGAGCAATGGAAGATTCTTCATCTTTACTACCTCCATTGCAAGAAAGTTCAGAGTGCCCAGCTTCTGGACTTTCATCAAGCAAGGGTGCTGCATTCTTATCCAATCGATGGTCAAGGTAAAGTTTGTCACTTGCACGGGCTGCCCCCAAAGCTGTAGTAGTCTCAACATATGTGAATTCACCTATTTTCTTATCAATATCAAAGTTGTTATCAGAAATCTCATCAACAGTATCAGCAGGATTCTTGCAATTAGCAACACTTTCTAGTCCAACAGATTTACAGTTGAACAGTTGATGTAGACGACGGTCCCATACGTATAGTTCAAGTAGAAGGTCCTGATAGGACCAATTTAAATTCAAAAGTTCATGCACAGATGAAAATGGTCTCCCATTTTGATCAATGGCCTTGCCTAGAGAACCCTGCATGACAACACAGACGGTGACCAATAAATAAACAACAACAACAGAACAGATACCTGGGCCAAAAGAAATGAATACAAAAATACCTACCTCAAAGTTGGTCTTTTCTTTCATCAACAACTCTTCGAGTTCAGGAAAGTCCTTAACAGGGAGTGAGAGGCCACACTTGACTACTAAAGTTATTGCATCAGGATGTTCATTCTTCAAGTGTTGTAGCAAGCTTGCAACCTCAGAAAAAAGCGTCATACCTCTAGCATGAACCTTGAAAGATGCAGCATAAGCATTAGGCACCATTGTACATGAACTGAAGATAAGTAAGAACAAAATGGTTAAAAGAATAAGACATACATGTCTCCTTTGTCCTTCGAACAAATCCTGCCTGATGGGGTTGAAGAACTGGAGAATGGGTTGTGGTTTGCATGTAGTGTAAATTTCAACTGACGAGTACCGGAACATTGCCACTTTAGAGCCCAACCTGAAATCAGTAGGAAACAGAAAGTATTCATAACCAAAGTGGAAAAAAATAGTTTTCATGGCTTTGTTATGCTAAAGCCTAAAGGCTACCAAGGAGTTACTTCAATTTAAATAATTCATATTTCAAGTAAAAAAATGCGCCTAGCGTACCCAAAAAACCGCAAGCAATCCCTGTTCACCAAATGTCCACATATGGATAACCTTCTTGCTGCAGAGTGGCTCGAAAAACTGAGTTCCAGGAATTTCCCAAATGAGAGATTGCATGCTTCAGCTGATATTAATACTCTTGGAGTTGATTTGGATATCCCATGTTCCTCATCACATCTCAAGCATCTAGTCCACATCCATATTTTTCCTTCAGATTCACCAGGCAAATGGTGTTGGGGCACCAGATGCTTCGCTAGAACAGTCAAATTTCCATTTCGATGAGTGTAAGAGTACACTTGAGCCTCTGGAGGTTCTCCAAACAAGGAGCAGCTCAGTTTCTGCTAGAAATAAACATTAACGAGCTGAGTCTTCATCTAAACCAAATCAATGTACTACTAACACAAATCACAAATATTGTTACCTGATTCTGCAAAATGTCTTGCAAATATCTCCCCAGGGACACATCAAAATCCCCATAGTATTTTATACGGGATAAATGGCTCTGTTCACAGACAACCTGCTTTGTGATGCATTGGCTGGACATCAAAATCAGTATGCTGTGAGAATCAAGTGCATCATCGGCTTGATCCTTGTCGGCATATTTATCTTTGATAATGATACGGGTGCTACGATGTTCCCCATTTTCTATCACAACAGGTGATTCTTCAATTTTATCACATGTAGAAGAACCTGTTGGCATTATTTCTCGAGTCAATTCTTGTTTCTGGAGATCATTTGTGCACTCCCCATTTTCACTGGAAACTGCTGACTCTTCCACCTTTGCCCCTACATGAAAACTGTCACTGACCCTTTCTTGACCAGATTCAACCTTGCCTGCTTTCTGATTATCATTTGTCTCTTGCAATGATGTAACAGGTAAATAAATATTCTGGTGATGTAACATGTCAGCGAATAATTTCCTTAACGGTCCTGGGACTGGTGATGTTAGTCTTTCAGCATTTTGGGGTGGCCTCAAGTCATACCGGATATTTGCACCTTCTCCAAGTTCATTCGCAGAGCTGCTTGTTATTGAACTTGGAGCATCTGCATTTCCTGGAGATCTCAAAGTTTTGGTCACATCAGCGTAACCATTAGAAGTGGCATGGTACAGTCTAAGTGCTGGAGAGTCCTCATGTAAAGGAAAGCCAAGGATAGCACCACCAACAGCAGCAACATCATAAGAAGTTGCTGATGGCCCTTCCATAGCGGTAAACGAATTTTCTTTTGGAACATTTTTATCGTTTAGAAAAACCCTCTGATCTTCAAAGAAAGACGTTTCAAGTATCAAGTGATATGCTGCAAAGACTGTGAAGTGCATGATTTGCTTGACTTTCTTCAATTTTTCGCTATTTGCTCCTCTTAGCAATATCTGAACGAGAAAGAAACCATTTTTAACTGTGCAGATTATTAAAAAAAAGTACAAAACACTAATCAGTTTGGAATTTGCTGTTTATTCAATAAAATGTTATTAGCGCGCATGGAATGGGCTGCATTCGGTATACAATGAATTTGAACTAGACATACCGTGCAACCCAATGGCCTTGGGAATCCTTCCAAGAACATTAATGTTTTAGATGGCATCTTTCCACCCTCACTGGCACTGTTATGCTCCTCAATAAATTTTTCAATATGGAAGTAGTCACATTGCTTCAGGTTTGGTTTATCCAAAACTTCTGAGAATGAAACTATGGGAGAACCCGTACAGCGTGCAATTCTTTTCAGCCGGTTGAGCTTCATATCAAGAATTAGAGTGACACCTTCTTTCAGAAGAAGTTCTTGTATGTTCCGTGAAACAGTTTTCTCAACCATAACAACATTAGGGCTGCATATCTCCATCATTTTAGCAATAGTTCTCTCCAAAATGTCCTTTTCCTGATTGTTAAAGACATGAAATTAGAAGGTATTATCCTCTATTCAACAAAACAGAACTGGATTAGTTATTTGCATGCATATATATGTAAAGTCCAACCTGATCCATTGAATTAAATGACGACAAACCAACATCAGAATGCCCAAGGACTCCTTTGAGAAGTAGAAGCCTAGGATTGTGGCAATCGGTCGGCATGTGCTTATGAGCAGCGTTTTTCTTGAAGACTAACCCCTTGATCACCTCACTGCAATGAACATTGCCAGGTGAAAAACAAACAGAAATCCAAATGTGTTTAGGGGCAAAAAAACAAGAAACAAAGTTTATTTCACCTTTGCCGTCGAGTGCCAGATGCTATGCATTTGACCTTGATGTAAGATCCAGGGTCCATTTCCTTTCCCATGCTAGCATCAGGTTTGATAAGTAGCGCAGCCTCCCATGACAGGGAGGTCACAATGTCAAGCCAACTCTCGCTGCCCTCCCCCTTGGAAGAAGAGATACCAGCAGAAGCCAGAAACCGACTGACAAGTATCTTCAGCTGCCCATTCATAGCTTCTAGCATCGCCTTTTCTCGTTCCACCCTCGCATTGTTAGCGCTGGCCTCATGTTCCTCACCAGGGGATGGGAAACTTGACTGGCCCCACTTTATTCCGTCACTATAGTCATCGTCGTCGTCATAAGCAATGCTTTTAGAGAAACTCTCGGTCTCATGCTCCTTATCTGCCGCTTCAGGTGGTATCCAGATGCTATTGTTTTCTAGATATGAAATCCCTGTATCGCTGCTTTTGCTGCCATTGGTGCTACCAGCCCCATCAGAATCATCACCAGACTTTATTGAGCGGTCATCAACAGAGGATGCAGATGGATTGCGGCTCATATCGCCATGTCTGTGCCATGAACTATTGGAGGAAAAATTGTCATCTGTGGACAGACGATTGCTATGCTTATTGATATCCCCAGCCTCATTCTGTCGGAAACGATCTGCATCATGCAGGCTGCGATGGTCACAATTACCATCAAGAACCTCCGATGTAGCCTCCCTGTAGGCCAAAAAGGGAAAGAAAAAAGAAAACGCTGGATCAGAATGGACCTGCAAGACAAGTGTATCTGGCAAGGGGGTTCCCTTGTATCAAGGGCATCCCTGTCCAGTAATATGGGCTGTCCAGAACTAAAGCTCTACATGGTTAGCTAGTCGGACAAACAAATAAAAAGATCTTTCTTCAGTGTTATGGAGACGCAGATTGGTGTGGAAGAATTGAGTTAGATCCCAGGTGCGCAGCAGCAGAACGCATAAAAGGGACCTATGCTTAGCAGGTAGATAGATGCTTTTATGGTACTATGACGCAACGCTGGTAAAACAAAAGGCTAAGGCATTGGAGATTATTGTTCAAGAGCTCCACTAATATCATACACCTGACCTGATTGGCAAGTACAGCTAGTAGTAATCGCCAAGTCCAACGAAGGCTTACGGCTTACCTCGTTGAGTGGTGCTGTTGCTGATCCATGTCCCGGCACATGGCCTGCGGCAAAGGCAGGCAGCAGCGTCACATACCCTTGCAATTGGTCCCCCGCCGCCGGTAGCGCTCCTCCTCCGGCGTCCGGGCTCAGAAGAGAGCAGACCAGATGAGATGAGATCTCCTTGGAGCTGCAATCAGCTTGACCTGACCAAAGCAATACAGCCAGACTCGGTCAAAATCATTTGTACCTAGTTGGTAAAAAGAGGGGGGAAATAGACGGCATTCGTAATCGTCGACGAGTAGATCAAAATTCACCAGAAATTGATGGAATTTGTGGTTGCAACTGAAACAACGGCACGGATTATCCGAGAAGCGAAGCGAAATCCCAAAGGACGAACCAGGTCTGAATCCGAAAAGAAACAGCAAGTTTCTCAGCAGGTAGAGCGGGTAGTTGGAATGGAAGCGAGCGCGGCGATGAATCCAACAACCAAAGAGAGGGAGGACGCGATGCCCCGACCCGAGCAATCAACCAAAAACAGAGTAAGATCCAAATAGGAGTGGTTTTTTGAATTATTTGCAAGTCAAGTCAGCACAGCACGACAATGAATGAATGAAGCCGCAGCTCATTCAAACTTGCAAGCAAGCAGGCCACCCCATCCCCATCGCATGCTTGTCCAAAAACCGAAGGTCTTACCAAAAAATCAAAGGGAGGCGGTGGTGGAATCGTATCGTCGGTGAACTGAACAGAAATGGTTGCGTGCGGGGCGGCAGGAGTTCGGAATGGCGAAGAAGAGGACCGAGTCGACGACCAGAAAGAAAGAAGAAGCCTCCCATGTGGGGCCCACGCACAGCTGTATTTTTCTTCTTTTGTTTTTCACACAGAAATAAAAAAAAAGAGAATTCAAACATGAGAAAAAAGTACCGTACCGACACGGTCAGTGGGTTCAGGATAGGAAACAAATTTTATAGATTTTTATATAGGAAGACTTCGTAAGATTTTATCAACATCTTCTATCTTATAATTTAGAAATAATTATAAATTTATCACTGTTTTGAACTGTTATTGCAAATTTGCCATTAAAAATTACAAAAATGTCATAAGAACTATCGTTCGAGTGGCAAATTTGCAAAAGCTCCTATAATTTAATAGCTAAATTAGAGAGGAGATAGAAAGTGAATACGTATTATTACAGGAAAGAGAGTTTTATAAAATTTATTTTTATTAGGACAGCCGTCTCCTCATTCCTCAATCATTCTTGAGAAAAAGAAAAAAAAATTAAACTGACCACCTACATTTATATCATGCGCTTCACATGGATAAAACAAGAAACCAATGTTCAATTTCAAACCATACTTGATGCTGCCCATGGATAAACCAATGTTGGCATTCGGACCTTGCCATTTTCTAGTCTCCTGGTCTCCTATCATAGCAGCCAACTCCGTAGGTTTTCTTCTTCTTCTTCTCAATTCTTTTCAATACAACTCTTGAGTCAGATCAGTTTACGATATCACCTAACGCATGACGTTAAGTATAAAATGGCTAAGTTTTGATTCACCAATGATAATATGATGTGCCTCTCCTCTTGGAACAAACAAGCAAAACCAAAAAATCATGCATGTATACGCAGGGGAAAAAATGAAGACGGTTGATTTTGTTTGAGCATATTACCAAATATGACTAATCTTATCTTTATCCATGCTCAAATCATTCATCCTAAGGGTGCGACCTGTTTGATTGATTGCCTGCCCACCGTACCCAATCAGAATCAGATCATGCTTGTGCTTGTGTTGTTCTTCGGCATCATCAATCATTCATGACTTCACAACTCATAAGCTAGACAGATATCCCATTGAAAAATGGTAGCACTGCTATCATATAATTGTATGTACAATTCAAACCTTATCCATTACTGCATACTGGATAGGCTCCGATTGACATAATTCAAACATACTTCATGTGTTGTTTTGCATTTTATAATTAATATGGTTGAGTGCATGTCAAGATAGCATCAAATCAATCAACTCTTCCAGCATGACAATCGAACGCAGTTTAGCCAAGGAGAAGTCTATGTCATCTTTACAGATTGCCAGCAAAGTCCATTTCAATCCCAAGAAAAGAAACAGGATATAATATGTCCCGAATTTTCTGGTCCCAAATAACTCAGTTTTAGGTTTCATGCAGTCAAAGCACCTAAATTTCGGCCATCCATATTTTCTTACATATTGAAATTAAATATTTCAAAAGTAATATTAGTGGATTTGTATTTAAAATAGCTGTTAACATATTTTTTAATACGTTACAAAAATATCATAATAGAAATCACTGTTAATATCAATTTTTGTGGACCATATCGATGTCCAAATTAAGCTTCTTTTTTTCTGTCCCAGATGGAGTACTATGAAAGCACTTCACTTGTAATGTTGGTATTTCTTATCATGGGATATACTTGGTGACCGAAAATGATGCAACTATGACACAGCAAATCAAGAAAAGTGTAGAGGAAATTGATAGATTTTTTCCTCGAGGAGAGGGAGAAATGTCGTTGATGAACTAATATCTATCTTATCAAGACGGCAAAAAAAAAATATCTTATCAAAACGAAAGAAGAAGCGTCGGCATCTCCTGAACGATGAGCCGTCAGCTCCCTGACAACGGAAAAGGCAGGCACGAAATTGAGTTGCTTATAAGCAAAACCAAAATGATTAAGTCCAATACAAGTACGGAACTTAAGTGCTTAACCCTCATTGGAGATTAGTTTATACTAAATGATTAAGATGGATAGGAATCTTCCTTGGAATATGGTGGCGCAATATAAAATAATCTTTCCTCACCTTTAGAAAGGCATGCGTGTTTATAATAAATTTCTGCAGCAGCTCTTTCTTTCTGAAATTCAATCCTAGTTAATTTTTTGAGGTAATCAATCCTAGTTAGAAAAATATATCTTAAGCATGAATCCTACTAATTTAAACAGAAAAGATTGTAAATACTCAACTCAATGACCAACCTGCCATGTTTAGATGGTGACTACATCAAAACGGCCAATTTACTGTCCACTCAATATACATGTCTGTGATAGATTCAAATATCATCGATTATAACCAGTACATATGGAAATTAAAACTCCTCTTAAAAATAAAGATATTTATGTGGTTTTTGCGTAAAGGAGTTGCTGTACCAATAAGATTATTCAACATTTTTTTTCTTCCATTCCTTATTTGCTAAGTTTATTTTGAGAGCTTTACAAATTATTTTTCTCTTTCAATCTCCTCTTAGTATATCCAATATATTTAGACCATAGCTAAATAGAATAGGAATAAAGCTTAAGGAAAAAATTTTGGTTGAGATAAGTGCTATTTGTTGAGCACTTTGGCTCGGTGGGAATAATGTGGTTTTTGAGAAAACAAAAATTAACTCTTCTATATATGTAATTTTTAAGGCTACACATATTGGGCACTGCTGGAGAAGGAGGAGAATTGCATAATGCATATTGCATGCTACCTTTTGAAACAATGATATCTTCGCCAAGCATGAGTAGAGCTTTAGCAATAAAATAGATGTTTTAGGATGAACTTATCTATTTGTTAAATCTCATTTGCATAAGTGGTGAATTGTGACTGGATGGTATATAGAGGGCATGTTTGGTTCACGCATAAGTTTTTGTCACATTTAAGGTTAACTAAGTGTGGCTAAGAAATTATTGGCCATAAGTATAACAAAGTTAATTAAAAATTGAGTGTATGGCATGTAGGCTAGAGGACTAACAAAAATATGGTTTGTCACAGTTATAGTAGTTAACTAAATAGTTACTTAAATATTTATGACGTGACTAACTTTAGACGTGACAGATTTAGACGCGAACCAAACAGGACCAAAATCTACATGAAAGAAAAATATTGTAATAATTATTGGTTTCGGACATGGGATATTTTATTCCATTATTAAAATAAATAAATAGAAAAGATAAAGTACTCCGGTGGCGGAAGCAGCAAGATTGGGACATGGTCAGCGAACACGGGGTTTGACTGACGACATTTGGATCGGTGTTGGAGCAATCTTCACGTCAGGTACAAAAGATTCTTATTTTGTTCCAGGGAAAGTTCTCCGTTGTTTGTTCTCTCTATTTTTTCTATTTTATTTTACCTTTTTTAATCAGTTGCTAAAGCCTGAAGTCAGGAGCATCCATATGTTCGTAAACCATAAATTATGGGCAGGGGATGTCTGAAGAAAGGGTGGAGTGCACACATACATGCAAACCACAAATAAGTATTGTAATTGATTAGTATTACTTCCCTGTCACAAATAAGTAATGCTTTAGATATCCATATAGTCTTTAAAATAACTTTAGCTATTATATTTTTATAATATTTATTAAGATATATTAAAAATATATTATTATGAAAGTAGTTTTCGAGACAAATCTACCTGTATCATTTTAAATATTCAAACACAATATATAAAAAGTAATATATATAACTAAAGTTTAAAATAGTTGACTATACATAATCTAAATGACACTTATATATATGATTGAAGGGAGTATTAGGTAAACTAATCCTTACCTTCTTATCAGTTCTCTTATTAAACTTAGACCCATATATGATGTGGTAGAAATAAGTTCTTGCTAAAAAAAACACTAACACTTTTTTCTTTTTCTTTTATCTTTTTTTTTTTAAGTTTTCGTTACCAGTTTTTTTTTCCATTGAGAAGTGTGGTAGAGATAAACTATGGAGAGGTTTGCCACTTTCCCTTGCTCTCACTTGCATGACAAGTAGCGGGGAATGTGTTGTACCTTTTTTCCTCTAATTTATCGATGTAAGTATGCATGACAGTGATTTTGGGGTATGTCGGACGGTGGGTGCGTGAAGGCGTTTCAGGGATTGAGTGTGTCTGTGTGTAGGTGAAGAATTCGGGAACACCAGGGGTTATACAGGTTCAGGTCTTCCGGAGGATAACAACCCTAAGTCCTATATTTTATGTTATAGTAGATCTCATTTTGTTACAACAGTGTTCTAGCAGTTTGTTAGAATTGATCAATCCTGGTTACAGACGAGGTCCTCATCCCTTTATATAGTAAAGAGAGGGACAACTTACATTGGCGGGCTCTACACAGATGGCCTCTGCTTATTCTAATATCTAACTCAAATCATCATTACGGAGTACCAAGTATGCAACTTGTTCTGATAGCATTGTATATCATGATGCTATGCGTCGCCTTTGCTTAGCCCGTAGAGCCTTATCTTGCTGCATTTAATGTGACAGGATGGAACGGTGCCCTTCTGCACTGTCCCCGCCCGCTTGCCTTTCCGCACCGTCCCCGTCCACTTGCCTTTGCGTCGTTCCCGTCCACTTACCTTTTTGCGCCATCTCCATCCACTTGCCCTACCGGATGGTTGACAGCATCTCATCTGTCGTGCGGTGTTGCGCCGGCCTGTAGAGTCTCACTCCGTAGAATTTAATGCTACGGGATCCGACAACACCCCCCCTGCACCGCCCATGACTTTATCCGTCGAGGCCGGTGTCTGGTGAAGAGAAGCGTTCGGGCGAGTGTACAATCCAGTCCCGCGACCAGGGGGGCTGGTTGTGGGTTAATGTGAAGGCGTAGCGAGATTGGTCGCTGGAGGCCTTGCACTGGTCAGGATAGCTTATCGATAGATTAGAATTTTTAGGAGATGTTCTCTTGGCTGTTTGTACCCTTCGTGAGGCCTGTTAGCTGGGGTACCCATTTACTTGATACACCGACAGTAATTGATTAATATTACTCCCCCGTCACAAATAAGTAATGCTTTAGATATCCATATAGTCTTTAAAATAACTTTAACTATTATATTTTTATAATATTTATTAAAATATATTATTATGAAAATAGTTTTCGAGACAAATCTACATGTATCATTTTAAATATTCAGACACAATATATAACTAAAGTTTGAAATAGTTGATTATACACAACCTAAACGACACTTATATATGTGTATTAGGTAAACTAATCCTTACCTTCTTATCAGTTCTCTTATTAAACTTAGACCCATATATGATGTGGTAGAAAAAAGTTCTTGCTAGAAAAAAAAAACACTAACACTTTTTCCTTTTTCTTTTATCTTTTTTTTTCGAAGTTTTTGTTACTAGTTTTTTTTTCCATTAAGAAGTGTGGTAGAGATAAATTATGGGGAGGTTTGCCACTTTCCCTTCTCTCACTTGCATGACAAGTAGCGGGGAACAGAGATGGTTAAATGGGTCAGTCGTGTCGGCCCGGCACGGCCCAATAGACCCGAATACTGTAACGGGCCGTGTTGTGCCGCGCCCTTAGCCCACGGTACGGTCTGTGAAGCACAGTATTGTACCGAACTGGTCCGGGCACGATTGCGGCACGACAGGCCGTGCCCGGTCGCTGGACGGTGGGGCCGAGCGGTGGGGCGGGGGCGACGCAACCGGGCGGCGGGGCAGGGTCGCGGGCGGCCGGGGTAGGGCGGGGTGGTGAGGTGGCACAGGGGCGGGCGGGGGCGAGCAGCGCGATGAGGCAGCGCGGGGGCGGGCTGCTGGGGCGGAGGCGGGCAGGGCGGCGAGGCGGCGCAGGGGCGGGCGGTCGGTGCGAGTCGGGGTGGGCTATGCCCGTGCCGGCCCGTCTAAATCAGGTCGTGCCGTGCTGGCCCAACATACCAAGGTGTCGGCCCAGGCACGGCCTGGCTAGCCGTGCCGTGCCGATCCGGCCCGTCTACCATCGTGCCTGATTTGTGCCTAGGTCGTGATTGCAGTGACGTGTCTCGAGCCGGCCCAATAGATATGGCCCAGTTGACCATCTTTAGCGGGGAATGTGTTGTACCTTTTTCTCTCTAATTTATCGATGTAAGTATGCTGTACTTCTGGTGATTATTTCTCAAAAAAAAATTTGTATCGATATAGTTTTTAGATTAATTTGTTATATTCTTTTTACTATTAATATACATTTTAGATTAATTTCTCAGATTTTCCCGCCTTGGAACAGAGAGCTATGGGTTTGCTTAGTGCATCTTCAGAGATATCTGTTATCTTTAGCTGAGAAGCATATTTTTCAATGTTTGTAATTAACACGAATCTTCATACCTCGCAAAAGAGAGGGGAGTAAGTACTAGCTAGCTTCTGAAGATGGGAGACAAAGAGCTAGTATTTGCAAGTCACCTCAGCGGCTCTCTTCTTTGTGATGTATAAAGAATTATGAACGATAAAATTTATATAAATTTTAAAAAATGTGTTCTCCCAACTTAAAAAATAGTAGCTATCTAAGGGAAAGATGTCTTGTCATGTAGAGTATGATGTATCTGTGTACGTGGGCGAGGGCGACGGATGGAAAAGTGAAAACATGTGTATATCCCTCTGAGTCCCGACGAGGAAGGCGTCGATGCCAGATCGCATCATCGATCGCAATGAAGTGATGAGTGAGTCCATCGATGCATGCTGGCTTGACAGCTCGATCTAGAATCTAGATTTTTTGAGTTTGAGTAGGCATCCATGCAACTGTCATGTTGTAGGGAAACAGAGAAAGTAGATTGGCAAAATCAGCACAGAATTCTGGATACTCGCTAGGCTGATAACACTATAGAGCGCATTGTTGGGTCTCGTACCAGTAACAGTCCAACAAAGAGATTAGGGGCCGGTCAGTAATGTTAATGTGAGCTCTCATCAGCTGCAACATGTACAATACCAGTCCAGGAACGAAAGATTCGGCGAAGGGGTCGAACTGAAGACGGCTCATGTTTGGCCAAGCAACAGACAAGTTTGCACATCAAAATACACGTTAACACAAAATATATACATGTTAATCCCAAGCCGAGGACAAGCCACCCCACAAAGCTAATCCGATGGCCTCCCGAGTAGCCCACGCCATTTAACTATTAGTAATTTACATCTTGTTATCTCTTTGATCATTTGAACAAGCTTAAGATCCAAAAACATCAAATAATTTATGGAATGTTAGGAAATTAGTCTGCGGAAGCGACGGATTTACCGAGACAAACATGCAAGATTGCAGACAATACCAGAGATACGATATTTATTAATAAAATTTAGCTGAAGGCTACATCTCGATGCATAACTACATGCGCTCCTCCCTATAGTTGCAACACCGTCTGCTCCGAGATCCTAATAGAACTGCCACAACCCCATCCGAGCCTATCGCTATGTCGTCGTGCGGATACAACAGCGACGCCTCTTATTTATAGGCTCAGGAATACAAATTCGACACAACTTTATCCCTAACCAACTAATATAGCTTAAGTCTAATTTTTCAACTGACTTTTGTATACATATTCGAATATACACACAACTGGGAAGTATAGAATAGAACTGGACAGGGGTAGAAGAAGAACAGGAGAAGCGAATAAAGATTTTCAATTCATTTCATGTCATATTTTCATAAAACTTTGCTAGTCAAAGTTCCACCGTGTGGATGTTGCTAAACCACTTTTATTTTCTGTCGGAGGGACCGAAGGAGTACACGAGAACAGGTCAAAGACGGGCATGAATAGTAGGAAGACATCTGCATGGACCTGAAATTCTCAAGTCATTCTCCGCGTGGACCAGAATGGCATCGGAAGCTAAGGCGTATTTTTCGGATGATGCTTCTTCCTTGCATATATGAACCCTGAGACGAACGCAGAAAACAAGAGGGCCTTTTGCGGCCCAATATATACCTGAAATTGATTAGCTTCGATTCCCAAGTCAAAACATTTTATATCGATACTTGTCACCAAACCTTCCTGAGTTCATGTGGTAAGGATATACGGCCAAATTAAGGTGATCGGTGATACGGTGTCTACAAAAAATATGGATCGATCATACTATTCTTCGGTTGCCTGAACATACACCTAGCTAGCTCATTACAGTCGACGACATTAGACACCGATTCCAATCCAATGGTCAAAATCTGGGCACGTCTTTAGAACTGGAGTAGCTGGCTAGGGTTCTACCGCTACTATACCACAAATGGTAAGAATAATTGCTAAGTTATCATCTTAAGAAAGTAACAATTATTGCTGAGAATAATATGCAAACCGTACTGAGTCTATGCATATGAAGCAGAATGATAAATGGAATGCTACCGGAGTTCACCCGTGGCAAAAAAAAAGAAAAAAAAGAATGCCCCTAATGGTACGGTAGCATATGGATAGATAGTGGGCAGGGCAGGGCAGAGCTCCTGAGACCTTTAAACCCCAATCCAACCACACCCAAGCATGCAACGTGTGGAGGGAGGGAGGGAGGGAGGTTCATGCATGCTCGACGCCGATCGATGGTGATTGCTCAAGGAAATAATCAACGGCCATCGAAAATTTGCTTCCCAAGCCACGTAGGGGCCCCCGCGCGCGCGGCTGGCCGCCACACGCCACGCTCATCGATCGCAGCGTGTGATCCTCGTCGCCCCGGCCATCCCCGCGCAGATAAGCTGCCGACTCCCTGCCCACCACGTGGCACCCACCTCTTCCCTTCCCGCTAACGATAAATCGCCGGCCACCCTCCTCCTCCATTGTTCCTTAGCTAGTAGCCAAGCACACCTTCTCCATTCCCTAGCGAATCAACTTCAGAGCTTGCTTCAAGAGGTCGGTCACTTGCAGCAGGCTAAGCTAGCACAATGGCCACCGCCCTGAGCAGCCTCCGCGCGCCGGCCTTCTCCCTCCGCCTCGCCCCGGCCCCGGCCCTCTCCACCGTCGCGTTGCCCGCGACAACCGGCAAGCTGGCCCGTGGCGCCAGGCTGCGCGCGCAGGCGACCTACAACGTCAAGCTCATCACGCCGGAGGGGGAGGTCGAGCTGCAGGTGCCCGACGACGTCTACATCCTCGACCAGGCCGAGGAGGAAGGCATCGACCTGCCCTACTCCTGCCGCGCCGGCTCCTGCTCCTCCTGCGCCGGCAAGATCGTCTCGGGCACCGTCGACCAGTCCGACCAGAGCTTCCTCGACGACGACCAGGTCGCCGCCGGGTGG
This sequence comes from Phragmites australis, assembly GCF_958298935.1. NCBI lineage: Eukaryota > Viridiplantae > Streptophyta > Magnoliopsida > Poales > Poaceae > Phragmites > Phragmites australis. The sequence goes on from NC_084936.1 coordinate 431,936, forward strand.
GTGCTCACCTGCCACGCCTACCCCACCTCCGACGTCGTCATCGAGACGCACAAGGAGGATGACCTCACCGCCTAAGCCCTGATCAGCTACCCTATACATCTGTATCTGTCTTGCAAGAGTTGTCGACGACGACGAACGTAACCACGCCGGAGAAAATTAATCCCATAGTATCATGCACGCATGTCGTCAGTGTCACCATGAGACCGATCATCATATCTACAGGTCGATCTGTTAGTGTGCTTGCATTGGTCTCCATTATTCATTTTTACTGCGGATGCATGCATGATTAATTTCGCTATCAAGTAATTAAGAATAATATCTATTTTTTGGTACTTGATGTCGGCGCGTAATATATACAAACGGTCATATATATATATATATATATATATACCAGCAATACTATTAATGCAGCTTGTATTGATGGATGGATGAGGCATATGTTTAATCTAATGTCTATAGTGCTTATTCTGCTGGAATGCAGTTTAGGCTCCATGTTTCAGCAGTCGTGTAATTAATTTGACCACCCGGATTGGAGTTGGAAGCCGATGGGAATATGGATCCCCACATGCAAAATAGAAATACTTTTGTTTTGAGACTAATAATTTTTGTTCTTTCTAATCGTACTCTGGTTGGACGATTCATTGTTTATTTATGTTTCGGTTGCAAAATAAAAATAATTTTATTTACACTTATGGCTTTTGGAGTAGATCCGTTACATCCTGAAGTGGACCGATTTAAACTGGTCATGAATTACCGTAAACCAACTTGAAAGCGTCACAAGGACAAAGACAAAAACTTCCCATGGAGTACCAGTAAATTCAATTGATCGATTAGAAGTAATTGGCCAGCATAATTGGAGTCAACTAAAGATCACAAGCAACGAATGGAATGAAGCTGAAACATGAACATTAGTACCGGTTAATCAACTGATCTCTCTCTCTCTCTCTCTCTCTCTCTCTCTCTCTCTCTCTCTCTTGTTCTTTTCTTTTGGTGCCACCAAGATGAGCCAGTATTTCTTTCAGTACCACACCGATGATGCCTAGAACTCTATGGAAGGCCGAGCAAGTATAAACATGATGTTTAAAAGTAAGCTACTATACCAGTATCCTGCTAAAAGACATCTCCAAAAAACAAGTATCCTTCTAAAAGATGAAGAACGAAGCAAGAACAAGTGTCACAGGCCCCGAGGCTTAAATATTGTATCCAAAGCCCTTATGGACTATTTCAAGAATAAAAGAAATCTTACAAGCTCAAAACTCAAAAAGGCAACATGAGACTCTGATTGCAGCTTAAGCTGCATTAGTACACACTACAAACTCATGACACCAAACAGTAGCAGTCTAGCAGACGATGTAAACAAACACATCATCTTGAGCAATAACCTATGATTGACAACAGTACTACGCAAGTCAAAACCACTCTTTGTACAGTCATTTGCTTCTTCAACACTCAGCAAGTAAAATTGTTCACATTTTGCGGTCGCCGGTTATCTCTTCTTACAAGCAGTTGAGTCACCCATTTGATCACCTGCCAGTTTGGCAACAGATAGAGTTTCTCATGAGAGCTTTCAGGAACCACCATCAGTGCCTTGCATAAGGGCTCATAAAATGGTGGATTTGCAACAGCAATCAGCATCCTGGTAGCGACTGAGCTGACGTATCAGAATCAGGACAATGCTGTAGATAGAACTGACAAAATGATTGAGTTGATGTGGCAGCTGATAGACTTGTCTCCGAGTCGCCTCCATGCTGCAGCTGGGTCTGTTGCGGTGACTGGGGCACCATAGTGAACAGGCTCGGGCCTGAGACCATGGGGATGCCATATTTGCAAGGTCTACATTGCTTCCACTTGTGCAGATAGAAGGTGAGTTTGCATAAGACCTATGCTGAAATGGAGTAAGTACGGGATATGGACTGTGATGAAGGATGCCGGCTGATTGGCCTAGGGGGAGATGCTGCAACTGTTCACCGGAAGGAAGCCAAAGTGGTTGGTTGATCCAGCAGGCAAGCGAATAGCAGAAGACTCTGATACAGGGGTGTTTGATGCTCCAGCTTTTGCATCCCGCTTGCATACAGGGCAGAATGTTCTCCATGAGGTGAGCCACAGGTCCACACATGCTGCATGGAACTCTGCAAAGTGAAACAACCAAGTCTTAGATAGCACATAGCAAATGGGCCAACAAGAATGCAACAAGTACACGAGGTGACATATTAAATGCGAGCACCACTAATCATTTTGAGATAAGTTACATAGGGGAACGAACGTTTAAACTGAAATTCCATGCACGCAACATCACTGGATCACGGAGCAAATATCCAAAACATAAAGTAGCCAAAACACATGTGAAATGTGGGAAGATCGTATTCAATTGAGCTAACATCTCAAGCCCACAAGAAATATACGGAACTATTGTGATGGAATACTTTTTATTCTACCAGACCATTCTCTTACTAGCATTCTAGTATTGCATATTCTTCCATCTTGTTGAAGATACCGTGAACGCTCTACGGCCTCTTACATGTTAGCTTTGCTGTTATCAGTCCTTCTTTGATGCCCTAGATAGCGGCATCGATGATTGTGTCCTCACTTATGCCCTTCGCCTGACATCATACATGTACAAAACGACGCATGTAGTCTTTGAGTGGCTCAGTCAGCTGTTGCTTGACTACGAGGAGGTTTCCGGTCGTGACCTTTTCCGCACGATTTTCTTGAAAATTGCATAAAAGGGCATTACGTAACTGCTCCCACGAGTAAATTGACCCCGGAGGTAAGGCAAAATACCAAGATCGTGCTATTCCTTTCACTGACAACACAAAGGCCTTTGCCAATGTTGTGTCATCTCCACCAGCAGATCCGACTGCTGCCTCAAAGCTCATGACGAACTCCCTGGATATGATTCTCCATCAAACATCACCACTCTCGGTATTTTGAAACCCGAAGGCCGAGGCTGGTTTTGCAAGACCAAGGAGAGGGGGGAGTCTGGATCGCCTACGCGCTACTTGGGGCGCAGGTCTTGCGCAACCCTTGTTACAACTGCCGATGAATGGGTGATGGTGGTGTGCGCCTTCTCGCCCTCGCGCTGCAGCATGTTGATCTGGCCTTGTAACTGTTGCAGCATTTTTCTCGATTCATCAGCCTAATGATGGTATTCATCTGCCCTCCGACTTACTGTCAAGCTTTTTAGTATATGCTTCTTTTGTGCTATTTGCCATTCCAAGTCTTTGGCTTATAGTCGTGCAGTTCTTTCTGCCTCAGTCTCATCTTCTTTGTCGTCTTTATAGTCTTGAAAATGATCAAAGTTGTCATGCTCCTCAGTGGCCAGCACGACCACATCATATGTTCTTGCTGGTCCTCTGCAACTGCTTGAATCGAAGCGATGATCGGCTCCGTCACAGTCGGAGGGGTAATCACTATGGCGTCGCCCCCCCCCCCCCCTCCGCGTGGAAGTTGTAGTGTATGCTGGCGTTGTCAGCTTCTTTTTGGGTGGCATGGCTTTGGAATGTATCGGCCCCCACGAACGACGCCAATTGTTGGAAACTTGCGTAACCGAATGAAGTGGTGGACCTTCGGAACTCCGAAGTAATCCGAAGGCTTGAGGGAAATACACACAAAGTGGAGAATGATTCACTGATATTGATGTCACCCATCATGTCAGTTACAGTTACGTCCTATTTATAGGCCGTATTCAACCACTCCCTGTTACAGTTTACAAGACTATCCCTGATATTTTGGTACTTTCCTAAGTACATCCAGACTATTTACGATCCTACCAATCATGGTCTTCGGCCGCTACCCCCATGGTACTCCATTCGACCATGCCTTCGCTCTTTTCTCCTTATTTGTGCAGGACTTGGGTCATCCTTCGCTTAGACCTCCGGAGGTCTTCGCTTGGCTGCACCTGCGACGCCCCTTCGAACGACTCCCTCGTGGGGTTGAGCAGAGCCCTTCGGCTGAGCTCTGAAGGACCAATGAAGGCTTCGCTCATCTTGGTTGTCAAAACTGTTCCTCCTGTGCGAAGTGTCCGAAGGGTTCCTGAAACACGAGAGATCCGTGATAACCGTAAGTCTTGTTAGCATGCGTTACCAGCGGAGGTCTTCAACCCACTAGCCGAAGGGGCATGTGAGACCATTCCTAACATGTTGACGTATAGGATGAGTGTCACATCCCATGCTTACAAATTCTCCCTTACAATGCATTTTTGCCTATAAATGTTCGTCTATGCACGATTTATCCCTACATGATTTAAAAAAATGAATACTATGTACATGAGCATTATTTCTAGAGCACATGATAGTTAGTCAGAGATAATCAATAGTTATTTTTGAAATGAAGCGGTATAAGAGCTGGCTATTATATTAATAAGAAGAAAAGCCTTATCTGTTAACTTACTCAGTTAATTAAGGAAAAATCGAGTAAAAATAACAAACATAACAGACAAACTACCTAGCTAAACTAGACCTAGACCCTCATAGAAATGACCCATATTCCTAACCAACTACTAGCTAAACTATGTCTGAGATGGTCCATAACACCATAGAGCGGAAGAAACCTAGACCAAAGCTGGTAGCCCCCCCCCTGCATGAGAGATTACTCCCAGATGATGCCTCCAAAGAGGGCATAATGCCAAAAATGCCACCTCGCCAATTCTGAAATAACGGGAATAAGTTTTTCACCTAGAGAATCTCCTAGAGTAAGCAGGGAACACCACAACACCGCTCCCAAGGAGGGAACGACAACCAAGGGCGTGCCGGCACTGGCATCGACAGGGCGCCAAATAGGGCTTTCGCCCAATGTTCTCACACCCAATGTTTGCCCAAGGTCAAAAGGTGCAAAAAAACGTGGGCTTCGCCAGGAAGCCGCAAGAGACGCGCCGCCAACGACCCAGTCATCAACCCTTCGAGCACTCACATCCCAAAGGAGTTGTCGCCAAGCCACAAAGCTCCCTGTGGGCCAAACCTGGGGGGGGGGGGGAACAGATCTTTAATGGGGAGGAGCCCGTAAGATGCTAGAAAGGCCCGGACGAGGACGATCACCATGAGAAGAGGACCGGAGCACTATTGAAGCCAAACTGACCAATGTAAGACCCAAACCAATTGAGACACTGATGCTTGAAGCACGAAAAATCATAGACACGTCGAAGGATCACCATTGTACAACGTTTGAGAGAAATGAATAAAAACAGTAGTACAATGAACCATAAGCTACACCATGGTCAAGAGAAACCGCAACGAGTACACACTGATCTCTGACCATCGACAACAAAATTACAATGACGATAAGGGGCAACCTCTCAGCTTGGCAGTGAAAACAGCGACGGTCGCACCAACGTACGGAATGGACACACCACCGCACCTTGCATTGCTCGGGCGTCACGCGCACCGCCATCGACACCATCTCCAGCAAGGACCACACGCCGCCGGCCACCAACGGCATCGGCAGTCACCGTATTCTTACCACGCCTCAGGCATGCACACTGCCACCGTGCCTCGGCCACCGACGACACGCACCACCAAAGCAAGTGTCGGCTCACCTTGCCTGGCCATGGCTCGCGTGGCACCTATGCATGCAGATCTAGCCATCTCGGACGGATCTCGGCCGCCATCGCCCACCAAAAGCTGTCTGCTGTAGCAACACCACTCGGAGCTAGCAGACCATCGCCGAGTGGATCCCTTGAAAAAACACGGTCGCGCGCATCCCAGAAGGCGTCAAGGGGGCCGGAGCCTCTCCTCGAGCTCCGCCTTGCAGCAGCATGCAATGCGCATTGAAGCACCTCCTTCGCCGCATGCAGTTGCCCTATCGCGGCGCGCTCCATGTCGGCCACCACCGCACGCGCGTGGCACCGGCTTGTCTCCATGAGACCCATGCACATCATCTTAGTCTTGAGCCGTACAAGCGCGTCAATAATTTTTTGAGGGATTGTTCACACACAAATATATAGTCTGGACATTTACGCTTGATCCTGTTATAACTGAAATATCTACTGTCGGAGAGTGAACTCCTGTCGCAGGGATCCCGAGAGACCCCTTTTTAGAGATTCGGCCGGGGGGATGATCCTGGAAAAGCTTGTGTGGGAAATAAGCGGGAACGGAAATAAATGCGATGGCTAGTGGGAGACGATCACCCTAATGCAAGGAAAAGTGGGTACGCTGGGTTTTAGACAGGTTCGGGCCGCACGGAGGCGTAACACCCTACTCCTGTATGAGCGCTATATTTATCCTTGAAGGGGATTCTTCAAGGAGGTATCTGGTTCTAAGGGGAGAACTGTTTACAAAGAGCTTGAGGCTCTTATGTTCTAGCTTAACTTGAGCTGGTTCGAGTGTCTGTCGATCTATCTTTGGCCTGGTTCGCCGGAGATTGTTGGTTGTCTGGTCTCTTGGTCGTCTTGTGGTCGGGGGCTGTTGCTCTCTCCTCCTTTTAGCGTTCTCTATCCTTTCCTTTTATAGGCGCGCCGACCTCAACATATCCTGAATGGGAAAGAGGGGACGCGAATGCCAAGGTGCCACGGAGAAAGGCGTAATCATTTCATCTTGGCGAAGTGACAGGGGCGGTGGAGAAATGCGGCGCGCATTCGACCACCAGCCGCTACGGAAGCCTCTGGGCGCCATAAAAGGGGCCCACCGGGCAGCCTCAGAGGTGCCCGGTGCGCCCACCCCGTCTTGTCCTTCTGACAGGGCAGGGTGGCCGACGGAGCACTTTGATCCTGGCAACGTTATCCCGAGGCACCCGGATGAAACGGGACGGGACCCGTGCATTTAATGGACCCACGCCTCCCCCCCTGCCAGTACATGGCAGGGTCTGACACTGGGGCGTGGGCAGCTGAGAATGTCAGGATGTCAGGATGTCAGGCCGCACGTGCCTATTAAATGCGGCATTGGGCCTTTGACTGGATGACACCCTGACGACGGGACCCTTCGGGTCGTCGAATGATCTTGCGCGAACCTTCGGGGCACCGAGTCCTCGGGGGCCGCCACGTGCAGCCCCGAGCACTCTCTCCCGAGCACTTCGGTGGGACCTTCGGGGCACCGAGTCCTCGGGGGCCGCCACGTGCAGCCCCGAGCACTCTCTCCCGAGCACTTCGGTGGGACCTTCGGGGAACCGAGTCCTCGGGGGCTGCCACGTGCAGCCCCGAGCACTCTCTCCCGAGCACTTCGGTGGGACCTTCGGGGAACCGAGTCCTCGGGGGCTGCCACGTGCAGCCCCGAGCACTCTCTCCCGAGCACTTCGGTGGGACCTTCGGGGAACCGAGTCCTCGGGGGCTGCCACGTGCAGCCCCGAGCACTCTCTCCCGAGCACTTCGGTGGGACCTTCGGGGAACCGAGTCCTCGGGGGCTGTCACGTGCAGCCCCGAGCACTCTCTCCCGAGCATCTGCGGATCATCGGGGAACTAGGGTGCTCGGGAACCAGAGGCGGCGGCCCCAAACACCTTCTCCCGGGACTTAGCGTCTTCCTACCTTGCAGGGTGGTGACATGTGGCGGATGGCCGGCCGGGTCTCGGGACTTAGGGACCCCTGGTTCTGAATACACCGACAGTAGCCCCCGGGCCCGTTGGTAGCCGACGGGATGGAGACTACGAATGGGCCCTTCGTCGCGACCGAGGCCGAGGCTGGTGCGGACGCCATGTGGCAAACTCTTGAGAGATGGCCCTTGCGGAAAAAATGAGTAGACGCGTGTCCTCACAACTTCCGAAGGGTATGATGACCATATGGGCGGCACGGGCGGTTGCCGCGCAGATCGAGGAAAATACGCCTGGCAGCCGCTGACATCGCGCGATCGGCGGGGGATTTGCCTGGCAGTTGCGTCGATCGAGGCGACGCTTCGCCGAGCGAACCGTCTTGGGCGGCAGTTTTTGAATTTTGAGCTATAAAAAAGGGGGAATGGATCGGACCGTTCCCCTTTTTTACGCTCTCTCGCACTTGCGCTCCTGCCTTCTTTGTGCTCCGAAGCCCTCAGGAAACTCCCAGGCGACCGGAGCATTCTCCCTTCTCTCTCTTTTCACTACCAAAAAACATCCCCCATCTTGCCGAGATGACGAGGGTTGGAGGAGGACGCCGGGACAAGACTTCGGACAGCATCTTGCCGGAGTCTCGTCTGAGGAACGAGGAGGCGGCGGATAAGATTAGGAAGCTGCTGGTACCGGAGAGTCAGGAAGGAGCTGCGGTGGTGAGGCCGGCGACTCTGACGCCGGCAACGACCGTCCCTGGGCGGACCGTCCTGTTCACTTCTTTCGTGGCGGCGGGGTTGGTGCCGCCGTTCTCCGCCTTCTTCCTGCAAGTGCTGGAGACGTACGGCATTCAACTGGTGCACCTAAGCCCCAATTCTGTCGTGGCGTTGGCGGTCTTCGCGCATCTCTGCGAAATGTTCGTGGGGGTGATGCCGTCGGCGACGCTGCTTCGCCATTTCTTCGTTCTCCGGCTGGTGGGGAAGAAGAGGGGGCACTCCACGGCGGACGTCGCGGGGTGCTGCAACCTTCGGCTCCGGGAAGGCCTGGGGGATCATTACATTCCCCAGGTGCTGCGCAGCAAGTGGGAGGAGTGGCGGCGGGACTGGTTCTTCGTCGACATCGACCCCCACGAGCGCCTCGAATTGCTAGAGAGGGCGGCGGAACCTCGGCGATCGACGTGGGAGGCGCCGCCGCCAGAAGACGCGAGGCTGAAGCCGGTGCTGGAGCGCATCTTGGAGCTGCGCGAGTCCGGGCTGACCTCCGTCATGGTGGTCGTGGATTTTCTGCGCCGTCGGTTGGCGCCCTTGCGAGAGCGGGCCCGACCAAGCTGGTTCTACACCGGGCCGGAGGACATCACCAGGACCCAGATTGGCGCGAGCTGGGATCTGGGGCAGGCGGAGCTGCGAGGGATGACCCGAGTGATCACCGGGACGGAGGAGATGAGCCGGGCGGAGCTCCCGTGGCCGGAGATGGCGCTCTGCGCCAATCCCAACCGGGTGGCCATCATGAGGCGGCTGCCGGAGTTTGACGCCCAGGGGCCCGTGGACCGGCCAAGAAGCCGGAGTCCCGAGGCCTCCGAACTCCCCGGGCTGGAGGAACTGCTTGGCGAGGAGGTCGCTGGTGGCTCGGCACGGGCCAGTGAAGGGGTCGCCGCTGGCGGCAGCCGCTGTGCCAGAGAGGAGGGCGCCACTGAAGTCGTTGAGGAGTTGGCGCCGGGAGACCGGGGAAAGCGTCCCCGGGCCTTGATCCTAGTGTCGGACTCTCCGCCGTCGCCGACGGCAGCGGCGGCATTTCCGGTGCTGGAGCCGCGCCTGGTGCGGATGGGGCCTGCATCGGTGCCTGCGACCCGCACGGCGGAGACCGAGACCCGTGCGGCGGCACCCGAGGCCCGCACGACGGCGCCCGTACCCCGCGCAGCGGCTCAGCCGAGCCCCCAACGGAAGAGGCGGCGGGAGGAGTCAGGACCGACAGCGCCGGATCCGGACATCAGGCTCCCAGCGGCCAAATGGCGGTATCTGTGAGTCTTCTTGCTTGCTTTTCCATGGGCATTTCCGGCCCGAACTGAGTTTTGACAACTTTCACTTGTCTCCCGTAGGCCGGCTGCAGGCGCTGCTGTGACGGAGAGAGAGCAGGCGCCGGGGCCAGAGCCGAGCCTGCCCGCTGCGACGGCGGAGGCCGGCATAGGAACGGCGGAGGTGCCAATTGACGTGGCGGCCCCTGGGAGAGAGGCGGAGGCGGCGGCCGAGAGAAGGGCGCCGGCGGAACCTACCCCGAGCGCGGAGAGCCCGGGGCGGATAATGGTGGAGGTGGATGTTCTGCCGGGGCCGGCGGACAGGGCGGCCGATGCGGGAATGCGGCCGCCGTCCGAGACCTTGGCTCCGGCGGAGACTACCCCGGGGAGGCAGAGCCCGGGGTGGATGGCGGCGCAAGGCCCGGCGGAGAGCTCGGCCCCCCTGGAGGCATCCCGCGGAGAAGCCTGGGCCCCCCCAGTGCCCGGCCGGCCTGCCGATCCCTTCCTGGCCGCCATTAAAGGCGTCCAAGTAGCAGTCGGGCAGCTGGGCGCAGTGGTGAAGGCCAAGGAGGGGGAGCTCGAAGCCGAGCGCGCCCGCCTGGTACTGGAGAAGGCGCAGCTGGCGGGCGCCCAGGAGGAGGCCCGTGCGGTAGCCGCGCGGGAGCAGAAGCTCCTAGAAGACATCCGCGCGGAAGCCGCGCGGGAACGAGAAGACGCCGCCCGCTTGGCTGAGGCGTCGAGGCAGCAAGCTGCCGAGGCCCTTGCCAGGATGGGGCAGGCGCAGGAGAGGGAGGTGGCGGTCGCAGCCCGGGAGCAGGCCGCGGAGGAGCGGCAAGCCGAGCTGGCCCGCCAGGAGGGCGCGGCCGAGAAGACGCGCGCCGACCTCCAGCGCTGGGAAGACAATCTCCAGAAGATCAGAGAAGAATTCAAGCGCTGGGAGGAGGACGTCTCCATCCGGGAAGTGGACAACGAGCTATCGGCGTCCGGTCTTGGTGCCCGGGAGGATTCGGTGGCCCAGCAGGAGGATGTGCTAGCCCGGCGGGAGAATGAGCTGAGTCGCCGAGAAGGCGAATTGAGTCTCCGAGAGGGCGAAGCCGCTGCCGCGGCCGCTGCCGCGGCCGCTGCCGCGGCGGCCGCCGCGGCCTCCAGGGCGGAGTAGAATGCGAGGCACGAGGCGGAACTGGCCGCCCGTGAACGCGCCTTGTCCGAGATGGTGGCCAAGGCGAAGCAGGCTACCGCCCTTGCCGCAGCTGGCGGTTCTTCCGGTCCGGCCGGGGACCAGGGACTCGAGGCACAGCTGCGGGCCGCCAAGGAGAAAATCGAGACTGCCTTTGTCTCGCGGGTCAACCTTGAGCATATGCTGGAGGACATACTCCGGCGGATGCGACGGGCCGTGGAGAAGGGTGGTCTCGGACGGCTTGTCGACGACAAGAAGGGAGACGGCCCCGCACGACAAGTGTTGGGGCTGCAGCAGGTCTGCGAGCGCCTCGAGACCCTGCCCTGGGCAGTCCAGGAACTTGCCGCCCGGGAGGGGCGTGGCTTGGCACATGCCGTGGCCGAGCACGTCCTGGCCTGCTACCGAAGCAGGGACCCGAACTTCCCATTGGAGTCGGCGTGGGAGGGAGTGGTCGAGGCTGAGGAGGAGGCCGCCCGGGCAGCGGTCCGGAGTATCGCCTCCGTGGTGGCGGTCGGCTTCAGGCGAGAGGTGCCGCCGCCGCCAGCCCCCGGGGACGACTCGGAGGATTCAGCCGACGCCTCTGCTGCCGACTAGGCATTCTGTGCCCTCTTTTCTTTTGCCGTCTCAATGGATGTAAATATTAGGAGTGAACCCTTAGAAAACGCCTTGTATATGTCTTATGAATATAATGGCAGCTTTTCTTTGGGCTCGCAACTCCAATTTCTCTGTGTGTTTGATGTTTCTTCTGGTGCTCTGCCTGGAAGTCCCGGGGAGTACTCAGTCAGGCCGTTCCCGACCTTCCCATCCCCGAGAAATGAAGTTGTTCCGATCGCTGACGTTGGCGCAGCCAGCCCTCAAGCTCTCGCGAGTCCGCACTGCCTAGGTTAAGAAACGAAGACACAGACTCCCTTGCCCGGGAGATAGATCGATCCTGCTCGGAACACGCCGTGCCCAGTGAACACTTTTTCACTTTGCGACCACTCAGTTAGTAGAAGGGAGACGCGTGCGGGCGAGAATGTGACCAAGAGTCCTCGCGGTCCGGTGGTGCCCGGGCTCAAAACGGGCCGGACCGAGCACTGACAGCCCGCCCCCAAGGCCTGAGCTCCGGACTACTCGAGCAGCTCGAGCGATAGGATTACCCAGGGCACCCGAGGACTCGGTAGTGCTCGGGGTCCTTAAAAGCGGACCGAACACCACGACCACCACGAAGGGCTTCGGTCAGACATTACCGCACGCACGGTACTCCTTTCTACAAACCGCTCTGTCGTTCTGGGAAAAAGTAGACACGCGGCAGGGTTTTTGCGTGCGAGGAGACCACCTCGCCGAACAGATTAAAGCGTGAGAGCCCCCGAGAATGACTCGGGAACATAAATTTACTGAAAGCAGACTTGTCTGAATATAACCACTCACCGGACAGCTGTCGGCCTTCCGGCCAACCGATCCAGGAGGGGTGTGCTTCCGAGCTCGGGTGCCCGGGGACTTGATTCTTTCAACGGAGCGCCCGAGTGCCCAGAGGCATACGAGGCTCCTGGGGTCGGGTGATCTCGACCACTCATGCCTAAGTGGTAGGACCACCCGAGGACCCTTGGGGCCGACCAGAGACCGGGGCATTGAAGCCCTCGCGGCCGAACTGCTCGTGATTGCCAGCCTGTGACTTAAGAGAGAATATAGAATTTCTTTGTCTGGTGCGCTCTGTTAGTGCGGTACTTGTTATAGACTGCTCTCGTTTTCGACCCGAGACCTCTCGAATACCCAAACCAGCGGACAAGAGCGGACAGAGGCATAACCCAGAGGTCCTATGGTTCGGTGGTGCCCGGGTATGACAGACCAGACCGAGCACCGACAGCCCGCTCCGGGGGCCCGAGCTCCGGACTACTCGAGCAGCTCGAGCGATGGGATTACCCAGAGCACCCCGAAACTTGGTAGTGCCCGGGAGCCTGTCACGACACCGAACACCACAGCCTACCATGCCGGACGTAAGTCAGCGGCGACTGCTCGCATGCATACCGATCGGGATTCTTTTGTCAGCGGGGAAAAAGAGAGAGCGAACTTTTTCTCGCACAACCGAGCTCCTCACCAGACAGATTAAACATACGGAATCCAGAAAAAAGTATTTTGACATAGCGATTGCTTATTGAAATACTTAATGTGCAATATTTACAAGGTTGGGCGACAACGACTTACCCCACGGGGCGAAGCCTTCAGACTGCTCGGGCGGGGAGAAGCCCCCGGCCTTGCTAACCTGAACCGCGAGCACGACCATCTACGGGTAGAAGCGTCGAAGATGCTCGATGTTCCACGGATTTGGGAGTGGCTGTCCTTCCTCCGTCGCCAACCTGAAAGAACCTGCCCGGGGGACCGCGATCACGGTGAAGGGACCTTCCCACACAGGGGACAACTTATTCATTCCTTCGCGCGACTGGATGCGTCAGAGAACTAGGTCCCCCACCTCGAGAGATCGGGCCCGGACATGGCGCAGATGATAACGCCGCAGACTCTGCTGGTACCGAGCCGCCCGGACAGCAGCACGCCGTCGGCGCTCTTCCAGGTAGTCCACGTCGTCGCGCCTTTGATGCTCCTGCTCACCCTCAGAGTATGCATGCACTCGAGGGGAGCCCAGAGTGAGCTCGGAGGGGAGGACTGCTTCGGCGCCGTAGACGAGGAAGAAAGGAGTCTCCCCGGTGGCGCGGCTTGGCGTAGTCCGATTGGCCCACAGCACGGCTGGCAGCTCGTCTACCCATCCCTTCCCGTGCTTAGCGAGCACGTTATAGGTCCGGGTTTTGAGGCCCTTCAGAATTTCCGCGTTGGCGCGCTCGACCTGCCCGTTACTCCGAGGATGAGCGACGGAAGCGAAGCAAAGCTTGATGCCGAGATCTTCGCAATAGTCCCCGAATAAGGCACTAGTGAACTGGGTGCCGTTGTCGGTGATGATCCGATTGGGGACACCAAAGCGGCTAGTGATGCCGCGGATAAACTGGAGCGCCGTGTTTTTGGTCACCTTGATGACTGGGACCGCCTCCGGCCACTTAGTGAATTTGTCGATAGCGACATATAGGTATGCATAGCCCCCGACTGCTCGGGGGAATGGACCCAGAATGTCCAAACCCCAGACCGCGAAAGGCCATGACAGGGGAATGGTATGGAGAGCCTGAGCTGGCTGGTGAATCTGTTTTGCATGGAACTGGCACGCCCTGCAGCGCCGAACCAGCTCGGAAGCATCCTGGAGAGCTGTAGGCCAGTAGAAACCTTGCCGGAAGGCTTTCCCGACCAGCGTGCGGAACGATGAATGGCCACCGCACTCGCCCTCGTGGACCTCAGCGAGAAGATCGCCACCTTCTGCCCGAGAGATGCATTTCAGGAGGACACCTCCTGCGCTACGTCGGTAGAGATCCCCATCTACTATGGCATAGCGTTTGGACTGCCGAGCAACTTGAGAACATTCGGCGAGCACAGCGCACTCGCCGGACGGCGGCGCCCTGACAGGGCTTCCCACTGAGAGCACCGCCGGGGTCCCCTGAATTGAGTTCGAGGTTTCCCCTTCATCCTGTTCGGCAGGCAGGACGGAAGGCCGTGCGAGTCTTTCTTCAAAGACTCCGGCAGGGGCGCGCGCACGTGAGGAGGCCAGGCGAGAGAGCTCGTCGGCCGGAGCATTGTCGCGGCGAGGGATATGCCGTAATTCGAGGCCGTCGAAGCGTCTCTCGAGCTTTCTGACTGCATCCACGTACGCTGCCATTTAAGGATCCGTGCACTGGTACTCCTTGGAAACCTGGTTGACGACCAGCTGGGAGTCCCCTTTGACCAGGAGGCGACGAATCCCGAGCCCCACCGCAGCCCAGAGGCCGGCGATGAGACCTTCATACTCCGCCATGTTGTTGGATGCGCGGAACTGTAACTGTACGACGTACCGGAGCTCTTCACCCGTTGGGGAGGTGAGAACCACTCCGGCCCCTGCGCCTTTCAGCGAGAGGGAGCCATCGAAGTGCATAACCCAGTACCCGGGCGCGTCGTGCCCAGGATAGGCAGAGATCTCTTCTGGGATGACGCAGGGGACGGGCGTCCATTCTGCCAAGAAGTTGGAGAGTGCCTGGCTTTTGATTGCCTGGCGACAGACGAAGTGTAGGTCGAACTCCGCCAACTCAACCGCCCATTTGACAACGCGCCCGGTGCCCTCCCGGTTCCGGAGAATGGGTCCCAGTGGATAAGTGGTAACCACCGAGATCTTGTGCGCCTGGAAGTAGTGGCGCAGCTTTCGGGAGGCGACGAGCACGGCATAGAGTAGCTTCTGCGCCTGGGGATACCTTGTCTTGGCCTCCCGGAGGACCTCGCTGACGAAGTACACCGGTCGCTGTACCCGGCGGGCCCGGATGGTGGCCCCACCCGGGGGGCTGCCACATCCCCCAGGGTCGGCGGTATGGTCGGGGCTGGCCGGGCACTCGGGCTCGATTCCTTGGCTGGGAAGAGCAGTGTGTTCGGGCTCGACCCCTTGCCCAGGGGGAGCCGCGAGGATAAGTGAACGGTCGGGGGCCTCTGGGAGCTGGGACCCAGCACCCGGCCCCGAACATTCGTCGCGCTCCACCACCAGCACTATGCTCACGACCTGTGGAGTGGCCGAAACATAAAGTAGTAGGGGCTCACCTTGGGAGGGAGCCACCAAAACGGGTGGCGAAGTAAGGTACTTCTTTAAGTCGCGGAAGGCCTGCTCGGCTTCCGACGTCTAGTCAAAACGACCGGATTTCTTCAAATGCTTGAAGAGGGGGAGCCCTCGCTCCCCGAGCTTGGAGATGAAGCGCCCGAGGGCTGCCATGCAGCCGGCGAGGCGCTGGACCTCCTTGAGTCGAACCGGGGGTCGCATCTGCTCGATGGCCCGGATCTTCTCCGGATTGACCTCGATTCCTCGGCCAGAGACCAAGAAACCAAGGAGCTTGCCCGCCGGCACCCCGAAGACACATTTCTCCGGGTTGAGCTTGAGGCGGGTAGAGCGGAGACTGTTGAAAGTCTCGGCAAGGTCCTCGAGCAGGGTGGCGCGGTCTCAGGTTTTGACCACGAGATCGTCGATGTAAGCCTCGACGTTGCGGCCAACCTGCGAGTTAAGAGTGATACGAATGGCGCGCTGGAAGGATGATCCAGCGTTGCGCAGGCCGAAAGGCATTGACATGTAGCAATAAGTCCCCACCGGGGTAGTAAAAGCAGTTTTTTCCTCGTCCCCTACGGCCATGCAAATCTGGTGATACCCAGAGTTTGCATCTAGGAAGCACAAAAGATCACATCCCGCAGTTGAATCTACGATTTGATCAATGCGAGGTAAGGGGAAGGGATCTTTAGGACAAGCCTTGTTAAGGTCGGTGTAGTCCACGCACATGCGAAGCTTGCCGTTGGCCTTCGGGACGATGACTGGGTTTGCTAGCCAGTCGGGGTGGAGGACTTCTCGGATGAATCCGGCGTCGAGGAGCTTGCGGACCTGCTCGCGGATAAACTCCTGGCGCTCTGGCGCCTGCCGCCGGACCTTCTGCTTCACTGGGCGGGCGTCCGGACGCACAGCCAAGTGATGCTCGATCACCTCCCTAGGGATCCCGGGCATGTCGGACGGTTGCCAGGCAAACACGTCCACGTTAGCCCGGAGGAAGGCGACGAGCGCGCTTTCCTATTTGCTACCCAGGTCGCTGCCGATACGGACAACCTAGGTAGCGTCTTCGCCCACCTCGACCTCCTTCATTGGAACAGAGGTGTCGGCGGCGAGTCGGGGTCTGGATGAAGAGGGTCCCGGGCCCCCTGAAGAGCCATCAACCTCGGCCTGCGCTGAGACCAGAGCCATGTATGATTGTTCGGCGCAGGAGACAGCGCCGCCGGAGTCAGCGATCATGGAGATAGAGCCTGCGGGGCCGGGCATCTTAACCGTAAGGTATGCATAATGCACGGCCATCATAAACTTGGCGAGCGCCGGACGCCCGAGGATGGCGTTGTAGGGGAGAGGGAGCTCCGCGACATCGAAGAGGACGCACTCCGTGCGAAAGTTGTCCCGGCTCCCGAATGTGACAGGCAACTCAACCTGCCCGAGGGGCAGGGAGTGCCCGGGGGTTACTCCACAGAAGGGGAGTGACGGCTTTAGGCGTCGGGAGGATACTTGCAGCTTCTCAAAAACCACTTTGGAAAGGAGGTTGAGGCCGGCGCCACCGTCGATCAGCACTCTGCCGACCTTGACATTGCAGACAATGGGGGATACTACCAAAGGTAGCCGTCCCACGGCTGCAGTACTGGAGGGGTGATCAGCCATGCTGAACGTGATCAGAGCATCCGACCACCTTAGGAGTCTTGTGGCCTCCTCGCTCGGGGTTGCCGAGCATACTTCGCGTCGCATGACCTTGATGCCACGGCGCGAGCAGGGTGTGTAAGCGCCCCCGTTGATGAAGGCGACGGTATGCTCGGGCTCCTGGAAGCCGAGCTCGGCGTTGTTGGGGACGACCTCGGCATCGCCTCCTCCGCGGGACTCGTCGCGCTCCCTCTGGCGCTGCTCTACGAGTCCTTTGACCGTACGACACTCCGTGAGGTCGTGCCATCTGGTCAGGTGTATGGGACACCATTTACCTGGCTCAGGCCCCGCGAGAGCGGGGGCCCTCGCTGGAGCTGGAGCTCGGCCAGGGGCCGGGGCTCTTGCTGGAGCTGGCGCCCTAGCCGATGCCGGGGCCCTCGCGGGCACAGAGGCCCGAGGAGGAGCCCGAGCAGGGGACCTGACGGGGCGCCGATCGACACCCGGCCGTCGCTCTTGCCGGTGATCGGGCTCTTGCGGCTCTCTGTGAGCGGGGACTTGGGCTAGCTCAACGGGAGCGGCCTCGCGCTTCCTTCTCTTTTTCTTTTCCCGCTTATCAGAGCGGGAAGAACTTGGCTGATCGGAAGCGGGGCGAGGAGCATGCCACGCCCTGGCCTCCGCAGCCTTGGCGCACTTATCGGCCAGTGCGAAAAGTTCCGCAGGGGTCTCGATCTCGTGCGTACCTAGCTTCTCGAGCATCCGCTCATCACGGACGCCCTGCCGGAAAGCAACAATAATAGCATGGGGGGCCACTCGCGGAATAGTGTTGTGAACCTGGCTGAAACGCTGTATAAATCGCCGTAGCGTCTCCCCTTCCTGCTGTTGGACGGCGTGGAGGTCGCACTCCAAACCGGGACGTGCGAACGTGCCCTGAAAGTTGGCCACGAATTGGTGGCACAGGTCATCCCAGGAGCCGATAGATCCTGGGGGTAAGTTCATAAGCCAAGAGCGGGCGGAACCCCTCAAGGCAACATGAAAATAGTTTACCATCACCTTTTCGCTGCCTCCGGCCGCTTGGACGGCCGTCGTGTAGATCTGGAGGAACTCGACGGGGTCGATGGACCCATCGTACTTCTCCGGCAGCTCGGGGCGGAACTTGGAAGGCCACCTCACCCGGCGGAGCTCGGTGGTGAAGGCACGGCAACCGGTGCCGTACCCCGCAGCACGAGCGGGGGTTCTCGGTGGCGAGAAGCGGCGAGCCGGGGATCCCCGGTGGTCGTGGGCCGGGAGAGAGGAAGCCTGGTCCTCTGCCCCAACCCCCTGCCGGGTCTCCCGCTGACATTCGAGAGTGACTCGGGCATCTTCGTGGCCCCTCCGCTCGTCAAGGTGCAAACGAAGGTCCCGGGCTTCGGACATGGCCAGGGGGACGGCGCTCCGCCTGGAGACCCCTCGGCCCGTGCGGGTGTTGCCCGCTGAGGAGCCGGCTCTGGCGGCACCATGCTGAGAAGTGGTGTGAGGACTCCCGGCCTGCACCTGGCGACGAGCAGTGCCGACCAAAGCGACGACATCTTGCATCCACCGGCCTTCCGGAGTGTTTGGCGTGGCCTGAACGGGCGGGTGTCTGAGGAGAGCATGTGCTGCAAGCAACGCGCTCCCTGGGCTGGCCTCACTGAAAGCGAGCCTGCGCCGAGGCGGCACCCGACGTGGTCCAGAGGCGGACCTGGCGGCCGGGGTCCCGACCACCTACTGGGGGTAGGAAAGTACGTCGGCAGCGGCGGCGGCGCTGATGGGCCCAGCGCCTTGATCCCCTTGGGCGGGAAAAACCGCGCGCGTGGATGGCGGCTGCCGCGGGCACGCAGCAGCGACGGGGCTTTCTCGGTCGTGGGGCAGCGCTCCGTTACTGGAAGTGGAGCCGGAACGCTGGAGACGGTGCCCACCGGCCATCTTTTCCTGTGGAAAAAAAAAGTGAAACAAACAATCCAGGGATATTCCCCCCTACCTGGCGCGCCAGCTGTCGGAGAGTGAACTCCTGTCGCAGGGATCCCGAGAGACCCCTTTTTAGAGATTCGGCCGGGGGGATGATCCTGGAAAAGCTTGTGTGGGAAATAAGCGGAAACGGAAATAAATGCGATGGCTAGTGGGAGACGATCACCCTAATGCAAGGAAAAGTGGGTACGCTGGGTTTTAGACAGGTTCGGGCCGCACGGAGGCGTAACACCCTACTCCTGTATGAGCGCTATATTTATCCTTGAAGGGGATTCTTCAAGGAGGTATCTGGTTCTAAGGGGAGAACTGTTTACAAAGAGCTTGAGGCTCTTATGTTCTAGCTTAACTTGAGCTGGTTCGAGTGTCTGTCGATCTATCTTTGGCCTGGTTCGCCGGAGATTGTTGGTTGTCTGGTCTCTTGGTCGTCTTGTGGTCGGGGGCTGTTGCTCTCTCCTCCTTTTAGCGTTCTCTATCCTTTCCTTTTATAGGCGCGCCGACCTCAACATATCCTGAATGGGAAAGAGGGGACGCGAATGCCAAGGTGCCACGGAGAAAGGCGTAATCATTTCATCTTGGCGAAGTGACAGGGGCGGTGGAGAAATGCGGCGCGCATTCGACCACCAGCCGCTGCGGAAGCCTCTGGGCGCCATAAAAGGGGCCCACCGGGCAGCCTCAGAGGTGCCCGGTGCGCCCACCCCGTCTTGTCCTTCTGACAGGGCAGGGTGGCCGACGGAGCGCTTTGATCCTGGCAACGTTATCCCGAGGCACCCGGATGAAACGGGACGGGACCCGTGCATTTAATGGACCCACGCCTCCCCCCCTGCCAGTACATGGCAGGGTCTGACACTGGGGCGTGGGCAGCTGAGAATGTCAGGATGTCAGGATGTCAGGCCGCGCGTGCCTATTAAATGCGGCATTGGGCCTTTGACTGGATGACACCCTGACGACGGGACCCTTCGGGTCGTCGAATGATCTTGCGCGAACCTTCGGGGCACCGAGTCCTCGGGGGCCGCCACGTGCAGCCCCGAGCACTCTCTCCCGAGCACTTCGGTGGGACCTTCGGGGCACCGAGTCCTCGGGGGCCGCCACGTGCAGCCCCGAGCACTCTCTCCCGAGCACTTCGGTGGGACCTTCGGGGCACCGAGTCCTCGGGGGCCGCCACGTGAAGCCCTGAGCACTCTCTCCCGAGCACTTCGGTGGGACCTTCGGGGAACCGAGTCCTCGGGGGCTGCCACGTGCAGCCCCGAGCACTCTCTCCCGAGCACTTCGGTGGGACCTTCGGGGAACCGAGTCCTCGGGGGCTGCCACGTGCAGCCCCGAGCACTCTCTCCCGAGCATCTGCGGATCATCGGGGAACTAGGGTGCTCGGAAACCAGAGGCGGCGGCCCCAAACACCTTCTCCCGGGACTTAGCGTCTTCCTACCTTGCAGGGTGGTGACATGTGGCGGATGGCCGGCCGGGTCTCGGGACTTAGGGACATCTGGTTCTGAATACACCGACATCTACTATTTTTTAAGATATATATATATATATATATATATATTATTTTCTAAGAGAGAGATATATATATATATGTATATATATATGTATATGTATATATATGTATGTATATATATATATACACACTTAGTATGTACTTTCGACTCGATTCATAGAATGTATAAACTACCATAGTAGGGGTATATATGTAGCTAGCCAGGTCATTATATTAGGCGATTAACTATACATCACGAATTATATATGACCAATCGTAACTAAGCACCATTATTGAGTCCGGTTTCGTCTTCCTTCTTCCATCGTTGGCTATAAAAGCATGTGCCAAGAACAAGGAGGTACCACCGGAAAAAAATCCTGTGCAGACGGGCTGCAAACCTCTCCCCGTGCAGCCCCTGCCTTGATGCACGACGCGTGGCAGCGGTTTCGATCTGACGGGACAAACCATTTGTGGTCGATCTGGACGCCTGCGGCTCGCGATCTGGACACCCATGGCTCGGCTCGGCTCTCAGGTGGACATGAGCGTATTGTTTCCAGAATTCGAGAGGACACGGGCAATCTCTGACCACTACTGCAAACGATGTGTATGGGCAATCTTTGACCATGACTGCTCCTTTAATCCAAGGTGGATATACAAGTCTTCTACTTGGAGTTCAGCAGGATTTCACATTGGTCTCGCCTGCTAGAAAGTTACATTTCGATTAATAGCACTTGGTGCAACCTATAAGTAGGCTTTGGTTGGTATATTTTGGTGTATCAAACTATATCTTTTACTATGTTGCACTATATTTGTTTGGATTGAACTGAACCATTGAAGCCTTGATTTGTTACCTGCTTCCTTTGTTGGAGAATTTGAGATATGATGATGTGATAAGAGAAGCATTTCTATGTCTCATTGAGCAGAGAAGCATATGGCAGTACTGCAGTAGCATTTGTTCAGTTTCTGAAACTCTTTTGTTCAGAACAGTTTTTTGTATAGTTTATGTTTTGTTCAGAAAAGCTTTCTGAACTTTAATTAGCATTGTCATGTTCCTGTTTCTTGAATTGGCAACTTATCAGCGTGACTTATAGCATCTGGATTTCACTGAACATGCAAAAAGGTACATTTTTACTGAACATGCAAAAAGCCATCTACATAAAAATGTCAGGCAAAAAGGAAGAACATGCACATTTTTAACAGATTTCACTGATAGAACCATATACATTCCACCAATATCTTATAGCATCTGGATTACAATTTATAGTGGAACCATATACATTCCACCAATATCTTATAGCATCTAGATTACAATTTATAGCATCTGGACTACAATCCTTGCAAACTATTGACAATTTACAGATTACAAAGAAAGGTACAATCAACAAACTACAATCATCTTTTGTCACATTTCCAGTCCTTTCAGTCTGAGCATTTCCCTCTTCTGTTGCATTTACAATCCTTTCAGTCGGAGCATTTCTCTTATCTGAAAAAACATGGAAATGAATGTGTTTGGGGAAGCTTAACACTTGTAAGAAACAATAACTCTGTCAATTTGCAGAGCTCTGAGTCTCTGAAGATGTCTTTTGAGGCACGGGTAGGTGCTACTGCTACTGTCACAGTGGAGAGACAGGGAAGAGGAGAGCACTAGCTGCTTGATTCCTCGAACCTCCTGGACGAGGACCGGAGGAACATGCTCCTCAGGCTGCGGCTGCTCTCCCTCGCCTGCTTCCCCCCTCCTCCTCCCTGCGTAGTGGCGGCGCGCTCCTGGGCGCCGGTAGTCGAGGACGAGGCCAGACTCGAGCTTCCGCGCGACGGCGACGACCTCGTACGTGTCCCACAGCGACTGCGCGAAGTCCCATGCCGTCCCGGCGCTGCGCGTGTCCCGGGCTGCGGCCGTGGCCGCCGCGGCCTCCAGCTGCGCGGAGGGGAACGACCATCACAAGGTGGGAGGCGGAAATAGCGAAGGAAAGGGATCGTGGTTGAGCCGTGAGCGAGCGAGCCAGGAGGGGATTGAACGAGCGAGCCGCGGGCGTCGAGAATCCACCATCCTGGAGCCGAGCGGGATGTCTTGGTTTCCCGTCAGATCGTAACCGCTGCCACGCGTCGTGCATCAAGGCAGGGGCTGCACGGGGAGAGGTTTGCAACCCGTCTCCACCAAATTTTTTTCCGGTACCACCATTCACATCCCACTAATTAAGATAGATCCATAGCTACCGATCGATTAAGGTACGGTGGCCATGCACATGGCTCAAGCAGTGATACACGAGCTGCTCCATGGAGAAGCAGCGGTCCCACGAGGAGCATTTTTCTTCCTCGTCTCGCTCTTCTCCCTCGTGCTTCTGCCGATCCTACTCCGCCACTTTGCTGCATCAACCGCGAGCGCGAGGGATGACAAGCTGCTGAGCAAGCTCCCTTCGCCTCCGAACAAGCTCCCCGTCATCGGCCACCTGCACCTCATGGGCGCTCTCCCCCACGTCTCCCTCGCCGCGCTCGCCGCCAAGCACGGGCCCGACCTCATGCTCCTCCGCCTCGGTGCCGTGCCCACAGTGGTCGCCTCCTCGCCACGCGCCGCCGAGGCCGTCCTCCGCACGCACGACCACGTCTTCGCGTCGCGGCCCCGGTCCATGGTCGCCGACATCATCGTCTACGGGGCCTCGGACTCGTGCTACGCGCCCTACGGCGAGCACTTCCGCAAGGTCAGGAAGCTCGTCACCGTGCACCTGCTCAACCCCAAGAAGGTGCAGTCCTACCGCCCGGTGCGGGAGGAGGAGGTGCGGCTGGTCATGGGCAAGCTCGCCACGGCGGCGGTCGCGCGCGCCGTCGTGGACATGAGCGAGCTGCTGCACTCCTTCGCCAACGACCTCATCTGCCGCGCGGTCTCCGGCAAATTTTTCCGGGAGGAAGGCCGGAACAACCTGTTCCGGGAGCTCATCGACACCAACGCCGCGCTCTTGGGAGGCTTCAACCTTGAGGACTACTTCCCGAGGTTGGCGAGGCTGGAGCTGCTCAGCAAGGTCATCTGTGCCAAGGCCAAGAAAATCGGAAAGAGGTGGGATCAGCTGCTTGACAAGCTCATCGACGACCATGTACGCAGGGTGGTGCGCCGTGAGGACGACGCGGAGCAAGAAGACAGCGACTTCATCGACGTTCTGCTCTCCCTTCAGGAGGAGTATGGTCTCACCAGGGACCATATGAAGGCCATCTTGATAGTGAGTGCTCAAATATAGCTAATTACTCGCAACTATTTCTTTCGATGATAAATACATATCGTTTTGATTAACAATATATTCTAAAATATTTAGTTTAGAAATATTAAAATTATATATGTAGATTTATTTTAAAAAATACTTTCATAATATCACAAATTAAATATATTATATATATTCTGATAAAAATAGTGATAAAGCTATGCCATATAGACTATATTATCCAAAATAATATTTATTTATAACCGGAGCGAGAAAATAGTAGTCAAATCAGCGAGAGTTGGGACCAGCTGCTCGATAAGCTCATCAACACCCATGTACGTAGGGCATTGCACAGTGAAGACAACACGCCTCTCTGTGGAGTATAGCCTTGCCAAGGACCACATGGAGGCCGCCTTGATAGTGAATGCTGAACTAATTATTAGCGACTACTCGTTCTGGTTATAAATATATATTTCTTAGATAAGACATAACATCTAATGCATAACTTTGATCATTATTTTTTTTATTAAAATGTATTTATAAAATCTATAAATTTTGTAATATTATGAAAATATTTTTAAAGACAAATCTACCATATGATTTTAAAGGTTTCAAACTAAATATTTTGAAAACTATTGTTAGTTAAAGTTTAAAAGTTTGATCGAATCTTTTTCAAAATGAAACATGCATTTATAACCACAGGAAGTATATGTCAATAATGATCCCTCTCCCTTTTATTTCGGTCCGGAATTCAATATTTCCTACTATATATATGGTGCCATTTTCAGGCCATGTTCGAAGCTGGTACCGACACGTCGTATCTGGTTCTAGAGGTCACCATGGCTGAGCTCATGCAGAAGCCGCACCTCATGTCAAAGCTACAAGACGAGGTGAGGAGGAGCGTACCGGAGGGGCAAGAAATGGTCACCGAGGATGATCTTGCTAGCATGACCTTCCTGAAGGCTGTCATCAAGGAGACGCTCCGGCTGCACCCGCCTGCGCCTCTCTTGATCCCACATCTCTCCATAGATGCCTGCGACATCGATGGCTATACAATCCCAGCTGGGACACGGGTCATCGTCAATGCTTGGGCAATCGGCAGGCTAAGCAGCTGCTGGGACAAGGCAGACGAGTTCCGACCAGAGAGATTCATGGATGCCGATGACGTCGATCTCAAGGGGAAAGACTTCCATTACCTGCCATTTGGGTCCGGGCGGAGGATGTGCCCAGGGATTCACTCCGCGGCAGCTACCCTTGAGATCATGCTGGCAAACCTCATGTACAGTTTCGACTGGGAGCTGCCGGCAGGGGTGAAGAAGGAGGATATTGATATGGCGGAGGTGTTTGGATTGACAGTGCACAGGAAGGAGAAGCTCTTCTTGGTCCCAAAGATTCCTTGAGAAGGTGATCTGGATGTGTTGGATTGTCACGTGTCTATCGTCGACTGTGCTGTGTGTTGAAGACTGTATTATGAAAATAGAGTTCGTCGGGGTCGGTTTGAACTCGTTAAAGATATAATTGGATGATTCAAAGTGTAATCTATTAGGGATAGATTTTATCCGATGTCCAAATTGACTTCGCCTGTTGCAATCACCTGTTGTCGCACAGTGCTCTGTTCTGTTGCCGCACAGGTGCTCTGTTCTGTTGTCGCACAGAACCTTGGCTTGTTCTCGCATAGATACTCATGTACGTGCTGCACTGCATGCCGGTTAAAATATTCTACACCTGTGTGGTTAAACTCGCCCATTGTTTATGATATCTTCTTGGTCTTAGTCGGGCTGGGCTTTCCTGAACCATGGCCCGGCCCAGTACTTCAACTGGAAATTTGCCGCGATCGAGCTCTCCAAATCGGACAAAATTAAATCCGAAATTTGGCCATGTTAAGTCGGAAGCAAGACGCGTAGTTTTGGAATAAAATTCTAGTTTCTACTAGATCAATTCGTCGTCATATATATGATGACGAAGGGTATAATTTGGACAGGCTGCCGACCATGCATGCAACGTGTGAAACCTTGATGGCTAGCTTAACACGCCCATCAAGGCCACAAGCCGTATTTCCGCCTGGGCCGGCCTCCTGGCCCATTAGCTGGCCGGCAATTTTCTTCGGCCCGTCTCCAGGTCTAAACACGAGCCTCCTCCAAGCCGGCCTATTTTGTCCTCGCCCGCTCACTGTTGGTATAGGGCCGAGGGTAGTTCAACAGGCTGGTCCAGCAAGGAATTAACCGTGGGCCTTAACAATCGGACCTAAGCCCCAATCAGATCCAGTCCGACTTTGACCCAGTCAACAGGGACCCACCTGTTAGGGTCAACAGTTAACTGTTCATCGTTAACTTTTTAGTGGGGCCCACTGATCAGTAATTTCGGGTTTTCCAAAATTTACTTGAATCAAGGAATATTTCGGGGATATTACCTTCCGTTCTTTTTCGAATTAATTCCTGGTTAATATTCCGAAGACTGTATCTTCTCCGTTCGAATTCCAAATGAGGCAATTCTTTCGCCTATATTCATCTAAAATCAAGATATATCCTCCGGACCTATTTCATAATCTTAAGTACTCCTTTCACTATCCATTTGGTATTGTTAGTGATCCAACACTTTAGCCTTTCCGTTAGATTCACTACATAGCTCGACAACTGAGGCACACGCCATTATCTCATCCAAGATCTCGACACAAGCTCTCGCCAATTGGCCATGGCTATCTCGTTGTCACCTCTATTCATTCAATGTCAACCACGGCCATACTCTCACCAAGCCAAATCCACCATGGTGCAAACTCACGTTTTCACATCTCACTTACACCTTGCCAACTTCGTGCACGTATTTTACGTGATCTTAGTCACCCAGTCCCCTCAGCAGACCAGCCCATAACCAATGCCCCACAACAAAAACCCTACAGCCGTTTGGCCAGATGACTCGTGAATCCAAGCTGAGCTCAGCACCTTTTTGGACGTCAGGTAACCTAGCCTGTCAACATTAACTTGTCAATCGGCCCACCGGAAAGTAGAACCCCGCCTGACTATCAACCTTGCTAATAACCTAGTCCGCAAAGCCTATTCGCCGATCCTGTCTTTATCCAAGTGATCTTATCCAACTTCCAGTAATTAGTTAGTTGAATCGGAATCTGCTTATCCAAAGATCTAAAGAATATTGCTTGGAAATATTCTACGCCTTCCTATGTACGCAAGTAATCCTCCCAAGCCATCTTCCGAAGGCCTTAGTTTCTCCGATTCTAATGCTTCCTTTACTAGAACTCGTCTAAAATTGTAATCGATCCAATCTATCCATCTGCCCTATTAGGTAATGACCAGAACCATTTTTAGTTTATTTAGATTCGAGAAGCTTCACAGTTAGACGTAATTAACCCTTAGGCTAAATAATGTTAAGGTGGATTAACTTGGTGAATCTAGAAATAGCCTCTAGATGTGATCTTCATAGGATAAGAAGATAGCTTAGTTAGGAGCTGGTTACAGGGCAACTAGAGACAGTCAGTAGACCATAAGAGGTAGCAACCTTGATTAAAAGGTCCAAGGTTAAGCTGGATCACATGTGCTCACGGACTCCTAGTAAACCCTAGTAGCTACCGTGCCTAGCTCTCATACCTCATATTCGAATAGAAGTAGAAGTTGTTGGTACTCTCCCCTAGAACCGTGTCCCTAGTAGGTCTACTAGCTTCGGCGTTCTTCTTTCGCTTTAATGATTAGTTAGCTTTATATTAGTTTTTTCCTTAGTCGTCGTTTGTTTATCAATGATAAATTGCATAATCTAAAAGATGAAGCTCGAAGAAGCAATTGGGAGAAGGGAGCCGGAGGGAAAGTTTTGTCTGGCGAGAAGCCCAAGTTACAAGGATAGTCAACAAAAGGAATATCTGCAGGAAGGCAAGTCCTAACTCCTTGATCATATTGATCCCATGTTTGCAATATAATAAAATGATGAATTAAAAACCAGTAGTTATACATGCATACTGTATATAACAGTTTCTCTTTAAATGTCGGTGTTAGTTATAACCTATTTACTGAGCCATACCACAATCACTACTCGCAATATTCAAATAGTAACCCTAGAATGTTACCAATACCTGATACAATGATGTTGGATGAAACCTTGACAATTAGTATGCTTAGGGCTGGTTACTCTGCTCTTTTTGAAGACGCTTGTTCTCTCCTTGGACAGTATTTAATCACTTTTTATTATGATCACTTGCTTTGCAAATGAGTTAAATATGTTGGGGTGATTGACGGCGTGTGTGGTGTGAAAAGGGTGGTGTCGGTGTTAAGAAAACCCTTAAAACCGCTTTAGCGGGGGTGAGCGAGGTAGTCCTATGAAAGTTGAAGGCTATCCTCTGAGTTCTGGGAGAAAGAAGATTTCGATCTGAAGATCATGTCGTAGGCTGGCGCTCCCCCGAACAACGTCTGTGGATAGATGAAAGACCCGCTATTGCTGAAATTTATCTTAGTGTTTTTTTTAAGACCTACAGGTCTTTTTTAATGAACTTTACCGTTATGTAATGACAATATTATGTTATCACTTATGAAGTCATCGCATGTATGAAAATTTGATCTTGGCATACATGTAGAATACATCTGGTTTATTCTATTAAAAACTGGGTGTGACAGGCGATGTCGCCCAGAACGACATCCGCCGCACCAAAAGCTGTCTTGTGTAGCAACACCACTCAGAGCAGACCATCGCCAAGTGGATCCCTTAAAAAAAACACGATCGCACGCATCCCAGAAGGCATCAAGGAGGTCGGAGCCTCTCCTCGAGCTCTGCATTTGTAACACACTAATTTTCAACTTTTTCCTAATAGTAATGAATTTTTGGTAGAGGTGTTGTGCTAGCTCTTGAAACCCTAGAGAAAAACATTAATTTATAAAGCAAATAATTAATTTAGGAATTGTTTGTCACATTCATGTTGGAGTAGATGCATTAGGGTTTTATTGTGTGGAAAGTCCCTTTTGAAAAACCCCGCGAGGAGCCGTTTAAAAATAGTGGAAGAAATCGTTGCAAAATCCTAAATCAGAAATTCAGAAAATCCTCCCGGGCCGATTTCTCTTTTTCTTCCTTTTTCCGCCGGCCCAATCTTCTTCTTTTTTTTTCTTCCAGCCCGGCCCGCTTTTCCTCCTCTTCCTTCCCCCGGCCGCCCTCGTGGGCCGATCCGCGCCGGCCCAGCTTCTCCTCCCGCTCGCGCTCGCCCTCACTGCCCGTCGTTGGCGTGTGGGTCCCGCGCCATCTTCGTCTCCGCGCCGCGCCGCTCGTTGAGTTCGTCTCCGCGCCGTCTCCGCGTCGCGCCGCCGTCTTCGCGTTGAATCCCAACAACCCGAGCCCGAATCGGTTGCACCGTGCTTATCCCCGCGCCCTCCTAGCCTATATAAAGCCCCGAGCCCCCCCTTTTTTCCCTTCGCCCAGATCCAATCGCCGAGCTGCGCCGCCGCCTGCCATTGCTCTCGGCTGAGCTCGCCGTCCGCCGTTGCCGCCGCCTCTCCGCCGCTTCGGAGAGCGCCGTTGTGACCGCGTGCTTGCGTAGAGTCTCCCCCGTGCCCGGCGACGAGGTCTTCGCTTTCGCCGGCGAAGTCGCCGACGCCGTTCCCCTCCCGCCGCTGCGTCTGCTCTGCCACCGCCACCGGAGCGCCTCCCCTCGCCCAGAGCCGTCGGATCTGTTCTGGACGGCCCAGATTAGATCCCGATACCCCTTCAGCCACCCAATCCCGAGCCGCCACGTGGCACCACTTAAACCCAGTCAGCGCCACGTCAGCCTGCCACCTCAGCACCCATGCCGACGTGTCATCCGAGTCATCATGCCACGTCAACCGCACCAGCCCAGTCAGCAAAATCAGCCTTTTTCAATACAAAAATAATTCCAAGAATTCCAGAAAATTGGTAATTTTGCAATAAAGCCCTGAACTCTTCTGAAATTATTTAAAAGCCCCTATCTTTTTGCAGTTTAGTCCCTGATCTTTCCCATAATTACAATTAGGTCCCTCTATTTTTGCAAAAGGTCCCTGTTCTTTCTGTTTAATTCAAATTAGGTCCTTTTCTTTTTTCAGATTAACTCTAAAACTTGTTTCTAGCATAACTTTCTCGTTCTAGCTCCGATTTAGACGATTTTCGCGCTCCCGCGTTCGTAGCAACGTGTACTATCTTGTAGTACCTTTTTCATAGATGTTAGTTATTGTGTGGTGTACTGTTCTTAGTTGGTTTTGTTGTTTGCTTTTTCGGTGCGTGTCGAAAGCAGACGAAGAGCAGTTCGAGAACCTTCAGGACCATGTTTTTGAAGAGTCTGAGCAGTAAGTTGGGAGAGGCAAGTGTCCTTGAACATTTTGATCCCAGTTTATTTAAAATGCGTTTTTTTCAAACATGCATGCTGTTAATCCTGAATCCTATGTATGTATGGTACCCTGTTCCATATAATTTCTTGTCGCCATGTTGATAATAGAGGATATGATGGGTAGTCATGCTTAGCTTCGCACAAAGGTATTGAAGGGTTAAGGGTTAAATATGATTAACTAATTAATGCAATTATGAGTGGGAATATTAATGATGGCAATAGCAACATAGAATCTTAGGCCTTGAGCAAAGTTGGGTCAGTGATGATGAAGTTATGATGTTGGTTTAGTCTTTACTCAAGTAACCTAATTAAGGACCGGTTCGTGGAGTGACAACCCAAGAAATATCGTACCAACCACGAGACCTGGTATGGGACAGGCCTAGCCTATTAATTAGTGGATTCCAGTTTTTGTGCGTGCCAAATGGAAGAGTGGATGTGTGAGGACGGCAAATACCAGAACTATTTTGTTAGTGGTATGAGATGTATAGTGGAAGGGAAGGGTGAAAACTTTCTAGAGCTAAAAGGCGCAAAAGGGGGCTTCTGGGTGGTGTGATGCCACTTTGACGGCGGTAAAACCTAGCGGGTATGCACTTACTGGATGAAACTTTGTAACGGCTTTGTAGTGACTTTCCGGGCGACACACCACTGGAGTGTGTTAAGTGTTTCGCGGACACGGCAACAAGGAAAATCACGACTTGTGGGGAAAGCTGGACAACCTCTGTATAGTGTAAAACTGTTATAACAGCCGTGCTCACGGTTATGAGAGACTTAGATCCTCACATGATTAGCCAAGAGGGTTGGGTCGTTTTGGTCTGTTGAGAGCCTGATGTGGGAACTCAGGTGGAGGGAAAAACTGTGGATATGGTTCTAGGAGTTGGAGGCCTAATGATGATGAACCTAGTTAAGTAGGTTGCTTTCATAAAACTTTGTTAGTTGGCTTTTATGTAAAACTATAATTGTTATGGCCTGTTCCTTGTTTAAGCTTGCATAGCATTTTATTTCCCACACTTGCGGAGTACTAGTTGTACTCACACTTGTTGTTTTTACCCCAAATGCCGTTCAAACGCTGCTAAGACAATGAAGGAGATCCAGATGTCTTCGATGATGAAGAGGAAGACTGCTAGGCTCACGTTTCCCCCGGTCAAGTGCATGTGGAAGTTGGAGTTTCACGGAGTATCGCTGTGTGCCTTTTGTTAAAGACTTTTTGGTCTCATTATTTGTTATAGTTAAAACGTTGTAATAATGACACTGGATGTGATACACTGATGAAGTCGCTGCATGTATGAAACTTGATCCTGGCATACATGTGGTTTACATCTGGTTTTGCCTCTTTCTAAAACCGGGTGTGACAGCATTGTAGCAGCATGTGCGCTGAAGCACCTCCTACGCCGCATGCAGTTGCCCTACCATGGTGCGCTCCCCGTCGGCCACCACCGCACGCGCATGGCACCGGCTCGTCTCCATGAGACCCATGCACATCATCTTAGTCTTGAGCCGTACAAGCGCGTTGATAATTTTTTGAGGGATTGTTCACACACAAATATATAGTCTGTACACCTAGGCGTCTATAGTTGATCCTATTATAAGTGAAATATATACTACTTTTTAAGATGTATGTATTATTTTCTGATATGCATATAATTCTTTATAAGTGAAATATATACTACTTTCTGAGATAATATACTACTTTCTAATATATATATGCTACTTTTTGAGATGTATATACGGAGAGTATGTATACCGAATGTAAAAAAAAAATCTTTATATATATATATATAAATTAGTATGTACTTTTAGAGTTATACTCTCAGCTCGATTCATAGTATGTACAAACTACCATAGTAGGAGTATATATGTAGCTAGCCAGGTCATTA
The DNA here is from genome assembly GCF_958298935.1 of Phragmites australis. Lineage (NCBI taxonomy): Eukaryota > Viridiplantae > Streptophyta > Magnoliopsida > Poales > Poaceae > Phragmites > Phragmites australis. Next base: position 463,656 of record NC_084936.1, read on the forward strand.
TATTAGGCGATTAACTATACATCACAAATTATATATGACCAATCGTAACTAAGCACCATTATTGAGTCCGGTTTCGTCTTCCTGCTTCCATCTTTGGCTATAAAAGCATGTGCCAAGAACAAGGAGGTACCACCATTCACATCCCACTAATTAAGATAGATCCATAGGTACCGATCGATTAAGGTACGGTGGCCATGCACATGGCTCAAGCAGTGCTACACGAGCTGCTCCATGGAGAAGCAGCGGTCCCACGAGGAGCATTTTTCTTCCTCGTCTCGCTCTTCTCCCTCGTGCTTCTGCCGATCCTACTCCGCCACTTTGCTGCATCAACCGCGAGCGCGAGGGATGACAAGCTGCTGAGCAAGCTCCCTTCGCCTCCGAACAAGCTCCCCGTCATCGGCCACCTGCACCTCATGGGCGCTCTCCCCCACGTCTCCCTCGCCGCGCTCGCCGCCAAGCACGGGCCCGACCTCATGCTCCTCCGCCTCGGTGCCGTGCCCACAGTGGTCGCCTCCTCGCCACGCGCCGCCGAGGCCGTCCTCCGCACGCACGACCACGTCTTCGCGTCGCGGCCCCGGTCCATGGTCGCCGACATCATCGTCTACGGGGCCTCGGACTCGTGCTACGCGCCCTACGGCGAGCACTTCCGCAAGGTCAGGAAGCTCGTCACCATGCACCTGCTCAACTCCAAGAAGGTGCAGTCCTACCGCCCGGTGCGGGAGGAGGAGGTGCGGCTGGTCATGGGCAAGCTCGCCACGGCGGCGGTCGCGCGCGCCGTCGTGGACATGAGCGAGCTGCTGCACTCCTTCGCCAACGACCTCATCTGCCGCGCGGTCTCCGGCAAATTTTTCCGGGAGGAAGGCCGGAACAACCTGTTCCGGGAGCTCATCGACACCAACGCCGCGCTCTTGGGAGGCTTCAACCTTGAGGACTACTTCCCGAGGTTGGCGAGGCTGGAGCTGCTCAGCAAGGTCATCTGTGCCAAGGCCAAGAAAATCGGCAAGAGGTGGGACCAGCTGCTTGACAAGCTCATCGACGACCATGTACGCAGGGCGGTGCGCCGTGAGGACGACGCGGAGCAAGAAGACAGCGACTTCATCGACGTTCTGCTCTCCCTTCAGGAGGAGTATGGTCTCACCAGGGACCATATGAAGGCCATCTTGATAGTGAGTGCTCAAATATAGCTAATTACTCGCAACTATTTCTTTCGATGATAAATACATATCATTTTGATTAACAGTATATTTTAAAATATTTAGTTTAGAAATATAAAAATTATATATGTAGATTTATAAAAAAAATACTTTATAATATCACAAATTAAATATATTATATATATTCTGATAAAAATAGTGATAAAGCTATGTATTGGAGACTATATTATGTAAAATAATATTTATTTATAATCGGAGCACGAAAATAGTGATCAAATCAGCAAGAGGTGGGACCCGCTACTCAATAAGCTCATCAACACCCATGTGCATAGGGCATTGCACAGTGAGGACAACACGCCTCTCCGTGGAGCATAGTCTTGCCAAGGACCATATGGAGGCCACTGAACTAATTACGAGCAACTACTCGTTCTAGTTATAAATATATATTTCTTCAATAAGACATAATATCTAATACATAACTTTGATCATTATTTTTTATTAAAATTTATTTATAAAATCTATAAATTTTGTAATATTATAAGATTATTTTTAAAGACAAATCTGCCATATGATTTTAAAGATTTCAAACTAAATATTTTGAAAACTATTATTAGTTAAAGTTTAAAAGTTTAACCGAATCTTTTTCAAAATGAAACATGCATTTATAACCAGAGGAAGTATATGTCAATAATGATCCCTCTCCCTTTTATTTCGGTCCGGAATTCAATATTTCCTACTATACATATGGTGCCATTTTCAGGACATGTTCGAAGCTGGTACCGACACGTCGTATCTGGTTCTAGAGGTCGCCATGGCTGAGCTCATGCAGAAGCCGCACCTCATGTCAAAGCTACAAGACGAGGTGAGGAGAAGCGTACCGAAGGGGCAAGAAATGGTTACCGAGGACGATCTTGCTAGCATGACCTTCCTGAAGGCTGTCATCAAGGAGACGCTCCGGCTGCACCCGCCTGCGCCTCTATTGATCCCACATCTCTCCATAGATGCCTGCGACATCGATGGCTACACGATCCCGGCTGGGACACGGGTCATCGTCAATGCCTGGGCAATCGGCAGGCTAAGCAGCTGCTGGGACAAGGCAGACGAGTTCCGACCAGAGAGATTCATGGATGCCGATGACGTCGATCTCAAGGGGAAAGACTTCCATTACCTGCCATTTGGGTCCGGGCGGAGGATGTGCCCAGGGATTCACTCCGCGGCAGCTACCCTTGAGATCATGCTGGCAAACCTCATGTACAGTTTCGACTGGGAGCTGCCGGCAGGGGTGAAGAAGGAGGATATTGATATGACGGAGGTGTTTGGATTGACAGTGCACATGAAGGAGAAGCTCTTCTTGGTCCCAAAGGTTCCTTAGAAGGTGATCTGGATGTGTTGGATTGTCACGTGTCTATCGTCGACTGTGCTGTGTGTTGAAGACTGTATTATGAAAATGGAGTTCGTCGGGGTCGGTTTGAACTCGTTAAAGATATAATTGGATGATTCAAAGTGTAATCTATTAGGGATAAATTTTATCCGATGTTCAAATTGACTTCGCTCGCCGCATAGTCGTCGCCTGTTGTCGCACAGTGCTCTGTTCTGTTGCCGTACATGTGCTCTGTTCTGTTGTCGCACAGAACCTTGGCTTGTTCTCTCGTACTGTGCACGTGTTGTTGGCTGGTCATTTTTTACAATAAATAGATACTCATGTACGTGCTGCACTGCATGCCGGTTAAAATATTCTACACCTGTGTGGTTAAACTCGCCATTGTTTATGATATCTTCTTGGTCTTAGTCGGGCTGGGCTTTCCTGAACCATGGCCCGGCCCTGTACTTCAACTGGAAATTTGCCGCGATCGAGCTCTCCAAATCGGACAAAATTAAATCCGAAATTTGGCCGTGTTAAGTCGGAAGCAAGACGCGTAATTTTGGAATATAATCTAGTTTCTACTAGATCAATTCGTCGTCATATATATGATGACGAAGGGTATAATTTGGACAGGCTGCCGACCATGCATGCAACGTGTGAAACCTTGATGGCTAGCTTGACACCTTCTTCGATGTATTCGTTCGAAGAACACAAAGTAGGTAGCAATAATCCGCCATGGACCTCCTTGTTACACATGCATGGTGGCATCAGCATTGGCAGCGGCAGCAGCAGCAGTAGCTCCAATCCAGGGGTGACGTTGATCGGCCACCTGCACCTCGTCACCTCATCCGCCAAAATGAAATCCCCACTTCGCGTAGACACCCGTCCTAGGGTCCTTGACCTAAGCCGCCGCGGTTTCGACAACTCCGGTGAGCTCGCCGGAAGAGCGGCGCCGTGAAGACCTCCTCTGCATGTCGTGCCCCAACGAAGCAGGTTGGCCTAGCTGGCGCAGCCCATCAAGGCCACAAGCCGTATTTCCGCCTGGGTCGGCCTCTGTCGGTGAATCAGGAACCGGGGGTCCCCGAATCCCGAGGCCAAGCCAGCAATCCGCCACGTGACGCCATCTCGCGGGGTCGCCTCCGCAAGGCAAAAAAGATTAAGTCTCGGGAGGGGACGCTCGGGGCCACGGTCAGTGGTCCCCGAGTACCCAGGTTCCCCGATGATCTGCGAAGTTTAAGTGCGAGGAAGAAAGTGCTCTGGGAGGTATACGATGACCCCCGAGCACCCGAGTCCCCCGACGACCAGGAAAGCTCAGTACCGGGAGAAGTGTGCCCGGGGCTGCGAGCGGTGGCCCCTCGGGCACCCAAGTATCCCGAGGACCCACCGAAGGAAGTTCCGGGAGAGAGTGCTCGGGGCTGCCGGCAGCGGCCCCTGAGCACTCGGTCCCCCGAGGATCCGTACAAGCATGCCCGGGAGAGAGTGCTCGGGGAGGTGAACAGTAGCCCCCGAGCACTCGGTTCCCCAAGAACTAAGAGAGGGCATTCTCGGGGGAGAGTGCTCGGGGAGATGAACAGTGACCCCCGAGCACTCGGTTCCCCGTTGACCCAGGAAGCCCCTCCGTCAGTGGCCCCCACAGGGGTCCGCTAATGAGGTGTCAGCCAGTCAAAGGCCCGAGGCCGTATTTAAGAGCGCGCGTGGCCTGTCACCTCCAACTGCTCCCGCCACGCTCGGTGTTAGTTCCTGCCACATTCTGGCAGAAGGGAGTGGGGACATTAAATGCACGGGTCCCATCCCGTGCCATCCGGCACGTCTCGGGATAACGTCGTGAGGGCCGAGGCATTTCGTCTGCCGCGCTGCTGTGGTAGGAGAACAAGACAGGGCGGGCACGCCGGGCCGTTCTGCGGCTACCCGGTGGGCCCTCTCCACGGCGCCCGTTGCCAGTGCATTTATGGTGACGGATGACCGGGCGCGGGGTGCATTTTCACCCCCGGTCACTTTGCGCAGAGGCTATGATGATGCCCTTTCCATTTATGGTGCCTTGGAACTCTACTGCCGGCGAGTATTTAAGGCAGCCGACAGCACAGAAGAGAAAAAAAAGGGGGTTCTGGCCCAGGCGAAGCTGAAACAGTTAAGGAAGTAGAGAAGATCGAGAAGCCCAAGGGCACCCAAAGCCAACTGATACACACAGATCGAAGAACAAGGAGCCCCAGGCTCTAGGATAGACAAACATTCCTGTAACCAGCAACATCCTTGAGGGACATTCTCAGGACATTTATAGCATTGATACAGGAGTAGGGTGTTACGCCTTCGTGGGCCCGAACCTGTCCAAACTCCCAGTGCATTTACTCTTTTCTGCATTGGATCATTCCACCCCAGCCAGGCATCGCATTCATATCCATTTATTTCTCCAGCAAACTTGTTCAGGATAATCCCCCCGGCCGAATCTCTAAAAAGGTTGGCCGCAACGTCGAGGCCTACATCGACGATCTCGTGGTTAAGTCCCGAGACCGCGCCACCCTGCTTGAAGATCTTGCTGAGACTTTCAACAGTCTCCGCACTACCCGCCTGAAGCTCAACCCCGAGAAGTGCGTCTTCGGGGTGCCTGCGGGCAAGCTCCTCGGTTTCTTGGTCTCTAGCCGAGGGATCGAGGCCAACCCAGAGAAGATCCGGGCCATCGAGCAGATGCAACCCCTGGATTGAATAGGAGGTTCAGCATCTCGCTGGCTGCATGGCGGCCCTCGGGTGCTTCATCTCCAAACTTGGGGAGCGAGGACTCCCCCTCTTCAAGCTCCTGAAGAAGACCGGTCGTTTCGACTGGACGTCGGAGGCTGAGCAGGCCTTCCATGATCTGAAGAAGTATCTCACCTCTTCGCCCGTACTGGTAGCCCCCTCCGAGGGCGAACCACTACTGCTCTACATGTCGGCCACCCCTCAGGTCGTGAGCATGGTGCTGGTGGTGGAGCGCGATGAGTGCACAGGGTTAGGTGTTGGGTCCCAGCTCCCGTTCGCCCCCGAGCACTCCCCAGTCCTCTTGGCTCCCCCCGAGCAGGGGGTCGAGCCCGAGCACTTGGCTCCCCCCAAGCAGGGGGTCGAGCCCGAGCACTTGGCTCCTCCCAACCAGGGAATCGAGCCCGAGAACCTGGCCAGCCCCGACCACGTCGCCGAGCTCGGGGGCTGTAGCGGGCCCTCGGGTGAAGCCGCAGTCCGGGCCCGCTGGGTACAGCGACCGATGTATTTCGTTAGTGCAGTCCTCCGGGAGGCCAAGACAAGATACCCCTAAGCGGAGAAGCTACTCTACGCCGTGCTCGTCGCTTCCCGGAAGCTGCGCCACTATTTCCAGGCACACAAGGTCTCGGTGGTTACCACGTACCCACTGGGGCCCATCCTCCGAAACCGAGAAGGCACCGGGTGTGTCATCAAGTGGGCAGTGGAGCTGGCGATGTCCGACCTGCACTTTGTCAGCCGCCAGGCGAGCAAAAGCCAGGCGCTCTCTGACTTCGTGGCAGAGTGGACGCCCGTCCCCGAGGTCAACCAAGAAGAGATTTCCGCATATACCGAGCGCGATACACCCGGGTACTGGATTATGCACTTCGACGGTTCCCTCACGCTGAAAGGCGCGGGGGCTGGAGTGGTTCTCACCTCCCCAACGGGTGAAGAACTCTGGTACGTCGTGCAGCTGCAGTTGCGCGCAACCAACAACATGGCGGAATATGAGGGCCTCATCGCCGGCCTCCGAGCCGCGGTGGGCCTCAGGATTCGTCGCCTCCTGGTAAAGGGAGACTCCCAGCTGGTGGTCAACCAGGTATCGAAAGAATACCAGTGCACGGATCCTCAAATGGCGGCATATGTGGCGACAGTCAGGAAGCTCGAGAGGCACTTCGACGGCCTGGAGCTGCGGTACATCTCTCGCCGCGACAACGCTCTGGCCGATGACCTTTCTCGCCTGGCCTCCTCCCGTGCGCGCATCCCTGCCGGAGTCTTTGAAGAAAGACTCACACGGCCTTCCGTCCTGCCTGCCGAATAAGACGAGGGGGAAACCTCGAGCTCAATTCAGGGGACCCCGGCGGCGCCCTCAGTGGGAAGCCCTGATAGGGTGTCGCCGCCCGGCTAGTGCGCTGCATTTGCTGGCTGTTCTCAAGATGCCTCATGGATGGACGAGATCCGAGGGTACTTGAAAGAAAAGTTCCTCCCCGGGGATGATGCCTCTGCTGAAAGAGTTGCTCGGCAGTCCAAACGCTATACCATAGTAAATGGGGATCTCTACCGGCGTGGCGCAGGTGACGTCCTCCTGAAATGCATCACCCGGGCAGAAGGCGGAGAGCTTCTCGCTAAGGTCCACGAGGGCGAGTGCGGTGTCCATGCATCATTCCGCACGTTGGTCGGGAAGGCCTTCTGGCAAGGCTTCTACTATCCTACAGCCCTCTAGGATGCTTCCGAGCTGGTTCGGCGCTACAGGGTGTGCCAGTTCCATGCAAAGCAGATTCACCAGCCAACTCAGGCTCTTCAAACCATCCCCCTGTTATGGCCTTTCGCGGTCTGGGGGCTGGACATTCTGGGTCCATTCCCCGAGCAATCAGGGGCTATGAGTACCTCTATGTCGCCATCGACAAGTTCACTAAGTGGCCGGAGGCGGTTCCAGTCGTCAAGGTGACTAAGAACACGGCACTCCAGTTTTCAGCGGTATCACCAGTCGCTTCGATGTCCTGAACCGGATCATCACCAACAACGGCACCCAGTTCACAAGTGCCCTGTTCGGGGACTACTTCGAGGACCTCGGCATCAAGCTTTGCTTCGCCTCTGTCGCTCATCCTCAGAGCAATGGGCAGGTCGAGCGCGCCAACACGGAGATACTGAAGGGGCTCAAAACTCGGACCTACAACGTGCTCGCAAAGCACGGAAAGGGTGGATCGACTAGCTGTCTGTCGTGCTATGGGCCAATCGGACCACATCAAACCGCGCTACCGGGGAGACTCCTTTCTTCCTTGTGTACAACGCTGAGGCGGTCCTCCCCTCCGAGCTCACTTTAGGCTCCCCTCGGGTGCATGCCTACTCTGAAGGCGAACAGGAACAGCGAAGGCACGACGACGTCGACTACTTGGAAGAGCGCCGGCAGCGTGCCGCCGTCCGAGCAGCCCGCTACTAGCAAAGCCTGCGGTGCTACCATCAGTGCCACGTCCGGGCCCGGTCTCTCGAGGTGGCGGATCTAGTTCTCCGACGCGTCCAATCACGCGAAGGAAGGAATAAACTGTCCCCTATGTGGGAAGGCCCCTTTACCGTGATCGGTGTCCCACGAGAAGGCTCCTTTCGGCTAGCTGCAGAGGACGGGCAGCCGCTCCCCAACGCGTGGAACATTGAGCATTTGCGCAAGTTCTTCCCGTAGATGGCATGTATGCGTGCTCAGGTCAACCAGGCCGGGGGCTCCCCCTGCCCAAGTTGACCGGGGTCTACCATTAACCGGGTAAGTCACCCAGCCTTGTAAAAATTCTCAATACAATATATGTGTTATCAGTGTGCAGTTCTTATGTCAAATTTTATTTTTTCTGGATCCCGCATGTTTAATCTGTCTGGTGAGATGCTCAATTGTGCGAGAAAAGTTTGCTCTCTCATTTTCCCCGTTGATAAAAGAATCCCGATCAGTATGCGCGTGGGCAGTTGACCGCTGACTTACGTCTGTCGTGGTAGGCTGCAGTGTTCGATGTCGTGGCAGTCTCCCGGGCATCACCGAGTCCCTGGGGTTCCCGGGTAATCCTATCGCTCAAGCAAAGAGTAGTCCGGAGCCTAGGCCCCAGGGGCGGGCTGTCGGTGCTCGGTCTGGTCTGTCATACTCGGGCGCCACCGAACCATAGGACCTCTGGGTTATGCCTCTGCCTGTGTAGTTCGCCGGTCCGGGTATTTGAGAGGTCTCGGGTCGAAAATGAGAGCAGTCTATAATGAGTACCGCACTAACAGAGCGCACCAAACAAAGAATCTTTATATTTTTTCTCAAGTCACAGATCGACAATCAAAAGCAAAAGCAGCTCGACCGCGAGGGCCTTAGTGCCCAGGTCGCTGCTCGGGCCTTGGGGTCCTCGGGTGGTCCTACCGCTCAGGAATGAGTGGTCGGGATCACCCGGTCCTGGGCTCCCCATGCGCCCCCCAGTGCTCGGGCGCCCCAGCCGCGGGAACCAAGTTCCTGGGCACCCCGAGTTCGAAGCGCATGCCTCTCCTGGATCGGTCGGCCGAAAAGCTGACAGCTGTCCGCTGAGTGGTTAAATTCATACGAATTTTATAGTCATTAATATATTGTTCCCGAGTTGTCCTCGGGGCCCCAGTATTCTAATCTATTCGGCGAGATGGTCTCCTCGTGCACAAAACCCTGCCACGCATCCGCTTTTCCCGGAACGACAGAACAGATAGTAGAAAGGTGTACCGTACGAACGGCGATGTCCGACCAAAGTCTTTCATGGTGGTCGTGGTGTTCGGTCCGCTTAAAAGGCCCCGCGCACTACCGAGTCTCTAGGGTTCTCGAGTTATCTCACCGCTCGAGCTGCTCGAGCGGTCGGGAGCCTAGGCCCTGGGGGCGGGCTGTCGGTGCTCGATCCGATCCGTCCTAGCCCGGGCACCACCAAACCGTGGGGACTCTTGGTCGCATTTCCGCCTGCACGTGTCTTCAGTCTACTTGTTTGAGTGGTCGTAAAATGGGAAAGTGTTCACTGGTCGTGACGTGCTCCGTACTGGATCAATCTATCTCCCGAGCAAGGAAGTTCGTGCTTTTGTCTTTTGACTTAGCCGCTGCGGACTCGCGAGGGCTCGGGGGCTGAACGCGCAAAGAAGGCCTCACTGCTCGGGCGACTAGTGGTCGGGGCAACTTTGTTCTCAGGGAGGGATAGGTCGGGCTCGGTCTGTCTGAGTACTCCTCGGGACATCAAGCAAGAAGAACAGAAACTTCATCAAGCACTTAGAAGAACACTGGAGTTGCGACCCCAAAGAAAGGCTTCCATTATATTCACAAGAAAGGACAGCTATTCTGAGAGATCACTCCCATATTTACATCAAGTCAAAGAAAAAAGAAAATTACAAAAGCCTAATCTAAGTCTGAGCCCTCAGGCTCGGAAGATAGCGCGGCCTCCTCGCCGCTGCTCCCCGGGTCCGGAATCGGTGGCGCCTCTCGTGTGAAGCATGCCGCCACCTCGGCAGCGGTGCCCCGGACTGCCTCCCGGGCGGCCTCCTCCTCGACCTCGATCACCCCTTCCCGAGCTGGTTCCAGCGAGAAGTTCGGATCCTGGCTTCGATAGCAAGCCAGGACATCCTCGGCCACCGCTCGGGCCAACCCACGCCCTTCCCGGCCCGCTAGTTCCTGCACCGCCTGGGGAAGCGCCTCGAGGCGCTGGCTGATTCTCTGAGAGCCCAAGGCGATGTGGCCGATGCCCGTCCCCTTCGCTCCCACATGGACTCGCCCGAGGCCGGCCACCCTCACGGACCTCCGTGCTTGCCGAAGGATGTCTTCCATCATCAGCTTCACGTTGGCCCATTCGGTCTTGGCGGTCTTGAGCTCCTCCTTCATGCTCTGCAGCTGCTCCTCAAGGCTCGATCCCTCGGTCGCGCTGGTCAAGGCGGCGCCGGGCTTCTGGGCTTTAGCCTGCTTCACCCGCTCTGCAAGGGCAGAGAGGGCCTGCTCGCGGGCGGTCAGCTCTGGCTCCCACTTGGCGGCCCGCTCCTCCCGAGCAGCTGAGGCCACCAACGCCTCGGCAGCCTCCATCTCCCAGCGGATCAGCAGCTCCTCCCGGGCGTCCAGATCCGACACCGTGATGCCGACGTCGGTCTCGCAGATCATGACGTCCTCCTCCCGGTGCTAGAGCTCGATGCAGATCTGATCAGCCTCACCTTTCTGGTGGGCCAAGTCCGCCTGGGAGGCCTCCACCTTCCTCTCGCGGGCCAGGACCGCCTCCTCCTGAGCTTGCACCTGCCTCTCCCTGGCGAATGCCTCGGCAGCCTGCTGCCGCGATGTCTCGACCAGGAGGACGGCTTCTTCCTGCTTTGCACGGCCTCCGTGCGTATTTCTTCTAAGGCCTCTCGCTCCACCTCTATCGCGCGCAGCTCACTCTCATTGGCGCTCACTCTCATTGGCGGCACACGCCGCGGTGACGCGGGCCTCAAAAAGATGCTTACCCTCGGCTAGCCGCTCCCTCTCCTTAGAGAGGGCGGCACGGCCCGTCTCAAGAAGCGTCCTCTCTCCCACCACGGCCGCCTCCAGCCGCCCGATCACCTCCCGGGCGCTCCCTAGCACGTCCGGAAGGGATTCTGCAGGTTGGCTGGGCGACGGCCGGACACTGGGTCCCCTGCGTGCCCTCTACGAGGGGCTCAGGGTCCCCGAATATTGCAACTCAGGCACCACCATCGACGAGGCCATCCGCCCCACACTCGACGTGCTCAGGGCGGGCTCAGCCGACGCTGGTTGCTCGGGCGCGGCCCCTGCCATCGGATCGGGGCAGGGCGGCGCCTGTGGCTCAGTCTCGGCCGGCGCGCTCAGCGGCTCCGACTCCACCGGCGCGCTCGGCTCAGGCGCGCTCGGCCCGGGGGCTGGAGCCGGCCTAGGTGCCTCCAGCCGTCCTTGGTCTCCGGTGGCGTCCGTAGGCGGCCTGCAAAAGAAAACGAGGTCAGTCTCCGAACTCACTCCGGGCAAGGCATGCTCAGGAAAAAGGGGGGAAACTTACGCGGATTTGGGTCTCTAGTATTGCCACCTTGATTCCGGGATCCTGTACCCCGGGCCCGACGGCGTTGGCCCGGAATCCTCCCTCCTCCTCTTTCGCGGGGGGCTCTGCGTGGCCGCTGCGCGGTCTTCGGGTTCCAGACCAGGCCCAAGCAAATCAAGGTATAGTTCCAGAACCGCAGATGCTGCCCCCGTCGTCAGCCCCGCGCTGGACGGTTGGCCGTTCTGGCCTCCCCCCTTCTCGCCAGGCGACGGCGATGGTGAGGACGCCGGTGTACGAATGAAAGTCCGGGGGTGCTTCCCTCTGTCCTCTGGCACTGTCGCCGCCCCACTGTCGGCGGCGCCTCCTCCTCCGGCCTGGCGGCTGCTTCCTGCAGCAGCCCCACCGCTGGCTTGCGGCCCGCTGCCCGCGGCGCCTGGGCCACCGGTCTGCGCCGGACCGCCCGCGGCCTCCTCGCTGGTGGCCTCGTCCGCCCGCAGCCTCCTCGCTGGTCACCTCGTCCGCCCCGGGAATCTAGATAGTCCCGAGGTTCCGGCGCCCTGGCCGGTCGACCAGCCCCTGGGCGTCGAACTCCGGCAGCTTCGCTTGCAGTGCCACCCGGTTCGGGTCGGCACAGAGCGCCAGCTCCTTCCAGGGGAGCTCCGCCCGGCCAAGGTCGTCCACCCCGATCACCACCCGGAGTAGGCCCCTCAGAGCCGGCCTGTCCAGGTCCCACTCCGCGCCGATCTGGGTCCTGGTGATGTCCTGGGGGCCGGTGTACACCTAGCAGGGCCGGGCCCGCTCCCGCAGAGGCGTCAGGCGGCGGCGTAGGTAGTCCGCCACCACCTTCACCGAAGTAAGCCTGGCCTGGCGCAGGAAGTTGATGCGCTCCAGGACCGACTCCATCCGCACGTCCGCCTGCGACGGCGCCTCCCTGGTCACTTTCTGGGGCTCCGTCGCCCTCTCCGGCAGGGTCAGGCGGTCGTGGGCGCTGACGTCGACATAGAACCAGTCGCGCCGCCAGTCGTCCCACTTGCTTCGTAGCACCTGGGGAATGTACTGCTCCCCCAGGCCGTCTTGCAGCCGGAAATTGCAGCAGCCGGCGACGTCAGCGGTGGAGAAGCCCCTCTTCTTCCCGGCCAGCCGCAGCACAAAGAAGTGTCGGAAGAGCGACACCAACGGTGGCACCCCCACGAACATCTCACAGAGTTGGGCGAAGACCGCCAGGATGACGACGGAGTTGGGGCTGAGGTGCACCAGCTGGATCCCGAACGTGTCAAGGATCTGAAGGAAGAAGGTCGAGAACGGCGGCACCAGCTCGACCGCCACGAAAGAAGTGAAGAGGACGATGCGCTCCGGCCGGTCCGTCACCAGCGGGAAGCTCGCCGGCGTCACCACCGAGGCCCCCTGCTGACCCTCGGGCACCATCAACTTCCGCACCTTGTCCGCTGCCTCCTCGTTCATAAGCCGGGACTCTGGCACCACGCTGTCGGGTGTCTTGTCATGGCGGCTTCCTCCCGCTCTCGACATCTTGTCAGGGTGGGGGATGATCTGGAACGGTGGGGGAAGAGAGGTGCTCTGATCGCCAAAGGGAGGCTGAGGGCTCAGGAGCACAAGGAAGAAGAAGGCTTGTTCACAAAGATGGCGTAAAGAGGGGGGCGGTTCGCTCCCCTCCTCCTTTTATACTCCAGGGAAGTTCAAACGTCACCTGCCACGGCGTGCTCGACATGACGGTTTCCTCGGCCAGCACAACCGTCAGGCGAATCTCCCTCGGGTCGTGCGGTTATTAGCAGTTGCAAGGCGTGCTTTCCTCGATTTGCGCAGTTGCCATGCCTCGTTATCACGCGCCGCCCGTCCCGTTATCACGCGCCTCGGGAGTCGGCTAGACGCGTGTCCGTTTGGCCCCCCGTTGGGCCGTACCAGAAGCCCGGACCGGAAGGGCCAGTGTCTAAGAGCGCGCCGTGTGGCGTCGATGCTGGTTTCGGCCTCGATGACGATGAAGGACCCATCCGCAGTCTCTGGGCCATCACCTGCCAAGGGGCCCGGGGGCTGCTGTCGGTGAATCAGGAACCGGGGGTCCCCGAATCCCGAGGCCAGGCCAGCAATCCGCCACGTGGCACCATCCCGTGGGGTCGCCTCCGCAAGGCAAAAAAGATTAAGTCCCAGGAGAGGGCACTCGGGGCCATGGTCAGTGGTCCCCGAGTACCCAGGTTCCCCGATGATCTGCGAAGTCTAAGTGCCGGGAAGAAAGTGCTCTGGGAGGTATACGGTGACCCCCGAGCACCCGAGTCCCCCGACGACCAGGAAAGCTAAGTACCGGGAGAAGTGTGCCCGGGGCTGCGAGCGGTGGCCCCTTGGGCACCCAAGTATCCCGAGGACCCATCGAAGGAAGTTCCGGGAGAGAGTGCTCGGGGCTACCGGCAGCGGCCCTCGAGCACTCGGTCCCCCGAGGATCCGTACAAGCATGCCCGGGAGAGAGTGCTCGGGGAGGTGAACAGTAGCCCCCCGAGCACTCGGTTCTCCGAGAACTAAGAAAGGGCATTCTCGAGGGAGAGTGTTCGGGGAGGTGAACAGTGACCCCCGAGCACTCGGTTCCCCGACGACCCAGGAAGCCCCTCCGTCAGTGGCCCCCACAGGGGTCCGCTGATGAGGTGTCAGCCAGTCAAAGGCCCGAGGCCGCATTTAAGAGCGCGCGTGGCCTGTCACCTCCAACTGCTCTCGCCACGCTCGGTGTCAATTCCTGCCACATTCTGGCAGAAGGGCGTGGGGACATTAAATGCACGGGTCCCATCCCGTGCCATCCGGCACGTCTCGGGATAACATCGTGAGGGCCGAGGCGTTCCGTCTGTCGCGCTGCTGTGGCAGGAGAACAAGACAGGGCGGGCACGCCGGGCCGTTCTGCGGCTGCCTGGTGGGCCCTCTCCACGGCGTCCATTGCCAGTGCATTTATGGTGATGGATGACCAGGCGCCGGGCGCATTTTCCACTCCCGGTCACTTCGCGCAGAGGCTATGATGATGCCCTTTCCATTTATGGTGCCGTGGAACTCGTGCCCTTTTATTCGGGGCACGCTACTGCCGGCGGGTATTTAAGGCAGCCGGCAGCACAAAAGAGAAAAAAGGGGGTTCTGGCCCAGGCGAAGCTGAAGCAGTTAAAGAAGTAGAGAAGATCGAGAAGCCCAAGGGCACCCAGAGCCAACATATACACACAGACCGAAGAACAAGGAGCCCCAGGCTTTAGGATAGACAAACATTCCTGTAACCAGCAATATCTTTGAGGGACATTCTCAGGATATTTATAACATTGATACAGGAGTAGGGTGTTACGCCTCCGTGCGGCCCGAACCTGTCTAAACTCCCAGTGCATTTACTCTTTTCTGCATTGGATCATTCCACCCCCACCAGCCATCGCATTCATATCCATTTATTTCTCCAGCAAACTTGTTCAGGATCACCCCCCGGCCGAATCTCTAAAAAGGGGTCCCTCAGGATCCCTGCGACAGAAGTTAACCCTTTGACAGCCTCTTGGCCCATTAGCTGGCTGGCAATTTTCTTCGGCCCGTCTCCAGGTCTAAACACGGGCCTCCTCCAAGCCAGCCTATTTTGTCCTCGGCCGCTCACTGTTGGTATAGGGCCGAGGGTAGTTCAATAGGCTGGTCCAGCAAGGAATTAACCGTGGACCTTAACAATGTGCAGCCCAATAGCCTAATCAGACCTAAGCCCCAATCAGATCCAGTTCGACTTTGACCCAGTCAACAGGGACCCACCTGTTAGGGTCAACAGTTAACTGTTCATCGTTAACTTTTTAGTGGGGCCCACTGATCAGTAATTTCGGATTTTCCAAAATTTACTTAAATCAAGGAATATTTTGGGGGATATTATCTTCCTTTCTTTTTCGAATTAATTCCTGGTTAATATTTCGAAGACTGTATCTTCTCCGTTCGAATTCCAAATGAGGCAATTCTTTCGCCTATATTCATCTAAAATCAAGATATATCCTCCGGACCTATTTCATAATCTTAAGTACTCCTTTCACTATCCATTTGGTATTGTTAGTGATCCAACACTTTAGCCTTTCCGTTAGATTCACTACATAGCTCCACAACTGAGGCACACGCCATTATCTCATCCAAGATCTCAACACAAGCTCTCGCCAATTGGCCATGGCTATCTCGTTGTCACCTCTATTCATTCAATGTCAACCACGGCCATACTCTCACCAAGCCAAATCCACCATGGTGCAAACTCACATTTTCACATCTCACTTACACCTTGCCAACTTCGTGCGCGTATTTTACGTGATCTTAGTCACCCAGTCCCCTCAGCAGACCCGCCCATAACCAATGCCCAACAACAAAAACCCTACAGCCGTTCGGCCAGATGACTCGTGAATCCAAGCTGAGCTCATCACCTTTTTGGCCGTCAGATAACCTAGCCTGTCAACATTGACTTGTCAATCGGCCCACCAGAAAGTAGAACCCCGCCTGACTATCAACCTTGCTGATAACCTAGTCCGCAAAGCATATTCGCCGATCTTGTCTTTATCCAAGTGATCTTATCCAACTTCCAGAAATTAGTTAGTTGAATCGGAATCTGCTTATCCAAAGATCTAAAGAATATTGCTTGGAAATATTCTACGCCTTCCTATGTATGCAAGTAATTCTCCCAAGCCATCTTCCAAAGGCCTTAGTTTCTCCGATTCTAATGCTTCCTTTACTAGAACTCGTCTAAAATTGTAATCGATCCAGTCT
Source organism: Phragmites australis (assembly GCF_958298935.1). NCBI lineage: Eukaryota > Viridiplantae > Streptophyta > Magnoliopsida > Poales > Poaceae > Phragmites > Phragmites australis. The sequence continues at coordinate 479,591 of NC_084936.1, forward strand.
ATCCATCTGCCCTATTAGGTAATGACCAGAACCATTTTTAGTTTATTTAGATTCGAGAAGCTTCACAGTTAGATGTAATTAACCCTTAGGCTAAATAATGTTAAGGTGGATTAACTTGGTGAATCTAGAAATAGCCTCTAGATGTGATCTTCATAGGATAAGAAGATAGCTTAGTTAGGAGCTGGTTACCGGGCAACTAGAGACAGTCAGTAGGCCATAAGAGGTAGCAACCTTGATTAGAAGGTCCAAGGTTAAACTGGCTCACATGTTCTCACGGACTCCTAGTAAACCCTAGTAGCTACCGTGCCTAGCTCTCATACCTCATATTCGAATAGAAGTAGAAGTTGTTGGTAGTCTCCCCTAGAACCGCGGCCCTAGTAGGTCTACTAGCTTCGACGTTCTTCTTTCGCTTTAATGATTAGTTAGCTTTATATTATTTTTTACTTAGTCGTCATTTGTTTATCAATGATAAATTGCATAATCTAAAAGATGAAGCTCGAAGAAGCAATTGGGAGAAGGGAGCCGGAGGGAAAGTTTTGTCTGGCGAGAAGCCCAAGTTACGAGGATAGTCAACAAAAGGAATATCTGCAGGAAGGCAAGTCCTAACTTCTTGATCATGTTGATCCCATGTTTGCAATATAATAAAATGATGAATTAAAACCCAGTAGTTATACATGCATACTATATATAATAGTTTCTCTTTAAATGCTGGTGTTAGTTATAACCTATTTACTGAGTCATACCATAATCACTACTCGCAATATTCAAATAGTAACCCTAGAATGTTACCAATACCTGATACAATGATGTTGGATCAAACCTTGACAATTTGTATGCTTAGGGCTGGTTACTTTGCTCTTTTCGAAGACGCTTGTTCTCTTCTTGGATAATACTTAATCAATTTTTATTATGATCACTTGCTTTGCAAATGAGTTAAATATGTTGGGGTGATTGACAGTGTGTGTGGTGTGAAAAGGGTGGTGTCGGTGTTAAGAAAACGCTTAAAACTGCTTTAGCGGGGGTGAGCGAGGTAGTCCTATGAAAGTTGAAGGCTATCTCCTACGGGTATTCCCTGGAGAAGGATGCCTCCTGGTAAGCAAGTACTAGGGGAGGATTACTGATATTACGATGCTTGCCCCAGCCATGTAAGGACTGAATCATTGAGCTATTGTGCTAAGTGCAACCATACATTCTGTTATGGGTAGGACTTGGCTTTTCTATCTCTCGACTAAGCTGGACATTTTACTAGGTGGCCAGGGGAGCAACGAGAACCCAAGCATTTGTTAGGTGCTCCGCGGGGGTGTTTATTGAACCAGACTCTTTACGAAGGTTAAGGTGGTAACTTGGCATCACTTATGTAGGCCCGGAGCGCTTGGGATGTCTCATAGTATAATCTTACAAAGAAGGGTGATTGAAGTCTCTTGGTATGATTCGCTCCTCAGTTTGCAACCTTTGGAGGATGAGCATATTGTGTGGGTATAGTGTATAACCTCTGTAATGTGTAAATATATTCGAATAGCCGTGTTTACGATCATAGACATGTGAAGTTACAGATTCACAATGGTTAGATTCATGGTGCGCATACCCCTTGATGTGTGAGTGGGCAGTTTGCACGTATTTAGGAGAAAGCCGGCTGTATGCCATTGAAACTGTATGTGTTGACCAGCTAAAAGATGGGAAGTGCTGGGAAACGGACAACTTTTCCCTAGGGCTAACAACTCTTACAATCAAACATGTCTTTTAATTAACTGGTTTAAACTAACTATTACACATTAATTCACATTATATGTAAAACTGACTTTGCACCTAAACTATAGTCTTATGGCTTTATCCTTAATTACTTCCCTTATGCATCTACTCAACTTCTTGAAGTAGTGTTAGGATTTGTTGAGTATCTTCCGTACTCAGTCTTGCTGTTTTTAGATTTTTGAAATGGAGATCAACCTCAATCCAGATGAAGTTAAGGAGAAGAAGTTTAAGGTCCGTCTGCACCCAAGTTGCCTGTGGCACTAGTTGTTCCGATGCAGGCTCTTTTGCCTAGTTGGTTAGCTATGGATCCTAGTCCACGAGATCATCGTTCGCTCTTTTCAGACAATTATTTTATTCAAAATATATATTTAATATTATTCTGTTAAATTCTTTGTGTATCAACTACTTTATCCAGGAACTGATAAATGAGATATAGGGAAACCCGAGATCAGGATCCAACAGAAAAGGGTCATCCGTGCCCCTCTTTCACTGCCGGTTCGGAAACAACCGACAAGGATAAAATATCACTACCAGTTTCTTACTTAAAAAAAACTAATAATAATATCCCATCCAGTAAAAACTAATAGTGATAATAGAAACGTTATCACTGCCAGTACATTATATCAATCGAAAATAACAATAAAATAGAGTCCATCTTAAAAAATCATAATTTTTTCGGATTCAACGTGACTGATGACCAGCTGGATGGCGATGTTGTTTTGCTTCTTGACAAATGTTTTGCTTTGCCGCTCTCAATATCTCATGGAGCTATACCGTGCAACTTGGATTACGACCTATCCTGAGCCCGTACGATGAATAGAAAGCAGTCGCTTCCTTAAATTGAGACCCTGCCAGCGACAGAAATTCACACCGCGACCAGTACCACACTTGAATTGAGTGCCCAACTCATCGTTTGTTGTTACATTAAGGCAGTGTATTATGTATATAGGATAGCTAGGTAGCTAGTGACCATTCAAGCTGATCTTTAAGCTGCAAATTACTAGCAGTTAGCATGGCTCAAGTGTCGTTGCTGCACTCGTGGCTCTCCCATGGCGCCGCGAGCGTCACGCCACAAGCACTCGCCTTCATCTTCTTCTTCCCTCTTGTCATGCTGCTCGTCACGGCGCGCCTGCTGAGGCCGAGCAAGCAGCTGGAGACGCTGAGCCGGATCCCCTCGCCCCCGCGGCTGCCGGTTATCGGGCACCTCCACCTCGTCGGCTCACTCCCGCACGTCTCCCTCCGCGACCTCGCCCGCAGGCACGGCCCCGACCTCATGCTCCTCCACCTCGGCGCCGCGCCCAAGGTCATCGTCTCCTCGCCGCGCGCCGCCGAGGCAGTCCTCCGCACGCACGACCACGTCTTCGCCTCGCGCCCCTTCAACCCGCTTGCCGACATCCTGTTCTATGGCCTCCTCGACGTCGGCTTCGCGCCATACGGCGAGCGGTGGCGCCAGGCCAAGAAGCTGCTCACCATGCATCTCCTCACCGCCAGGAAGGTGCGGTCCTTCCGCGGCGCGCGCGAGGCCGAGGTGCGCCACGCCGTGGCCAAGATCCGCGGCGCGGCGGCCGCTGGGGACGCGCTGGACCTCAGCGCGCTGCTCAAGGCGTACACCAACGACGTCATGTGCCGCGCCGTGTCAGGCAGGTTCTTCTTCGAGGACGGCCGGAACAGGCAGATCCCCGAGCTCACCGACGTCGTCAAGGACGTGTTCGGGGCGTTCAAGCCGCAGGACTACTTCCCGGCGCTGGCGCGGGTGGACGTGCTCTCCAGGTCGTCGCTCGTCAACGCCACGGCGCTCAGGAACCGATGGGACAAGCTCTTCGACGCGCTCATCGACTTCCACGTCCACAGGCTGCCGCGCCACCAGGACGACGACGGCGGACAGGAGGAGGAAGCAGAGAGCGACTTCATCGATGTCATGCTCTCCCTCAGGGAAGAGTACGGCCTCACTAGAAACCACATCAAGGCCATTCTGATGGTACGTACGTGCTTGCCTTAATCCTCACTCTACCGATAATACAGATCGAGCTTGAACATTTTTTTAGTGACGAGCTTGAACATTTTCAATGGATAATACAGATCGAGCTTGAACTTTGTATGTACACAGAACATGTTCAACGCTGGAACAGACACGACGTACCTGGTGCACGAATTCGCCATGGCCGAGCTGATGCGACACCCGCACGCCATGGCCAAGCTACAAACTGAGCTAAGGAGCAAGGTAACCAAGGGGGATGCAGAGATCCTTACCGAGGACGACGACCTTAGTAGCATGACCTACCTCAAGGCGGTCATCAAGGAGACCCTTCGGCTGCACCCACCCGGTCCGCTCTTCCTTCCCCACCTAAACACGGCCGACTGCGAGATCGAGGGGTACATGATCCCCGCGGGGACAACGATCATGATCAACGCTTGGAGTATCGGTAGGGATCCTAGGTTCTGGGAAGACCCCGAAGAGTTCATGCCGGAGAGGTTCCTCGACGGTGGTCGTGCCGCCGGCGTCGACTACAAGGGGCAGGATTTCAATTACATACCCTTCGGGTCAGGAAGGAGGATTTGCCCCGGGTTGAGCTTTGGGATAGCCTCCCTCGAGATCATGCTGGCGAATCTCCTGTACCATTTTGATTGGGAGGTGCCCGGCCCCGGCGGGAGTGTCGACATGACGGAGAAGTTTGGGGTCACCGTGCACCGAAAGAGCAAACTTGTGCTCCTCCCGAAACACAAGCTAGCTTAAGTCGAGTTTCCTTTTGGCTCGGCTACTAGCTAGGCCCGTACCGTAGTAATAAGCTACCTTAATTCAAGTTAATTTCCGTTGTTGAGTGCACCACCATGGAAGAATTGCCTATCTGTTTGTCATGTAAAAGGCATATATATATCTCTACCATATTAATAATTATATTAATTCTCTACTATATAAAATATAAGTTAGTTCTCGTATCATATTTTCTCCTACTCATTCCATCTAATAAAAAAAATTAAAATTTAAATAATTTACTCATTTTTATCATCCATCCTCCGCCTTTAGCCTCCCTTCATCGTTACTCGCTACAGATATAAGACTCTTTTACTAATAAAAAAAATAAAGAAATTAAGAGGAAACTTAGCAGATAATCTCCTCTTATTTTAGATTTCATCTGAAATCAAACTACAATATCACTCCTGATGTATTCGTTCGGCAGCGCTCCATGACGCATCCATATCTTCGAATATTGAGTTTGTATTTGATATTATCATATCTAATATTTATTTTTTTATTACAACGTATGAACACTTAGCTAATTATTAAGTATATTAAATGTGATTTTCATCGTTCGTCCTCCCTTCCATGCTAAAAAACTGATAGAAACTACACCCACCCGTAAAAACCACACCGCATGAGCAAAACCGCCCGAAAGAAAATGGCCATCCACCAAAACCCCGAACTGCAACACCACGGGCATATCTAGGTTTTGGAGGGCAGCGCGGTGGGGACACGCCGCCGCCACCCTCTAGTAGAGCTGGGACTTTGGGCTGTATTTTTTGGGTCGGCTCGAGCCCAACACGGCCCGGTGCAGTTTAAGCCCGACCTGACCCGAGCACTGATGGGCCGGGTTAGCCCGACCCGATTTATGGGCCGGGCCGGGCCTTGATATGGGGCCCAATGGGCGGTCTGGTCCGGTAAAAAATGGGTTCGCGCCCTCACGCACGGTGGAGTGTGGTGGTGCTAGGCCCGTGCCAACCCGACCCGATAAGGCCCATCGTGCATTCGGGCCGGGTCTGAGCTTAGCTGAAGGTGGATTGGGCCAGCCCGGTCCGACCCGAACAATTTATCGGTCCATCCTAGCACGGCCTGAAAGGCCCGAAGCCCGAAGGGGTCAGGTCGGGTCGGCCCGACCCGGCTCAAGTCCCACCTCTACCCTCTAGCAGTCTGGCTGCACCTCTTCCTTCCACAACCACGACGTCGACGCCCTGCAAGGAATATTGCAGCTAGAGGAGGAGGAGGATATCAGAAGGGGGGCACTAGTGAGACAGCGAAGGGACAGGGGTGAGGGGCACGCCAGGAGCCAGCCGGTCCAGCAGCTTCGGCGGTGCCGTATATGTTACTGGTTAATTTTGATTGCTTGCAGCTTCAGGAAGCCTGGCAATGCCCATCACGGGCACTATACGGTGGTGAGCCAGCCTGACACCATCGGCTTCCAGCCAGCTCCAGCGCCCGCACCCGTCCTCCAAACGCCGGCGTGCCCGCCACCCGCACCACAGAATGCGGCAGCGCACCGTCCCCTCCCGCGCCACGGCCGCAGCTGCGCAGCACCATAGGAGGCTCAATCTTGGAGGTTCTCTGTATTTCTGCCATGTTGTATGTATCAATGGAATATTAATGCGAAACTGGTTTTGGTACAGTTTTTTTTTTTTTTTTTTTGAGAGAGAAACTAGATTGTAAGATGAAATTTGGAAAGGTGAATTTGTGGTTTTTGGACATGCTGTACAAGTGTCAAATGACTGAAATTGTTTTGTTGTCTCAGCAGTTATCTGTTATTATGATTTTAAATGTTGATATTCTTCTTTCAACATGCAAACAAAAAAATGAAGGGAAAATAAGCTGTCAATATATATTCTACTTTCAAATTGTAGTTCTTTCCAATTTTTTTGTAGATCAATAGTTCTTGCCAGTTGTGCTCAAGTACTTTTGCAAGGTAGCCAAAGTGCTTGGATCGTTTTCTATGACCTTGAGGATCTATTCAATTTTCTGATTTTGAACTTTACTGTTCCAAAATAAATGCAAAGCAAGGAAATTGGAGGTGTCCTGTTCTAATTTGTAGGTTGCATGCATTGATGTATGGCTCTAGCAGTTAAAGGAGGTCAGTTTTATCCCAGATTTATCTGAACTATCACTCAATTAACAGTGAAGGCCATATCAGTTGTTTGGATTTTCAGGTAAGTGTTTGCTGGATTCAAGAAACCTGCTCCTTCCCTGCAGGTAAGCAGTGACTCGACACATGGACCCTTCGATTTGCAGGTATCACAATACAGATCATATCATGGACATGCATTATGTTATGCCATTATTGCACTGCAGCGACGGATCCAGGGGGCTCCATCTCCCCTATTGGCTGCAGCTCCACTGAAATGAAGGGGTGGAGGACGGAGGAAGAGGAGGTGGGAGAAGAAGAAGAGGGAGAGGTGGGGGAGGAGAAAGAAGAAGCTAGCCCCTCTCCCACCCTAGGATTTGGTTCCAGCTTCGCCACTGCTGCACTGCACTACAGTTTGATGAATATGACGCCAATGAAATGAAGACTTGAAGGGTCTGTCGGATCCGTGGCCCTCTGGAAGCTTACAGTGGCTTGAATGACATGTTGCAACTTGGGGGAACATGCACGAGTGAGAAGCAGTGACACAACGGTCTTAACAATGAGGACCGCACCGTCGTCATCACCGTAATGCATTGCACCACCTGCTTCTGATATTACACTCTCGATGCATTGTACCACCATGCGCTCTTAATCCCATCGCCTTCCCCGCAAATTTTATTCCCAGTAGTTGAAACATTGATGATTTGTGCGTGGAGGGATGATGTAATCAAAGGAGTTCATGCTCGAGCTATTTGACAAGATCAACAAGGAGGACCTACGCGAGATCAGGCAGATGAGACTTGTTCAAATGAGTCTATCGGGCTGACCCTGCATGGATCCAGCTAGGCATGACCTATCTAAGGCATGGCCCAACAGATCACGCTAAGCAAATGGCCCGCGTGGCGGAGGCGCGACCTACGGCACAGCCTGTGCCCGACTGTGTCGTGCCGGGCTAGCCAGGGCACAGTTGCGGCATGGCGGGCCTGCCGGGCGAGGAGGGGCGGTCGGGTGGCGCGGTGGGGGCGGGCGGTTGGGCGGAGGTGGGGGCGGGGGCGGAGGCGATCAGGCGGTCGACTTAAGAAACCGCCTGTGGAAACTAATTTCCACAGGTGGTTCCTTAAGTGGACCGCCAGTGCAAATGAAATCCATTTCCACAGGCGGTCCACATAAGAAACTGCATGTGGAAATGCTCCTCCATTTCCACAGGAGGTCCACGTAAAGAACCGCATGTGGAAATTACTTTTCATAGATGGTCCTCGGCCGCACGAGGCCGCAGCCACTTTCTCAAACAGTTCTTTATACGAACCGCCTGTAGAAATCAATCCTAGGTGTGTTGAAAAATAGGTTTTGTAGTAGTGTTTCTTATTATTTTTTAACGAAATTAGCTTTTTGATTATGCCCATATATATCAATCCGAGCTGTACAGATGAATGATAGGCATATATGCATCCGCCCAGATTCCATACAAACAAAGCAAGTTAATCAAATTAGAAGCAAGTCAGCTGCCAATCCTAATACTAGCACGTACAATGCAAGACTTTGGAAGCACAAACAAATTTGTCCAAAATTAGGTGCAAATTGGTAGGACAAGTTCAACTCAAGTCTAAGGTCAACTCCAATAGTTACTCTAAAATTCTATTATCTAAAATACTATTATATTATTCTCTATCACTATTACAGCATCCCTCATTTCATATATCTTTAACACATACTCTATATTTCATCCCCTATCTTCTCTCTCATATATTAAATTAGTTTTCTTTAACTGTTTACTTCACTCCGCCCCCTCCCCTAGCTCCTCCCTCCGCCACCGTGCCCCCTCCGTCCTCCATCCGCCGCACCCCCTCCCTCCCTCCCAACATCTCCACACAGCAGAGCACAACACCAGAACAGAGAAGAGCAGAGAGTTGCCGGTTAAAACCCAGCGCCGCCGACCAAATCCCTGAGCCCAAGCCCAAATCCGACGGGCTCGAGCACTCAAGAGTTAGGAGAGACATCGTCGCCCGCTTCTCCTCCTTTTCCCCAGGCGAATCCACCATTTTCCCCACCGAGCTGAGCCCTCTGGCACCACCTTCCCCATCTCCAGTGCGGAGCTCCTCGAACTCACCGAGTCACCGGTGAAAGCCCCTCCACGAGCCTCCACCATTCAATGCCTCGGTGAGTTTCCTCGCGGCGCGTTTAGTTTCGCCGACCGTCCTCCTCCCTTCCCTCGGCCACCTCCTACTTGCACACCGGCGACCGAACGCCGCCGTCGCCACGCGCTATCACTGGACGCCATCTGGTCATCAGCGTTGGCCAGGGAGCCCTGAATCGAGTTCCCCCTCGCGCTAGATCTTCTACCGCTAATCCCGAGGTGGACCTCGGTCATAATCGCCGGTGAGGATGACACCGGCGAGCTCACACCATGCCGACCACCATGAGTCACGGGGCTCAATCCACTTTGTTCACTCCGCTTCCGCCACGCCGATTTCGTGAACTTGCGGGAGCACGGAGTCGTTGCCAAGTGGTCCCCGCACAGTGTTGCGACCGAGCGTTTCCTTCGACAAATATGCCGCTCCTCTCTCCTCCCAAAGTTTTGATCGCATCATTATATCACTCGAAACCGTCGCAAGCTGTGTGAAATCTGTATCCACACTATAGCACAGGATACGAACTCCGTTAGAATTAGCCTAACAGATAGAAAACATAAAAACATTACAAAATGTATACACGGAATAGGGGCTACATCGATTGGACCTTGGGTGGCCAATAACATTAGTTAACTAAAATCTGGTACGGTTGGACCAACCCTTTGTTCCTTTACGCTTCTTGTTGCAGTGTTCCCATGGAGTCAACGCACACCAGAACCACTTGGAGATGTGCCAGCTATCTTCCTCTACCACCCTGATTGATTGATGATCAGACGATTGTGCAAATTCTGTGGGTATCCAAGAGATACCTTGTGCTATTATCCGAAGGTCATCTTCAACTATTTTCTTTTTATTTTGTTTTCTTTTCTATTCTCCTCCTTATTCATATTACTTATATTTTTTTCATCTCTAACAGCTTATTTTCGAGGATTCACGAAAGGAAATAAGAGAGAATTTCGAGTGAAAGGAATGACCTTAGAAATCTCTCTGTGAAGGGAACCGTGAAGAGAAATCGTTAGAGCGTTGAAGAGAATAAAAATCTCTTCGCGAAGGGAATCTGTTAGAGATGGTCTAAAGTCAATTATACAAATATTTATTTAAAGTAGAGATATATTATCATGAATTGTGTGTATCCAAGAGTAAGACACGAGATTTTATACCGATTCAGACATCTTTTAGGATAATAGTTCTACATCATGTTCTATCCTCATTAATCTTTAGAGAAGACAATTGCAATGAGGGTGTGTCTAGATCTAATCATAAGGATCTTGTATTTTAAGTTAGAAGTTATTATCGGATGAATCTAATTGTATCTTGAATTGTGGATCTTAATGGATTGTTTCTGCTTCTATCTGACTAGACTTACTTCATATTGCTTGTCCGATTTTCTGGCTTCAATCTCGCTTCCTCTTTTTCCTCCTTGACGTACCTCATCCCTCCTTATACAGTTAGATCGGAGAGTCGTACCATACTCAGAGTTTCTGAGTATAACATTTTCGTTTTGGGTTACCATTGCTGAGCCTCATATTCACCAAAGACACGCAAAATTAGTTGAGCCCGATGAAGCTCATCACCAATCCACGGCTCAATAAACTACAACCTCATGTGCATAGTCTGAGGATATAGCCGGGAGGGCCACCGACAGGTCAATCGGCAAGCACGTAAGAGGCCTTAAGATGTCAACATTACGGTATGCTTGGTGTCTTGCAGTTACAGCCGACCTCAGCGATTGCTTGTAGCAGCACTTTGCCTTGTTGCGCTATTCACCACTATCGACGGTCCGGTCCAAGAGAGGATCAGAAGTTATTCGCGCAAACTTATGTAATTAGGGTGCTACTTATACTCATGTAATCTTGGTTACAGATAGATTAGCTAAACAAGCTAGACATGAAACTCTTTCGCCATGTTCTTATTTTTGTGATGCTTTAGCTCATACCTGACCCTCTCCACTACAGTTGGCACATATAAACTCTCAATTGGACACCAGCGTATCCATCTTTGAAATGCTTTTATAATCTTAATGAAAACCTTTAATTCATAATAAAAACATCAAATATTATTTGATAACTATCCGACGGTTCAGAATATTTCTTTAAGTTTAGAATATTATAAGCATGCAATACTATAAGCTTCTTGAGAGTTGTCATTTAGAGCTTAGACTCCACTGTGGACTCACAGCTTCTAATATTAAGTCCATGCTTCATATATAGGCTGCATAATAAATTTCATCATCACATTCTAAAGTATATATAGTACTATGTTTATTAATTGTAAACCCATTGTAAAGTGTAGGTTTTGGTTGATTTGGGTAGCAGTATAGAATTCAAATATTTGCCCCATCCAAATTACAATTGACAACTTTTTTTAAAAAAAACAATGCTAAAAGCTTGACGTCCACATAAGAAGGTGGACACTCGAATCTTGAGCCTTTATTAAGAGCAAAACCGAAGAAATCTCGTCATTCCATTTCCATCCGTAGCTGCTGTTGAAGACGATCCAAGACCAAGAAGAAGGCGTGACCAAGACAAAAAGGCAAAAGATTCCGTTCCAAATCCCGAGGCACGCCATGCCGGTGCAGCAGCGGGAGCAAGAAGACGACGACGACGACGACTTCACCTTCCCCACGCCACCGCAGCCGCAGCCGCAGCTCCCTGCCGGCCGCCGCGCGTTCTGCCTGCCCTGCTCAGCGTCCCTGTCCTCCTCCCCCATCCGCCGCAGCTTCTCCGCCGCCGACTCCGCCGCGTCGCCGTGGCGCGCCAGGGTCGTGCTCAGCCGCCACCGCCTCAACGGCGCGTGCTCCCCTGCGCTCAGCGACTACGCCGCGGGCTTCTGCGACGACGGAGAGGACGAGGAGGAGGAGGAGAGGATGGACAGCCTCTGGGAGGACCTCAACGACGAGGACGCGGCCGGGGACGACCAGTTCCTCGGCTCCCTCGACGTGTCGCGCCGCCGGTCCGTCGGCGCGCCGGACGCCGCCGAGAGGGCGAGGAGGGCGGCCAAGGATCAGCGCGAAGCCGCGGCGCTCGGCACGTCCAGAAGCTCGCGGCGGCGCTCGCCGGGGCTGGTGGTCATGATGCGCGCGCTCAAGAGGATTTTCGTCGCGCACAAGGGCAAGAGCAAGGTGCACAGAGACGAGCAGAGCACCGCCTCTGCTTCTGCTGCTTCGTCTTCCTCTTGCAGTAATAATCCCTGCAAGAAATGATGAGCTACAGCAGCACAAATGCAAACTGCATTTTTTGGGGTGAAAAAACTCGGACCTAATACTCTAATATGTTCATGTTTATCGTGTTCGTTAAAATTTGTTCCTCGATTTATTGACTCGATAGTTCCGGCCATGATGATCATCACAGTTCTGTGATATATATATATAGTTTTCCTATATATATATATATATATATATATTGTGTTGTGTATAGTTTTATCTGTTTTTGGTTAAAAATGAATATTTTGTTTAGACTGTACATGTTACATGGGCATATAGTTGGAGATCACTGAGATTTTTCTCTTTGGCCCTCTCTTTTTTAGAGTGTGTTCTTAATTCCTGTATTTTTGTTTGCTTGTATTCTTGCCCTGATATATACGTAGCAGTGTCATTGTGGTTTACTGAATAATTCTACTTACCTGCAGACAGCAGATTCATTTTAAACCACCAATATCTTTTTCTCAAATAAAAAAGAATGTGTCCCGGATAATGTGCTACATGTAGTATACCTGCACGATTAATTAGCCTCACTGAAAGAACGAAATTTGCGAAGGTTTCGTTTTATGCTACCTACAGGCTACTAACAGCATATGTGCCAGAATCTCCTGTGATTGCGATGCATACTGCCAATGCACAGATTAGGCTTTTCTTGGACGAAAGACGAAGAATTAGGCACAGGTCCATTGTCATCTACTCATCTTCGTCCATGATTAGGACAAAACCCATCAGCTTAATGCCTTAATTACTAGGTTGGACCGTGTGCCCTATGGACAAAGTTGGTTAGAGCCAGTGACATATAAGGAATTATCCTTTTTCCTAACTGTGCTGCATACTTCAGTTGTATGTGGTGCGGTCCGGGCCAGGCCAGCTGCAGCTCCACGAAAACCCATGTGATCTAAGAGGCCTTGTACGCATGCAAATGCCACTGTTTCCCGATTGGGCCTGTTGGTCGGTGCCATCGGAATCGAGTGGCTAGTTCCTGCTTGGAAGAAACAATCGATGTCTACGGCGAGCACGATGGCATCGGCAGCAGCGATCTCGCCGACGTCCCCTCCTTTGTGGTCTCCTTCCATCTTGCATATATATTTCCTCAAAAACTTGTTTACCGGATCGTGCTAGCTCCAGTTTGCTTCTAGCCTCTGATATATAAAAGCTAGCAATCTTCCCTAGCAGGCCTAGTACGTCTGGGTCCTGCGCAGCTTTCTATCTACAGGCCGGAGCCGGAGGAATAACGTGTTGGCAATGACAACGAGACGATGACTTTAATTGGCGACTACATCGATTTATTTACAAGAAACTAAGCCTAGCTCACTTGATTGAGGTTGTGGATGTACATCGAGATCACTCACTGAGGCCAACGGGACCAGAGAGAAAAAGAGTAGTAGAAGGTAGGAAATATGGTAGCGGCTGGAGATGAAAAAATAAGAGATGATGTAATAGTATTTTTAGGATGAAAATTTGAAGTAGCTGCTGGAGATGGCCTGAGATATATAGAGCCGGGCCAGGTGGTATTAATCACGCCCACAAAATTCTTATCTTCGTACGCGTCCAAGACTTGGAATTTTCTCTTACAGTGGTCTTGCTAACTTGGCAGCTTGCACGCTGTCTGTTAGATGTCACCTCAATCTAGTAATCAAGGAAGAAGACTCATCAAGAGGTGAGGTTCACTCGTGCATTGTGAACAAGTGCTATAAGATCACCCTGTCCAAGCACCTTTCTGCAAAGAAAAGCATAGATATATACAAATATAAGAACCTGTCCTACTGTTTTGCCTCCTCTCCACCATCAAAAGAAAACCACATCAAACCACTGAAGCGAGGAAGATTGAGCTCAGATATATATGGCGGGGTTCGTGGTGAGCGCCTCCATGGGGGTGATGAACCCTCTCCTGGCCAAGCTAACCACCCTCATGGGCGATGAGTACAAGAAGCTCAAGAGGGTGCGGAAGGAGGTGTCCTTCCTCAAGGATGAGCTCAGCACCATGAAAGCTCTCCTTGAGAGGATGGATGATGCTGACGAACTCGACTCGCTCGCCAAGGACTGGAGGAAACATGTAATAGCGATGACCTATGACATCGAGGACTGCGTTGATGACTTTATGCACTGTGTTGGTGAAGCCGATGGTAAGGTGGGGGTCCTTCAGAAAGCTTCTAGCTATCTAAGAACTTACAAGGATCATTATCGAATAGCAAACCAGATCCAAGAGATTAAGACTCGTGTGGTCCAAGCAAGCGAACGCCGACTGAGGTACAAGCTTGACGAGTGCATCTCTATTTCAACCACAGTATATGTTGATCCTCGTTTATCGTCCCTCTACAAGGAGTCAGTCAATCTTGTGGGTATTAACAAACAGAAAGAGGAACTTGTCAAATGGGTAATGGATGAAGGGAAACAATTGAAGGTGGTGTCCATTGTAGGATTTGGAGGGTTAGGAAAGACCACGCTTGCAAACGAGGTGTATTGTGAAGTAGGAGGGCAGTTCAACTGCAACATATTTGTGTCTGTTTCTCAAAAGCCAGACATGACAAGGCTACTCAACAGTGTTCTATCAAAACTTAAGCTACAACCATCTTCTTATGCTTGCGAGGTGCAAGATCTCATCAATATCGTTGGAGGATATCTACAAGATAAGAGGTATTCATTCTTGTTTAGTTAGAGAAAATAATTTCATTGTTTGGCCAGCATTTATTTGTGTGCTTAGCTTTCTATTAAGCAAAGTACTCCCTCCGATACAAAATATAAGTCGTTTTAGGGTTCCTATCGGTCAAATTTTTTAAACTTTGACCATCAATATATAAAGAATTATGTAGATTAACAACATAAGATTGATGTTAGTATCTTCATCCTGAAAAGTACTTTCATAACATATAATCCTTTTTTATTTAAAATATCATGTTTTATAGAAATTATTGGTCAAGGTTCCAACTAATAACTTATATTTTAGATTGGAGGGAGTACTTAATACTAGATGGGGCAAATTTGTACCAACCTAAAAGGAAAAAATATACAATTTATGATTCAGTACAGATATAGGATTGAATATTAGGTGGGACATACATTTGATTTTAACGTTCTTGAAATTTTATAAAAGAGGAGTGTCAAAGAAACATGACTGTAAGAAAAAAAGATATCAGCCTCCTTTGACGGATACAAATTCTCATTAAAAAAACCTTAATCCCTAAAAGTTTCTAGTTCTAATATAGATATAGATAAATGGATCTAGAATTTTATTTAACGACGAGAACAATAGAAGAAGGCAAATGAGTGGAATCTAAGAAGGAGAGAGCGGGTGGTGGCTAGGCGCTCATGCCGCGGTGGAGAGGGGCTTGGAATTTTTTGTTCCCTTGTTCCAACAATAAAAGGGTTAATTGGGGATTGGGGGAAACCAACAGGGAGGCATGTCTTACGAAATATGATATCCAAGAGGTTGCCTATAACTATGGAGATTAATCTAATATTTACATACATTTCGTGTTTCAACTGCAACATATTTGTACAGTGAATACAAATCTATTTTCAAATATATATATATATATATATATATATATATATATATATATATATTGTAGCTAGCACATATAGTATTGCAATTGCTCTAGGTTTATATATAGTTGTTCTTTGAAAAATAAGAATGCTTATTCCATATGCAATTTAACCTATGCTATATCTGGAATATTTTTTATAGGTACTTCATAGTAGTTGATGATTTATGGGATGTGCGAGCATGGAATATTATTAGCTGTGCTTTTCCACGAAATAATGAACATAGCAGAGTTCTAGTAACTACACGAATTGAGGATGTGGCTAGGGCATGTTGCAGTGACCATCTATGCATTCATACTATGAAACCCCTAAGTGACCCAGACTCAAGAAAATTATTCTTCAATAGAATATTTGGATCTGAAGATGCTTGCCCTTCTCAGTTGTTAAACGTTTCAAGTGAAATTTTGAAGAAGTGCGGTGGTTTACCACTTGCAATTATAACTGTAGCAAGTATTTTAGCTTGCCAACCCACAAGAATAAAGGAGCAGTGGGAGTACATAAAGAATTCTTTAGCCGCTCATTCTGCAATAAATCCCACCTTGGAAGATATGATGTATATCCTAGACCTCAGCTACAAGAATCTTCCGCAACATCTGAAGGCATGCTTTCTGTATATTGGCCTTTATCCAGAGGATCGGGAGATTAGGAGGGATGAGTTGGTTAGAGCATGGGTGGCAGAAGGTATTGTAAGTTGCCCTCCTTGGCAAGATAAATGGGATGTAGCGAAGAGCTGTTTCAATGACCTGATCAATAGGAGCATGATTCAACCTGTGTATGATAAATATACCAATGAGGTGGTACACTGCAGAGTACATGATATGATGCTTGATCTCATCGTAAGGAGGTGTAGAGAAGACAATTTTATCATTGTGGTACGTGATCTACATGCCTTGACGGAATTGCAGGACAAGGTTCGTCGACTATCTGTCGACTTGAGTGGTGCAGAGGATGACACAACAGTGTCTGTGACTACTATTAGCTGCCTGTCACAAGTTCGTTCTCTCGCCATCTATGGAGCATCGAAGTGGATGCCTCCTTTGTCGGACTTTAAGTTTCTTAGGGTACTATTCCTTGAGTTTCCTAAGCGGCCGGCGAGAATTGATCTTACAGGTATCATCCACTTGCCACATCTGAGATATTTAAATGTGGAATGCAAGGCTGCATGGTCTGAAGATGGACTGGAGCTCCGCATAGTGCTGCCTAGTCAAATTCGGAGGCTGCAATATTTGGAGACGCTGGAGTTGCCTTTTTCATCAGTTTGCACGATCCCATCAGACATTTTTGACTTGCCATGCTTGTCCCATCTGGTCGTGCCTGCGGGCACGAGATTTCCGGACAGGATTGGCAAGGTGAAATCGCTGCGAACATTGGTTTGCTATAGTCTGCACAAAGACTCGGCAGAAAATACCAGGGCACTAGGCGAGCTCACAAATCTTGCAGAGTTGAGGCTCAATTGTGGTAAGGTGTACTGGGAAACTATGCTGAGATGCACGGATGATGATGATGATACGCCGGAGGCGACTTGGGGGGCTGCTCTGAGCTCTTCCCTCCAAAAACTAGGCAACCTCAAGCAGCTTTCTATTTTCTCACCGATTCGAACTTGCAACGGTGATGCCCTGAGCTCCTCGTTTTCTCCTCCTTTCTGCAACCTTGAGGATCTTCATCTATCTGGATGGACATTCTCTAGAGTTCCCAGGTGGATCGGCCATCTCCAAAACCTCCGCGAGTTGTCACTTGGGTTGAAGTTGAAGGAGACCACCACCTGCTGGGAGGAAGTTGTTGGCATCATTGGAAGGTTGCCCTCCCTCGTCGTACTCTCGCTGCGGATCCTAGGCGTTCTTACGGAAAGGATCGTGATAAGCGGCTTCACTGGGTTCTCGGTTCTCAAGTGGTTTGACTTCGACTGTGATGGGATATCTTTCCTGACATTTGAGGCAGGGGCTATGCCCAACCTCCAGCTGCTCCAGTTAGAATTCGATCCACAAGAATGGGACAAGGCGACACCTGCTGGGCTCCAGCACCTATCCAAACTCAAGGAGATCCGTTTAATGGCGGTGCGACACCATAACACGACAATAAGGGACGAAATGTCTGCGGGAGAGCTGATCAAGGGCATATTTCAGAAAGCTGCTGGCGCTCTTCCGAGTTGCGCAGTATTTAACACGGGATCTGCAGTGAGGTAAATTTCTTGAGAATCTACCTCATGCGTTAGATGTTTTGCACATACTCCCTCTATTTCTTTTTATTGGGCCCATTAGGATTTGAAAATTTCAAACTTTTATCTGCAAAAGAAAAATAAAAAGTCAAATTTTGTAACTTTTTACCAACAATTAGTTAAATTCTAAGCATGTTTAGTTTGTCAAAGTTATATCAATAGTTTCGTATTTCACAGATCTTTTAATACAATATTAATTTTGTAGCAATTAATAATATATTGTTAGAGAAATTAATTATTAAAGTACATTTTTAAAGGAGCTTCCTTGGATTATAATTGTTTCTTTGTGCATGTAAACTCGCTCACAAACGTGCCTCTGACACTGCAGGCCGATAGAGTGGGACTCTTAGAAGACGGGGATGGATGCGAATCAAATTCAGACAGCATGGTTCAGAAATCAGCCGTCTGATCCATCTGCGCAACCTTGCATTTCATTTCATCTCATTTATGGTTTCCTTGCTACTGGATATTCACCAGCTGATGATGCCACAATTACAACAGGGAAGATAGCACGGCCACAATTAGAACTAATGGAAATGGGAATGGGAATGGAAGTTCATGGTCGTCTTGGTGGTGGGCTTTCATGGACCATATTGAGGTGCAACATTCTAGGAGATGGAATGCTCAGCCACCACCGCCTCAACGGCGCGTGCTCCCCTGCGCTCAGCGACTACGCCGCTGGCTTCTGCGACGACGACGAGGAGGCGAGGGTGGACAGCCTCTGGGAGGACCTCAACGACGAGGAGGGCGAGTCGGCGCCAGTCCCTCGACGTGTCGCGCCGCCGGTCCGTTGGCGCGCCGGACGTTGCCGAGAGGGCGGCCAAGGATCAGCGTGAAGCGTCGAGGAGTTCGCGGCGGCGCTCGCCGGGGCTGGTTATCAGGATGCACGCGCTCAAGAGAATGCTGGTCGCACACAAGGGCAACAGCAAGGTGTACAGGGACGAGCAGAGCACCGCCTCTGCTTCTGCTGCTTCGTCTTCCTCTTGCAGTAATCCCTGCAACAAGCGATCATCCTAATACTCTAATATGTTCATGTTTATCGTGTTCGTTAAATCTTGTGCCTCGATTTGTTGACTGGATAGTGCCTGCCATGATGATCATCACAATCCTTTGGCATATTAATGTGTATCCTCGTCTATAGTTTTATCTGTTTCTGGTTAAAAATGAATGTTCTAGTTAGACCGTACATGTTACATGGACATATAGTTGGAGATCACTGAGATTGTTCTTTTCCCCCTCTTTTTAGAGTGTGTTTTTAATTCCTGTACTTTTGTTTGCTTGTATTCTTGCCCTGAGATATATGTAACAGTGTAATTATGGTTTACTTGTGAATAGTGAATAATTCTACTTACCTGCAGACAGCAGATTCATTCAGATCATAAACCACCGATATCCGTTTTTTTGAAAAGGAAGTGTGTCCCGGATAATGTACTGGATGTAGTATACCTACAAGATTAGCCTCACTGAAAGATGGAAAATTGGGAAGGTTTCGTTTTATGCTACCTACAGGCTATGAACAGCATATGTGCCAGAATCTCGTGTGATTGCGATGCATACTGTCAATGTACAGACTAAGATTTTCTTGGACGAAATACGAAGAAGGCAGGAGTCCATGATTAGGACAAAACCCATCAGCTTAGGTTGGACAAAGTCGGTTACGCCACATATGTAACTGACGAGCTGTCAGTAGTTAGCCCCGCCCCAAACAAGGTTCTCTGATTCTTATATTCAGGTCAATTATGGGGAGATTAACAAGAACTAATTTTGTAGTACGTGCAGACTGATTGGATTGCCCTCTTAATGATAACAATTCTACCAGAATGTTGCACTTGCACCTGATGAGAACATTTTCAGAATGTTGCACTTGAAGCTGATGAGGAGATTTTTAATGTGCGAAACGACTAAATTCGGGTACGATACCATATCCAAACGAATT
This sequence comes from Phragmites australis, assembly GCF_958298935.1. Classification (NCBI taxonomy): domain Eukaryota; kingdom Viridiplantae; phylum Streptophyta; class Magnoliopsida; order Poales; family Poaceae; genus Phragmites; species Phragmites australis. The sequence continues at coordinate 499,194 of NC_084936.1, forward strand.
GCATGCCCTCTTTCTAACAAGCCTTTTAAAAAACAAGAAATGAATTGTCCTTCACAAAAACATAATAAGTTACAGATATACTTGAATTATAATTAGGTGAGATAGGATTAGAGTTATAGTTGAACTTATAATTTTGGGCTTTTAAATAGAAAACACCACCGTTGTAACCAAAGAAAAGACTGAAACAGTTAGGGAGGAGCGTCTATAGTCATGCCCCGAGGATGTAGGCAACTTGGCCGAACCTCATTTAAAAACATCGTGTCTTGTGTATTGATCTTATATTTGGTTTGATGATCCTAGTGATGTTTCCGCTAAAATCCTAACAAATGGTACTAGAGCTATGAAGAAAGATCAAGGAAAGACACGAGAATATGTTCCATACCGCGCAAGACTTGCACGGGTCGGGAGAAGGACAACGCAAGGTGGAGCATGGCGGCAGTCGACGACTCAATCGATGGATTCGGACACTTCGAGCGTGGCGGTTTCGAACCGTCCTATGGGCTGCATCAACGGGGATCCGTCCAAACATGGAGATCGGGTTGATGGTGGCTGGTGGCTGCTGTTCGATAGGGGTCGGTCGGATGTGATGGCTAGATTCAATGGTGCGGCTAGAAGACATCGCGGACAAGGCAGAGGCTTCGACTTATAGTTTGATTGACGGGCGGTCAATCCAGATCGGAGCGACTGTTGTTTGCTTAAGGGTGAAGCAACGATAGCGGTGGCGAAAGTTATGAGGAATTTTAGAGGTTGCGAAGGCGTTGGAGTCAAACTCATCGGGTGGCCAGGTCGCGTGGAACTCGTCGGGTCGATGTGCGCACGTGGGTGTGGCGTGCTAGAGTAGCCACGCGGTGCTGCACCAGGTGGCTGCATGCGGAGTTTGGCGTACGGTGGCTAAGAACACACCGGAGCGTTCGGTAGCCTGTTTGGCCAGTGGACCGGTGTACAATGGCGCGGTCATCTCGGGCAAGGTGCGGCTAGGAGCGTGAGCACCGAGAAGATCGGTCAGCAGGAGGCCGGCTTTTCTTTTTGCTGCAGCAGAAAAAGGGATGCATGCAGCGTTCGCATTGGTGGATAAAAAAAAAGATGCATACAGTCATATGCAACGGTCAAACATGCATAGGAATACTTGAATTAAAAAATCAAGTATGTCTGTTGCATAGTCATTGACGTGACATGCATACATGTGATTATGGAATAAAAAAATGCAGCTGCATGTTTGGCGGATTGGATCGGCTGGAGGACACCCGCGGACTGGCGATGCATCGGTTGATCGTTGCATGCGGATTCGGTCTTGGTCCTGTGCGGCAAGCGGACAAGTCTGCGGAGCTCGGTTTCGGCGCTTTCGGTAGTGCGCGCAGAAGTTCTGGGTTGGTCGGACGGCTGGTGATCGAGCTGCATACGGGCATCAGAGTTCGGATCGGGTGGTGTGGCCGGGTCCAATGCCGATATGTGAGTAGGAGTCTAGTCTGAGTCAGGCTCGAGAGCTGGCGTATGACATTCAGACTCGTGTTCGGCAGGCGTGGGAAGACCGATTTTATCCTGGACTCAGGGAGCATGCAGGGACATAAAAACAGGGGTGCGGGCAACAAACCGGGGCAGAAACAGAGTAACCGAAGAGAAGTTCATGGAGAGATTGTAGAAGATTGAAATCAGGCTGTTCGTGAACTGTTGCTTGTGACGGTTGACGGTGAACAGTGGGCGGCGATTGAGCGGGTCGACTTCGTCGTGTGCAAGCGATGTGGTTGTCGACGGGGCTTGAGATCGGCGGATCGTGCATGGAGGGTGTGCGAGGCAGGCGTACGCGCGGTTCGGCGTGTGCGTGATGATTCGTCCATGCGGGCACAAGTACGAGTGTGCAAAGGCGCGTTCAACACACGTGAGGTACACGTGAGTGGGATTCGGCGGTCTGCAACAACAGGCAGATGGTGTCGATGGCGTCCAAATTTGAGTTGATGAGATTTGATAGGACTAGCAACTTCGGGCTTTGGCAGACAAGAGTCAAGGACTTGCTGGCACAGCAGGGGATCCTGAAGGCTCTTAGCGACAAGAAGCCAGTGACAATAGATGATAAAAAGTGGGAAAAGATGCAAGCACAAGCGGCAACGACAATAAAATTGTGTCTCTACGATCAGATCATGTACCATGTCTAGATGAAACATCACCTAAGAAGATTTGGGATAAATAGGATGATCAATTCATGTCCAAGACATTGACTCAGAAGCTGTATCTGAAACAAAAATTGTATGGGATGAAGATGCAAGAGGAGTCTGATATTGCTGAGCACGTAAACTTCTTTAATCAAGTTGTCACTGATCTTGTGAAGGTGGAGGTGACAATTGATGTTGAAGATAAGGTGATTATTCTTCTGTATTTCTTGCCAAGGTTTTATAAGCACTTGGTTACAACACTGATGTATGGTAAAGAGGCAGTCAAAGTGGATGATATTCTTGCAGCGTTGTTTGCTCATGAACAAAGGAGGAAGAACAATATTAGTGAGAGTTCATCTGGAGATGCTTTTTTGGTCAAAGGTGATCAAGGCAGGGAGTCTGACAAGAAAAAGAAGAAGGGGCCACAGTGCTATAAATGCAAGAATTGGGGACATGTAAGGAAATATTGTCCAGAACTGAAGAAGGGATTGGCAAATATTGTGATTTCCAAGAAAGATGACTCGAATAGCGGTGGTGATCTTCTCGTGCTATCAAGTGAAAGGTCTTGTGGTGAAGCATGGATGTTAGATTTAGCAAGTTCAAATCATGCAACATCAAATAAGGAGTGGTTCTCTTCATACTCTGAAGGTGATTTTGATCTTGCTCGCTTGGAAGATGACACGGGTTACCGTGTTATGGGAGTTGGTAATATCAAATTGAAGATGTATGATAGACAAGAAGTGCTACTTGAGGGTGTGCGGCATGTGCCGGGACTTAGGAAGAATCTAATATCGCTTGGATTTCTGCATAGAGAAGGTTGGTTGTATCAGGCAATATCAGATAAGAAGACCTTGAATGTGATGCAGGGTGGTAATACTGTGATGATAGGTGAGAAGACGGGAGGTCATCAGTACAAGTTGAAAGGTGAAGTCATGGAGGTGAGAGCTGTAAATTTTACGGAATACGTTCCTAGCGACGAGGCATCCTTGTCGGGCTGTTCAGGATGAGCAGCGGAGATAGACGACTCAAGTCTAGATACACGGAGGTTCACACATGGTGGACTCAAGTTGGCATGCATATTCGTCAAGGTGGAGTTTGTTAGAATATGTGTTGAATATGTGTATATGGTAGGTTACATATAGACTTGAGTTGTAATTGGGTAGGACTAGAATTAGAGTTGTAGTCAAACTTATAATTCTAGGCCTTTAAATAGAAAGCACCATCGTTGTAATAAAAAAAAGACTGAAATAATTGGGGAGGAGCGTCCGTAGTCATGCTCCGAGGATGTAGGCAACTTGATCGAATCTCGTTAAAAAATATCGTGTCTTATATGTTGATCTTGTGCTTGGCATCCTGGTGATGCTTCCGCTAAAATACTAACACACATAATGGATAATGCCAATCATTGCTTCCATAGGAAATTGAGAAAATTATCGCAGATAGCATCAAGGTCATCCTGCTTACTTTCGTGTGAGGTATCTACCTCATGAGATTCTTCTTTTTCCTCTCTTCCACTTTGCTGACTGGAATTTCCCTTTTTCTCCTGTTGTCTTGTCCATTTAGTGGTTAGCTCGTCACTTTTCTAACCGCCTTTGCTACCTTTTCATCAAACCAGTTTTTAGCCTGTTAATTTCATTTGTAGTCAGATAATAAACACAACACAGTCGGAGATGGGCATAAAATTAACACTTTCTGATGGTGTGGATATGAGGATTATGAATATGCTGTGATTACTGACTTTGCTTAGACCTAGACATCTCACCTAATCAATCAACAGAAAATTCCAGATAAGCCAACAGGGTGCACAAAAACCTTTGCTTTCAAACTCAATGCTGATTCCTTGCCTATTTGTATCATTTTCATTTGGATGGGCCAAAAAGGGGAAATTGCACAAAGAAAACTTAAATCAGTAGAACAGCTGACATTATGACGACACGCACTCCAGAAAGAAAATCTGTATTAATTGGTAGCTCAGTTTGTATATGTTTCTTAAACCAGATTAACTATGACTGGGTCAATGAATCATTCTAGGCCAGCTCAACTGCCTTCCTAATGCCATCACGGCAGCGTGCTAGTTCTCCCAACATACTTTCTTTGGTTGTAAAATAAAAAATGAAAAAACAGAAACTTGCATTTGCGATGTTTGGTTGCCTTTTGGTGGTGCTGAATCGGCTTGTCAAGTAAAAACCCTCTCCATCCACCTGTTAATCGGGAACAGAAAAATCAAATTTTATTATAATCGCACACTCAAACAGTCAAGGAAAGGGGCATGACATTATACCTTTTCCAAAGTTTTCCAGGTCGCTTCAGGGAAACGGGTCAGAATATCTTGGTCTGTTTCAAGTGTGAGCAGGGTTCCTTCATGCTGCAGCAACAGAATGAACCAAAAAAAAAAACATATGAGAAAAAAAAACATTGTTGCTAGGTTTTCAATCAATATTATAAGGTTAGACTTGTTACATTGTGTATAACTCTATAATGCCCGATCCTGTAAAGAACAGCAAGGTTTCCTCCTTGCACAAACAAATCAACCTGTATTTGGAGAAAAAACTTCATAATGTATCAATACTTCTATCCTAACGGTGGAAGAATTCCCGAACGCCCAGGCCATCGCGTCCCTGTAGCTCCTGTAGCGCCGTTCCCTGGCAAGTGGGTCCAGTCCCTAGCGTTTGTCGCTGGTTGCCGCATGGTACGCGTCCACAAAATATCTAGCACACCGCCCGTCCAGAACCCTCCAGCTGCTGGCCGAAAAATCCTCGACGTCTGCTTCGTCCACATTTCTCCGTCGCATCCTTGCTCCATCCGCCAGCTATAGCTTCTCCCGCATCCTCACCCCCCCAAGCTCTGTACTCCATGCCCCCTCCTCGAGCTCTACCGATCCGCCTCCATTCCTCACCAGTGCAGCCACATCGGTTTGTCCCTCAGCGCCTCGCCCCGCCGCGCCCCCCTCCCCTCCCGTCGCGTCACCCTCTCCGACTACCTGAGAGGTCAGGTCGCTGGTACCGAGCAGTTGCCCCCTTCCCACTGCCCTCCCTCTCAACTCACACCCTCCCCCCTCCCTCTCAACTCGCACCTGCCTGTCCGCCGCATTCTTGCTCCCTCCGGCATCTGCAGCTCCTGCCGCATCCTCACCCCGTACGCAGCCTTCTCCCCTCCGTACGCCATTCCTTCCCCTCGAGCTCCCCCGATCCGGCTACATCCCTCACCGGCGCAACCACATCGGCTTCGTCCCTCATCGCCCCGCCTCTTTGGCTACCTGAGAGGTCAGGTCGCCGGTGCCAAGCACCAGCCCCGCTCCCCCCTGTCGAACTGCTACTGAGTTTAGTCGTTAGGTCGCCGGTGCCAAGCACCCGCCCCCCTCCCTCTGCCGAACTGCTGCTGAGTTTAGCCCACGATGCAATCGCCTTCTTCATCAGCTACGACTTCCCATCGGTGCCGATACAGGTCTGCCTCCTCTTCCTCACCCATTTTTCTTCGACTGTTCATTAAAAACTTGCAGCAACAAAGTGCTAACTGACCTTTCCATCTTTATATCAGCTATGTTTTCCACCGGGGCATTAGGACTTGCAAATTGGTATAACAGTTTCACTAAATAGACAATACACAGATGTAAAAATTACTTGATCTTTTTCAAACAATAATTTTAGACCTTTGTATCTAAGGCCCTGTCCATCACTACTTCAGCGAAAGTTTCATGTTCAATGTATTCTTGCAATGGCTACAACTGTGACAAACCAAGCTTTGGAGGAGATAGTGAATACCTTAGAAATCCGATATAATAATCTCTGTTAGCCTGAACAATAACATGTAGTTCAGCGAAAGCTTCATGTTCAATGTATTTTTGCAATGGCTACAAGTGTGACAAACCAATCTTTGAAGGAGACAGTGAATACCTTAGAAATCCGATATGATAATCTCTGTTAGACTAAACAATAACATGTAGCCTATTTTCTCTCCTGCTATCTTGATTGTAGCTATAATGGTGGTCTTTTTTTTAGATGATAAATATGCTGATCATTGTCCATAGCCAAGGTACATTGCTGGTCTAAAATCTGAAGAGTGGCAAATTTTCTTGCTAAAATACACAAACATAATTTTGACTGCAGCTGTACAATTGTGCAGTCATGATGTTATCTTTTTTACATATACATCTTTTTACTGAGATACTTCTCTAAGAATAGAGGAAATTCGTTTGTTCCTTCCAAAGGAAGAAAGCTAGGGTTATTTCCACGATTACTTTCTTCTATTGTACAAACTTACATCTCCAACTTAAGCAAACAACCTTGATGAATGATGACAGTGACACAAGCAAGTATAAATCAGTATAGTGTTTCAAAAGGTAGCTTATCTACACGCAAGGAGTTTCAATATTTTAGCTTAATTGCATAGATTTGCTGGTGAGTAAAATCTTTATAGTCCCTTTAAATAAGCTATCACAGCTATTACTGCTGCAACCTGATACTTCACGCCAAAGAAACAGCATTAAAATATAATCTTAATGTTATTTCTCAACTCCTACAGTTCAGTATTATTTCATTTTCCAGTGTATAGGGAATACCTTTCTGTCATTCAGCTTATATTTATTGCTTTAATTCCTATAACTGCTGTCGCTATTTATTGATCTTGATCACTGAGATTTTACAAACTATTTACAATAGCGAGGAATAATTGGTTATATAATGCTTCATATATTAGTTACATCTCTTTTCTCTTCATACTTCACGAATATATATACATTACTAAATTAAAAAAAAGAACCGTTGTATATCTACATACTGACTTACCATGCTTATGATTACACAGGAACTACCTTAGCTCAAGCACGCAGCTCAACACCAGCTGATATTCTGAAGGTAAACAAATTTCCTATTTCCATATCATAATATGTCCATAGGATAGATATGACAGGGAGTGCAAATAGTTACAGGAACAACACAAAAAAGAAACAGAAAGTCTATTATCTGCAGCTGAACCAACGCCAGCAGAATACACCGTGAGTATTACCATGTACTTATTTCAACAGCATTACCAAAAAGGAGGAAAAACAGAACATAACAAACCAACAATTCTTTGTACCATACAGGCTTTAGCTACGAATGTGAAAGAATCGTCTAAACGACACCTCACTGAACAAGACCCAGATTCATTTGATCCAAAAAACATAATCAAGTTAAAATTCTTTCCCGCTACGGTTTCACGCTCAGTATTTCTAATCCATGTAAAAAGGATGAATCATCTTATTTACTCAAACTCAATATACTTCGCAGTAAAAGACATGCTATAAGAAAACTGCTCTTCAAAGACTAAACTATTACCAACTAAACTTCTAATGGGGTAAGGCCTTCACCAATAAACATACACATGCATTTCCTTTTCAGGTTCGTCCAAATAAAAAAAAAACTTGACTATTGTACTCTTTCATTTTCTTTCAGATCTCAAGTGTTGCCACTAAATATGAGCACCAGCTGTTTACCTAACGCCTACCTCACATGTATCTCTAACCTCTCAATGTGTAAATATAGTATCTTACTGTACAGATAATACTATCAGAGAGCAATTCCTATGTACCACCCTACCATATACAACTACTATGTACTTTCCTTTCTAAACTATATTTTTTGTTATTATCATACCTCCAAAACATAAATTCAATACAGGCGCGCAAACGCGCGCCACTCTGTCTAGTTGACTATTAATACAGTAGTAGGTTAGGCTTGTGAATAATGCATACCCGTAGGTTGTTAACTGACTCTCCGTGGTATGGTATCCAAGAAACTCGATATCAGTGCAACTATAAATAAATAAAAGGAATAAGATACGGAGTTACAAATGTGAAAATAATTTGAGGATAAAATTCTCACGTCCTGCTGCTGCAGCACTCTATGCAGCTGCTGAGTTGGAATCCTTAAGTCTAGAGACCAGCTCACTATGAGTGCCCCCTAAGACTACGCCTAACGGTTTTCCTTCGGAGACGAAAATCCCGTCATGAAGGGATTTTCGTTCCCTTTAGCGCTCCAACGGTTTTACTTCACGGTTTCCGTCACGAAGGAATTTTCAAAGTCATTTTCTTCAGGACGGGATTCTCTCTCCTTTCCCTTCGCGATTCCCTCGAAGGGAAGCTGTTATAGATGAGAGAAAATAAAGGGATTGAGAACAGAGAAGGGAATCAGGAAGGGAACGAAATGAAGGAAATATGGTTGGAGATGGTCTAATTGCATCGTAGACATCTGCGTCCTCAGGATCAACAAGCCAACCATGTACCAATGGGATACCCAAAAATGAAAATAAAGCCCTCTCGTAACTAGGGTAAAACTGGATGGCACTACAAATGAACACAACATTTTAGTATAATTACAACATCAAGAATGAACTTCAAGATGCAATGAACACTAAAATGAAAACAATTACAACATGAAGACGAAATCAAGACGAAGACGAAGGGATACAAGGTATTTAGAACCCTAGTGTATAAAGCTAGCTATTTAGAACCCTAGTAGGGTCTTTGCAGTTTTTGCGTCTTGCGGCAGAGTCCCAAAATTTTATAGCGGGACAAAGCCAGCCTTCAGGTGGATCACAACTTAATATGCACTTAGCACTTAGGTGGTGTTTGGTTCAATGAATGATAACTTAAATGGAAATGTAATCAGGTTACACTGGAATCAGAGGTGGGATGTTCCAACATGGAATATTATTGTAGTTGATGAATATATTGTAGCATCTAGTTTCATATTGCACAAGCTTTGATATATTTGGTTCTTTTAAAAGTAGGTGCTTATTCCATTAATTTAATGTATATGCTCTACGTGAAATGTTTTTGTAGGCACTTTATTGTAGTTGATGATTTGTGGGATGTTCTAGCATGGAATATTATTGCATGCGCTTTTCCACAAAATGATCAACATAGCAGAGTTATAATAACTACAAGGCATGGGGATGTGGCTGGGGCATGTTCCAGCAACCATGGATGGATTCATAATATGAAGCCCCTAAGTGAGCAAGACTCAAGAAAATTATTGTTTAATAGAATATTTGGATCTGAAGATGATTGTCCTCCTTACTTGACAGAAGTTTCATGTTAAATCTTAAAGAAGCGTGGTGGTCTACCGCTAGTTGTTACTGTAGCTAGTATTTTAGCTTTTCTACCCACAAGACTGAAGGAGCAGTGGGAGTATGTACAAAGTTCACTAGCCACTAATAAGTTTGCAGGAAAGTCCACCTTAGAAGACATGATGCATGCAAATCTTAGACCTCAGCTACAAGAGTCTCCGCTATCATCTAAAGGCATGCTTTCTTTATCTTAGTGCTTATCCAGGTGTGACGCCTGTTTTCCCGCCTCCCTCTCTCTGTCATGTGGGCCCCACCTTCACCCTCTCTGCCTGCTAAAACCGTCGCCCCCACGTTCCAGCACGCACACGATCCGTCTCTGCAACCGCCCCTCCCCGCGACTATAAAGCCTAAATCGAACCCCGGCCGAGGCTCCTTTCACCCCACCGCGCTCAAGCCCCCTTTTCCCGACGAGTTCGCATCTCCAGAGCACCTCCACGCTATCGACAAACCTCCACCAAGTGCCCTCACCGTCGTCGAGTCGATTCGCGCATCCCTGATGCTGTTCGAGTGTGCGCCCATGTTCGCCGACCACAACTCATCGTCCCCGATCTATCCCTGTCGAGTTTTGGCCACTGCACGAAGCTCCAACCGTCGCCGAACCTTTGTCGCCGCCCTCCACCGTCGTCGAGCCGTTGGAGACTATCCCGATGCCAGCATGACCCCCAGGGAGGTTCGTCGTCGCCCCTCCACCCTCTTCCACCACTCGCTGTAGCAAACGGGTCGCTGTAGCGCGATTCCGGCAACCCTCCCGAGTCTGCGCCGCTGCACCGAAGCCCCACATCGTCGGCGCGTCGCCCGGAGGAAGAAGGAAGCTGGTAAGCGGCCCGATTCGATTTCAACAGCCACGATTAGAAGTTGCATACCCCTTTGCTAGTCAATAGGATTGCGCCATGTGTCCTTTTTAACCCAGTCAGCTTATGAGAGCCACGTCAGCACCACGTGCCTACCACGTGTCGGGCCACGTCAGCCGAGCCGAGCCGGTTAGCAGCCACGTCAACGTGCTGACATCATAATTAGGTTTTCAAAATAAAAATTAATCTGATAATTCTTTTAAATAGGTGCTTTTGCAGTTAGGTCCCTAGACTTTTCAGGTTTCAAAAAAAGCCCCTTTCAGCCCCTGTTATTATACTTTTAGCCCCTCATAGTTTTATTTATTTGCATATAGGTCCCTAAACTTTTACAAATAACCCCTAGTCTTTTCTATTTTTACCAAATAGCCCCTAGCTTTTTACAGAAAGACCCCTATAACTTCACACCTTAATAACTTTTTCATACGAGCTCCGTTTTAGGCGATTCTTGCGCTCACATGATCATATTAGCAAGTACTTTATGTTAGTAGGCTTTTTATAGCACTTTGCTACTGTTTGGTAGGTTGTTCTTAGTATTTTCTTTGTGTTATTTGTTGGAAGTTCCCGTGGTTAGTCGATAACATTACAGAATAGTTCGAGGGACTTTAAGATCATGATTTCGAAGATCACTAAGCAGCATCCAGGCAAATGTCCTTGATCACATTGACCCTATTGTAGGAAAGTGTCTTTTACTTTAGTTGCATGCTTGTCAATATGAATCACAAGTTTAGAGTTTACTAGTACTTTCCAGATTATCCTTGTCATATGTGTTGTAGTTTGGGTGTCAAGGGTGGAAATGCTTAGTCATGCTGTCAAGTCGGGTGGTTTAAATGTGAATATGTTTAATGATCTATGCAACATGAACTAGTTTGGGTAATCTTTGTAGCAACATGGAACATAAGGGTTCTGATCAAGAGGTGGCATGATGATGGTGCGGGTATGCACTGTTGGTTGGTGGTAGTACCTACTTGGGATCTTAAGGGCTGATTCTTGAAGCATGTAACCCGGCTGAACAGAGCAACCACGAGGCCTATATGGGTACGGCCTGACCAATTAGTTAGCCACCCCTCCGGTTCTATGGGCACAAGTGGATGATTGAGTGGCACAAGAGGGGGCTTCTGCAGCGATGGAATCGTCTGTTAGAGGTGAAACCTCAGCGGGTGCCTACGGATCGGTGGGAGCTTTGTAACGGCGTTGTAGTGATCTCCTGGCAGCACGCCATAGGAAGTGTTCAAGTGTTTGATCAGCACGGCAACATGGAGACTATCACCTGGTAATGCGGGTGATGAAATCACGACACGTGGGTAAAGTGTGCAAACTCCGCAGAGTATAAAACTGATCGATCAATCGTGCTCACGGTCAAGAGCATCTTGGACTTCTTCTTGATTAGATGGGATCAGGGTTTTGGTATGGTTGGTTGGGTAGCCAGGTAATGAAATTACCTGGTGAGTTTTGGTAGCCGGATATAGAATATCTGGTGAGTTTGGTAGTCAAATGAAATCCGATGAGCAGTTCCTCTATTTTAAGTTGTGTCTTCACACTTAGTAAATAGTATATTTGTTTCTTGGAGTTATAGGTTAAGATTGCTTAGTGCAGTAAACCAGTGTCTAACATTTTCTTGACTTAAGCCCTATTTCATGTTTTTTACACTTACGGAGTACGATATGTACTCACGCTTGCTATTTTCAATAATAAATATTGCTCAGTTGGAGAAGAAAACGTGAAGATCAAGGAAGCTGAAGACTACAAGGAAGATGGATCGTCCTAGGTCACGTTGCCCCCAGTCGATTGCCTGTGGTGTACCCTAAAGTTTTTATTGGAGTTTCCTCTTATTCTTCAGTTGCTATTCAAAACTCTGGTATTTATTTCAATAAAGTTGCTATTCAAAACTCTGGTACCCTAAAGATTTTAATTTTAACTAACTTGTGATGGTATTTATTCTTCAGTTGATGTCACCTCATGTATGATGAAACTGATCTTGACATACATGTGGAATGCACCTGGTTATTCTTTTGAAAAACTGGATGTAAACTGCTGTAAAATTAATATGGAAACACTTGTCTATAAGTAGGGGATTTTTGTCCAACGTTCCTGTACACAAGTTTCACCTAATGTTACGTTATAGATTGTGCTTAATTATCTATGCTTTTGTTCTTCTCAGCATACCTCTAATGTAATGCTCATTGTTGGTCTACCAGCTAGTTCTTTCTTTTCACATGATTAGTTGCTTTATTGTTGGCTTACGTACATATTTCATTTGGTTTAGCCTTTTCTCTTTTTGGTTTTGTCAGTTGTGACGGCAAGGACATCATCGGGGGTTGATGACGACCGCATCAGGATGCACCTTGTGGGTCTGGAACGTCTCGGTGACATGGCCGACGATGGAGCCCAGCTCGAGGAGGTGCAACATGGGGAGCTTTGTGCCACCAGTGCCTCTTAGAGACAGCGAAAATCGCGTTGCCTTTGAGGTCATTCCAGCATCTTGTCAGCTGATGGTGAGGAATACGTCAAGGAAGGAAGATAAGCTCGTGCGACGCTTGGGTTGCCATCCTCGAGGTTAGGGGTGCAAGTTGGTGACCCTTAAGATACCCTTCAACCCTTTATAGTTTAATTAAAATGAATTAAATTTTCAAAATGATCCCACCTTTTAAAAAACTAGTTCATTTGACTAAATTAGATAGGGTTGGAGGGTACCCTTAGAGTAACGAATTTGCACCCCTACTCAAGGCAGTTAGCTCATGGTTCCTGAAGCATACATCCGGTTGATGATAATAAGTCCAGTATAAACATCCTTGTATCCTAAGACAATGATGAATAAACTCACTGTAATGATTCTGTAGTGGGCGTCGATTTGTGGGAGGAGGGTAGCAGAGGTCATGTAGGGTGTGGCTTGGAGTCCTTCTTGCGTCTCATGGTGGCCAGCTGCAAGGAGGAGGGGAGATGGCGGCGTGCGGCTAGAGGTGGTGGTATGTGGAACTGTTCACGTTGGTGAATAGTACCCACAAGTGGAGAGGAAGAGAGATAAGAGATGCAATGTCTCTTTTCTTTCTTAATTGCAAATGATATAATACCTCTCATTATATAGAGAGGACTCAACTTGACTACCAAACAAACTACAATCTCTTTCCTAATTTAAATCCAAACTATTCCTTATCTATAGATAAACTATTTCTATTTAAAAGATATTTATTTTATAATAAGAAAACGACTTGACGATGACTCAATCTCAACAACGAAGTGGCGGCGGTGGCCAGCCCTAGGGCGCATGCGCCTTCCACACACAATGAAGGTCAACGGCGGCCCTAGCCCTAGCAATTGCCACCTCTCTGCTAGGACGACCGAACAGGCCTATATGGGCCTGACCCATGACATCTCCGTCGCCATTCCAGCGTGTCCTCATGCTGGGTGTCCATGCTCTAGCCGGTCCTATCCTCCTGGCATGGTGAAAAATAATTATCCTGAAGCCACACCTTGGAGCGCAACTCGCCCAACACCATTGCATTAGTGAGGTTGAAAATGGTGTTGTCGATGCACAGGGTGAACTCATAGGACACATTGTCGATGTAGCCATGAAGAGTGAAGCACCGAGATTTTAGGTGCCTGGTGTACCCCCATCATGGTGGGGATGCCAGGCACATCCGCCAAGTAGCAGCAGATACTCACGTGGTGGTAGAGCTTGCCTGCTGGTGGAGGTGTGTTGAAGAACTGGTGATGGAGGGCGACGCTAGGCAACAAAGTCACGTCCAAGCCGAAGAGGAACGTGTCCTCATGCAACTCCTTCATAAGCTTGGGAAAATCTTGGTCACCAGTACCATCAGAGCCCATGGTCTCTGATACCAGATGTAGTGGGTGCCGATTTGTGGGAGGAGGGTAGCAGAGATCGTAGTCGAAGGAGGTCGTAGGGCGTGGCTTGGTGTCCTTCCTGTGTCCCGTGGTGGCTGGCTGCAAGGAGGAGGGGAGATGGCAGCGTGCAGGTGAAGGTAGTGGTGTGCGGTATTGTTCACGTTGGTGAATAGTACCCACGAGTGGAGAGGGAGAGAGATAAGAGATGCAACATATCTTTTCTTTCTTAATTCCAAATGATACAATACCTCTCATTATATAGAGAGAACTCAACTTGACTACCAAGCAAATTAAGATCTATTTCCTAATTTAAATCCAAACTATTCTTTATCTATAGATAAACTATTTCTATTTAAAAGATATTTATTTACTAATCTAAAAATGACTTGACGATGACTCAATATCGACGACGACGTGGTGGCGGTAGCCAGCCCTAGGATGCCTACACCTTCCACACACAGTGGAGGTCGGCAGCAGCCCTAGCCCTGGCTATCGCCGCCTCTCTGCTGGGCCTGACCCATGACAGATTCTCTGTCTACAATTGTGCCCGTTGGATGAAAACCAAATGATGTGGCCGGCACCATTTTCTGTACATAGCTTTAACATGGATTGAGATTTGAACAAAATCATAAAAATTGCCTAAGAAATTCCCCTTGGCTAGCCAAACGCCCAAGCTGTGACCATTATGGCCCAAACCGGACGGAAGTGACGAGGGATCCGAATAGTCCACACGTGCTAACACAGCCTGCAAGTTCATCTCCTAGCAAGCACCGCCCCCATCCTGTGTCGGCCTCCTGCGCCTACGAGGTGAATGGCAGCCGCGACAGGTGGAACCATCCCTTCATCCTCCTATCTAGCCAGAAAGGTCATCGCTTCTTTCGTTCCCTTCCTTCCTCTGCACAACTATTAGCTGCGAACGCATCTTTGTGAGTTATATTTGTGTAATGGTGTTGCTGCCCAGAGCTTTTGATTGTTCATTCCTTCCATCTAGCTTTTGGTAATCAAGGTTTCGAGTACACTTCTCCTTACTTACCACACCACACATGCCAACCACAAGTCTTAGTTTTCTACTCAACCTACTAGTGCTAGGTTTGTATAATTATTAGACTCACAAGTAAGCTTATCAGAGCATCAACCATACCAAACTAAGCCACCCACTTCCCGGGTTCATCCTGTTGGAATATAGTTGTACATTACGTACATGCACTTGTGCTTATCCAGCATATCTAGCTAACCACCTAGCTTAGCAAAGATTAGATCTCTTCTTGATTTTTTGGCCTTGTACTATATATGCCTACGTGCATCAATGAATCAAGCACTACGTAATTCTCCAACCATCTTCAGTCTATCATGGTATCAGCTTTAACAAACTATCGATCCTTCCCAGGTTCTAGCTCTACATATCAGTGCACTCCCTTCCATTATCTCACTTCAATTTACTAATTCGGATTCTAGATCTTCTTCTACTAGCTAGCACATTGATGGAACAAGTTTGTATTACTATCACCTTCCTGGAGCCATGTTATGAGTGATCTCTGCTTCCACATAATCTCCTCTTGTATGTTTGAAGTTACAATACGATACACCACCTTTTATTCCTTGTTCGAGACCACCACTCGCGATGGTTCTACCCTAAGCCAGCCTAAGACCTATTTGGTAGAGCTTTCCTGATCCAAATTCTCTAGAAAGAGTGATTCTCTAAGGATGAAAGTGATTCTCTAGGGTAAACTCTATGGAGAAAGTGATTCTGTGTGGGAAGTGAATTAAGAAAAACTACTTTTTTCAGCTCCCATCATGTAGCTCATTTCAGATAATCACTCTCACGGAATCACTCTAGAGTTAAAGTCTGAAAACTGCTGTTTGATAAAGCTCCTCTAATTTCACTCTAGAAGCTGCTCTTAGAGCTCTGCCAAACAACCCCTAGTTTTTCCCGCAACTCACGCCAAACAACATTCTGAGTCTTCCTCTAGAGTTTCATATTCGTCCTCTCGAGAGTCCTATTGCAAGAATCTCCAATCATTGAAAAAAGAAGCCACTGTGGCTACTCCATGATCGCAATTCCTCCCCCAAGTTGGGAGTGGGTGAGCTTGTCATGCAATTCCTTTACCATCCTTCCATACATGATGTATCAGGGGACATTAACTGATACCAAAAAGGTTTGCCATGTCTGCCTCTTTGTGTGCTCCTTTCCTCTGGCTTCAAAGATAAAAGAATAGGGATGTGATCAGATTTAATTGCGAGCAAGTGTCGCACTAGTGCTACTGGAAAAATACTAGAACACCAGCTAGCAGATGCTAGAACCTTATCGAGCATGACCAGGACCATATTTATATGACCACCAGCAGTGGCGGAGCTTTGCATTGGGCAAGACTAGGGCCACTAACTAAGCATCAAGACCACCTATACCAATGACACATCGATATATAACCAAAGTAAAGTATAAAATGCACATTCTGGAAGATAACTCAATTCAATTCTTTATGGTACAGCAAACTAGATAAAAACAAAGTGATACAAAACTAGTTACGTAATTAGGGAAGATTTTGTTCCTCCTAACCTCTCATTTCTTCATCAGCAATAGCCCGTGTACCTGAAGCTACAAAGAAAAGTTGTATAAAGACAAATTAGATAATCAAAACTTCTATCAATTATTGAACTCAAAGTAAACTGTTATTCAGGACTTAGGAATGTAACATACCAATAGCAGCATGAGGTAGTCGAGGTAACTTTTTCATACGTGACTTCAGTTCTTGAAAATAGTATAAAATATCATCATTCGTAATGCTTTGCAAAAATATCTCACTCAATATAGCATATCATCCTATGGTTCAACTAGTCATTCCCCATATATTCCTCAACTCAGTCTTGATAAATTTCATTGCAGAGAAAGCTCTTTCAACTGTAGCAGTTGCAACAGGTAAAATCAAGGCCAACTCAATGAGACGATAAACCAACGGAAAGACTTTGTGTGTGTCAAATTGTACCATCATTACAACAAGATCTCCAAGGTCATTACAACATGTGAAACTAGCATCAACCCTCGCATCAACAACAAATATCTCAAGTTGGTCCTGAAGGACTACACGATCATATTGGGAGAAGTTGGCCGCATAAATCTTAGCAAGTTCTATTAGTTTATATTCATCAAAGTTGGCAAAAGAATTCATTGGATCTAAACAAGCAATGCATCTTAATAGTTGAGTAGACCTTTCAGCAAAACGATTGTTCAATTCCATAATTATTTGATCATGAACCACATTAAAGATTTCATGCTTGAAGTGATGAAAATAAGTTACCAACTGCCCACCACAGCCCTTTGAACGACCCCTAACAGTTATTGTATCTTCCATATTTGGCACAATGATGTGATGTAGGAGACAGAAGTTCAGTACCTCATCAAATAGCTCCTCCCAACCATTCTCCCTTATGTCATTAATTTTCTGCAACGTGATCCCAATCGATCCTACAACACGAACGATGTTTTGATCTTTCCTTTGCAAGCATTGTGACGATTCATTAGTTTTGCCCAATAATATGATCATAAGATGTAATATAAGCACGAATTCAAAACTCTCCATTTGTTTCAACAAACCGGAAGCTGTGTATTTCTTTTCCCCATTAGAGGCATCATCAGCCACAATCTCTAATACCTCTAGGACCGCATCCCACATGTGAACAATACAACACAAGGTTTTATGATGTGAGCCCCATTGAGTATCCACGGATCGTGCAAGGTTGGTTTCTTGATTTTTCCCTCTTCTTGAAACAATTTCACCCATATCCAACATGTTCACAAGATCCTCATAGTGTTCTTGGGCCAATTGATCCCTTCTCTTACAAGAAGCACCAAGGGTGTTCACAATCAAAGTGGAAGTATGAAAGAAATCATAAATAGAAGAACAAAACTTGGCAACCGAAACAACCACTAACTGCAACTGATGTGCAAAGCAATGTATGTAAAAAGCATATGGATTCTCATCTAATATCCTTCTTTGCAACCCATGGAATTCTCCCCTCATATTTGATGCCCCATCATACTCTTACCTGCGCAATCTAGACATAGATAACCCATGGGAAGCAAACATACTATCCAAAGCTTTCTTTAGAGAATATGATGTCATGTCAACAACATTCTCAATACCAAGAAATCTTTCAATCACTTGACCTCTTGCATTGACATACCTACATAGAATAAGAAGCATGGTTAATAATAATATGGTTAGCCTTTAAATAAAAAACACCACGCTAAACATTGCATACTAACCTCAAAATCACAGCCATTTGCTCCATGATAGATGCATCTCGGGCCTCATCAATAAGAACTAAGAATTGCCTATCCCCAATATCTTCAATAATAGCTTTGCTTGTCTGCTCTACACAAGCTCTACACAAATCTTTTTTAATCTCAAGCGAAGTCATTTGATTGTGATGAAGCAAATATGCAACATTTTTATCCTTGTCTTTATACCATTCTAGCATCTCTAAAAAGTTCCCTTTGTTGCTTGATCTAGAAGACTCATCATGTCCACGAAAAGCATGTGCTTGCAATAGAAGAAATCTTATAACTCTCAATATAAAAATCATACGACTTTTACATTCATCATCTGTTTTGTTGCCTCCACTAGTCATAGCATGTGACACACTTTGCCTCTGATTTTTATAGTCCTCGTAATCCCCTCTAGCATTATTGTGACCAATGCTTTTAGCATGATCATCAATTATGTGAGGTCCATCCTTCCATCCACGAAATTCAACATTTGTGAAGGATTCAACATTTGTGGTCACGTCGTGTCACCGTGACACGGCCGCCTGTGCGAGTATGCGGCTGGTGTAAGCGCTAGGGCCAGGCCAGGGGCACAACTGCGCAGCACGGCATCAGCGCAGGGGCATGGCCCGGCCATGGGCCGACGTGAGTCGCCTGCTCGCCGCCTACCACTAACGAAGCTAGGATTCGGCGCCGCCACCGAGGGAGCGAGTGAGAGGTTGAGGCCAGGCCACAGGACGAGGTCGAGCCATCGAGGCCAGGCTGCGGTCCATTTTTTCCAAGGCCTGGGTTGAACTTGGGCTGAGTTGGGCCATAAAATTACTGGGGGTACTCGGGGTTTTTGGGCCATGACCCTAGTGGCCCTAGTTGGAGCTCCACCCCTCCAGCTAGCCACCTTCTTCTCAAAAGTCCAATCCAAACCAACGACATAGTCTATATCACATAGTCCACATACATCCACTACCTCCCGAAAACCAACCATGAGAATGAGATATTCCTTTCTTTCATTTGGGCTCGTACACCAAGCACACAAAGGAAGATCTGAGTCACTCTTCAACCTTAATTTTCAGCTTATCCCATGTACGATAACGAAGGGATCGGTCTATTTGCTTCCCCATTCAGAAATGTCTGTCATTCTCCATGGTACTTGTCCTTGCTCCCTAGCCTCTGTGTCAGTATGATAATTAGAGAAATTTAATAACTATACCACCACATCCTTCCTCCAGAATAGGCCCATACCACCACTTCTTCCTACACTGCTCACTGCAAAGCAAGAATCAAAACCCAGCGTATAGCTCAAATTCTCCATCCGGTTTTTTTTGCTATATGTGTTTCCATAATAAACAAAATCGCATGGGTATTATCCTTAACGAGATCGCCGAGTTCTGGAACTGTCGCAAGCTTGCGATCCGACCCGTGAGATTTCCAAAACATTTACTATCTCCATCTCAAAATAGATTACTTTTAGTATCTTCTACAATATTTAAAATACCTAATATTTTACGATCGAGATAACTTTAGCCCAAGTTTTCCAATCTTACCCCTTCCATTAAGTAACTTACTTCCAAATACAAGTCTCATTTTCCACGCAATAAATGGTATTAAAAGTGGATAAGATTATCATTTTATCGTTCACCTTGTGGCCAACTTTAAAACATTGTCTATTTTGAGACTGTTGATAGCGAGATTTGGTATATGTTATGATTATTGCAGTGTTGATTAGCTTAAACCACAAGAAATCAGGGATGATGCTCATTCACTTACTATTCAGTTTTAAATTGAAAGAAAGAATGCTTCGGCTAGGACAGGTTGTAAGATTGAGTGATAATGGCTGAAGACAACAAGGCAGGTGTCTTCGACTAGATAACTTCAAGCACATGGTCGAATTCGAGCACGTTGGTCTCCGAGCACATTGAACCGAGCAGTTGGTCCTCGGGCAGGTGGTTGAACTGAGATGATGGTCGGACCGAGGAAGGACTGGTCGAATTTGAGCACAATGAACCGAGCAGGTGGTTAGATCGAGGGGTGACTGGTCAAATTTGAGCATATGGTTAAACCGAGCAGGTAGTACGTGAGCAGGTGTTCCTCCAGAACTGATGGTCGGACAGAGAATTTTAATACCTTTACCACCACATCCCTCCTCCAGAATAGCCCCATACCACCACTTCTTCCTACACTGCTCACTACAAAGCAAGAATCGAAACCCAGCGTATACCTCAAATTCTCCACCCGGTTTTTTGCTATCTGTGTTTCCATAATAAACAAAATCACATGGGAATAATGGCTGAAGACAACAAGGCAGGTGTCTCCGACTAGATAAATTCGAGCACATGGTCGAATTCAAGCACGTTGGTCTCCGAGCAGGTGGAAGGATTGGTCAAAATTCATGCAGATGGTCAGACCGAGGAGTGATTGATCGAAATTCGTGAAACTGAGTGTTCAAGCAGGTAGAAGGACTAGTCCAAATGCGAGCACGTTGTTGAATTGAGCAGTTGGTCTCCGAGCAGGTGGAAGGATTGGTTGAA
This sequence comes from Phragmites australis, assembly GCF_958298935.1. Lineage (NCBI taxonomy): Eukaryota > Viridiplantae > Streptophyta > Magnoliopsida > Poales > Poaceae > Phragmites > Phragmites australis. The sequence continues at coordinate 519,928 of NC_084936.1, forward strand.
TTTGAGCACATTGAACCGAGCAGTTGGTCTCCAAGTAGGTGAAAAGACTAGTTGAATTCGAGCACATTGAACCGAGCAGTTGGTCCCAGAACAGGTGGTTGAACTGAGCCGATGGTCAGACCGAGGAAGAACTAGTCGAATTTGAGCACATTGAATCGAGTAGTTGGTCCCCGTGCAAGTGGTTGGATCGAGGGGTGACTAGTCAAATTTGAGCACATGGTTGAACTGAGCAGACAGTAAGTGAGCAGGTGTTCGGATCGAGCAGGTAGTTGAGTCCAAGAAGATTGAACTGCACAATAAAGGATACTCGGGTAGATGTATGGGAACTTATGTGATCAAATCAGAAAAAGATACCTGAGAAACCAAGTTGAAATATGCCTTAGTTCATATGTAATGAGTGATTGACAATGGTGTTGATTTTGTTTGGTGATTTTGAGATGGCATAGGTATGGTTATGTACTGTAATTATGATCATAACTAATCAAAGTTGCAGAGAAAATGGAGTTGATGTGTTTATTTCTGAGTTCAGAAAAATTGTATACGCCGGATGATCCGGCGCTGAAGTAAATAAACTCGTCGGATGATCCGGCATTCATATGCGGTACACGTTGGAGCATTTCAACGAAGAAGTAAAAATTGAAGTACACGCTGGATGGTCCGACATTGGGCATCAGTGAACATCGAAGCTTTTCTTGCAGAGAGATTGTAAACTGGCTCTGGCAAACTTGTATACGTCGAATGGTCCGATGCTAGAAAATATGTATGACGAATGCTTCGCTGGAGTAATTTGTCCAAAGAGGGTGCAAAACAGGTTCTGGCAAGAATGGATATGTCGGATGGTCCGACGATGGTCATGAATACACGCCAAACTATTTCTTGTAGAGAGGATTTCAAACAGCCTGGTCTGTTGAGTTGAACACGCCGGATATTCCAACGCTCAGGAGGAGTGAACACCGAATCATTCGGCGTTCATAATTTTTCAGAGATGTTTCATTTCTGTAGGGATTTTAATTTTAACTAACTTGTGATGGAGTTAAATAGTGTTGGAAGTACATGTTTGCTTATCTTATGATGTGTAGGTGGTGGATACAACTTGATGACCAATGGTGGGAAGATCGGGGCTAAGCGGGGAGTTTGGTGCCAGACGATCAAGTGAGCCGGGCGGAGTTAAGGGTAATCCTAGCTGTGCATGTGGAAGTCAAGCAAAATTTGTGAAGGTAGATGGAGACAGCATGTTGATAAAGTCAAGCGACGAGGATACCATTGCAAGTGAAAAAGCAGCTCGAGGGATAAGGACATTTGTACCCTGACAGTTCCCTCCCGAACGTGGGTGAGTGGTGAAGATCCGATGATGTGCGCTAAAATTATGATATTCTAAGTGTTGTTTATCGGATAGTTATTATCGAAACTTTTGATCACATCGGGACTTCCGATTTTCCTGCTCAGAAATTCTGATCCAAAATTACACACGAGATGCTCGGTTTTAGCGCGCGGCACCTTCACGCGTCAACAGAGACGGAGGGAGTAAGTTGGAGCAAATCTAAAACTTGCAATTTCGGACCGAAAACACTTGACTGAGCCCAATTTCCTTCTCGCTCGGGCAACACAACCTCGCTTGGGCCGGCCCGTCGCAGGCTGTCGTAGCAAAGGACCTCCGTCCCTTAGGGTCTCGTAGCAGTCTCTGTAGAGTAGAGTAGGTAGCCCCGCCCGGCGGCGCGAAGGGCGATTCCTTTCGTCGCGCCTTTCGGATTCCACCGAAATTTTGTTCAAACCAAACCGAAAACAGAGTGCGGGAGATATAAAGATAGATATGAATAACTTCCGAGGGAGGTGAAAACGGACGAAGTGGTTTCTCGTCGAGATCCGAGGGAGGGAGGAAGGTATTCGTCTACTCCTACCATGGCGCTGCTGGCGCTGCAGCGGCTCATGACCCTGCAGCGCGACCGGCAGCGGCGTCGCCGGCAAGTCCGAGCCCGGAGTAAGCTACAACTTAGCAGCTCCCTCGCCCTGTCTGTTACGTTTGGATCTGTAGCTGTTTTCTTCAGTTTAGTCCTGTTGTGCTCATGTACAAATTCATTTAGATTGATGTGAGCCGGCTGCCGATTTTTCATTTGTTTGAGATTAATCTTTCACTTTGGTGGATAGCAAGATTGCTGTTTTTTTCTTGTTTGAGTAGGTTAGGTCTCTACACTTGTTCGTAAAAAAGAAAGATTGATTTTTTACTAACGTGCGTGTCCACTAAAGAAAGATTGATTTGTTACCGACATAGGTGATGTAATTAGCTAGAGTCCTTTCTCCCCATATTACACTTGTTCGTAAAAAAGAAAGATTGATTTGCATTGGTGCGTGTTCACATTTAGTGGACGTAATTAGCTAGTGTCCTTTCCCCCGTCCTCTGTTTTCTCTCTGTTGTTGCGTCTCCCGTAGTGCCTGTCGATGTACCAAATATTCTACACGAGTAAGCAATGATTATGGGAGGAGATTTCGAGAGATTGTTTCCTTTTCTGCCTGAATTCGTTTTTTTTTCTCTTACATCTATTCGTGTGACCGTGTCTGGGATGGGTTATCATAACCATGCATGTTGGGTTGCAGATGGATTGATTGCTTCAGTGGATAAAAGAAAGGGCTCGCCCTGTCAACAAGATGGTGATGGTGATTCTCATGCTGGCAAAATAATGAGATATTCGATCCCAGACCTTCCTGAGGTATGGCGGCTATACAGTTCTGGTGATGAAGGCATACAACATTGCAAGCATAATATCACCATGACTGCTCTAACCAGGACACTACTTCTAAGGACTACACTAGATGTATGTTATTTATAAACAGGGAACATATCTCTTAGTGCTGCAATTCGTCACGGTCAGGGTTCCTACACTCCTACTGAATTAGTAGCTTTGCTTTGTTCTAACTGTAACTGTTATCTCTGCAAGGGCTAGTAATATCACCATTACATCTATTATATATATGTGTTCCATTCTATTATCTATGAAGGGTACATTACCTCAAATTCTCCGAACTTCGGGGATCAATACACGTTCCATTCTTATGTCACCACTCTTCCTACCATCCAGATCCTGACTGCATCCACCAACAATATCAGGCGTATGACTATTGATGCTGTTTGATACGGTTACCCCCAGTGTCTAATAAAAATATACAACGCACTATTAATTGTGTAAGATCTCCCACCTTGTGGTCTGTCGACTTTGTGGATTCTGGAGAGATGCGACTGATATTACGCCTTTGCAGGGAGAACAGTTATAGTAGCAACTCCATCAGAATCTTTCTTCAGATTAAAAGCAGTCATATAGTGCTTGTTCTTAAAAATATTGAGGTTGCAATCATCTTCTCCCTGTAAATGCATATTAAACATATCTTTAAGCATAGGGTTTGCCAAATTATTGTCAGCTGCCTTTGTATTGATGCGCTTGCCATAAAATTTAACACTGTCTCTAGCTTCCTTAGAAGGTACAGCTAATAAGATGGTTGCTTTTTAGGTTGGCCAATGGCCATAAAGCCTGGCAAGCATCATTAAATTCCATTTTCTTCAAAGTCCAACTGTAACATGTGATCTCTGATACAAGCAATTGGGAGCCATGCCAAGTATGTATGATTAGAACAGAAATATGGGCGGGCCTAACCATATCAAGCATGCATATACATTCTAGAAGAATATGAAAAATGGTCAGTCGTGATAACCTAACATAAATGGGATGCTTTAGTATTACGCTGCTGAAGTGTTGTGCACTTGTGCTGTAACCAAGTTCTTGTGAACATTGATTGGCATATTCATTCTAGAAAGAATTAGAAATGAAAATTTGATCAGTCTTTTCAATGGCTTCACAATTCACTCTAGGACTTGGATTTTGCTATATTGCTACCTAAATCCATAACAGTTGATGGGTTCAATTACATGTTATTTCATTATGTTTTTTTATATGGTCTTTTTGATCCATTATCTCTTTCATTGTATTTACCAAGGTTTATGTCTATCTTACACTGTAACTGTCAACTCAAAACTGCTTGATTCTATTTCTTGGGCTTCCGTTTGTTTAGGTATTTAGGCGTGCTATTTGTGTTACACATTTATTTCTGTTTCTTCGCTATTTTGACGTATTTATAACATGCTATTGCACAATAAAATGTCATCCTGTGCATTTTGGTTGACACAATTGCACAAAAACCAATATCGTTGACTGCTCGGTAATCTAATGCAAGTAAGAGTACATTTCATAGAAGTTAATCAGTGATAGTCACTAGTGACTGTCTTTTTTTTCCCTTAGAAAGACACTAATAATACTGTTACGGAAAAACTTCTTTATGCAATGCTCAGTTTACCAGCCATGGTTACATTCCACTGCACTATCTACCTATGTAATACAGGGCACCTTGTGCAACCATGCAGAGAGCTACCACGTGGTTTTCCTGTTTCTTTCTTCGGTTGTAGTAACCATTTGGCTTTACAATCCCAATGTTGAACTTTTATCCCATGCTTGTGCATGCAGGATATTTGGCGCCATATACATTCCTTATTGCCACTGCGTGATGCTGCTCGTGCTGCTTGCCTGTCTCATGCCTTTCTACATTCCTGGAGATGTCTTCCCAACCTCACCCTGAATAGGGATGTGCTTTGCTCGGAAGCACATGCGTGCGGAGGGAAATTCAGTGACAAAATTGATCGCATTCTGAGAAATCACTCAGGCTGCTTGAAGATATTCGAGCTTGATTTAGATGATCTCTCCTGCCGTTATCTTGACAGTTGGCTTCGTGTTGCTGTTACACCAGGGATTGAAGAACTCACCCTTAGGCCATATAGACGCAAGTACAACTTCCCATGCTCACTTTTATCTGATGGGGTCAGGAACTCCATTCGGTATCTTGAACTTGGCTTTTGTGCCTTCCGCCCCACAGCTGAACTTGGCCCCCTGAGAAGCCTAACAAGTCTGTATCTGCGTGCTGTGCATATTACGGGGGATGAATTAGAGTGCCTTCTTTCCAATGCTCTTGCTTTGGAGCAGTTCGTCCTCATTTATTGCAAGGAGATAATTTGCCTGAAGATACCTTGCATGTTGCAGCAGCTCAGCTACCTGAAGGTTATTGGATGCTGGAGGCTGCAGGTTATAGAGAGCAAAGCTCCAAATCTCTCCAATTTTTTCCTTAGTGGAAAAATTTTAAAACTCTCACTTGGAGAGACATTGCAAATGAAGAACCTAACTATGTACCATTCAAACGTTGTCTGTTATGCTCGTGCTGAGCTGTCGTCCACTATGCCAAATCTTGAGACTGTTGTCTTAAGTTCAGGAGAGGAGGTATACTCTAAAACTTTAGATGTTTTAGAGTACCAATATATATGTATCACAGTAGTTAGACCTTGTGTATAATTAACCTGAGACAAGACATTTGTTGTGCAGGTGGTCAATACACCAATGCTGCCTACCAAATTCCTCTACCTCAAGCACCTGTCCATTTATATGAGATCAGGATTGACCTTTTCCCCGTCCTATGATTATTTTTCTCTGGTTTCTTTCCTTGACGCGTCTCCTTCCTTGGAGACTTTGATCTTGGATGTAAGTCACTGTTTGTTCCATCCAGCAAAGATATCTGGTCAGTCTGTTGGGTCCTTAAATTCAATTTCCTTTTCATCTTCAGGTAGCTCAGGTACTTATGAAGCACGAATCAGTTTTTGGAGGCTCCTCACATTTGAGGCAGATGCCTGAACACCGCCATTGCTACCTCAAGAGTGTCAAGATCACAGGGTTCAGCTCTGCGAAGGGCTTGGTTGAGCTAGCATGTTATATTCTCAAGAACGCAGTGTCACTTGAGTGTCTGACATTGGACACCGATTATGGTTTTAGGTGTTCTGGAAAAAATGATACAACGTGCCTCCGCCTGAATAACACTATGCTCAGGGAAGCCCATAGAGCAGTCACAGCTATCAGAGCATACATTGAGGATAAAGTTCCCTCTACAGTTAAGTTGACTGTTCTGGAGCCCTGCAGACGATGCCATGCTAGACGAGGATGGCCGCTCCGTCTCCGTAATAAGTTATTGTAATCGTGCAATGTATACTATAGTTACTCAATAATGACGTGCAGTGATAGATTATTCTTGAAGTGTGATTCCGTCTACTAGTCAATTTAGTACTTGAAACTATAATTATCTGTTTGGAAAAAAGTGATAGACTAGATAAGTAAATGATGTTAAGAAAATTAGAAAGAAAATGAATATTATTTGTTTGTACTCTGAAATGTGAACAATGGATGAATCGACGGTTTGTGTCATGGAACTGCTCGTAAACTTGGACTACAACGTTATCTTTATATTGACATGGCGTCTAAAATGAGCAAGTAAGTGTATTGTGTTTTTCGTAAAAATTTCTATCATAGATGTCTAAATAGGGGTGTGGAGCTGGTGGATCGATAGGGCTATCGAGAGGATGAGGATACACTATTGTCTCGATTCAATTCGAGGTTAGGAGATATGTGAGTAGAAAATTCGAAGTCTCAGCTGTAGTGGATAAATGTGGTAGCATTGAAAAGTCTATTCGCTAGATTGTACCAGTCTAGTAGTGGTAGCACTGAAAAACCTATTCACTAGACTACACCAGCTTAGTAGGGGCAACATTGAAAAGACTATTCGTTAGACTGTACTGGCTTAGTAGGGGTAGCACTGAAAAACCTATTCGCTAGACTCAATCGGCCTAGTAAGGGTAGCACTGAAAAGCCTATTCACTAGACTGCACCGGTCTAGTAGGGGTAGCACTGAAAAGACTAGGATTGCGACACTGCTCTGATAAAGCTAACAATGCATCACTGAACATTGGTACCCGGCATTCATGTTCATACATGCAATCAAAAATACATCACACGTAGGGCATGTACATATGGTAACATGCATTGGATATGGACCTATCACGATACTATAGCACAAGTTACAATGGTATGTATGGTACACATCATCTAGAATCTAATAGAGTAAGGGAAGGGATAAGGATGGAGCACTGCTATTGCAGGGTAAGGGATAAGGACTGAGCACTGCTAGTTCCAGTGCAGTGTAGGACTATTGTTGAAAAGGCTATGTAGGACTGAAAAAATGTACGTGCGCTGCACATCCATCTATTTTGAAAATTAACTATTAGGGTTAGTAACATTTTTTGTGATGCACAATATGATTGATCCAATTTAAATTATATATGGGTTGGAAACAATTTCATATATTATTTAACAAATTTACATGAATTATAACAATTATTTTCAAAAATAGGGAATATAGAGTCACATCAGGTGGTTAGCGTGACACATTGTGCAGCCACGCCAGAGACACCCCATTTCCAGGGGCTCACTGAGAGAAAGGAAGTGGGAGAAGGGTTGGCGTGACAACATAGTTTGTTATGGAAACAACCCTGGCGTGACAGACTCCGCTGCCACGCCAGCTCTGACCCATTTCCAAGGGCTCACTGGGAGGGAGCGAGGGAGGGAAGGATCGGCATGACGATGTGTGTCATACCAATAGCCTTGGTGTGACAGAGGACCTAGTCACGACAGGCTCCTCAGCGTGATAGGCCTATATAACGAAAATCGAAGGTTATACAGGCTTATATGCTAGTCATACCAAGAATCTTGGCGTGACAAACCTGTATAACTCAGGCAAACGTGAGCTCCTTCTACTCTTGCTGATAGTCCTACTCACAGGTAGGGCTACTGACTATGATGCACAACAGTAAAGATTCAAAACATTGATTCTTCTTTGTTTTGTTTGTACGCATGAAGTGCAAGCATTCATAAGCCACCACAATATTATCTGTGATAACTCTCCCTGGGACAAATGCACATTGCTGCTTGTCCGACAGAACCGTTTTCAATCTATTAGCAAGTGTTTTGGAGATGATCTTAGCTTGTGTTTGGTTCCACGTATGGAGGTGGATACATCCATCTAGGTTTTTAGACTCGTTCGGGTATTTGATTCGTAGACAGGAGCGGATGGACTCATCCAACTACAAGAAATTTCAACCCAAATCATGTATGATCCGCTTCGGTCTGACGTCCGTGACTCCTCACCCCAGAACGGATGGTGGGTCGGGTGAACAATACCCATTTATTTGCATATATATATATATATATATATATATATATATATATATATATATATATATATATATATATATGACACATATTCTATACTCCTAGGAGTATGTACTCCCACATGCAATATACCATCTAAACAAACACTTTATACTCTTTTATCATTTTTAGTATACTCTAATACTAATTCTAAGATACTCCAATATGAGTTGTATGAAAAAAAATTCAATGTTAGCTTTTTATTTTTGCTATATACTCTTTTTATACATAAAAGAAATATATACGCAAATTAAGATAAAAATCATGGAATTTCATAAAAAATTTCGTGGGATTTGTATTGTAGTATCTTATAATTACTAATGAAGTATATTTAAAGTGATAAAGAAGTATAACACACGTGTAAAAGTGGTATATGAGAGGTGGGAGTACATACACCCAGGAGTACATACTAGTTTTCATATATATATATATATATATATATATATATATATATATATATATTCCCGTCGCGGACATGGGGGCCCAAACCCAAAGGCCGAACCTCTCGTAAACTTGGGCCGAGATACGAACCTCGCGTTGTGTCCCGGCCCAAGGCAAAGGAAACGTAGCCAACGGACCAATGAGAAGCAAATCTGGCCGTCTATTGATATCGTACGGATCAACCGAAATTTTTCATTCTAGGCGCGGGACGCGAATTACTGGGAAATTTTACCGCTCTATTCTATATAAAAGCACCAGCAAATTGGCCGCCCACCCACACGGAGCTATTCCAATTTTGAATTTCGAATTCACCAACCACCAGAGAGGCAAGGGCGTCGGAGTCGGAAGACGGGCTGACATGGCGATCGGGATCGAATCGCTGGATGATGGCCACCGCGCCCTGCTCGCCGCAGCCACGGGGCCGCACGAACTCACCATCACCAGCGTCGAGGTCCGCTACGCCGCAGCAGTCCGCGAGCTCGTCCGTGGGGAGCGCTGGACTTGCCTCAACAAGGTCGGTCCTGTCGTTCTCTTCTTCGTCCCCAATTGCTGTATCCCAATTCGTAGATCCAACTGCAATTTCCGTCTGCTGCTCGCAGTCTTACCTGGTGAAGCTGGTCCGCGCCGACTCCGTCCTGCTGCTGATCGAGTGTTCCATCCTCCCCGCCCTCTGCGTCGAGCCCACCAGCGAGCGCTGGATCCCGGAGCTGCGTCGTTACGGTGACAAGCTCAAGTCCATCGGCAAGCGTGTCGGCGGCACCTTCACCAACCTCGCCATCTCCCTCGCCAAGCGCATCAAGCACCACGCCAGCGACTGCACCCAGCGCCGCCGCTCCCCTGGTGCCCTTGGCCGCCGAGCGCGCCGCCTCTGCAACAGGGTCTCCGCACTCCGGGACGCCCACGTCAACATTGGTACGAAGTGACGCTCAGGTTCGTCGCCAGAGGGAGGGGGTGGCAGTGGCCCCGTTCCGGCCCTGTGATATACCATCCATATGCATAGCAATATACTCAGATAGTATAGTATGGTATAGTATAGTACCATCCATATACATAGCAATACATACCATTAGTATGCACGTACCCAACTACTAGTAGTTACCTGTCTAGGTTGTCGTTTCAAGTGATACAGTCTTTCGTTCGAGTCTGAGCAATGTCAGCATGTTTTTGGGATTCCAGTAGGATTTCGTTGATGCTGTTTTTCCTGTCGATGATGAATCGGAGTTGGAATTGGTGACGCGACATTGTAACCAAAGCAACCAGTTGTCATATATGAATGAATGATGAATGGAAATTCGTGCCTTGAATTGATGATACATGCATATAGGTATTTGACTTGCTGTTGGAATTTGACTTGCTGAAGCCTTAGGTTCATGGTACAGACTTGAAATCCTTTTTATTGCTTTGTTATCTATCTTTGGTGCTGCTGACCAGTCCCTGTGCTGAAATTATGAGGAGCATAGCAGCATTTGTTAATCAAATTTTCGGGCCTCATTAGCTGCTCAATTGATTGCAGATTGTGGGCATTGATAAGTAATAGTGAGCATGGGAGGAGTATGGCCAAATTTTAACTAGTGCTTGTTTAAATCAACTTAATGATTCTGTGATAAGCAATGGGTCAATGACTGTTCTTAGTGACTGTTATTTCGCTGAGCAGTGGGTCAATGGCTATTCTTAGTGACTCCTATTTCTCTGAAGGAAAAAGGATGTAACTTAACAGTCCTAAGATAATGCATTTCATATTAAATGAAGAAAACTGTATAAAGTAAACGCTGACTCTTATTTCATGTCTGATAAACAGTTGTTTGGTTGGTTGTGTCTGAAATTTGCCAGTAAGATATGTAACGAACTTAGAACTGTGAGGTGGGTAGCAAAGAAAAATATTCATTATGCCTCTGCTGATGGTCTTGTTATTTTCTTCACTGGTCATGCGCATTTTCAATTTGACGAGTCTCCTTAAAAATGATCAAATGCATCCCTCTAGTGTACTCAAGTGTTTGGTGTTTTCACTTATCAACCTCCACTTTAAGATCAAGCCTATTCGGTCGTGAGCTCCATTATATTCCGTCCCCTAGTTGCTTGTGTGATGATACTGTAAGTGTTAGAGAATCCTGTACCATGTAAGATCCTGTGAGTTTGTTATGATGCACTGGGGTTTGTATGAGACACTAGATGGAACAATGGTTTTGAGTTTGCCTGGGATTGTTGTTGGATTGTGGACATTGCGATCGAGTACTGATCTATGCCTTTTATTAGTTTCTTTCTGTTCGGTGGAGTAAATTACTTGATTGTCAGTGTTTTCGCCAGCAGTTTTCTTTGGGTTACCTTGCAGTTTTGATGTTCCAAGTCGAGCCATTTGCAATAAAAGTTCTCTGAAGGGTTCGATTCATCAAAGAGGCCGCAAGGACACTTTTTATTTTGCAAAGCAGAACCGTGTGACCATGGATGGCATCTCTGTCAGGAGCAGTGTTAGGTCCTTTGTTACCTTTTTTGCTGTGGGGATTCCACTTCTGGTAAAGCACATGTTTTTACATCGTTGTGGTGAACTGATCTATCTGGTGATGCCCTTCTCTTAACTGAAAGAGAAGAAGACTTGAAACAGAAGCGTCAAATGGCTCTTATGTTCCTTGGAGGCATGCTACTGGTGCAGCCTTAGCTCTTAGATTTGGGAACAGTAAAACCGAGACAACTGAGCTATGGTGTAAAAAATAAGAGGAAAGGCAGGATCATAGGAACTTGAACGCAGGAACAAGATGATGGAAGTTGGTGATAATAAGTTGAGTGTAACCATCTTAATTTGTACTGCACATCTTGGATCAACAACTTGATGGCAGGGAGAAATTGAGATGATGTGGCATTCTTCTCACTAGCCATTGATTGTACTCAGCTAGCTTTAACATGGATTGACATCTTAACAGAATCATAAAAGTTTAAAGTGCAATTCTCCATATGCAAACACATCGTTAGTAACTAGCAGTAATTGTTTGTGCAAATTAAGATAGTTGTGGCATGAACCATTCAGCACCGTTCTGAATCACAGAAAGTTTGAAGAAGCACAACCACAACCTTTCTGATGGCAATCTACATATTCTTTCAACACTTCAGTACCGGTACCATCAGTTGCAGAATCTTCAAACGATATGTATGATTCACAAAAAACATTGGAGTCATGGAGTACAGAGAACTATTCGCAAAAATCCATGGCATGCTTGATACGTGATACAGGCATTCAGACTAGGACATAGTGATTGACTAAGTATCATTCCCATCGCGCAGTTCCAAATTTCCTTTGCTGATCACTCATAACGAAATAACTATTTGCTGATAGTAAGTTCATAAATTGAATATATTCATCTTTGTATCACTAAGGAATTGATGAATTAACCTACCCTCATTTCGTTTATGTTCAATTGTTCCTGTTGCTGAATCAAAATTAGCAAAATCTACAGTAACCCTTACAAGTACACAATTATGAAAGATTATGGACTCAAAGCAGAAAGAGAGACAAAACTTCCAATGCTATTTATAATGCAACATCCAGTAGCTAGTTGTGTAAGAGTTAACCATCATCTTTCTACTGCTAAGGAACAGATAACCTACCTCCCTTTCTTTGTGTTCCCTCTTTTTTCTTGGGTGGATGAATTGGCAACAAGAAGTTGAGTGTAATAATTTTGCACCGCTAAGAAACAGATGGCATCATCTTGGATGAAAACTTAATGGCAGGGAGAAATCGAGTAGATGTGGCACTCTTCTCATTATCCATTATTTGTACTCAGCTTTAATATAGACTGAGATTTGAACAAGCCACAACCTTTGTCATTGCAATATTAGTACTGCTACATATTTTTTTCAACACTTCACTACCGGTACATCAGTTGCTGAATCTTGAAACGATATAAATCATACAAAGAACACACTGGAGTATAGTGAACTATCCACAATAATCTACAGCATGGCTGATCCAGGCATTCAGAGTAATGGTGATTAGATTACTAAGGTAGTATCATGCATTCCCATGCTGCAGTCCCACATTTACAATGATGATGATAATGGAACATCCAATTGCTGATAGTAGAAGTTCATAAGTTGAGTATGCTTTGTATCACTAAGGAACAGGAACTGATGAATTAACCTACCTTCATTTCCTTTATTTTCATTGTTCCTGTTGCGTGAATCAAAACCAGCAAAATCTACAGCAACTCTTACAAGTCATGATTATTCTCCCAACCAATATGCCCACCGTCCTCCCAAATTCCAAATTCTATGTGTACTATGTTCATGTTGGAGTGTACAATAACAGATTCCGAGCTGATGAAAATACAAAAATACAGGATTTCCAATGAAGCGGAGCAGATGCTGAGATGCAGTGCAGTCAGACCTGAAATTGCTCCATCTGGACGTCGGAGGCCTTGAGGGGGACGTAGTCGCCGAGGTAGACCTCGAGGTGGTCGGAGATGTTGGCCTTGTCGATGCTCTCGTGGTGGTAGCTCTTGCACACCAGGTAGACCACCGTCTGCGTGACCAGCGCCAGCATCACCACCGCGCACAGCGCCGCGAGCATGAGGAGGCCGAGGAAGAGCCTGCCCCCGGCGCCGACACCATGGGTCGCGCCTCGGACGACCCAGGCGCGGAAGGCGACCTCGACGACGGCGAAGACGAGGTTGAGCGTGGCGAAGATGGCTGCGGCCGTCCAGAGCTTGCCGCGGATGAGGTCCTTGCTCTTGCGCATGGCGTGGAAGCCCTTGTAGTCCTCGAGCACGGAGACGACGCTGGCGAGGTGCCAGACGACGCTGAGGTAGACGAGGCCCGCGAGGTAGGCGACGAGGAGGAGGAAGGCCAGAAGCCCGGCGATCCCCGAGCCGTTGTCGGCGGCGATGAGGAGCGCGAGGAAGAGGAGGAGGAAGGCGACGTGGTAGGCGAAGAGGAGCGCGAAGGCGGCGAGGAAGGTGGCGGCAAGGCGGCGCCAGACGCGGGGGACGACGGAGAGCACCCGCGGGAAGGAGAGGGCATCATATTTAGCGGAGTAGACGGAGGCGACGGAGAAGACGGCGGCGGCGGTGGAGAGGAGCGAGAGGAGGAGGAGGGCCAGGAAGTAGGCGGCCTTGAAGAGGAGGAGGGCCGCCCAGTCGGAGGCGAGGCGGCTGAGGAGGCGGTCCCGCTGCGCGGGGGAGACGGTGGAGTCGAGGGCGGTGTCGTCGGAATCGATGTGGGTGAAGAGGGCGTGGGAGATGGCGATGTGGAGGAGGAAGAGCGCGGAGAGCGGGAGGACGAAGGCGGCGGCGATGCGGGCGAAGAGCGGGCGGTGGGAGCCCCGCAGGATCTGGGCGGAGGCGCGGTAGATGCCCGCGACGCCCAGGAACTGGAGCTCCTCCGGCTCGAACTCCATGGGCTGGATTCCGATTTCTTCTCCTCTCAGCTGCTGGGCGGCTGCCGGTGCTCGGAATGGAATCCGCTCCGAGTCCGATTTGGTGGTGGTGGAGATCTCGGCGCTAGGCCTGAGGATTGTTCTCTCAGGCGAGCTCGTGTCGTGGTGGGAATTGGGAATTGCTTCGGATTTGGTTGGGTCGTCGCTCGCGATTGGAGAAGACGATGGACGGAAATGCGAGGAAGGAAACAGTCAGGCTTCGTAATTTGTTTTTGGTTCGACAAACCGAGCTTTAGGTACTACTCTCTTTTATTACAAATTTAGTTCGTTTTAATTCTGCAAACTATTCTCAAAATATAAATTATTCTCAAACTTCTATATATTTTTCATCTTATAAATATTTTTATTGTTTAATAAATATTACCACTCTTATAAATAAATGAGTTATCTTTATTATGCAGAATAAATAAAAAACAACAAGTTTATTTGATCTACTTTTTAAATTTTTATGTAAAAAATTAAAACGATCTATATTTGCAATCGGATGAAGTATTTATTATTATTTGCTGCTTCTGTTTTTTTAGTGTTTTTAGTCTCTCATTGCGCATATGTACCTATAGTTTATAGGTGTGAGTTTGGATGTGCTCGTTTAGTATATGGTAGGAGAGGATAAAAAAATTGTGTTTGGTAAGTTGATTGGGTCAAGTCCACCGGCAAGATTAGTGCTGCACGTATGGGTCAGTACACGGGCATATGGGCGAAGAGTTGGTGTAGTGGACAGCAGTTTTCAGATATTCATTCTCTGTTCCTCCAGTAGGTTGTATTGTTGTGAACCTGCTGTATGCTCCTTACGTAGCCAAAGGATACTTTTTCGCTGGACTAATGGAAGCTTTGTTCCCTTTCTTCAGAAGAAGTGCAAAGAAGGTACTTTTATGAGTCTGGTACTTGATCCACCATCGTTGGCAAAAGCGCAAGACAAGGTTCGTCATCGACTCGCATATACAGTAGTGCTTGGTCAAATCCGGAGGCTCCGGCATTTCCAATCCGTCCCATCTGGTTGCCGGACGGTGAAATCGCTGCGCACATTGCAATTGCAGGGATTTATCCTGCCGATCGAAGAGCTCCATCGTTAGAAAATATTCCATCAACGACCTCGGCAAGCTCACCAATAAAGTAATCAAATAGTTTTGTCCGTCGATGGTCACGCTTGCTTGGAATTCCCAAATGCTCATTGCTGTTCACTTGTGGGAAACTCGATCGGTAACGTCAATTCAAATGCTTCGCTTTACTATGTATGGCCCCATATCCTGTTAGTGATGACAGGCGTCCTGACCTGACGGAAAGGATCGTGGTAGGGATTCGCGCTTGCTCCTCGAGTCAAAAAACATTTTAGGATTCAATATATATATATATATATATATATATAGGACACCTATTATATACTCCTAGGAGTATGTACTCCCACATGCAATATACCACCTAAACAAATACTTTATACTCTTTTATCATTTTTAGTATACTCTAATACTAATTCTAAGATACTCCAATATGAGTTGTATGAAAAAAAATTCAATGTTAGCCTTTCATTTTTGCTATATACTCTTTTTTATACATAAAAGAAGTATATACGCAAATTATGATAAAAATCATGGAATTTCATAAAAAATTTCGTGGGATTTGTATTGTAGTATCTTATAATTACTAATGAAGTATATTTAAAGTGATAAAGAAGTATAACACACGTGCAAAAGTGGTATATGAGAGGTGGGAGTACATACACCCAGGAGTACATACTAGTTTTCCTATATATATATATATATATATATATATATATATTCACATGGTGTATGGGACGACAATGCAATGCATGCTACACCTCAAGTATCATCCATGCCTGAGATTATGGGCACGTTTGGGTTTGGATGGCGATGGCGCCTGTGCTAGCCCAGCCAATACGTTGGATTTCGCTGCCACCATTTCGCGAGTGTAAGACCATCTCCGAGGGAGTTCGTGTGTGCAGGCATTTGGGCATTTGGATCGACGCCAATGCTTTGGCTTGCCCGGACTAGCATGTGCTCTTAAACCATCCCAACTATATTTTTCTCATCTCGTTCTTTTTCTGATTTCTCTTCGTATTCTCATTCAATTTATTTTCTCTTATAGGTGTTGATCCAAATGCATCCACACTCACTTGGTCAACGCCATTTTTTTTGGCAGGGTAACTCTGGGTGTCCATCCAAAGGTGCCCTATATTCCCGGTTGCAGCTCTCCCGGCCGGACAGGACAGGGAAGATGCATGACACTACTAGACAAAGCCATTGACTTACTTGATTGACCAAGCAGAGCAGGAAGGTTCCCTTGTCAGACAGTCCACGACATGCCCTCGCAATGGTATCATCATCCATTTTGTTATCCTTATTTTTCACATACATTTTATACAAACCTCAATCTGAGCAGAAGCCATCCAAGGGAAGGGAGTCAAAGATCTTGAAACAGACAGAGCTCAACAGAATCATCAAGGAGAAGGATGATCATACATCTCCAAATTTATGGCATTTTTTGATGACCAAATGATGGCATTTCCTTTAGCCATCTTCTTCTCCAAATGTTGTAACTCACAGGTAGATTTGAATGCTATGCAATCAGGCGATCGTGAACTGGGGCTCAAGTCCCTGATTGACGAGAGCAAAGAGATGACCAACGACGAGGTAAAGCATAATCAACAGGCTGCTGCTCAACAAGGAGGAGAGGAGACCCTGCACAGGCGCATCGTCGCCGGCGAAGACAAGGCGTCACGGCGATAAGCCGTGCCATCCAGATTGGGAGCTTCATATTTGCTGGCCCAACCGTTGTCGGCAAAATGTTGGACATGAGCGAGCTCATGGCGAAGCACCTTGGATGAAAACTTATGGCAGGAAGAAATTGAGATGATGTGCCGGCCACTCTTCTCATCATCCATTGTTTGTACTCAGCATTAATATAGACTGAGATATGAACAAAACCATAAAATCCTTATCCAAACACCTTGCTAGTAACAAGCAGTAATTGTAGAGCAAAGATAGTTCGATTCATTCTCAATCACAGATAGAGATAGGAGAAGCAGAACCACATCCTTTCTCATTGCAATATTAGTGCTGCTGCTACATTTTTTTTCAACACCTGTTCACTACTGGTATAGTGAACCATCCCCAATTATCGCACCATGGCCGATTCAGGCATTCCGAGTAAGTTCCAAATTTCCAATGCTGATCATAATGAAACGTCCACTTGCTGATTCTAAGTTGATAAATTGAGTATATTCATAAATTGAGTATCACTAAGGAACTGAAGAATTAACCTACCTTCATTTCCTTTATGTTCATTCTTCTTGTCGTGTGAATTAAAAGTTAAAACCAGCAAAAGCTACAACAAGCCTTACAAGTTACAACAAGCACACAACTCATGATTATTCATTCCCCCCACCAATACTACCATCTACATCCCAATTCTATGAGTAGTATCTATGTTCATGTAAAATTACAGATTCCAAAGACAAGACCTGGAATTGCTCGAGAGTAGAAGCAGAGCACAGCCATGGAGAGGGAGGCAGTCGATCAGACCTGGAATTGCTCCATCTGCACGTCGGAGGCCTTGAGCGGGACGTAGTCGCCGAGGTAGACCTCGAGGTGGTCGGAGATGTTGGCCTTGTCGATGCTCTCATGGTGGTAGCTCTTGCACACCAGGTACACCACCGTCTGCGTGACCAGCGCCAGCATCACAACCGCGCACAGCGCCGCGAGCATGAGGAGGCCCAGGAAGAGCCTGCCGCCGGCGCCGACGCCGTGGCTCGCTCCCCGGACGACCCAGGCGCGGAAGGCGACCTCGACGACGGCGAAGACGAGGTTGAGAGTGCAGAAGATGGCTGCGGCGGTGGGGAGCTTGCCCCTGATGAGGTCCTTGCTCCTGCGCATGGCGTGGAATCCCTTGTAGTCCTCGAGCACGGAGACGACGCTGGCGAGGTGCCAAACGACGCTGAGGTAGACAAGGCCGGCGAGGTAGGCGAGGACGAGGAGGAAGGCCGTGAGGGTGGCGAGGCCGGAGCCGTTGTCGGCGGCGACGAGGAGCGCGAGGAAGAGGAGGAGGAAGGCGGCGTGGTAGGCGAAGAGGAGCGCGAAGGCGGCGAGGAAGGTGGCAGCGAGGCGGCGCCAGACGCGTGGGACGACGGAGAGGATGCGCGGGAAGGAGAGCGCGTCGTGCTTGGCGGAGTAGACGGAGGCGACGGAGAAGACGGCGGCGGCGGTGGAGAGGAGCGAGAAGAGGAGGAGCGCGAGGAGGTAGGCGGCCTTGAAGAGGAGGAGGGCCGCCCAGTCGGAGGCGAGGCGGCTGAGGAGGCGGTCCCGCTGCGCGGTGCCCGGGGCGGTGGAGTCGAGGGCGGTGTCGTCGGAGTCGATGTGGGTGAAGAGGGCGTGGGAGATGGCGATGTGGAGGAGAAAGAGGGCGGAGAGCGGGAGTACGAAGGCGGCGGCGATGCGGGCGAAGAGCGGGCGGTGGGGGCCGCGCAGGATCTGAGCGGAGGCGCGGTAGACGCCCACGACGCCCAGGAACTGCAGCTCCTCCGGCTCGCAGTCCATGGATTCCGCTCCGATGTGGTGGCGGGATTGAATTGGAGGTGGAGAGGAGGAATTGGATTGGAGGCGAGGTCGGGCTGTGCCTGCTTCTCCTCCTTCTGCGAGGTCGGGTCGTGGATGGGAATGGGGAATTAATTGGAGAAGACGATGGATGGATGGATGGAATGGGAAGTAAGGCTACTCCTCCTTTCCTCCTACCGCGAGGAGGAAGAACGCGTCCGGTGGACCTGCTTTCTCCGTTGACCACCACAATTCTAATTCCAATTCCAATTCCAATTGGTTTCCCACCGATTCCTTGTGGAATGTGGATCAACGACCAACGTGATTCCTACGCTACGCCGTCCTCTTCTCTCGTGACCACTAGCTAATGTATGATACAAGACTTGGTCTCTCCGTTGACCACCCTCTGTTTCTCTCTTGACCGCTAGCTAGCTAGCTAATTGATTTTTTTATTTATGTGTTTTTAAATTCTGGAATTTGTAAATATATATATCTGATTTGAAATTTACACACACATACATACATACATACATACATACATACATACATATATATATATATATATATATATATATATATATATATATATATATATATATATATATATATACTCTTATCACTCATTGGATAGGCGATAAGAACATGTCACTCAGACTACGTGGGTCGCAAGCGTGATAGGACTCAATACCTATGGGGCTCTCCATTGTGGTCCTCTGATTGGGCGACTAGGGCAGTAGCTCCTCCTGTCACCCGTTGAAGAATGGGCCATATGAGTAGATATATCTCAATTTTTTAAAATAAGTGTATATATTTGCAAATTCTAGATTTAAAAAATATATAAATAAAAAAGTCCTAGCTAATGTATACAAGACAGACTTGGTCTCCAACAGGTCGGACCTACATAAATGGCACTCTAGGCCATTACGGGTTGGGCAATTTTGGGCCACAGCCTAGCCTGGCAGCATGTGAGCCAAGTGCTGGATGGCTTCCTCCTGTTGCTCTAATGCTTTGTCTATTGCCTTGGATGGGGGTCGAGAGGAGGAATTGGATTGGAGGCGAGGTCGAGTTGTGCCTTGTGGTGGGAATGACGAAATTGCTCTGTTTGGCGAGGAAGACGAAAGCGATTGGTTCTGGTTTTGGTTTGTTAATTCCAATGTATACGCATGGATGGAATGAGAAGAAGAAAGCGATTGGTTTTTCTCCATCGTGGACCTTGTGCCAATCAACGTCCTTCCCGCTCTTACACTCCTCTCGCCACCACCATCAACCCTCGTCAGTTCTGCCCCCTAAGAACCCAAGAAGCCCACCGCCATGTTTCCTACTATTTTACGCCGTCCTCTTCTCTCTTGGACGCTAGCTAGCTAATGTATAGTACAAGACTACTTGGTTTCTCCGTTGACCGCCCTCCTAGCATGTGGAATCATCACGTCATACCACTTGTTGAGGGTAAATCCCTGACAGTGATTCCGAGGTATGTCAGACGGTGGGTGCGTGAACGGCGTTTCAGAGACTGAGTGTGTCTTTGTGTAGATGAAGGATTCGAGGACACTAGGGGTTAAACAGGTTCGGGTCTCCCGAAGGATAACAACTCTACATTCTGTGTATTCTCTTCTTTGGTCTAAGTTGGTTACAGATGATGTTCTTGCCAAGCCTTCTTCTCGGCCTCTTTCGCCTCTAGGCCTCTCCCTTTTTCTCCACCCTTTCCTCACAAGTCTAGTACTCCTCCCTTTATATATCAGAGGGGGAGAGGATTTACACACGAGTCAAAACATACACCCAAGCTTAGTTAGAGCCTCCCACCTAGGCACAGCATTACTAAGAGCAGACGTATCACATTTGCTCTTGGGCACTACAGAGCCTGTCCCATCGCTCCACCGCCTGCGTCATCCCGGTCGCCCGGACTGCCCTATCCTGTCCTCACGCGCCACCTGCGCACCTGCAAAAGACCTCCTGCCACGTCTGTCAGGCCATCCCGTGGCATTTAATGCTATGGGACGGGACACGACAGCTCTGCGCCGATCATGCCTTGGTCGACTAGAAAGAGGACCCGGGGAAGGAAAATACTCGAGTGAAAAAGCATTTATTGTGATTAGACTGTTTAAACACATACCTGTCCCACAACTAGAGGAGACTGGTCACGGGGTTTGCTCCTTCGACCTGGTGACTGGGTCGCGCAGCTTGGTCGGAGAACCTGGTTGCGTGGTCGCTGGCTGGTCGTGCGGGGTGACCACGGTTCCGGTCAACGTGGCATACAACACCTGCTGATATCTTACCGATGTGGGACCGTCCGCGAGGGGACCCCACTATTCTTAACACCGACACCACTACTATCCTAGTGTGCTAGAGGCAAGGTCGTGTCGTGTCTTGGCATGTGCCACCAAGGCAACAAGTGGTACATCTGTTGCATTGCACCTACCAAGAGTGGTCAGCTCCTTGATACAGGGATTGATACGGTAAGCATAGGAGATACTATATTGGTTTTAGGGCGTGACCTTAGGTTGGCTCTAGGGCGAGAGCACTTGAGGGCTATGAGTAGACTACTGACAACCGACCATAGTTGACATGGCCCGGTACGTCAACGCATTGGACGCTCTCTATCGAGATCACCAGGGAGAGCTTCGTGTAGCTTTCAAGAGATCTGAGGAGTCGGAGATCCAAGAGAGAGCATTGAGGGTCATGCTGGATCACGTAAGAGCTCAGGCAACAATAACGGAGGATTGTGCAGATAGGTCCTCCAGAGTTTGGCATAACGTAGTGACCTGCTAAACAAGCAAGAGGCCCAGATGACTGCAGCTCTCAAAGGAGGATATCGTCGTAGGTTCACCGCCAAGAAGAGAGTCATGATATTGCAAGCTAGTCGCACCAGCCATGTGGTACTGTCTGGAGTACCCCTTCTTCCCGCCAGAGTCGCAACCACGATAATGTCGGGCAGAGTCACCACCACATTGGTCCCAACAGCAGCAAAGGAGTTGAATCACTAGATCCGCTTGACGATGAGGAGATGGAGCTTGCCTCCGATAGCTTTGAGGAGCCCATCAAGCGATCTCCCACTACGGACGACGACGAAGACGAAGGCCTCACCTCACCAGAGGAGTCCACCACCGACAACATCATCGACCTCAATGGCATGGACGTTGATGGACCAGCAGGAGGTGTCTGATCACCAGAGCCGCTTGAGGACAAGGAGATGCAACCTACCTCCAATAGCTCTGAGGAGGAGGATCCCACCAAGCGTGAGCCCGCTACGGACGATGATGATGGCCTCGCCGCACAAGAGGAGTCCACCGCTTGCAACATTGTTGATCTCGACGCCTTGGACGTCGAAGGAACAGCCGGAAGCGTTGAATCACCAAAGCCACTCGACGACGAGGAGATGGAACCTACCTCTGACAGCTCCGAGGAGGAGACCACCAAGCATGAGCTCACTACAGATGATGATGACGATGGCCCCATCTCACTAGAGGAGTCTGTCGCTGACAACATTATTGACCTTGATGCCATGGACGTCGGCAGACCTACAAGAGGCGTTGGATCACCGGAGCCACTAGAGGTGAGGAGATGGATCCTACCTTCGATAGCTTCGAGGAGGAGGATACTACCGAGCATGAGCCCGCTGTGGATGACGACAATGGTGACAATCCCGCCATACCAAAGGAGTTTGTCGCTGACAACATTATCGACCTCGACACCATGGATGCCGACGAACCAGTAGGAGGCGTCGGATCACCAGAGCCTCTCGAGGACAAGGAGATGTAGCCTACCTTCGACACTTCGAGGAGGAGAAGACCACCGAGCATGAGCCTGCTACGGATGATGAAGACAACAATAGGGACAATCCCACCATACCAGAGGAGTCTTCCACCGACAACATTGTCAACCTTGACGCCATGGATGTCAACGAACCAACACGAGGTGTCGGATCACCAGAACCGCTCAAGGACGAGGAGATGGAGCCTACCTCTGACAGCTTCGAGGAGGAGGAGCCCACCGAGCGTGAGCCTGCTACGGACGATGAAGATGATGTCAGTGGCCCCGTCACACCAGAGGAGTCCATCGTCGACAACATCGTTGACCTCGATGCCATGGACGTTGATGAACTAGCAGAGGTGTCGGATCACTGGAGCCGCTAGAGGACAAAGAGATGGAGCCTATCTTCAACAGCTCCGAGGAGGAGGAGCCTACCGAGCATGAGCCCAATATGGATGATGGCCCTGCCACACCAGAGGAGTCCACCGCTGACAAACATCGTTGACCTCGATGCCATGGACAACGATGAACCAACGGGCAACGCGTGAGAGGACATCACCCAAAGGAATAAAAAAACACTAGTATGCTCTTCCAACATTGCATGGTCCCACCTCAGATCTAGTCCATATATAAGCCAAAAGCCCGTGCCCATCAAGACAACCCTCCCACCTCATGTCTCTGCTCGGAGCAACCACTTTTGCCACATATATTATTTTCTCTTCTTTTTTCTCCTTTTTTTGGACTACGCCGTTATCTTTCTGCATCCGTTGGATGCTTTTGCTTTGTTACCTACGTTGTGGATGTTCCTATGTTTACACCTAAAGTCAGTTTATGAAAGTAGATTGTCAGTTCGTGATGGTGCCTATGTTCTCAGTAAAGGATGCCATGTATTCTCACTTGAAAATAAAGCACTTGTGCTTTCACACTCATGACATAAAAAGCAGTTAAAAGTTATTTGATCAGACTTGTCAAAAACAACATAGCAGCAGGAACTCATTAGTGCTATCACAATCCTTGTCTAAGCACTAAGCCATTGTTACATTGAACAAAATAAAGGCACAAAGACATATAAAGCTACGAGCAGATCTTTTTTATCGGGCACTCAACACCTTTGATATATGAACAAGGATACCCAACAATGAGAATGAGACGAAATGTCTAGTCAGTGAACTTAATGATCTCTTTCATCTATTCATGTTCTGGGAAGAAGGTCCATGACATAACCCTTTCTCTAGCTAGAATTAAAAGGAACATCACAACTACTTACGTGATAGTATTGATCTGGTAAGTCATAGTACAAAACTGAAATATGTAAATTATCACATGACGAAGATCTATGGAAGATCTCATATGAGATGTTGTTGCCGGCTCATTCGTTTGGAGTTCTTGGACAATGTTGCAATGTCAGTAGAAAAACGTAAGAGTACATATAGGAGCACAATGAGGTATACGGGGTTCACAAAGGGTTGAAGATCGGATAGATAGTGTCGGTGACATGAGAATCAGGGGTCTCCGATTCCCGAGGCTATGACAGCAGAATGCCACATGGCGTCTTTCCTCGGGGACTATCTCCCCGAGGACCGAGAAGAGCCAGTTCCGGGAGGAGTGCTCGGGGCCATAAACAGTGGTCCCTAAGTACCCAGAGTTCCCCGAGGATCCGAGAAGAGGCAGTTCCGGGAGGGGTGCTCAGGGCCATGAACAGTGGTCCCCGAGTACCCGTAGTTTCCCGAAGATTCGAGAAGAGCCAGTTCCGGGAGGGGTGCTCAGGGCCATAAACAGTGGTCCACGAGTACCCGGAGTTCCCCGAGGACCCGAGAAAAGACATATCCGGGAGAGGACGCTCCGGGCTATGAACAGTAGTCCCCGAGCATCCAGAGTTCCCCGAGGATCTGAGAAGCCCCTTGCCAGTGGACCCCACAAGGGCTCAACGGTGAGGTGTCAATTGGTGAGAGGTCCGATGCTGCATTTTAGAGGAAGCGTGGCCTGTCATTTCCAACCACTCCCCCCTCCACACCTGTCGTACTGAGTACGTCAGTCCCTGCCACCACCTGGCAGGAAGGCGTGGGGACATTTAATACGACGGGCCCCATCGCACATCACCTTGCGGGGCCCAGAAGGGAAACGGCTTGGAGATATCGTCGCTGGGCTCGAGGCGTATCGCCTGCCCCCCTGCTGTGTCATACCTGCTCTGACCGACCGAGCATGCAGGGTTGTTCAGCGGCTGCCCGGTGGGCCCCCCTGCACCTGCTAAAGTTGGCGTAATGAGCGACAGGACCGGCCGAAGGTGCATGTTCAACCTCCTGTAATATCAAACTGCAGTCCCATGATGGTTGCTTTTCATTTATGGCTCATGGGAACTCGTGCCCCCCTTTCTGGGCACGCCGAGCCTCCCCCAGCAGGATAAAAGAGGGGGTGCACTCCGGAGAAGAAGGGGCGAGAACAGGTCAGACAAGTCTGAAGCCCGACGAACAAGTCTCGGAAGTTCTAGCTCATAGCTGAAGGTCGGAGAGATCGGCACTTGAAGACCGAAGCTCTAGACTTAGACAAAAAACCTTGTAATACAGAGAACCAGAGAGAGGCATTCCAAGAGCATTAATAGCATACATACAGGAATAGGGTATTACGCTCCGTGCGGCCCGAACCTGTCTAAAATCCCTTGAGCATTTACTCTCACTAGCAGACGATCATCTATCCCGCCTACATCCCACATATTCGCATTAAATCCACGTACGAGATAGATCCAGAATCAGCCCTCCGGCCGAATCTCAAAGGAGGTCCTTCAAGATCTCCGCTTGCGGTGTTCACCCACCGACAATAGGTAGTGCTCAATTATACTAGAACTATTGTGACATAGCTTCAGACATTGGAGCTAAGGGGGAGGGTTACCCATTAGAACCTTTTGTCGTCGTAACCAGTATCAGACACATATGAGACAGTTAGATAGCCTCAAACAAACTGGATCAGTAGCTGTGTTCTATGATAAGTTTGAGCAATTACCCCATAATGCCCTGTAGTACAACAAATGATATGACAACGTTTCTCTTCATCCTAAATTCTTATGCAGGTTAAAGGAAGGATCATTTTGTATTTGTTTTATATCACCTAAAGATGTTGATATAGCTAGTGCATTGGGTCTCTTGCTGGAAGAGGCTAGGGATGGAGAACATCAACATACTAGCACACAAGCTGCAATACAAGATGGCTGCTATGTAACCATATGAATAAATTATCTTAACGGTTTGCAATGTAGAAATATTTGGGATGAGCCGTAGGGCTAGAATCGTTTCAAATAAGAACTTGTCCCAAACTTCCTATTCAGAGCTATTTGGGATACTACGTAGAGCTCCGTTCGGGATAAATGATGAGGTAGGTATATTTCGCTCCGACTATCTTCCACACTTCTCTTATTCCATCATATCTCTTGCTGTATATTTTAAATAAGAATCCTCGATCATAGAAGGATAGGTGTGAAATGTGATGGCAACCATCACTACCCCGCACCTCTTGCAGGAAAATGCTAAGGATGGAGAACAACAAAGACACTAGCATATAAAACTGTAATACAAGACGATAACTATGGAACCGTCCGAATAAATTATCTCCGACGGTTCATAACACAAAATTGTCTAGATAAGCTGCAAAAATCGAACCGTTTCAAATAAGGACTCATCATAAACTTTCTTATTTAGGTGACTCCAACAGAGCCGACAAAAGCAATCGGCAATACTGTGTCATGCTTTTTTGCCACTCCAGTTGGATGGAGGAGTGCTCCAACAGCTCCTCCATCCGATGCTATAGGGATGGGGGAGAGAAGAGAGGTACTTAAATTTGAGGTACTCTCTCCTCCCATCTATATTGTTTATAGAGATTGATACGTGGGTTCGAAAGGAAGAGAAAAGTAATATAAGGTAGGAAATATGGTAACTGTTGGAGATGAAAAAAAAAGAGATATTATAATAATATTAAGAGATGATGTAATAGTGAAATGAATTTTTAAGGTATTTGCTGGAGATTCTTAAGGTATTTGGGATACTACCAAAGAACAGTGTGGGATAGGACTTATTTGGATTCCTTTAGGATATAAGAGGCTGTTTGGATCGTGACCTCAACAGACTAACCAATTTTTGGTCATGCCCGTGAATTTGGCCACTGTTTGGTTGGGAGAGTTTTGGTCATGCCAATTTTTTTTTGCCTGGCCAGCTACAATTAACAGGGAACGCGGGCAGGGTTGGGGCGAGCAAAACGGTCGCCCGGCATTTTGGCCGACCAGCTACAGACAAATGGCTGAGGTGGCAGCTGTCCATTGGCTGCACGTATTTCAAAAATTTTAGATTAACAAATTTTAAATCACAATATCCTCTAAACCATCCATCCGACTTTTAATCTATTTACACCATTATATTCTTTTTAATTAAATCTACAAATCAAAACTTATGTTAGTATATTTTAACGTTTAAAAAAATTAGTTATATATAAGTTCCACGTATCATAATCACTTTTTTTTAGAAATTTTGACATGGCTGCAAACCAAACGGCCTTAATTTTGCCACTATACTAACTTTGATTTGATCACAAACCAAATGACACTTTTTATACCAAAATTTAACATTGCCTTAATTTACCGATAGCCAAAATTTGGCTTGATCTGTTGAGGAAAGAACCAAACAGCCCTAAATGACGAGGTATATTTGGCCCCGCTCATCACCCTCTGCTCTCGAACCCTACCTACACTACAGCACCGCCGTCGCCGTCCTCCTCCACCACCCGGATTCCGATCCCGACGCCGGCCGCGCCAACACACAGCAGAAGAGGATCCCGTCTCCTTCTTCGTTGTTCTCGCTCGTGCTCGCCCCCTAGACTAGACCCAGGGCAGCGCGATGCAGCCCGGTCACTCGATCGGCTGAAGGAGGGGCGTGGCGGCGGCACGCAGGCTGGGGCGGAGCGGACTCGTGGCGACCTTGCCTTCATCTTAGTGGTCGTCTTCTTGGGACTTGAACGCCGTTGGCTTCGAGCAGAGTGAGTCCTGCCTGTTCTCCCTTCTCCTCGATTCTTCTGTGACGCTTTATGTTGGTGAATGATTGGTGGTTGTACTAGCGCTTTGCATCATTGCAAAATCGGAGCACCAGCGATGTGGATAAACAATTGGTTAATTCGCGTCGGCTGATGTTTGGTTTATTGTGTCGATTTTCCAAATTTGGGGAGGATCTTGTGTGTTTTAGTATTTGGGCCACGATAACAGTTAAAATCTATCCTTGATATAGTGATGATTATCTTCTGTCATAATTTGTGACTTCTCCTTGATATATTGAAATCAAACTCTGAAATGAGGCCTCGGTTACCGTATTATGTATGGCATTCAAACTCTGCGTTGATTTAGGATAGTAACTACTCCGGTTCAGTTTTGCAGTTAACAACAACTTTACATATACTTGTCTGCATTTAAAATGAAACAGACATTTTTCTGCATTGCAGCAAACGGGCCAGTGTTCCGCTTGTGGTCACCACTAGAGGAAACGGTTGGATGCCACTCGAAGTGGGTGTTGGACGAGTCATCAGACACTGAATCCCGGGTTTGTTCCGTTTCAGCATGTGATGATTCAGGAAGGAACTTGCTTGACTGGTACAAGCTTCACTGATCATCCCATTTCTTCACCATTTTATTACTCCTTTCCTTTGAAGTTAAACTGATCTCATGATTTATCAGGTGCCATCTCTTCACCATTTTATTATTCCTTTCCTTTGAAATTAGAACTGATCGCCTTCCGCATGATTTATCAGGTGCTCTGAGTGGCATCAAACCTTTTCAAGTAGTGGTGTACAAACGTGAACTGGCCTGTTTGCTGCAATGCAGGAAAATGTTTGTTCAATTGATAGCAATGGTGGGATTTATCCGCAGTCTGGGCTTGGATATTTGTTTGGTCGAAATGGGACGCAGGGTGTACATCTGCAACATCAACCTTTGGAAGGTTGCATGTATGTGAATGAGCACGGCCAGATGTGTGGACCTTACTCTCCTGAAAAGCTGTATGAGGGGCTATCCACTGGTTTCTTGCCTCAAGATCTTGCTATCTACGTGATGTTTGGTGGGGTAATGGCCAATCCTGTGCCCTTAAGCTTTTTGAAGCAGTTCCTTTCACAATGGAATTTTGGTGCTGCACTCTCCACAAATGAACCCATGGAGACAAAGAAAGTAACTTCCAATGATAAAGTCGTTCTTCCAGATGTATGGATGGCTTGCTTTTTGTCTATGTTTCTGCGCATCATCCTTGGCCTGTCTACCTTCCTGATTTGTTTAGTTTCTGCTTTCTCCCTGTTAGGCTCTTTCAAGCGAAGAATCATGCTGGATGTTTGAGGATGCAGAAGGCTGCCGACAAGGGCCACATTCTCTTGCTGAACTTTCCTATTGGCATCATAATAGCTATATCCACGATCTTTCAATGGTAGGAAAATCAGCAATGAAACTGTCAACCTTCTGAAACTCACTCTTGCTTTGTATCTGTAAATGTTGTGTACAGATGTGAAGATTTGGTGTGATAATGACATTCCTGTTGTCCTGAATGCTTCTATCCAAGTAGTGTGCCAAGGCGCATTTCTGTGATTTGATCATATCTGGTCACCAGCTCAATGGTATTATGCTGGTAGATATGCTAGTGTGTAATAGTTGCAGGAATTTATCTCTATTTTGTAGGAAAAACCTTTTGAAATTGGGTCATTTGTTGGCTTGAGTGCCCTTGGCCTTGTATGTTATAGATTAGCATCACAGGGGAATATTTGATATGATGGTTCTTCACGTTTTGTTTCATTCTTGGCAAGGACAGACAATTTGGTAACTTAGGCAGGTTGAACATCATATTAATACCACATAGTATGTGTGTTGTAGGATCATCAAGATTCACATGAAATCAGTGAGAAAAAAACAGAAGATTCTGTTAAAATTCCTATCAGAAGTCTTTCCCTTTACTTTCTATCCCCAAGTAGTAAGATAAACTACAAAGTTGGCTTGCATCTAGATCCTATACTGTCATACTGCACATTCCCCCCTGTTGCAAGTGCTGGCTTATTTATGAAACATTATTTCATTCTCAACATAGTCTACATCTGAATTATTCTGATCTTTTACTGTAGATTTATCATGTTGATGGCAAATTTGGTCCATTCACACTTGTATCACTGATTGGTTGGTGGAGTGGAGGTCATGCAGAGCGTTTGGAAGCTACATCTAATGATTCTGCATCATTAAATGGCTTAATGGGTGACATAGTTGATGATATCAGCCATCAGCTGCATGCAGGGATAATGAAATCAGCTCGCAGGATTTTAGTTGATGAAATATTCAGTTGTGTACTTCCAGATTTAATTGCTTCCAATAAGACTGAGAAGCAACTGGCTGCAAAACTGAAGAAACAAGCTACTAAGGTTTGTTTTATTTGCCAGGGTTTTTTCTAACAAGGGAGCTGCATCTTACTATTCCTTTTCAATCTCTAATAATCTGCCCTATATGTGCTGTTGTTTGCAGCCTGACAGTGTGGGCAACAAGAAGGTTCCTGCGCTTAAGGCCAAGGTTGACACACCATCTACTGTTCCAAAAAAAGGCAACTCCTCGTATCATATGGCCATAACAGATTCTTCTGTGGCTATTCAATCCCCAGCAGTGTATGATAAATTTGCTGATGTACTATCAGCAGTTTGGCAAACAATTTATTATGAATCTATGAAGAGTATCTGGGATGGAGTACTATCGGACCCTGTTATAGGCTACTGTGATGTATGGTTACAGAGAAATTGCCAGTTGAATCTGCCCTCTACGATTATTTCTTTCACCCCAGATAACACAAACGCCCAAGACAGTGATGAAATGCCACCAAAGGTGTCTCCACTAGGGCTAAATGTATTTCTTTCTTGAGAAAGTGGTTTAGGGCTTTAATCCTTTCTTTCTTACTTCGTAGCTTACATCTTATGATACTTTCATGGTTTTGCAGGATTTGGACGCTCCTGAATGCGAAATGGATTTCCCACCTGGATTTGGACCAAGCTGGGAATCTGCTGAGAGCTCCCTCTCTTCATCCTTGTTAGAAGTCAATTATGGAACTGACAAAATTGACTGGAAATCTGAATCAAGCACCACTTTATTTTCTGGCCCCCTAGCAGGAGTTCAGATGACGCTGGCGAACGAACTATATGTCGCATCAAAGCAATCTGTATTTCACTATTTTGAGGAGGTTATTGCAGAGGAGATAACAAATTGTTTATGCTTTGGACTTGAAAGCAGTATTAATCGAGTGAGTTTATAGTGATAAGAAGATTGTCTTGATAGCTGCTAATATCGCTAAATTCACACAATTTGTTTATGTAAATGTGTATCACAGGAACAAATTGGTACCCCTACTCACGCACCAGAGTCACCCATTAATGCCGGAGTGTCTACACATGAAACACTCGATCCTGGTGAAATGGCTCTAGATGAAGAGTTGAATACCATTGAAATGGCTACAATCACAATGATCAGTTCAGCTGGAACGGCTACAGATGAAACATTGAAGGTTCCAGAAATGACAACAGATAAAATGCACAATCCTCATGGTAAATGAACAGCATCCTTTTATTACATTTTGTTTTGCCTGTGTTGTGCTTGATTACATTTTCTTATCCCCTTGAAATTTGTTTGCAGCGGAACACCTGCCCCTTTGTTTGTCTTATGCAAGTATATTTGAAAAGATGAATATATGTAAGACAGTGGAGTTGGATGAGACTTTTGATGAAGTGCCTCCTGGAATGGAGACTGCCTTAGTTCCTTTGGCATTTATGGGCAAAAACAGATATCAGCCTTCAAAATCAATGAACCCTATTCCTGTGATTTCTAGATATATTGCCTTGGCTCTCTGCCGGCAAGGACTACATGAGATTTTTGTGAAAGAGTGGACATCTCTCATCCCAGATACCATTAGCAAGTGCTTCGATGCATGGTTCACCAGGCAAAATCATGTACCTAAAAGTGCAGGTGGATCATCAAAACTCAAAGAATATACATACTACAGGAAGAGGTACTCCTGACCCCCTGTACTCCGCAGTTCACCTGTCACTGTTATACACAAAAGCCTGATGTCTTTGTCTGTCTGTTTGTATTGATACCTATCCAAGACCCCAACTACGCCTTTAATGACTGATGAAATTGATGGACGATTAATAATTAGGACATTGCTTATTCCACATTTGAGTATGCTTAACTTTTAGATGCACATTTTGTCTCAACCTTGCCAATGTTCATCTTTGTTTTGTTAGGTTTTTTACAGTGCTTTGCGCTGGGTGCAGTCCAAATTCATTCAACTGAAGCAAACTGATTAGAAATTAATGCTCACCACAGTGAATTTAACTACTAGGACATGAGAAAATAAATCGATTCAATGAATGGTGCTTACCGCTTAGCCTCCTACTTTTTCTATATCTCAGTTTTCTGACATTGGTGGTAAATATTTGTAATGTCATCTGGGATGGTAATGATGATTCGTGCCAGAGCATATGTGCCACCTATGTGAATCCCAAGATGACATGTCATAGTCACCTAGGAATTTCATCAAGTTTACTTCATAGGGCAGGCTTGCATAGTTGCATATTTGCATGCCATCTGCTAGTTGTTCTGCTAGTATTTCTGGCATGAAGATTCCAATTGATGAAATCAGTTTTCTTAGACCTCAGGAATTTAATGACCCAGGTATTCTGTAGGGATCTAAAAAAACCATTACCTGCAAATTTGGAGAGGGAGGGAGCGATTCATGGCCAAATTGTTATATGTACATTTAGTTCTAATATCTTGGCCAACGAACGCAACTTTACTTCCCATTGTATTTGCAAATTACTCTAGTAAGTGAGAACCACTAGAGCATACGAGACATGATCATTTCTGCTTTGTTTGCCAACCCTTCGGTGCTGTTTCACTTCATAAAACATGCTACAGCTTACACTGTAGACTTCAAAAAGACTTGCTGGTGAGTAGAGAGCAAATCACTCTAGTAAGTGAGAACCACTAGAGCATACGAGACATGATCATCTCTGCTTTGTTTGCCAACCCTTCGGTGCTGTTTCACTTGATAAAACATGCTACAGCTTACACTGTAGACTTTAAAAAGACTTGCTGGTGATTAGAGTGTTTTATTGTCTACTTGGCAGAGTTTTTTTTATCAAAGTATGGGGTTGAGGAACATGCTGTACCGCCAGAAGAAACTACACAATATACTTATTTAGGGTAGAAGGAACTTAGTTCAAGGTATCTCGAGGAAGGTGCAAGAGCAGGCTGATACATTATCATGCCACTCTCCTCTTCTCGAGGAAGGCGCAAGAGCCTCTGCCTTCCGGAGGACTGCTGCAAGCTTTCCCTTGGTCCCAATGGACATGACAAATCAGTTCAACATGACCGGAGCTAGTAAATGGTTACTTTCTAACAAGGTTAATGCTAATGTTCTTTCTCATATCTGGATAGAGTTGCAAAATCTTGTACAGGCGCACACTATAATTATTGCGTTGGTTGAATTGAGGTCATAGAGTTTACATGGTGGATATAAAACGGGTTTAAAAATAATCCTTCTCTTCTGAGTATTTAATTAGCTGTGAAAGATGAAACACCAAAGCCAGTAATACTACCCCTTCTTTTGAGAAGTAGTATGCAATGAGCACCAAACTGAACTATTCGGGTGTCCTGCTCCTGTTGAATGGACTTTCGCCTGTTTGCTGTGGATGCATGCGTGGCTGTGTGTAGCGATTGGATGACCCTTCCCGCTTGTACATGCGAGAAATCTCCAGTCCTGCTTCATGGGCCTTTGATGATTTCTGAGCCCTCTTACCGTGTGCTGATATAGTACATGGACGGCAGCATCTCTTTTTATACCCGGGTCTACATGAATGCAATATGTTTGGGCTTTTGTTCTATACTTTTTAGTTGCTTCATCCATACATATCACGTGGTTTGCTTAGGAGGAAACATGTCAGTTCTTGCACGTTATGATGAACGAATGAGCTTTTTATTGGTCACTCTGTTGCAAATTCCATTTTTTTAATGGCACTTTGTGCAAGTTCTAGTAGTAGTTAGTGCATTGGAGCGATGCACTAGGTATGTTTATGTGAACCGGTGTAACTGTTTGTTTAATCATGTACCTACTCCTGTTCTTGCAGGTACAATGTCACAAATCTTCAAATCATCTATGACGTACGTATGCATGTAGGCGTCCACAAATTTTCCAAATGGGTGCGGTATGTGTTCCATCTCTTAATTGCTTGTCCATGCTTTCTTACTTGCATTTCTTAACTTGTGGGCCCTAATAACATTTCTTTATCATGAAAAACAAGAACAGGGCCTCCTGATTTACACTGTTTTGTGTTAGATACAGAATAATTTTGGCAGGTTGTTTGCTCGGACGCATGGATCCACGGGCCTCCTTATTTGCTTCTTGAAATTTAGGCTACCATCCGAATGAATGAAATTAAATTTTGGCAAGGTTGGTTTTAGCACAAACTAAACAAGCCTGCACGGGCAAAAGCAAGAACAAGAACAACCCAAAAACAAGAAGCAAATAAGGGAAAGAGCAGTCCGTCCTGCGTTTTTCTCTATCATGCTTTACATTTTAATAATTGAAAGAACAAACGGAAGAGAGATTGATAGATACGTTGATTAGTGTCTATCACAATGTAAGCTCTTCAAAGATGGTGCATCTTCTCAGGCTCGTTGGTGAAGCTGAATCCAAGCCCATCTTCAGCAGTGCCGGATAAAGCTAAGCTCTCCCAGACAAGGCCGTAGTAAGAACAAAAGCGTCGGCTCCCATCATCTCGTATCACTTGCTTTCTCTCTCTCAGAAAAAAAAAACTTGCTGATAGATGGCCTTAGATGTATTTAGAAAAAAAAATACTTGGCTCTAAAATCATTTCTATCTATTTAGTAACGACTTGATACTCACATTCTTACTGCCTATACTATTGGTTCAGTAGTTTTCTTTTTAGGGGAGTCGGTAGAGTAATCTTTTTTTTAGGGGATTGAGTTCACAAAATACCTTGAAAAGGAACTCAGCTAGTTGGAGTGACGATTCCCATAGCATAGCTTTACTCTTAAAGTTCGGTAGAACAATAGAACCCTGGCTGGCAAGGTAACTTATGTCCTCGCCAGACAGTTATTCTTGGGGGGATTTTCGATTCGAGAACGTGCAATGCACACATTTCATTTTCTTTCATTAAGAAGAGTTATTCTCAGGGGGATTATCAGTTCACAAAATACCTTGTGCTTGTGTTTCACCGCCCTTTGTGCTTTGTTGGAAGAGCGTAGGTAAGCATGGGGTCTTGTTGAAGGCTAGAGAGATCCTATGCTCTCCTTGCTGGTCGGTTCGAATTCGGCAGGTCGGCTCTAGGGCTTCTGGACTGTGCATTGTGAATCATATTGTTCAAGTTCGCACTAAACCTTTAAAATTCCTAGAGCATTTTTCTCTTCTTTTTTCTTTTTTCTTTTCCTGTGCCTTTTTTTAGTTAGGTTGCTTAGCTCAATCGTGAGTTCACTCAAATCTGGACATTTTTTTAGCGTACAAGAGTGCGTGAAGGTTATTTATTTATTTATTTATACCATGGAACAAGAATGTAAAGTACATGCTCAAAGGATGTACGCCCATTCTGCTGTATATCGCTAAGTTTTGTAAGCAATGTGCATATCAAAGTATGGCCTTGAATTTCTCTGGTGAGCTGCGACGATACATATATATCCACCCTATATACTGGGGTACGAGTAAGCTGCCGATAGCTCATTTCAAGGGTATGCCTAATTGGGATAATATTTAAATGTGTACGTTTTCGGCCAGGAATGTTTGTGGATCCTCGATTAAAAAAAAAAAGACAGACAATTTGGGCTGGACTTGGAAAGCCA
The DNA here is from genome assembly GCF_958298935.1 of Phragmites australis. Lineage (NCBI taxonomy): Eukaryota > Viridiplantae > Streptophyta > Magnoliopsida > Poales > Poaceae > Phragmites > Phragmites australis. Next base: position 555,100 of record NC_084936.1, read on the forward strand.
GCAAGCAGGTCGTGAGTCGTCGGATTCAGCGAGCGATTCCGAGCATGCATGATGCTCCTCAACCTGAATCTTGTTAATTAAATTACTGCGCTGCAGAAAAGGAAAATCATAAATCGAGACGCCTAATGAAAATACTAGAGCTTTATTTTGTCAACGAATCTAGACGCCCCACACGAATCTTGACGCCCAGACTCACTTACCGGCCGGCCGGCCGGCGCGCGGTTGTAACTGGTATAGCAGCCACCTCCTGTTCTGCACGCACCGTCCATCAAAGATCCAACGGTGAGATCACCCCTAGGGACACGCACTCTGCTATTTATAACCACACGTGTTTACCGACTTACCATTCCCATACAAAAGCGTCGTTCGTATCATTTGACCAAACACCTCGGGTGAGCGAGGAATAAATAATAAATAATTATATATATTTAATAGAATATAATATATTATTAGAACAGGTATTCATGTAGGTTTTACAGTTGTTACAGGGTAAATAAGATATAAATTGATATTTTAGACAGTTCATCGTATTCTATACAGAAATCATTCTTAAATTTGTAAAGAATTTTAGATATTAAAAAAATACAATTCAAGATATTACATTCGGAAACTCTGAGTGCAGTACGACTCCGCTATATTGACTATACAAGGAGAGAGAGGACTGCACAAAGGAAGAAAATCAGGAAGACGTCAAAGAATACAAAGGCTCATTGACCTAATTTAACTGTAGGCGAAATTATGAAGCAAAGCATTCTTTCCAACCAAGAAAAGAAGACCTAACATTCCTAAAAAATGAGGTTGTTTTGTTTTTTTCTAGATTCTCCAGGTCATAATGATGAAAGTGTCCATGAAGAATAGTTGCTGAAAATCCTGTGCCGCCTTCTGCATCATTTTGAAGAATTGCAAATTAAAGTCCTAGTGTATCTGAATAGAGATCCAGCAATTGGTGGCGAATGAGCATGTGAATAAATAGATGAAAGGTTGTTTCTTCAGCATTGGTGGCGCATAGAACACAATTATAGTTATTTCCTTCAATTTCCAGCATCTTCCTTTTTAGGATGTTCTTGTATTGAATATGTCTATTAACAAAAGCCATACGAACACTTTGTGTTTCTTGCTACAGGTAGACCTCCAGATCCAGCATAAAGTTTGAGGGGGGTTGTATGCTCTTGAAAGGAAATTGTAAAACTTTTTTGGCTGAGTATGACCCAGAGCTCCAAATGTAGATCCATTCATCATTCTTTCATGAACAATTCTGATAATAGTTCAACCTAGAGTGTAACACTGTAAGCTCCTAAAAAGCTTGTTTAAATAGGAGAATATGAAAATGCCTGTGGATGGACATGTCTTCCGTGTAAGCGACCACAAAGACAAAATCATTCTTGGCATAAGAAAACAATCTAGGTAGCTGATCCTTCATTAGGTGGTCATCCCATAGGTCCATCCAAAGCATAGTCATTTGACCCTTACCGAGCCTACAACGAGAAACTCTCCGATAGTGCTCAACAAACTTAAGAATATCTCTCCACCAAAAGGAGTCCTTATCAACGACAGCATGAGGCACAAGATGAATGGTATAATAGGTATTTCAAATGAGATGTACCCAAGGAAGATCTTGCTTGTTATAGAATTTGTGGAGATGTTTAAGGAGGAGAGCTTCATCTTGGAGTTGCAAATTGATCACCTCTAAACCTCTTTTTTTTTTGGTCTGCAAAACTTTTCCTAGGCCACCATAGGTTTTTTCAAAGCATTTCTATCGAAACCACACCACAACACACTGCCTTCTAGCTGTGTCGATGTTTTGGATGACCCCAGAGGGCAATTTGAGAGTACACATAGAATATGTAGGAAGAGTTGATAGCACCGAGTTAACCATTTCAAGCCTTCATGCCATTGTGAGAAAGTTAAAAACTGCAGAGTCTTCTTTCAATATTATTCATGAGGGGAGTATGATCCTCAATTTTTGGACGAGTTATGCCCAAGGGAAAACCAAGATAGGTAAAGGGTAGCTTGCCAATTGAACAACCAAAAACCCTAGCCAGCTGCACAGCCTTTTGTTGACTAATGTTGATAGGAACAAGACATAATTTGTCAAAGTTCACCTTGAGGCCTGTAGATTCGGTGAAAGAGTTTAGAATCGCCTTCAAGCAGAAAAGTTCTTTTTGGGAGCCATTCAGAAAGAGGAGGGTATCATCTGCATATTGAATAGCAGGGAAGTTCTGTTCCACTGAAACCTGAACTGGAATGGAGAGAACGCCGCTTGTATGAGCCTTGTTGATGACACATTGAAGAATATCTACAGCAAGCACAAATAGAGAGGCGAAAGTAAGACCTCTTGTACAATTGAAGAACTTCTCTGGCACTCCATTGAGAAGCACAGCTGAAGATCCGGAGTTCAGGATAGTTTGTATCCATCTGATCCATCTCGGGCTGAACCCCAATTGGCTGGGCATGAGAAGAATAGTACCGTGCTCAACTGTATCAAAGGCTTTTTCAAAATCAAGGTTCAGGATTACAAGCTCTTTTTTGGAGTGGTAGCACTGGTGAAGTTACTCAAAGGCCCAAGTAAGACAATCTTGGATGGTTCTAGTTTTGATGAAGCCATATTTTTGTGGATAACTGGAATGATAACTCTCTGCAACCTGCTGGCCAGAAGTTTAGTAATCAACTTGAGACTAGTATTGAACAGGGAGATAGGTCTATAATCTTTGACTACCACTAGTTGTTATTTTCTGGAATTAAAGTGATGAAAGAATTGTTTATTGACTGCAGGTCAATGGAGCCATGATAGAAATCCTCACAAAGGGAGTAGGAATCCCCTTTGATAACTGATCAAGATTTCTTAAAGAAAATGCCATTGAACCCATATGATCTTGAGGATTTATCTGTGGGTATTTCCTTGGTAATCTGTCGACTTCCAACCTAGTAAAGGGATCTGAGAGACTATCAAGGTGGTCAAAGGATTGGACCAAATCATTCGGATTAAACCACATCTTTGGATTGTCTGAGGAGCTCATTCTAACCTGAAGGCACTATATAACACTGCAGCCTTGTCATAATGCGATAATTATAGTCCTACATTGAACATTACGTATCTATCTTTAACTTTTTCCTAAAGTTTGTTTGACCTACACAATTCAAATTAAATTATTTATGAACAGGCATGGTAAGAATCATTTGTTAAACGTGTGGCGTTATCCAATGTAAGCAACAGTGGCTTCTCGAGCTCACAAATTGTCATATTTGATGATTTGTTTCAACCACCATGCTATTGAGGTATTTTACTTTAGTTTAAAATGATATATATGACTAAATTACCTAGATTTCTTCGTACAAAGATTATTGTGGCACATGAGACCGTCACTAAGAAAGTTCCTTCACAGATGAGAATCTTTTTACGAAGAGATTTTCGTTTCTTTTTAACATTCTAACTATTTCTCTTCGTGATTTCTTGCTAATATGTTTAAAGCAATTCTGTTTAGGATATAATTCTCTCTGCTTATAGGACCTTGCTAGTACGAAATTAACTCAAAAGATACCGTGCACTGCGGAGGGAAAAAATTCTTCTTTTCGTCGTGTCCACTGGTCTCGATTGGCTGCAAAAAGGGAAGCGAGGCGCGTCGCGGTTGGGCCATTCCTTCATGGCTCACGCAACCGCTCACGAGCCCGTGCCGCCGCTCCCGTGGCCACGCCCGGCGCCTCTCCTCGTCTTCCTCGCCGTCCTTGCCACCTCCTACCTCGCTCTCACCCGCCTCCCCGCCGCCGCGCCGCTCGCCGCCCTGATCGCCCCTCCTCCTGGCCGCGACGCCGCCCTGATCGCCCGCGAGCCAGGCAACAGGGACAGCTGCGCCGGGTTCTACGGCGGCGCGGGGCCGGTGCGCGCGGTGACGGCGTCGCTGGAGGAGTTCGGCGCCGTGGGCGACGGGGCCACGTCCAACACGGCGGCGTTCCGGCGCGCGGTGGCGGCGCTGGAGGAGAGGACCAGGGCGGCGGGCGGGGACGGCGGCGCCAGGCTGGAGGTGCCGCCCGGGAGGTGGGTCACGGGCAGCTTCAACCTCACCAGCCGCTTCACCCTCTTCCTGCACGACGGTGCAGTCATCCTTGGCTCCCAGGTCACTCATCCATCATCTACTAATTCCTCCTCCTCTTTTTCTTCTCCCTTTCTTGAATTTTTTTTGTTCTTTCACTGTTTGATTCAATTCATGTTCTTTTGTCCCTCTCCATTCCATCTACAAGAGCAATGCAGGGAACAGCTGCTTGTGATTGTAAAAAAAGGTCTAACTTTTAGCGTCTCAACTTAAACATACATCCAAATGCGTAACGCTGCTATGTTGATACGGATAATTACGTTCACAATTTCTTTTGAACCTCGGTTCTTGTTCTTATTGGATCGCGCATCGTCAAACTAGCTAGCTTCGGGCTTCGGCGCTCGTGTTGTCACATACTCACATGTCAATGACCCGTGGGAGCAATAAACAAGGAGAAACAGAGGTGTTGATGTGTTGGAGTCACATGCTTGGACGGTCTGCTGCTCTGGTCTCTTGTGACCTCTGACACAATCTCTCTCTCTCTCTCTCTCTCTCTCTGTATGTGTGTGTGTGTGTGTGTGTTTGAAGGAATGATAATATGAGATGTTTATTCTACGTCACCGTGCCTTTGCTTTGTCCCTGCTGCTGCTTGGACTGACTGGACCCAGTTGATGCTCCTTGTACTTACTTTGCTTCCACTCCCGTCTTACCTGTTTGTATAAAGGTCACACAAATATGTGGTTTGGAGCTTTGTGCAGGAACCAATCCCCATTTTTGGTCCATCTGATGGCCATGCTGATAGGATAATACTATGTACAGACCAAACAGGTTAGGGCAGATTATTTTGCCTAAAGGAAATACGGTAGCACTGCATTCATGTGGGAGGGTGGTTCGGTAGAAATTAGTTGCAAAGGAACCATACTTAAGAAAGTAGCAGTTCTCCTGCTATGCTGCTTTCAAACAAAGAGTAGATGGGAATGAAACCATAATCAAGAGATCTAATTAGGTGCTGCGCCTTTGACATGTTGCCACATGCACTGACAGTGCAATCGCCTTTGATATATTTTAAGACAAATCATGCTAGGTTTCCAACTAATGTTGCAAATAATAACAGTATCCCATTGATTGGTTTAGGGTTGAGAAGAACTCGCTGGGAATTGATGGGTTTCAATTGAAACGAACTGATAATTGCAAACTAAAAACTGACCCAGGCCACCTTACATTTTACGGTTAATGCCAGATTCCAAAATTTTCATTTGGGTGAACCGAAACGATGAGGCTATAGAATCAGCATTCACGTAAAAAGACAGAATTGCAGTGTTTATAAAGTAGTGTAGACTCATTAAGTCATTACGATACCAACATGATAACATGAGGAAACAGTCTAAGGGGTCCAAGAACTAGTTCTCGATTGAATATTTATTTATTCACATTTAAGTAGAAGAATCTCCAGCACTTCATAGTAGTGTGTGCTGATTATAAAACTGCATGGTATTGACTGGCATGTTGGACTGATGTGCAGGATCCAGAAGAGTGGCCTCTCATTGCCCCATTGCCATCTTATGGGCGCGGGAGGGAAAGATTAGGACCACGCCATATCAGCCTCATCCACGGAGAGGACCTAAATGATGTTGTTATTACTGGTACAACAAGTTTTTAACTATGTCTACTTTCAAGTTTGATCAATAAACCAAAATTTGAATGACAAAGGTGGAACTGAAACAAAGATTGGCAATGCGTTCAGTAATGGCATAGACTTAAACTTTAGTTGGCGGGCCATATCATATGAAGAATCAGCGTTGACTTATAACTTGCAAATGTTCCTTTCACGTAGGTAACAATGGGACCTTAGATGGCCAAGGAAAGATGTGGTGGGAACTATGGTGGAACCGAACTTTAAATCACACAAGAGGCCATCTCATTGAGCTTGTGAACTCAACCAACATCTTAATCTCCAATATCACACTGCGCAACTCTCCATTCTGGACAGTGCATCCAGTCTACTGCAGGTTAGTTTACCATGCTGACGCCACACATTATCGCTCCATTTCCTAATAGGAAATGCTTCATCTTCATTCAATTTAAATATTGAGCAAAAGAATTTTTTCTATTTATTTATCAGCAACGTGGTGATGAAGGATCTGACCATACTGGCTCCACTGAATGCTCCAAACACTGATGGCATTGATCCAGGTTTGTGCTGTTATTTTCATCAGTGTCGTACTATCTTCTTCCTTCTGAAAATTGACCAAATCAAATCCAGCTGTATCATCATGGTTTTCTATACATTTGCGATTTTTAGCGACCGTATGTTTTTCATATTTGTAGTTCATCACTAGTGATGACCTTGTTAAAGTAGCTGTCAAATCGGCTTTGCAAAGAATAAACTCATCATTGAAAATTCTCGTGATGAACAATGGCAGACTCGAGCTCAGAAGTTTGTGTTGAAGACTGTTATATTGAAAGCGGTGATGATCTAGTTGCTATCAAGAGTGGCTGGGATCAGTACGGGATCTCTGTTGGCAAACCCTGTTCCAACATTGTCATCCAGAGGGTCTCTGGCACAACTCCAACATGCTCAGGTGTCGGTTTTGGAAGTGAGATGTCAGGTGGCATATCAAATGTGCTTGTGCGTGACCTCCATGTATGGAATTCTGCTTCAGCAGTGAGGCTCAAGACCGACGTAGGGCGTGGTGGGTACATAACCAACATCACCATAGCAAATGTGACGATGGAAAAGGTCAAGGTACCGATAAGATTCAGTCGGGGTGCAGATGACCATTCAGATGATAAGTATGACCGAAATGCGCTGCCAAAGATCAGTAATGTTCGTATCAGTGACATTGTCGGTGTAGGCCTGCAGCGTGCGCCAATGTTGGAGGCAGTGCATGGTGCGGTTTATGAAGGGATTTGCTTCAGAAATGTTAGCTTAAGAGGCATAAGGCGGCGCGATGGATGGCATTGTGAGTCTGTGTATGGAGAGGCGCATGAAGTTTTCCCTGCACCTTGTGAAGAGTTTAGGAAAAAGAAATCTTCATCATGGTGTGGTTTTTCTTGACAAAGTGTACACAAGTCACAAGTTTTTCACGACTGACACAGGAATACTTGAAATGGGGGGTGTTCATATCTGTATTCTAAGAAGGATAGGGCATAGGATTTTGATATCATAGATTCAAATTCAACATTTAACTTGTAGTCTTTTTGTTTTCCGAGGGGGATACAAACATCATGTCTGTTTGTCCACTGCAAAAGGACATGAATAATTAATACAGAAAAAATATTTACCGACTCCTTTTCCTACATGTGACTTATCACTTATATTTCCTGAATCCTCTCGCACTTGTCACTTCTTATGGCTCCAAGTTCTACACTGCGTGTATATGATGCGCCTCTGAGTACCGGACAACTTGCAGAGTTGTAATCAGCAGACAAGAAGCTATAAGTATAATAGCCAAGTGTGTAACGGACATGTCAGCGGGGATAGCTCAGTTGGGAGAGCGTCAGACTGAAGATCTGAAGGTCGCGTGTTCGATCCACGCTCACCGCATTATTTTTTTGGAGTTTGGACTCTGGATTTGTTCACTACGCTGACCATACTTTTCAAATGTTTACTCCTATGCTGACCATACTTTTCAAATGTTTACTCCTATGCTGACCATACTTTTCATATGTTTACTTGCTAAAATGTTTTTTCAAATGTTTACTTACTGGACTGTTTATAGTCACTGTTCATTTACGACTAGCTTCACTTTTGGCAGGCTGTGGAAAAGATCTCCCCTGACAAATTTTTAGGCAATCTTTTGTGCAATATCCAAATTCTGAAACATGCTACCCACGATTTGGAGCTTCGGCGTTTCTTCTGAAGATGACCAGAAGACTGACCACGCTCGAGTGGAATCATATAGAATCAATCCAACAAACAACTTTGCTGCACTTGAAAATGTACAACCCTTTTCTTATCCAACCACCGAGACTTTACAAATTACAAGCCTTTTATCCCAAACTGCCTGGGATTTCGATTGCATCCATTTTGTATCTTACATGCAAGAATGAAAACGTGTACCACCACAAGAGCAACAACCGGGGGTCCAGGCCAGCTTGGAAAAAAAGGAATTGGAACCCCTTGCCTTGCCAACTGGGTAAGAATCCTTGCATCTGCACAAATCTCCCAGAGAAGTAATTCGATTTTGACGATTGCCGAAGTCTTGCCTTCTACAAACTATTAAACCTTCCCAACATCTAGGACGGTGAGTTATCTCGCAATTTGGCCCTGGCGAAAAATACTCCTGCTAATAAACCTACATGGTGAAGTTTTCGGAATTGTTAGTGATATATGATACATAAAAGAAATGGTAACAATACCTTTAGCCCTGTTGTAAATATAACATACCAAACAGAATGCTCAAAGAATTCTCCATGCTTGTACGAACTTTGAAGAGAACGATTCCAGCAACAGAGAGAGGAATCTTATTTAGGGAGCCCACAAGGCTGTATCAGAAGCAATATTGGCATCAGAAACACATGAAGATAGGGATGACATAAAGAGCAAACATTTTAGAATAGTCTAGTGCCTAATACAGTAGTGGCCCATTTTTGCGAGGGAGTTTATATGGAAACTTATCTGTGTTCACATTTATATTCAAAATTCAAATGCATTTGGTACCTGTATGTTGTCGCGCTTGTCTGATGAAGAAACCACATCGAAGTAAAGCTGATTGCAAGCCCCAAAACTCCACTGGCCGTGATGACCAACCAAAATTCAGGCATCCTCAGGAGAGGTCTGCAAGTTCAATTCACAAATACATAACCCACAAGACAGGAGTAAATATGTAAATATTTCATAAATATTTCAAAGGAGCCTAACTAATGGAGTAATGGTTCAGTAGTAGCAGATAGACCATTTAGCCCTATACATCACTTCTCATTTCAGGTGTTGATATTACAGGTCCTTCCAGAATCCAGACTCATTTCATGTTGACATGCCTGGAAATGACATGAAAGGCCAGGAAGGGCAGAGAAGACTAACATGACAATTGTCAATGACAAATGATTCTTTTTGTTTTTTTGAACGGAAATACAGCAGGGGAGTGCCCTACTGTTGATTTTTATTGATAAAACAGAACTGAACAAACATAGAAGCAGAAAAAAAAAGACCTAGAGCAGAAAGAACAAAGAGGGGGGGGGGGGTATACAAGAGAGCTGCACTAAGAAGAACAGGAAAAACTGAGGGAGCTATACAAGAGAGCTGCACCAAGAAGGAAGATGACAAATGATTATAGCTAGAGATCTCAGCAGTTTGCATGTAATCCATTATGTTTATGATAGAAAAATAAATTGTTGAAGTTTGAAATAGTAGCTTACGTCTCCAAAAGGTACTCCACTTCATTAAAACCAAGCACAAGGATAATTCCCAATGGCAGCGAAAGAATGTTATTCAGTAACACCATTGACAACTCGTTCAAGTTCCCAGACTTGGTGGCTTGCTTAGCACTGTCCATTACATGCCGCAATGTAAGCTGAAAAAGAAAGGAAGGAGCCGATTCGTTGAAGTAGACGTGGAACGCCTATATAACTAAATATAATAGTCTTGTCAACTAAAGTGCCAATCTATGGGACTGGAAATAATAATTAAAATATTTGTCTGGATTGAAAATTAATAACTGACTGCATGTACTAATCGGGTTTTGATTTGCATTTAGGAAAACAATACCGAATATGATGCTGTCAGAAAACAGTTTATGATCTGCCAGGTATATCCGACTGCATGGAAGGACAGGTCTGTTACTCCTCCTGCAGCTGCAGAGATTATCTGCACAAACATATCAGTGACTCAGGTGTTGAAGGGATCAATACCATACTCTTTAAGTCAAAATGTCACTAATACATGTTATTAGATATTTGGCAGCGAGCCGGTGAATCAACTAGTAGCATGCAATGTAAAAGATACTCGGGAAAACAGAAAACTAGTGATGGAAATTAACCCCTCAAGCACCAACTTCTTCTCAAACATTTCTAACTTCTGAATATGACATACCATCAATATAAGAGCAATCCAAACTTGAGTACCATGATGCTTATTGAAAAAGTAGGTTTCTCCAGAAGCAGTTAAGACATTGGCGACATTCTTCAATATAGTCAACATTGCCACATTAATGTACTTCAAACTGAAAAGTACAGAAAAAATTCAGAAGTGAGGAAAATAAGTTTATACAAGACTTTCAATTTCAATCTAAACTTCCTTGCTACAAGCCTACAACTTGAGTGACATTCGTTCACAGCTAATATGGAAAACATACATTCAAATTGCATAGCAAAACTGGAAAATTGTTCGAGTTCATCATTGTACAAGCTACAAATGACAATGAACAGAGCCAAACTCATGAGACAGGCAACAAACTTTCAATTTTTAGCACCAACGAAGTGTGAGCACAAATGAAATTCACTCCTATATTTTTCTATAAGAAGAAAAAGCCTAATAATATTAAGCCAGAATATATCAATCTTTAATACTGATTCTCGCAACCAGCATTACCACCTATGAGTTCTGTAATTCTGAGAATGGATGGTAAGAAAACAGCATGCAATCATATTCATCAATCCTGAAGAAGAGATTTAGCTACATAGAAAACAAATGACTGCTGTAAATTCAAGAGACAGTTTCATACTCCTACAACAAATCTCGTGTACGGACCTAAAAAAAACAGGACAACAAACAGTACTCAGACCAAGCTGTTGCAGAAGATCTGGTACATACCTAAACATGCTTGTGATCAGCATTCCAACAAAAATGATATTCACAGGCAACCAAACTTTGATTAGTTTCCATGTTAATGGCTCAGTTGGAATAGCACCAGACAGAGAAAGTGTGGAAACTATGGTCACCGATACAATGTTCTGCAGCAACAGATCATGAAGAAGATGCTATTAAGGATCACAGCTGTGTTGCATGAAAAGTGAAAAGTAATCAGTCAGCAATAGTAGTATACCTGGTATAGCATCAAAAAAATTGGAGCATTGAAACCGTAGCCAGACAGAACAAATTTATTAACTAAAATCATGCTGCATGATGATATGCAGTAAGCCAGACCAGATAGAAGAGCCCGATTCTGTATATTTGGGAGCCTGAGGAACTGCGAAGGCCGGTCTCTGTCTTTTGAGGCCTTACCATCTTCCAAGTCATTGTCATCAACACAGAAGGACCTCGTCATAGATCTGGCAAACATAATACATTATTATATTATCCGGAAATACAACAGATAGTGTCAACTTATAATGTACGGTGAGGTAAACAATGATATTTTAAAGCAAAAAAAGAACAAAGCACACCAATCAAGGAACATATATGTACCTGTTTCCAATTTCTCTCCTCACAGGACTTGCAAGTGCAGTGAACCCTGCATTCTGATCCCGAAATACACTCTTTTCCCCATTCATGAGAGGGCTACTTACACTCCCTGGTACATTTCTCCTAGGAGAGGCCTCAGAGTCTGCAGGAATGTCTAACTGAAGGATTCTACAGGATAAAAGAGAATGCTAGCAGTCAATAACAATCAAATTTATTTGCTCCATACTGCGTCAATCACACTGCATTGTGTTAACAGTAGTCATGCTAGGTTTTTATCCTGCCAAAAGTCTCAAATTTAAATTCGAACCTCAGGGACAAGCAAGCAAGAGAATGAAACGGATAACTATGAGCCCGGAAATTATATATTTGTTTGCACTTTGAACTACCAAACTATTCTAAATATCAGTCATATGCAAGGGACGTGTGCCCACCCGATTTTTTTTCGTATATCGGTTGGTTAGGCTGTATAATCGCTAATAGATGGCAGGACCCATCATTTACTGGTTACTGACTTTTAGAACACTAATTTACCAGATTTAGAAAGTGGCTGCAATATTATTCTTGTTACGCAAAATGGTTAAAACATTCTTTAACTGCATTCAATAGCCTCGAGTGCACTAGAGTTTTTTTTTAATGGATAAATGCTAAATGGTGACGGAACTCTGCAACAGTATGATAGCAGATTAACTGCCAACTGCTATGGATCAATAAGTTTAAGCACGGCAATGTTAGAAAGTGTAACAGGAAGACCGGTGCAAAATTAACAAGTTCATGCGCACACGCCACTTATTCTCTTTGCAGTTCACCCACTATTTCCTTCTATTATTGTAAAAATTCATCCAATTCACTGAAAGAATCACAAAACAACTTTACTAGCCAAACTTGCAGTTACAATAGCAAAAGCTTCCCAGCAAGAGAGAATACAGGAAATAGTAACCTGAGTTGAGAACTAGAAAGAGAAAGGAGACCCTAATATTAATACAGAACAAATACACAATTTCGAACTTCCATTTAACTAGGTACGTTTCCATGTATCCAAAAATTAAAGTTGTTAATTGCCTAGCCTAATATATCAGGTAAGGTAGTAGTATCAGCTATGGGACTAATACTATGCAATCAAAGTAACTAGAGAGGCGCTAGAAGAAGAAAACAGCGTCAAAGCCCATTAGTGAGCTCTAATTGATTCCTGTTTCTTGGAGGAGCTAAAAGCACCTGAGGCTTGAAACGCCTACACGATTCCGAAATCACAGGAATTTAAACAGGAGCCGCAGCGTATTCCACCGAGACATTCGCAAGAAAGAATCCAATTAACAATTGAACACAGGATGAATCCGATTGCAAGCTGCCCCCGACACCCAAACGGAGCGAGCAAAAAGCGAATCAAACTATGCAGCCTCCAGCAACCCAACCCAAGCGCCTCCCTTCCTTGACCGAACCAGTATACTAGTAGGAAGCAGAGCATAGCACACCACCCCATATCGGGAAGGCGCACCGGAGCTCGGAGGCACGGGCGCCGCGAGGCCGGGGTCGAGGCCGGAGCTGGTGGGAAAGGGCCGGGCCGTGTGGGGGGGGGGGGGGGGGAGGTCGAGAGAGGTTGATCGGCGGCGTACCTGGAGCCCATGACGCTTGGTGTGGGTCCCAGGTGCACCCGGGCGGCGAGGTGGCGGGGGAAATGGCGCGGCGGAGGCGAGGAGGCCTCGCGCATCGGCAGCTAGCGAGGACTAGGGGATGGGCCAGGCGAGGCGACGACTACTCAGAAGGGAGTCTGTCTGACTGAGATGTGGGCCCCACCCCACCTCGACTCCATTCCAGCTCGTCCGTTTCGTCGGGTCGCTTGTACCGGCCGTGCAAAATTCATGCTTGACGAGAAGCCTTTATTTGACCCTATCAAATAGGGTACTCTCAATACCTTTATTTGTGAATAATGAATAATACTCAACTCCATTTGGACCGTTCATGGTTTGACCAAAAGCCTTTATTTGACTCAAGTTTACCCTACCAAATACTCCATCCGTTCAGAAATATTAGACACATTTTATTTTTTAAAAAATCAATTTTTATGTATTTTAATTAACATTTAATCAAATTATAATAATATCTAGTGTATAAAAATTATACAACTAGATTCATAATTCAAAATAATTTTAAATTATATATATTTATAGCTATAAATGATATATTTTGTGAGAAAATTTTAATCAAAATCTAACTTCAAAGATTAAAATTTAAAAAATACAACTACTATTTTTAAACAACTATCGATACCTTTATTTGTCAATAATACTCAACCCATTTGGACCCCTCATGTTCAAACACCGATAGATAGCCGTCTATTTACTTGTCTTGAGAAAATAATTTTGTAATAATTCAATAGCTCTCAAACCGTGAGCTGTGACACCTCATCTTAGCTCAACATTTGTAGGGACACAAAGACAGGTGTTGCAAACGAAAAATGCCAAAACAAATTACGTATCAAAATTCAATTTGACGACTTCGATATTACTTAGTTTTGTGGCTAAAGTTTTCTTGCAAATTAACTCCTTCAATTGTAATCTTTAGATATAAATAGTACAGAAGAAATTTATTATTTATATTATTTATATATTTACATCTATTTACTAGTTTGCGCTAAAGATTTCTGCTGCAAATTTCGACCAAAATTTTAGCCTGCCAAAGTGGGCACAAAAAGAATTATTATTCTTTTCGAGGCGCGGACTGAGCTTTGCCAAAGGCAAAACGAGAGGACTTGGCGGTGGCGGGTGAGACGATTACGGTATTATCAAGAAACGTTGGGGCCTTTACGCAAAACAGCCATGGAAGAAAAGAAAAGGCAAACCGTCCACGCCGCCACCCGCTCTCCAAATCCTCACTGCCGAGAGTTCCTCTTCTCCGCTGGGGCCGCTCTAGGGTTAGGGTTTTGGCTCGCTCGCTCGGGGGTCGCCGGAGATGTCGCGGACGCTGGTGCAGCCGGTGGGGCAGAAGCGCCTCACGAACGTGGCGGTGGTGCGGCTGCGCAAGCACGGCCAGCGCTTCGAGATCGCCTGCTTCCCCAACAAGGTGCTCTCGTGGCGCTCCCGCGTCGAGAAGGACCTGGATGAGGTGCTCCAGTCCCACACCGTCTACTCCAACGTCTCCAAGGGCGTCCTCGCCAGGTCCAAGGACCTCGTCAAGGCGTTCGGCACCGACGACCAGACACAAATCTGTATCGAGGTATGGTAATGGTATTCTCTCTTACCAGTTTCGTTTCCCCTCTCGAATCATCCATGCGCCGTGCCTGTAATGGATGATTGATTTGATTTGCGGCCAGATTCTGGAGAAAGGGGAGCTCCAGGTCTCCGGTAAGGAGAGGGAGGCGCAGCTGTCCAGCCAGTTCCGCGACATCGCCACCATTGTCATGGAGAAGACCATCAACCCGGAGACCCGCCGCCCGTACACCATCACCATGATCGAGCGCCTCATGCACGACATACACTTTGCGGTGGATCCAAACCTCACCTCCAAGGAACAGGTAGCTAGATGGAACCTACTTTGTGCAGATACTTGCTGCTAATTAAGTGGAACGTGGTGGCTGTTTGTTTATTATGTACCAGTACCATCACATTAATTCTTCAGAGGTTGTTGCCCTACAATCGACCACATACAAGGAATAGATGGCCTCCTGGTTCCTGCATGTTCAGAGTATCAATTGTCCATTTTAGAACGCCGTCACCTGTAAAACATAATTAAAAATAAAGGCAGTAATAATACAGCACCTATTCATTTCTCGTTAACACCATTAAACTTGGGATGTCTTGATTCCTGGTGACAATGCTTCCTGGAGATACTGCTTTTTTATTTGTGTATCATGCACACTCATCGTTTGAATAAACCTATTTGCAAAACGCAAGGGAAAGACTGCCTACAAATTCCCTTCCCCAGACCCCACAATGTGTGGGAGCTTTCAGCACTTGGTATGCCCACCTGCAGCACTTTCTTTAGAGATTTTTCTGTTTAGGCCTGATAATCAATTGCATGCAAAATTGGTAAGGCTGTATTATCGCCCACAGGTTGGGTGGCTGATTAAGTATGGCCTATAGAACACTGACTATCTCACCGCCATCTGTATATCATAACAAAGATGGTAATATTAGCATTTTTTACATGCCATTATTGCATGTCAGATGTCTGTTTTTTTTTTTTTTTTCAATGAACATTTATTGCTTGTATGCTTATGTGGCATAATATTTAGAAATTTGTCAATAGTACCTACATTCAGGACATTATGAGGTAAAGCTACTGGGTGTGTGAACTTCTTTTATCAAATGTCTTATGTTTTTTTCTCATCTGAGCTTTCTTTGGTTTTGCAGGCACTGAAGGTTATCAAAAAGCTCATAGAGCACTTTCCCATAAAGCGTGCACCACTGAGGGTGCGGTTCACTGCACCAAAGCCCAAATTTGCGGGCCTTATGGAGAAGGTCGATGAATGGAATGCTAATGTCATTTCAAAGGATGAATCTGGCAATCAGCCTTCTATTGTAAGTCTTTTAATTCTTTTTTTTCCTCTGGCTATTACTGTGTCACTTTATTGTGACTTGATATGGAATTGTAACCAGTCTTCCTCACTTAACTTGAATCATTTCACTAATTATTATAGGAATATGTGGTTTGTATGCCCTGAGCCCCTGATCCCCCCCTCCCCCCCCCCCCAAATCACCCCATACACACAATGCGGCAGAGCTGGTAAATGGTTTACAATATTATCTAGAATTTAGCTGTATCACATAGAAGTTTGGCTCACGATCCCTACTACGTTTCAAAAATTGCTAAGCGCTAGGCGGGTTGTGGGAGTTGCCTACCGCTTGATAGCTGATTAGGCAAGCTAGGTGGAGATTAGGTGTTAGGCAGGAGGGTGGCGCCTAGTGCCCCCTAGGCGGGTTAGGCATGCCCCGTTCAGTTAGTGTGTCCCTACTGCACTTTTATGTCTCTTATGAGATGCCTACTAGTGTTTTCCTCCTTTGTGACACTGATACAATCGTTTCCTGAAGCCACAATACCTATCTGTCGTACTGAACCTTATTATCATTGGTGAACCTGTAACTGTGAATAATGTTTTACAGGTATGTGAGATTGAGCCATCTATTTTGCACTCATGTGAGGAGCGACTGAAGGATGTGCAAGGGAAGGTGGAAGTGCTATCTGTCTCAGCGCATGCGGACGGTGGCTCTTCTGTGGACCAACATGACAATGTCGAAGTGCCACAAACAGTGCCTGCAAAGGAATCTGATGCTGTTGCTCAGATAAGTGAGACAATGCAGAAACAGAGCATATCCAGTGAAAGCGAGGGCAATGCGCAAGGCAGGCAGCAGAGAAGATGCAAAGAATGTGATGTACTTGTGGAAGACAAGCTATACAGGGATCACTGCAAGAGTGGGTGGCACAAGCACAACTACACACGCCATAAGAATGGGCTCCCTCCCCTCAGCCAAGAGGAGTGCTTGGTGGAAATGGAATTGGCCGACTCCAAGAAGGACCTTAAAGACTATGATTTCTGATGAGGTCAGTTGAAGTTCCCCTGCGATCTTGTGTTTGGGTATTAATGTAAGTCATCTAATGCTTCTCGGACCCATGTTATCCAGGTTGGTTGCCGAGAAGTGCGCAGGACATGAAGTTGCTGCAGTCTTTTTGTTTCGAGGATACATATGGTCATTTGCTGATGCTGTATAGTGAAGTGGAGAGCCGAGTTTTGCGAGACGCTAGCAAGTTGTTAAAATGGAATGGTTTAAGCCACATCTTCTAACTGCAATAGAGTTTGGGATGTAGAACCTGGGTGTCTTGATGGCTTTGTATAGTAAGCCGAGTAAACTTGGTGGTGGCACTTCGGGTGCTCATTGAACGTTGTGTGATGGAACGCAATGCGAATTTAAAAGTTTGCTTATGTTTGAACAAGTTAATGCTACTTATTTAGACCCTTTCTGGCTGTTTGATTTGTGAATGCCCTTTGTTATTGCTACATCTGATGATGAAGTCATGTGAGATGTTTCATCTCAAACATGGTTGCCGCGGGAATTTCAGCTTGGAAGTTGATGTGTCTTACTCTTGAGGTGGATTGCCCATTGTCGTTTTATGTTCTGAACAGGAATCTTTGGCATGTGTTGCTGATTGCTATTGTGAACCAAACTTAGACGGGTTTGGCAATATCGTTTTAACTGATTTCGTCATCATAGAATGTGTGGTTTGCCACATACATCTGCATTTTCCCTGTAAATGTGGGCCAAGTAGATGATATTTTTATTTATTTTTATTTTGCTTAAAAGGATTCTTTTTTTTCCAGCTGTCCAATGCATTTGGAAGAAAGAGAGGAAAGCTGGGAAACTATTCGTTCAAAAGATGAGGGAAGGGAGAAACTCCCGCCTCCCCCCTCTGGGAGAAGACGGCGGCAAGCCGGCGATCCGTTGCCGGAGAGAGGTCGGGAGACGACGCTACCGAGACGCCGATCGAGATGCCCATGGGGCTGCCGTTCGCCGTGGACATGTGGACCCCGGCCTCGTCGCTGAAGCGCCACCGCTTCCTCACCCATGCCCACCGCGACCACCTCGCTGGCATCATCACCACCACCTCTGCCTCCCGCCTCACCATCCTCATCGTCCTCCGCATCTTCCCCCAGGTACTTCCTTCCCATCTCTCTCGATTCCCAACTCTTTCTCGTCAGAAACGGGATCAAGATCGATATGTCTCTCGCGCTCAGCTCGACCGCGACGCGTTCGTGGAGGTGGAGGTGGGCGCGCCTTCGCTGCTCGTCCCCGACCCTGACGGCGACTTCACCGCGTTCGACGCCAACCACTGCCTCCTCTTCCTTGCTCCTCGTTGTTTCGGACGGCTGACCGGCTGCTGAATCCGTCTGCCTTGTCGCTCCTCGCAGGCGCGGTGATGTTCTTGTTCGAGGGCGCCTTCGGGACCGTGCTCCACACCGCCGACTGCCGCCTCACGCCCGACTGCCTTGAGGCTTTACCCCTCCTGGCCTAAGCTGGCGCCCAGCCATCGCGTCGCATCGACTGCCTCTTCCTGGACCGCACCTTCGCCAGGTGCTCCCTGCAGTTCCCCACCAAGGAGGACTCCATCCACCAGGTCCTGCACTGCTGCTTTGCTGCATCAGTATTCAGCAAATTGCAACACAACCAGAGCTCCTATAATACGAATTTCTCACTCGATTGTTGTTTTTGTTTCTGATTTCAGGTGATCAATTGCATCTGGAAGCACCCAAACGTGCGCGCGCGTCTACCTCGTGTGCGACATGCTGGGCCAGGGGGTCATCCTCATCGAGGTGTCCAAGGTGTTCAGATCAAAGATATACATCGACAGAGAGAAGAATTCAGAGTGCCATCACACGCTCTCGCATGTCGCGCCGGAAATCCTCACCGACGATGCATCCTCTCGTTTCCAGGCGATACTGTTCCCCGGCTGTCAGAGCGGGCAGCGGAGATCCTCGCGCTGAGCGGGCGAGGGGGCAGCCAGAGCCCCTGATCATCAGGCCTTCTTCACAGTCGTATGCGTACTACACGCCACCCGAGGCATCCCTGAAGCAGAAGCCGGTGCTGACGAAACCGATGCAGGACGAGTTTGGGGTGTGGCATATCTGCTTATCGATGCATTCGTCCAGGGAGGAGCTGGATGAGGCGTTGGGGATCCTCCGTCCCAAATGGGTCGTCTCAACGACGCCTCCTTGTATGGCAGTCGAGCTGAGCTATGTCAAGAAGCACTGCTCCCTGTCTCGGTTGGGCCTTGATGATTCCCTATGGAAGTTACTCAGGATACCTGAAGGAATGCCTACTATTGCCAGCTCACCTCAGAAGTCACTTGTTCTGTCGATGAGTCTGGCTCTGATGATAGCAGCCAGGTCGAGGTTGCAGAACCAGAACTGAAGGATTTTGAGATCAGAGTGGAACAGCCTGTGACGCTGTTTGGGAGCGCAAGGTTTGCGTTACTGCAAAATGAATCTCAACTGTGGAAAGATGAGTATGAGAGTATTGAAGTGATTGATGATGATGTTAAATTTGAAGCAAAACATTCAGCTACAGAACCTGGATTTTGGAAGGACGACGAGCCTGACAAGAGCGTCAGAGTAATTGATCTAATTGAAGTTACAGCAAAGGAGCAGAATTCAGTCACTGAATCTGAGTTATTGAAGGACCACAAATCTGATGATGGCGTTGAAGTAGTTGATTTAACTGAAGGTGGGACGAAGGAGCAGAGTTTGAGTACAGAGTCTGAACTTCATAAGGATGACAACTGTGAAAAGAGCATCGAAGGAAATGGGGAACCTAAATTGGAAGCTCAAGAACATAATTGGACTGCTCCAGCTGATTTGAAGAAAGTTTGCAGGCATAAGGTGACTGAAGAAGGTAAAAACAGAACATAAGTGATTGAAGAGATTTCAGCTGCGGTATCACAGCCTCGGCCAAAAGCAACAAGGAGAAAATAGAGGATGGCACCACTCCGTCAGATATTGGCAAGAAGAACTGTGACCAAGACTCTGAAAGAGCGAGTGAGTCCTCAACCATTGTCGGATCACCAAAGGGTTTTAACGCGAACCTGAGGAGGCTGTACAAGTCGATGAACATGTCGGTTCCGTGGCCCCTGCCTTCGTTGGTTGAGCTCATGGGAGTCTCCAGGCGACCCAGAGTTTCCCAAACTGTGCAGCTGTAGGCTTATAGCAGATTAATTCTTCTCTTGCTACCAGATCCAGATTTCTGTTCAACCTGTCTACATACTTGCATTGCCAATTTTTCACTGACAAAGAATTTCAGATTGATTTGATGTTACAAACCAAAGCGCCATGTCTTCCCTCTCTGTGCCATAGTTGCCAATACTTTAAGTTGTTCTTGATTCGAGTATGATCATGTCAGGCACTATTTGTACTGCCGGTGGTGGAACTATATATGCTTCTTCTGAGGCTTCCAGAAGGATTAAAATTCTCTGTAGCTTTGGGGGCAAAATATTACCCCGACCAAGTTGAGTGATGGAAAGCTTATGTATATAATTGGGATCAGTAGGAACATTTCCTTTTCATGGCAGGAGTTTAAAGAGTTCAAATATTGATAGTGGGCAGGCAAGGCAAACTCAAGCAGAGACAGTTCAAATTTGCATAAATCAAATTATATGAGTCTCACGGTTTGCAAAATTGCAACTGTGCCGGCGGACGTGCGTTTGTAATTCGAACCCGTTTCTTTTTAGGCATGAACAATGCTCGGTGATTATGGCTAGTTATTTAAGGAAAGAAAGTGTTTGTATCTACGTAAAAATTGTAATTTCCAATGCAAACAAAGACTATATGTACTGAAGTATGTTTAATTATTTTGTTAGCACTATTATAAGTAATGATGCTTAAGTAAGCATTTTACCTTCCGACTAAGCACATGTGCTAGTACAGTTAAGGAAAAAAACTCATTTTTTTTCCATAAGCACATCCTATGAGCTTATTGTAAATACTCTTAATCGAATCAAACATTTTTTTTTAAGAGAAACCAACTCCACGGTTTCCTCTTTGGGCTCAAACAAATGTTGGTTGGCCTAATCTGCAGTAATGGTCCGACAATGAGTCTTGTGCTGGCCCAGTCTCACAGTCAAGGCCCATTTATTGCGCGACCGGCCCGGCCCGGCCCGGTGACCAGAGGAGGAGGAGAGCACGTCGCGGCGGCTTCCACCTCCAAAACCCAATCCCCCCCCCCCCACCCTCCCTCCTTCGGCTGTTGCAATCGCAGGAGAGAGACCAATGGCGACCGCTGGCGGCGCGGGGGAGAACGGTGCCGGCGAGGGGGAGTTCTACCTGCGCTACTACGTGGGGCACAAGGGCAAGTTTGGCCACGAGTTCCTCGAGTTCGAGTTCCGCCCCGACGGCAAGCTCCGCTACGCCAACAACTCCAACTACAAGAACGACACCATGATCCGCAAGGAGGTCTTCGTCTCGCCCTCCGTCCTGCGCGAGGCCAGGCGAATCATCCAGGAGTCAGAGGTCTGTCCAGCTTCCCCTTCTTCTTCATCGATTCTTCACTCTGCTAGGGTTTGGGCTAGGGTTTAGTTACCAAGGAGGGCCTTGGCCGCAGATTATGAAGGAGGACGACAACAACTGGCCCGAGCCCGACCGCATCGGCAGGCAGGAGCTCGAGATCGTCATGGGCAACGAGCACATCTCCTTCACCACCTCCAAGATCGGATCCCTCGTCGACGTCCAGACCAGCAAGGACCCAGAGGGCCTCCGCATCTTTTACTACCTTGTCCAGGTTTGCCCTTAACCGGATTCCCTCTATTGCTGCGCCGTGCTGTACAATTTAGGTGCTAATACCCTCTACTTGATGATAGCTTGGTGTGCATAAGTTGTATAATTGCTGTGGCTGATAGCTTGGTGCTACTGTTTGCTCGTGAGGGCACACAAATTCTTAAACTGAACGGAAAAAGCAACGAGATGTTTGCTCACTCCTGATAGTTTCTACTGGCACAATCTTGTGATGTCATTCAGAATTATGGCCTCACTGTTAGAATGAGCATTATGTTCATATTTGGTACGGACTTGAAATCCTTTTTATTGCTTTGTCATCTGTCTTTGTTGAGCAGTCCTTGTGCAGAAATTATGTGGAGCATAGCAGCATTTGTTAGTCATATTTTCAGATTGATTCCGGATTCTGGGCATTGTGATAAATTCATTTTGTCATATCCTTGAATTTGCGATGAGCACGAGAGGAGTATGGCAAAATTTTAAGTAGCGCCTCTTTAAATCAAGATTATGATTTTGAAATAAGCAGTGATTCAATGAGTATTTGTAATGACTTATTTATTAGGAGGAAAAAGATGTATTTCACAGTCCTATGATAATGCATTTTTATACCAATTGAAGAAAACTGTAGAAAGTAAATGCTAAACAAGAACAGAGTACTTCCTGAGGCGGAATGTTTCTTTGCAACCATTAGTGCCATGCAGGCCATCGATCTGTACTGATTACCTGAGAAAAGATGTTTGCTATGTGAAGGCATATATTTTAGCTTTGCCTGTTTTGATCCCTAGTTTTCTTTGGAGTTTTAGGAGGAAAATGTGTTCTTTTTTTTTTAGAAAAAAACCTGGTTTCAGAAAACTGTGAGTTGTTTGGATATGACATGCTCGGTGGTTTCGAGAACTGTTGTATCGCTAGTACCATGTTTTTTTTTTTTGGCATTTTGGGAATACCAAGGAACATTTTTTGCTAACCTGAGGTGTCTTATACACCCTCTATAATTTGTACCCTGAGCCTTTGGTAGAGGCTTCAAATACCTGTCGTTATTAAGAAAATATATGTCTGCTCTTCATCAAATATTCGGAATCATATCCCCACTACCTGGGATCCTGCAAAGTGCAAACCAGATGCAGGGTAAAATACGGACATTGGCTTTAAGTTTTTTCTAGTACCAACTGCCCAGAAATTTAGCCACTTTACCATTCCTGACTACAGTTCATCCACTTAGATGTCAAGCGAGATTAGAGTTGATGGACGACATAGTTATTAGGGCATCGCTATGGCGATGCTATATCGCCGTGGTGGGAAATCACGGCTTGCCACGGCTGGATCCGGCAGCTACAGCGCCACCCGAGCTTGTGGCAGTTGAATCCGGCAGCATTGGACCTCCCTGAGCTTGCGGTGGTTGGATCCGGTGTCGGAGTGCTTGGGAGCCCTATATCTAGACGGTCCTTGCTGGATCTGCAACTCCCACAGTCGCACGGGGGCAGCTCAATCTTCTACCATGGCTGGTCGTGGCTCTGGCGCCCATGGCTGGCATAGCATTCCCTCCGGTCAGCTGCAGCGGCGACCGACCTAGAAGGGGTCGGTGGCGTCTCGGTCGATCTTATGGGGCAGTGCAGTGAGGGTCAGGGGAGCGAGAAGGAGGAGAAGTGAGGGGCTGGCGGCGCAACAGAGAGAGATGGGGAGGGAAACGAGGGAAGTGGCGCTGCGACAAAGAGGAAAGCAGACATCGTAGTGGCAATGCATTAACCTGGGAGGGGATATCTACGGGAGGGGAAGCACTGGTGGGCTGGGCCAACCCCTCTCTTCTCCTTTTCCTTTTTCTCCTTTTTTCTTTTCTGCTTTTCTTTTTCTTTCCTCCTCCCTGCTGTTGTTTTGGTGTTTCTTTAGCTCGTATGGTATCGCCACGCTGTGCGCCATAAGCAATATAAAGGTGTGAAGGTGGTGGGTCGCCATGCCTCGCCACACCGACACAATAATAATGATGGATGGTTGTCGTTTCTTTCAAATTTAGCCAGATGCTCTGATTTTTACACTCTAGATTTGATTGAGCTCATAATAGCTCAACAGTTTCAGTACTTGTGTGCGGAAATTTTCAGGCTAGATAAACAGTTACTGTGTTAGTTGGTTTGTTTTATCTGAAATCTGCCAGTAAGATTTGTAAGGAACTTAGAACTGTGAGGTGGATAGCAAAGCTAAAATATTCATTATGCCTCTGCTTGGTCGTATTTTTTTCTTCACTGGTTATGTGCATTTTTAATTTGACGCCTCTCCTTAAAAACAACCAAATGCACCCCTCTAGTGTAGATGTGATTATGCCAGTACATCGTTAAACTTTTGTTGGGTTTGCTTAGTGGATCATTTTCATGGTTGACTACATTATAATATCTAGATCACAATCATGGGATTGTAGTTTGAACATGGTTCAAAAGCATGTAGCTGTTAGCGGCTTAGTGCATCCTGACTTTGGTTTAAATTATTGTTAAAACCTGTATTTTTGTTGTGCGCAGCACATGGCACTGCCAACGAGATGTATTCCTAACTTTTCTTCCCCAATGTTTTTGTCTGCAGGATCTGAAGTGTTTCGTGTTTTCACTCATCAACCTCCACTTTAAGATCAAGCCTATTCAGTCTTGAGGTCCATTCTGCCACCTAATCGTGTTATGACACTGCAAGTGTTAGAGACAATCCTGTACCATGTAAGATCCTGTGAGTTTGTGATGACGCATCGGCTTTGTGCGGAACACCGGGTTTGAGTTTGCCTGGGATTGTTGTTGGATTGTGCAAACTGCGAGTACTGGTAATTTACGCTTTTTAGTTTTCTTTTGGGTGGAGCTTTTTGTTTTTAATCAGTTAATTAAGGTTGTTTTCAACCCTACTGCGCTCTTTTCGGTTGTTTATTTATGCTGAACCTCCAGTTACTTGGATGTCATTTGCGTGAGTTTCCTGTTTTCCCGATGCTGGCTGGTTTGTCATTGGTCGAGTTCTCTAGTGGGCTAGGCTGGGGTAGACGGTGAGGAATCTTTCATTTTGTAAAGCAGAGCAGAGCAGAGCCGTGTGAGTGATTAAAGGCTCCGTCGGCATTTATCTTTAATCGGATGCTCATTGTCTGCTTAATGGCTCCTTTGTTACTTTTCGCTTTGGTGATTGGATTTCACTCGTAACAGAAGCAGCGTCACATGATTATGCTACTGTTGCCTTATGGATTGCAACTTTTTACTGCTCCTTTTGCTCTTAACAACGTAGACTAAAAGGAAAGGCAGGATCATAGGGACTTGAAATAGGAAAAAAACGCTACAAGAATTGCAAGGGAAGACGATGGAGGGACCAACACGGGAGGAGGAACAAGATGCTGAAATCCCGGTCTCAGGTGCCCCAAAACCAAGGGAACAGTCCTGAGGCAAACATGTGACCCTGCTGCTTCCTTGTTGCTTTTATCATCTATCCCCACAATCTTGAGGGGCATCCAATTCCAAGCAGGACAAGGCCATGTTACCTCACTGTTGCTTGTGGTGGCTTTCTTTTCTTCAGATTTCACATCTAAAGTCCAAATGGTCCAGACAGTTTGTTGAATCATCAAATGTGTTTAGGAAACAAGAGGCTGAGGAAGACCTTTTTCTTCCATGTGGTCTTTGTCCATCATCCCTTTTTTTTCACTTCTGAAACCTGGCTACCAGCCTTACTGATTAGAAGATTAGTACTGGCATAATTTGGCCTCTTTTCCTGTTTTATTTCCAGTGCAATTTGTGCTTACTTTAGAGGCTTTAATTTCTTGAAGGAAGATCACTAAGAGCACTTGAGTTTACCAAAGAACAGGTATTCTGCTCAGCTCAAGTACACATCGATCAATTGGATCTTCAGTAGTCAACTAATAGTAGAGCGATTTAACTTAATCAACTCAACATTGGATCGGAGTGCGTACAGATTAACATACAAGCGGATCGGAGTATTAACGTCATAATAAATATATGCTAGCAAAATCATATATATGACATGAACGAATCGAGTGAGTTGCATGCATGGAGCAGCCGAGTTGGATGGATGGGAATACTAAAATGGATCAGCTAGCTGCTGTTGGAGAGGAGCGCGATGATGTCGAGCGCGACGGAGCAGAGCTTCCCGAGCGCGTCCTCCCTCGCCGCCAGCTCCGCCGGGTACGCCCCGGGCCTCTGCCGCCGGAACAGCGCCTTGCACACCTGCGGGTACTCCGCCGCCGCGCTCACGTGCACCGACGCGTAGTCGTAGTCCTGCTGCGCGATGGAGTCCCTGGCGGCCGAGAGCGCGTCCCGGGCCAGGCCGTACTTGGCGGCGCACGTGCGGAGCAGCGCCTGCACGGTGGCGTCGGCGGCCTGAGCCGTGGCAGTGCCGTTGGCAAGCGCGGTGGCCGTGGCCGCGCCGCCCGAGGCGTTGGCGGCGGCCGCCGACACGGCGATGGAGGAGAGGCCCCGCACGTCGGCCGTGGCGCTGGAGGGGTCGGCGCCCAGCGCGGACACGCAGAGGTCGTAGTAGGCCGTGGAGTTGCAGGTGGCGCGCACCAGCGCGGCGGCCGTGGCCGGCGGTGGCGAGTGCTTGGGGCCGTGGCCGTGGCCGTGGCTGTGGTGCGCGGAGGGGCCGGCGCGGGAGCAGAGGGTGCTGAGAGGGAGGAGCGCCAGGAGGAGGAGCACAAGCGCGTTCTTGGTGGTCATGGTTGCCGTTGGCGCCATTGCTAGAGCTCGATCGAATCGGTCTTGTGCAAAAGCGCGTTCTTGGTGATGCTTGGCTCTGGCTGGATGGATGCTGTGATCGAGGATGAGATGAGATCGATGAGTTGGTCTGTGTTGGAAGGATGCAGCAAGAGGGTGGTGGGGTTTTATAGGAGAGTGAGAGTGAGAATGGAAGTGGAGGAGTCCACCATGACCATGACCACCCCTACCTCTACCTAAACTTTCCTCATGTCCTTGGTGCTTAACTAGCTGCCATAGGTAGGTATAGTAGCATCTTAGGCAAAATCTAATTAGATATATAGTTTTTTGCGTATGTTTCCCTGGAATTTTTTCTTGTTGTCGAGCTGATTCCCGCGTTCTGTTCTACCTTTTGGGAGTTAGCTTTATTGGACCTGGTTTGCTTCGTAGCAAGATCGAAGGAAGCACAAAGTGTTCAATAAAAAAAATAAAGGTTTTTAATAGAAAATTGCATAATACAATACAAATTGTTTATGTTAGATAGCTCAAATAATTAAGAGGAACTAAAAAAACAAGGTCAATCATTCATTCACCATCGAACCGACAATTTGCAATATGTTGGGTTGAAATATTGGATCAACCATACAACCTTACTAGAGTCCAGAGAGTATAGTGAAAAGATTTGGCTGTTAGCTGCTGTGTGCTTACATTATTTGGGTATATCACTACCACAGAACGGTAAAAAATAATGGCTCATCAGTATCAGTTACCAAGAATCGGAACTAAAAATGTATCAGTGCCGGCTTTTAATCTCCCACCTGCGAATAATAATTGAGCCTTCAAGAACTGACACTGAAACGGACTATAAGTACCGAGACATGGCTGGAACCGGCACTAATATTTCAGTATCGGTTCTAGCCACAAACTGACATTGATAGTCTGTTTCAGTGTCGGTTCAATCCACCAACCAGTATTGGCGTGTCCGGACCCGAAATTTGCCTCCAATGCAATTTTGGCTCACGTCGTCAATCCTCACGTCCGGCTCCAATTTATCTCTCCCTTATCTCTTTCCTCACCATAAGCCTCTCTCTCCCTTATCTCTTCTGCTCCCGCCGCCCCTCACTCCATCAGGCACAGAGCTCCCTCCCTTCCCGAGCTCCCTCCCCAGCCGTCATCCGTCCCTCCTCGAGCTCATGGCCCCGGTCGCCCTTCCCTTCCTCCCTGAGCTCCCTCCGATCCCCAGTCGTCATCCCTTCCTCCCCGGCTACCATCCACTGTGGCATCTCGACGAGGACCCCAGGGAAGCAGGCTCGCCTCACCGCATCGGGACGCTTCGTCGCCCACAACTAGGGCAATCGTCATCACTCCGTCAACTTCCACGTGCCTCCGTCAGCAGGAATCCGCAGGAGCACGGGCTACAGCGGTGGAGGGATCCCGAGTGAAGGGATGACGACCGGGGAGGGAGCTCTGAGGCACTCCATCAAGCGTGATGAGCGGCAACGGATGAGTGGTGGTGGCACAGGCGGCAATGGCGGTGGCTGGATCCCACGTGAAGGGACGACAACCGGGGAGGAAGCTCGGAAGCACTCCATCAGGCGCGACAAGTGGTCGCATCAGGCGGCCTTCGTGTTGTGTGTTGTGTGTTGTGGTAGCGGCCTTCGTGTCAGAGCATTTTCTTGTGCAGGGCGGAGCAAGACAAGCTGTGGCACGACAGCAGCAGCGGAGCGCGCCAGCGGTGGCGGTAGCCGAGCTGGCTCAAAACTCAGTCGGCACTGCCGTGCCACAGCTTGGGCTTGTTTCTTTTTTCTTCTCCTGAGAACAACTATCACTACTGGTTCTAGACCCAGCAGTGATAGTTATGATTATCATTTCCTAGTAAAGACTGCCTATTCCAAAATCGACAATGATGGGGTTTTAGAGCTGGCAGTGATCAGCCTTTCTGTAGTAGTGTATGTGTGATGTGCCACCGCTAGTGCTATGCTGTATGCTTTCTTACGTGTTGGCATGCTACTGCTAGAGTGTTAGCAACACGTGGTGGTACCATAGAATGAAGGGGGGGGGGGATTTCTTAATATAACACAAAATTCACATGTTCTCTTAGGATTTACCACTCATATCACAACGACACATATGTGGGATCACTTTGAGTCACTGACATATAGGGTAGGGTGACAATTCCTTAAAGATACGTGAATTTAATTTTATATTATGAGGAAAAGGCTTTGCAAAATGATGCAGTGTGCAAACATGGTGGCGTAACCATATGTTGTCCATTTTAGGGGATTTTCCCTTTATTTTCTATTTGTGACAAAAGGCAAAAGAAAATTAAAATTAAAATAGGGGAAAATAGGGGAGCAGACCGAACCGGGCCATTTTTAGGCCCAAGGCCAAGCAGCCCAGCTCCCAGTTGCCTTGATCCCGTCATCACGCCACTAGGCGAGAGAGGGAATCGGCCCTCTCCCTCCTATTAGGGCGGATGTGAACATGAGGGAATGACACGGAGGTGCAACTGCCTACCCGCCCCAGCTGGGCGCGTGCGCTTACGACTCAATTCTAGGTGGCAATGCACACTCCTCCCTCCTCTATTCGAGGGGACTCATTTCCTTCTTCCTCGTCACCTCGACCCGATGCGCCTCCTCCTTGATTCCACCTCTCTCTCACTCGATTTCGATGATATCACCACCCTCACCATTCTTCTTGGTTTCCTCATGATGCCGGTTGGCCCAAACCCATTGTGGTTTGTGCCCGTCTGCGCCTTGGAGTCGGAACCCTAGCGGCGATAGTGGTCTTGGTGCAGCACTCCTGGGAGCATGTCATCCTTTGTTTGGCAACTCGTCTGGTGCAATGGTCGGCAGTGTGGTGGTGCTCTGGTGCGGTGGTCCCCTCTGTGCCATCGTCTCGGTTCACTTCCTCTACTTCATTCTCTGTTACGCTCCTGTTGACAGTGTTGATTGATACCTACAAGCGTACATGATCATATGTAGGTAGGTTTCCCTCAAGGAGTATTTGAGGTTATCGAACCTAAAGAGCCAAAGGATAACAAGTCACCTATGAAACAATTGTAATACTATCACACTACAACCATGAGTAAGCTAAGGATCATAAAGGTAGGAAGATGATACATGAAAAATAAGGAAATTAAATAGTAACAAATGTCAAAAGCAATAAAGTAAATGCTAGCAAATAATACAGCGTATGAAATAAATAATAAAAGTTAGCATAGGAGACTTCGAATCATGAGCTAGGTGTATATAAAAATAATAATAAATGTGTTGAAGCAAAGTACTAGGTTGTGTTCCGTTATCGTAAGCATGGTACCCTTATGGTGCAGGCCTCAACCTCCTCTCCAAGGAGGCCTTTGAAAAGCTGCAGGTGTCCTCCAGGCGCCTAAAGCCATCACTCCCATTCTGCGGAGTGACGCCCGGGCACTCCCTGCCCCTCGGGCAGGTCGAGTTACCCGTGACCTTCGGGAGTCGGGACAACTTCCACACGGAAAAAGTCCTCTTCGACGTCGCGGAGCTCCCTCTCCCCTACAACGCCATTCTCGGGCGTCCGGCGCTCGCCAAATTCATGATGGCCGTGCACTATGCGTATCTCACGATTAAGATGCCGGGCCCAGCAGGCCCCATCTCCGTGACTGCCGACTCCGGCGGTGCCGTTTCCTGCGCCGAGCAGTTGTACATGGCTTTGGTCTCAGCTCAGGCTGATGTCGAAGGCTGCCCAAGGGGCGCGGGACCCTCTTCAGCCAAACCCCGACTCGCTGCCGACGCCTCTGTTCCTACAAAGGAGGTCGTGGTGGGCGAAGACGCTTCCCATGTCGTCCGAATCGGCGGTGACCTGGGCAGCAAATAGGAAAGCGCGCTCGTCACCTTCCTCCGGGCTAACGCAGACGTGTTTGCATGGCAACCGTCCGACATGCCCGGGATCTCTAGGGAGGTGATCGAGCACCACTTGGTTGTGCGACCGGGACGCACGCCCGGTGAAGCAGAAGGTCCGGCGGCAGGCGCCTGAGCGCCAGGAATTCATCCGGGAGCAGGTCAGCAAGCTCCTTGACGCCGGGTTCATCCAAGAGGTTCTCCACCCCGACTGGTTGGCGAATCCAGTTATCGTCTCAAAGGCCAACGGCAAGCTCCGCATGTGTGTGAATTACACCGATCTAAATAAGGCTTGCCCCAAAGATCCCTTTCCCTTGCCCCGCATAGATCAGATTGTAGATGCAACCGCGGGGTGTGATCTTTTGTGTTTTTTAGATGCAAACTCTGGGTATCACCAGATCCGCATGGCCGTAGAGGACGAAGAAAAAACTGCTTTTACCACCTCGGTGGGGACTTATTGTTATATCTCAATGCCTTTTGGTTTGCGCAATGCTGGGTCTTCCTTCCAGCGCGCCATTCGTATCACCCTTGGTTCGCAGATTGGCCGCAACGTCGAGGCCTACATCGACGATCTCGTGGTCAAATCCCGAAACCGCGCCACCCTGCTCGACGACCTTGCTGAGACTTTCAACAGTCTTCGCACTACCCGCCTCAAGCTCAACCCCGAGAAGTGTGTCTTCAGGGTACCTGCGGGCAAGCTCCTCGGTTTCTTGGTTTCCAGCCGAGGGATCGAGGCCAACCCCGAGAAGATCCGGGCCATCGAGCAGATGCGACCCCCGGCTCAACTCAAGGAGGTCCAGCGTCTCGCCGGCTGCATGGCGGCCCTCGGGCGCTTCATCTCCAAACTTGGAGAGCGGGGGCTCCCCCTCTTCAAGCTCCTGAAGAAAACCGGTCGTTTCGACTGGACGCCGAAGGCCGAGCAGGCCTTCCGCGATCTGAAAAAATACCTCACCTCACCTCACCGCCCGTGCTGGTGGCCCCATCCGAAGGCGAGCCACTACTACTCTACGTATCGGCCACTCCTCAGGTCGTGAGCACGGTGCTGGTGGTGGAGCTCGACGAGTGCGCGGGGCCAGGTGCTGGGTCCCAGCTCCCGGCCGCCCCCAGGCACTCCCCCGTCCTCTTGGCTCCCCCCGAGCAGGGGGTCGAGCCCGAGCACTTGGCTCCCCCCGAGCAGGCACTCCCCGCGGTGGGCCTCGAGATTCGTCGCCTACTGGTCAAAGGGGACTCCCAGCTGGTGATCAACCAGGTGTCCAAAGTATCGCTCGAGCCACTCGAGTAGTCCGGAGCCTAGGCCTCAGGGGCGGGCTGTCGGTGCTCGGTCCGGTCAGTCTTAAGCCCGGGCACCACCGAACCATGGGGACCTTTGGTCACATTTCCGCCAGCGCGTATCTCCGGTCTGCCGACTGAGTGGTCGCAAGGTGGAAAAGTGTTCACCGGTTATGGCGTGTTCCGTGCTGGATCGACCTATCTCCTGAGCAAGGAAGTTCGTGTCTTTGTCTTTTGGCTTAGCCGATGCGGACTCGCGAGGGCTCGGGGGCTCAACGCACCGAGAAGGACGGTCGGGACGACTTCGTTCTCGGGGATGGAAAGGTCGGAATCAAACCGACTAAGTACTCCTCGGGGCATCAAGACAGAACATCAGAAACAACATTAAACACTCAGAAGAAACGCTAAGTACTCAAGAATACCGGAGTTGCGAGCCCGAAGAAAAGCTTCTATTATATTTACAAGGGGAATACGAGCATTTCTGAGGGATCACTCCCGTATTTACATCAAGACAAAAATAAAAGAAGAAGAAACTACTACAAAGCCTTATCGGAGGCAGAGTCGGCGTCGGAGGCGTCTTGGCCATCCCCGGGGGCTGGCGGCGGCGGCACTTCCCTCCTGAAGCCGGCCGCCACCTCGGCAGCGGTGCTCCAAACCGCTTCCCGGGCAGCCTCTCCCTCGGCTTCGACTACTCCTTCCCGCTCTGGTTCCAGCGGGAAGTTCGAGTCTCTGCTCCGGTAGCAGGCCAGAACGTGCTCGACCACCGCTTGGGCCAAGCCGCGTCCTTCCCGGGCGGCAAGTTCCTGGACGGCCCAGGGCAGCGCCTCGAGGCGCTCGCAGACTTGCTGAAGTCCCAGGATGTGTCGTCCGGGAGCATCGCTCTTCTCGTACGCGATGAGTCGCCCAAGGCCGGCCCTCTCCACAGCCCGCTACATCCGCCGGAGTACGTCCTCCAGCATCTGTTGCAGGTTGACCCGCGAGACAAAGGCAGCCTCGAGCTTCTCCTTTGCGGCCCGTAGCTGCTCCTCGAGACCCTGGCCCTCGGCCGCACCAGAACCGCCGGCGCCGGGTGCGAGGCCGGCGGCTTGCTTCGCCTGCACCACCAGTTCGGACAGAGCCCGCTCGCGGGCGATCAGCTCCGCCTCGTGCTTAGCGTTCTCCTCCTCCCTGGCAGCGACGGCCGCCGCCGCCTCGGCAGCCTCCCCCTCCCGGCGGGACAGCAAGTCCTCTCGGGCGCCCAGGTCCGCCGCCGTGATCTCGGCGTCGAACTCCCGGATGGCGACGTCCTCCTCCCAGCGTCGGAGGTCCCCTTCGGTGTTCTGGAGCTCCGCTGCCCAGCGCTGGAAGTCGGCGTACGCCCGGTCGACCTTGCTCTCCCGAAGGGTCAGGTCAGCTTTGTGGGCCTCCGCCGCCCACTCGCGGCTCGCGACCGCCTCCTCCCGCTCCTGCGCCCGCCTCTCCCTGGCAAGGGCCTCGGCAGCCTGCTGCCGCGATACCTCAGCCAGGCGGGCGGCGTCTTCTCGCTTCCGCGCAGCTTCTGCGCAGGCGCTACCCAAAACCTCCCGCTCCCGCGCGATCTCCACGCGGGTATCTTCCAAAAGCTTATGCTCCCGCGTGGCCGCCGCGCGGGCCTCTTCCATGGCGCTTCGTTCCTCCTCGTTGGCAGCACGTTGCGCGGCGAGGCGGGATTCGAAGGCGCGGCGGGTGGACGCAAGCTGCGCCCTCTCTGAGTCCAGCCTGGCGTGCTCCGCCCCAAGCTGATCCTCCTTCGCGTCCACCGCCGCGCCCAGCCGCTCGACCGCCACCTGGACGCACTTGATCGCGGCCAGGAAAGGGTCAGCAGGCCGGCCGAGCGCCGGTTGGGCGCTGGCTTCCCCGCGACCCTCCTCCGGGGGGTTCGGGGTCCCCGAGGGTTGCAACACCATCATCCGCCCCGGGCTCGGCACGCCCGGGGTAGGTTCGACCGGCGCCGGGCGCTCGGGCGACGGCTGCGTCCCCGCCTTGGCCGCCGCGTCCGCTGGCCCCGTCAAGGCCACTGCTTCCGCCATCATCCGCCCCAGGCTCGGCACGCCCGGGGTAGGTTCGGCCGGTGCCAGGGGCTCGGGCAACGGCTGTGTCCCCGCCTCGGCCGCCGCATCCGCTGGCCCCGCCTCGGTCGCCGTGTCCGCCGTCCCCGCCTCCATCGCTGTGTCTGCCTACCTCGGCTCCGCCGGCTGGCTTGGCTCGGATGCTGGCGCCGGCGCTGCCGCTCCTTCAACCTCGGCGGCGCCCATGGGCGGCCTGCAGGAGACAGACGAAGGTCAGAACCGAAGCTTAGTTCGGGCGAAGCGCGCCCAAGAAAGAACGAAGAATGAAACTTACGCATTTGTAGTTCCCCGGTACTGCCATTTGGCCGTCGGGAGCCTGAACTCCGGGCCCGACAGCGCCGGCCCAGAATCCTCCCGTCTCCTCTTCCGCCGGGGGCTCGGCGGGGCCGCCGCGCGGTCTCCGGGCGCCGAGTCAGGCTCCATCCTTACGAGGCGCGGCTCCAAGACCGGGAACGTCGTCGCTGCCGATGGCGACGGCGGGGATTCCAGCGCGGGAATGTAGACTCGGGGGCGCTTCCCCCGGTCCCCCGGCGCCGCCGCCACTGCGCTGTCGGCGGTGCCCTCTTCTCCGGTGTGGCGGCTGCTGCCCGCAACGGCTCCACCGCTGGCCTGCGGCTCGCTGCTCGCGGAGCCCGGGCCACCGGTCCGCACCGGGCTGCTCGCGGCCCCCTCGCTTGCCACCTCATCCAACCTAGGCAGCTCGGGGGCCTCGGGGTTCCGGCTCCTCGGCCGGTCGACGAGCCCCTGGGCGTCGAACTCCGGCAGCTTTGCCAGGATCGTCGCGCGCTCGGGGTTGGCGCAGAGCGCCATCTCCGGCCATGGGAGCTCCGCCCGGCTCGTGTCCTCCACGCCGGTCACCACCCGGATCATGCCCCTCAGCTCCGCCGGGCCTAGGTCCCAGCTTGCGCCGATTGGGGTCTTGGTGATGTCTTCGGGCCCGGTGTAGAGCCAGCATGGCCGGGCCCGCTCCCGCAGGGGCGCCAGGCGGCGGCGCAGGAAGTCCGCCACCACCATCACCGAGGTCAGCCCGATGTCGCGCAGGAATCTAATGCGCTCGAACACTGGCTCCAACCTCGCGTCCTCCGGCGGCGGCGCCTCCCATGTCGTTTTCTGGGGCTCCGCCGCCACTTCCGGTAGGGCGAGACGGTCATGGGGGTCGACGTCGACGAAGAACCAGTCCCGCCGCCACTCCTCCCATTTGCTTCGTAGCACCTGGGGGATGTACCGCTCCCCCATGCCGTCTCACAGTCGAAGATTACAGCACCCCGCGACGTCCACCGTGGAGTACCCCCTCTTCTTCCCGGCCGATCGCAGGACGAAGAAATGTCGAAGAAGCGTCACCGAAGGCGCCACTCCCACGAACATCTCACACAGATGCGTGAACACCGCCAGCACGATGACAGAGTTGGGGCTCAGGTGCACCAACTGGACGCCATAGGTGTCGAGGACTTGGAGGAAGAACGTTGAGAACGGCAGCACCAGTCCCGCCGCCATGAAGGATGTGAACAAGACAATGCGCCCGAGAATGGTCGTCGCCGGCGTCACCACCGAGGTTCCTGCTGGCCCTCGGGGACCAGCAGCTTCCTGACTTTCTCCGCCGCCTCCTTATTCTTCAGGCGAGACTCCGGTAGCACGCTGTTCGGGGTCCTGTCGCGGCGGCTTCCTCCGGCTCTCGGCATCTCGTCGGGAGGGGAGGTTGTCTGGTGGTGGAGAGGAAGGAGGAGAAGCGCTCTGATCGCCTAAAGGGGGTCTAAGGGCTCCGGAGCACGAAGAAAACGAGAGCAAGATCGCAAGATAGCGTAAAGAGGGGGACGGATCGATCCCCTCCCCCTTTTTATATCTCAGAGAACTCAAACGTCTCCTGCCAATGGTGCACTCGGCGGGACGGTTTCCTCGGTCGACGCAACTGCCAGGCGAATCTCTCGCTGGTCGTGCTGTGTCAGCGGCTGCCAGGCGTATTTTCCTCGATCTGCGCGGCAGCCGCGCGTGCCGCCCGTCCCGTTGTCATGCCCTTCGGGAGTTGTGTGGATGCGCGTCCGCTCGTCTCCCCGCTGGGCCGTACCAGAGGCCCGGATCTAAAGGGACACCTCTTGAAAGCTTGCCATGTGGCGTCCACGCCAGCCTCGGCCTCGTTCGCGACGAAGGGCCCATCCGCAGTCTCCATACCATCGCTTGCCAATGGGCCCGGGGGCTACTGTCGGTGTATCAGGAACCGGGGGTCCCTAAGTCCCGAGGCCAGGCCAGCCGTCTGCCACGTGTCACCATCCCGCGAGGTTCCTCCTGCGAGGTGAGGAAAGTCTAAGTTCCGGGAGAAGGTGCTCAGGGCCACAGTCCCTGGTCCCCGAGCACCCCAGTTTCCCGATGACCCGCAGAGTCTAAGTACCGGGAAGAAAGTGCTCGGGGAGGTGCCCGGTCACCCCCGAGCACCCTAGTCCCCCGACGATCAGAAGAGCTAAGTTCCGGGAGAGAGTGCTGGGGGGCTGCGCGCAGCAGTCCCCGAGCGCACGGTTCCCTGAGGGTCAGTGTGAAAGTGCTCGGGGCTGCATGTGGCAGCCCCCGGGCTCTCGGTTCCCCGAAAGATCTGTGCAAAAGTGCTCGGGAGAGAGTGCTCGGGGCTGCACGTAGCAGCCCCCGAGCACTCGGTTCCCCGAAGGTTCGTGCAAGAGTGCTTGGGAGAGGGTGCCTGGGGAGGGGAGCAGTACCCCCGAGCACCCGGTACCCTGAGGACAAGGATAAGCATTCTCGGGAGAGAGTGCTCGGGGAGGTGAACAGTACCCCCGAGCGCTCGGTGCCCCGATGACCCGGAAAGGCCCCCGAGGGGCCCGCCGATAAGGTGTCAATCAGACAGAGGCCTGAGGCCGCATTTAATGAGCGTGCGCGGCCTGACATTCTCAACTACTCCCGCCGCAGTGTCAGTTCCTGCCACGTTTTGGCAGAGAGGCGTGGGGCTATTAATTGCACGGGTCCCGTCCCGTGTCATCCGGTGTGTCTCGGGATAACATCGCTAGGATCAAGGTATTCCGCCTGCCGCCCTGCCGTGGCAGAAGAACAAGATAGAGCGGGCACGCCGGGTAGCTCTGTGGCTGCCCGATGGGACCTCTCAATGGCGCCCATTGCCAGGGCGTTTATGGTGACAAGTGACCGGGCGTGCGCCGCGTTTTCCACCTTCCCGGTCACTTCGCCCAAAGAAAATGATGACGCCTTTCCCAGTCATGGTGTCTTGGAACTTGTGCCCCCTCCTTCTCGTTCGGGGCATGTCGCAGCCGACGAATGCATAAAAGAGTCGGCACACAGAAGAGAACAGGCAATGAACCACCCCCCAATCAACGAAGAATAGACCGAAAGAGAGTCTGACCAAAGATACATCCGAGACGTCCAAGAGACCGCAAGCATCGAGCACAGAAGTACCAAGAATCAAACCGTAGTCCCTGCCCAAGAACAAGGAGCCTCAAGCTCTTAGTTAGACACAATATTCTTGTAACCAGCAACATCCTTGAGGGACTTCCTCAGGACAGTTATTACATCCACACAGGAGTAGGGTATTACGCCCCTACGTGGCTCGAACCTGTCTAAACTCTGGTGCATTTACTCCCCTTTGCACTAGGTCGATCGTCCTCCCACCACCGGCTGTTGCATTTACTTCCACTTCCATTTATTTCTCCGACGAACTTATTCAGGATCACCCCCCCGGCCGAATCTCTAAAAAGGAGTCTTTCGGGATCCCTGCGACAGGAGTTAATCCTCCGACAACCACCCTCACCATTCTTCTTGGTTTCCTCATGATGCCGGTTGGCCCAAACCCATTGTGGTTTGTGCCCGTCTGCGCCTTGGAGTCGGAACCCTAGCGGCGACAGTGGTCTTGGTGCAGCACTCCTGGGAGCATGTCATCCTTTGTTTAGCAACTCGTCTGGTGCAATGGTCGGCAGTGTGGTGGTGCTCTGGTGCGGTGGTCCCCTCTGTGCCATCGTCCCGGTTCACTTCCTCTACTTCATTCTCTGTTACGCTCCTGTTGACAGTGTTGATTGATACCTACAAGCGTACATGATCATATGTAGGTAGGTTTCCCTCAAGGAGTATTTGAGGTTATCGAACGTAAAGAACCAAAGGATAACAAGTCACCTATGAAACAACTGTAATACTATCACACTACAACCATGAGTAAGCTAAGGATCATAAAGGTAGGAAGATGATACATGGAAAATAAGGAACTTAAATAGTAACAAATGTCAAAAGCAATAAAGTAAACGCTAGCAAATAATACAGCGTATGCAATAAATAATAAAAGTTAGCATAGGAGACTTCGAATCATGAGCTAGGTGTATATAAAAATAATAATAAATGTGTTGAAGCAAAGTACTAGGTTGTGTTCCGTTATCGTAAGCATGGTACCCTTATATCGCCACTAGTCATGTCCAAGATTTCGTGGCACTGGCATCCCCCTTCCCCCTTCCCTACTCGGGCAAGTGTTCTGGTATTAAGATATAAATCATACTGGCACGTTAGGTTTCATGGCAACATGTGGTTCCTTGGATTGTGGTGAATTTCCATCGTTTCTCTAATCTATCCCTTATGGATCTTCTGGTTCATCTCCGCAAAGAGCGATTATTCCTACAGATCGGGATAATAAATGAAATCCTAGATCAAGTTGTACAACCACCCTATGGAGACAACAATCATTAGTAAAAGCAAGAGTAATCAACAACTATAGAACATATCCTAACACGCCTCGTTATTGGATTGGAAGCACTAGTCCATCTCTACACTATTCCCAATCTCCTACATCTCCATAGCCCTAAAAGAACTACTTAGGCATTAAGAGATTACCACATATATGAAACATGCTGATGAATAAACAAAGTAAATAAAGAACTATGAGGTTCACACAATGCAATAGATCGATGGATAGAGTTACAAGGTATTTCGATATCTTGGTTAGGACTCTAGACTAGTAATCCATTAGAGACTCTTGAAGGCTTGTAGATCTAAAATTGGATTGGCGGCGAGCTATATCTGGATGACCTCAATGTCTCTTTCTGCATCCTCTCTCCTCCTTGCGCGGAATGGTGGGACACCCCTTTTATAGAAGATGGTCAGTTGGATGAGGTGGTGCTTCTGAAGGGCGATATGGTCACTATAAGACCATACTAGACCCTCCAAATATTCTAGTGGTGAATCCGGCGGTGCATCAATTGGAGAAGTTGCTCCAAATCACATCTTCTACACACATATCCCATTAGTTTCGGGGTAGACTCCATAATTCCCGCGATTCACTCAGCCAATACCATTTGTGCAATATATTGATATAAATAAAGATAAAACTGCACATGTTGGCTTAGAAAATAAACTCTAAAACCCCGATGAATTTCCTACATAAATCTGATGCATCATTGGTGTGGGGTGGTCGGTCCTATCTGACTCTTGCTACTGTTGTTGTGGTGCTGTGGATGGTTGTTGCCGGCAATTCTGTTTGCCAGTGTGCTCTATAGTGTTGTACCATTTGTTGTGCGGCTCTGTTTCGGTTACTGTCCGACTTGGGCAGGTGCTTTGGCTCCTCTACTGTGTGATGACACTCTTCTGCTTGGGTTGCTATCGAGGACAATCCTCGTCTACGGCAACAATGGCTCCAATATCTCCGTTGACCTCCCATCAGTTCTTCTTGATGTGAGCGGTAGGGTAGATTTTCTAAGACAAGATGATCTTCGTTCGCTAAGCCTTCCCGGCGTAGATAATCTACGCATAGTGAGTCCCTCATTGCCCTCCTCAGTTTATTTACTTTAATTGTGCAATCTGCTATGTTTAATTAAGTTAGGAGTAATTGCATGATCGTGGACGGATATTGTATGCTCTGTGATGGCAGTGTAGTGAGACATAAACGTGGCAGTCCATAGACAGTTCTAGGATTCTAGCGTTGCTTTACTGTAGCATACAATTAATCAGTTATCTGCTTGAAATTTATATTATATGCTCTGTTCTAGGGCTGCCTTTAATTTACTGTTTAATTTGCAGTGGTAATCTTTTTTATACTTGGTAATATTTCTAATTTTCTAGGTACTTAATTGTTAGTCTAAAACCTTAAAATTTGGTAAGTAGGACCGCATGTTAGTCAAGGATAAGTGATCCCCAACAAGCCTTAGAAGGCTGCCTAAGGCAGATACCCGCTTATCTGAGA
Source organism: Phragmites australis (assembly GCF_958298935.1). Lineage (NCBI taxonomy): Eukaryota > Viridiplantae > Streptophyta > Magnoliopsida > Poales > Poaceae > Phragmites > Phragmites australis. The sequence continues at coordinate 594,777 of NC_084936.1, forward strand.
GCAATATTTAACAGCATAGTCATGTTGATTATTTACTTTTACCTATGTTGTTGAATTGCCGTGTTGAATAATGCAATGAATAGGAGGAGCTTAATTTATTTAATTAATGCTTTGGAAAAACTCTTATTCATATATATTTTGATTTTATTTATGGCAATTCAATTTGCAATTGCATGTTATATTTAAATAATATTAGAAGTATGCCGCTTATTTCTCCCAACATCCAACACCATATGGAACTTAGCGGTTAGGGTTTCATTATAGGTAGAAAAGTGGTGTACAAAAGTGCTTATCGTGTGAGGGAAACGAGAGAGACATTAAAAACAGGCTCGAGTAGTCGAATATTTTAAAAAATGACTATTCAATAAGAATATTGTAAGACGCTCGAGGAACAAATAAAGAGTAGCAATGAAAGTGGCATAAGATAATATGCTAATAATTAAGTGATAGATTAGCTAGACAATACCACATGTTACGTTCTTTGCTAGCAGATTGTAAGGCACAGTACCGAAATCGGAAAAGACTGCCTTTTGACAAGCAAAGTCAAGTTGGTCTCGCCAAGTAGGCAGCCATTATTTTTACTAGACCAAGGACACTTTTTCATATATCTCTTCGTGTGTGTCGTGAAAATAGACAGTGCGTGTTTCTTGTGTGGATGCCCCCTAGCTTGGTAGCACGATATCACTTGCTGCTAGTGCTTAGTCCACGATAGGCTGGCTAACTATTTGCTTGTGTCCTGATTTAATTTTAATACAGTGTAGTACGTACGTACGTAGTGTAGAACTGATATGATCCAAGAAGAAGCTGCCGTCGCTCGATCGGCATGTACGCGTTAATTGACGCCTAACACGACTCGACGATCAGCAGCTGCATATGCATGCTTTCCTACCTGCTTCACGCTAGTGTTTGACTATTGCAGCATGCATGCTTTCCGTTCCATCGGCGGCATGCTTTCCTTTCCAATTTTTTTAGACTAGATAACACTCGATTTTTATTGAAGCTAATATAGAGTTGTACTTAAATAAAGCAAAAACGAAACAAAAGCTAGCTGAAAGTACAGCAAAACAAAGAAACAGTTCGTAAAACAAGCCCAATCTATAGTTTGCCCCTGAACTAGTAGCACCTAAAAATATAAGGTCAGACACAGAGATAGCCACACTAAAAAGTTAAATTTCCATCACATCAGACATTAACACCTGATTACGTTAATTGACGCCTAACACGACTCGATCGAGGACCAGCTGCTGCTTCCTACCTGCTTCCTCACGCAAGTGTTTGACTATTGCATGCACGCTTACCATTCAATCGGCGGTATGCTTTCCTTTCCATGGTGGTCGCCGAGCGGACAAAGTAAGCCCGTACGACGACGAGACCGTTATCGTTGTGTGAATCCAAATGATATGGATTACGTGATTGTTGTTTCAAAGCTAGTACAGGTTAGTAACATTCTGATTAAATTAATTTTAAATTTAAATATATGAATAAGAGTATGACTGTCAATAACTAATATCACATAGATTAACATAAGTATTTTAACAGCAAATATGACAAAATATATTCTACTCATGTTCATAGTATATCATATAAGACAATCGACATAAAGAGGTGAATTAACCCATGAATAAACTCAACAAGTGATAAAAGGATATATTTGCTCTCAGTGTGAATTACCGACTTAACGATCATCCAACACTTAAGTTTTACTAATTAGTGTGATAGCTTTCACCACAAAATGCTAGACTGAGCTACGCAAGGCATTGTTATGTCTATCATGCAAATAACTTACCACCGAATCCACCAGAACATAGCAAAATCGTTGAACAAAGATTAGAAAGGAAATAGAAGCTCACAATGATAGATAGAGAACAGATAGACTAACGCCTACAATCTAGCAAATGTGCAAAACTGTCACACTAATCATACTTAGCCCGCTATCATCACAGAGCACCATATCCACCTCAACTAGCATGGAAATTTTATCAATGCTGATAGAGATCAAGCAATTGCATACTAGACAAAAGTCAAGTAAAGCGACTGAAACAGGCTTACCATCCAATGAAGAGGCCGAAGGCAAGGCACGCAATAGCGTTGCCCCAGAAAATAGAGACACCTCATCTATGCCAAGGTCAACAGGGTGTGTGTTTTTGGAGATACAATGCCGCTATACCAGCTGCAAGGCACACTGCAACTAATAGCTGAGGAGCAGGGGACACCGCAACAGAAAGAGATCTAACTCCTGGCCAGGAAGGTAGATGTCAAACACTAGCCCGAGACAACCAATGCCGGAGCGTGGTCACCTTGAGCAGAGCAGGCACGCGAGGCAAGCTCCACAGGAAGGCCACACACATGGCCCAACCACTGCATGCACGAAATGCACTTGACGAGATTTCCACCTACAGAAATGCACACGAAGATGCAACACAGATCACCACCACAATAGCGTTGCCACCACCACGGCCAAGGCACACGCACACCGCATACCCGAGGTCAAGCTCCACCACATTGCACAGCAACCGAGCCCACAAGGACCAACAGGTGCAAGACGATGGGGCACACGACCAGGGGAGGTGCACCAACGCGTCACGAGTACCCTCACCAGAGCCGACGGGGCACAGCCACGGAACATGCAAAGGATAACACCAGAGAGGAAGATGGAGTGAAGGTGGAGATCTCGTAGTTAGTCAATCTGGGGAGATGAACTGTCCTAGCTTTTAACCACCCGAGTCAAGGGAGAGCGCATGTTGTCTCCATCTGATTCCGCTAGGAGCACGAACGGACTCTGGTTAGGACGGACGCGCCTCAACGACGAAGAGTGGTGCCCCCCTCCTCTGGAATCCTCTCTCAAGGGCATAGAGGATGGCAAAGCCGAGTGGGCAGCTAGGCCTCATGGGCCTGGAAGCGGTCCACCGGTCAGAGGCCTCCTCCCTTCCTCCATTTTTTTTCTTTTTCCATGGAATTTGCTCAAATCCAAATCTGACTTTATTTTTCAAATTCAAATTTTAAAGGGAAAACCCCCTCAAATCCCAACAATCCCCACCTTTTACCTTTCAAAGTTTGAGACCCCGCACATGCAACTTGGAGGACTAGGCCTTGATCTAGTGCCTTGGTGTGGGGGCTTTCATTTCAAAGACAAATAGTACATGGTAATTGAATTGCTCTTCTATTGGGGCAGGGCTTTACGGTCATGCCCTTGTATCTTTTCATGAACTCACTAGAGAATATCCTTTTTCTATCTCGGATCATGACCACATGATCAGTTCACATACGTGATCTCTTTCAGGAAATCCTGTAGAACGATTTCTCGCCATTTGGTGAAGAACTCATTGAGAGCCTATGATCAACCTACCATAGAGATGAAGCATTGTAGCTAATGGGACCCATAAAGATGTGCTTCTGGCATCAATCAGTTTCGTTTCCAACAACTTGAATTACAGGATCTCCGATCAGACAGGATGGGTGTCCATTGTTGAAACCTTTAACAAGGTAAGAGATCCATTCCCTCGGACGCTGCTTGGATTGGTCTTCTTGCCAAACCCTTAGTGAAAGAATATGCTAAGTTCCTATCAGACTTGATGTGTTCCACTGCAATAACACCAGTTTCTCTAGCATGTCGACATGACTTCAACCGCCTCCGAATGTGCCGGGTGGTTTTCAAGTTATCCTTTCTACTCTGAACTTTGATAATCACAGCCTGATTATCACAATATACTAGGATTGCTAGAATTGATTTTTCCAGCACAGGGAGGTCTGACAAGAGGTCTCTCAACCACTGTACCTCCACCGCAACTGAATCTAGAGCTACTAGTTCAGCCTCCATGGTGGATCGTGTTATCAACGTATGTTTAGATGATATATTTAATACCGAGGTGCATAGCCACTCGTAGCTCTCATCTTATCCAAGTCATTGATCCAATTAGCATCATTGAATCCTTCTAGGGCTACAGGATGACCGATATATTTAATACCGAGGTTCATTGTTCCTTTTTAAGTACCTGAATACTCTTATCAGCGCTTCATGTTGGGGAACGGGTAGGCTACGCTAGCCTAAAACAAAAAATTTGTACCATAATCACCCAGAAAATCATGCTAGTAGGAGATTATATATCGTTACCACTAGACGTACAGTGCAACAGCAGAAGAGTTGGAGTAGGCCAATCTAACATCATGCACGTCAAACTCCTTGAACAGCTTCTCGATCAGATCCGCAACCAGCCTCGCGCAGGTGGTCACGCTCGACCAACTCCGAGCAAGTGGTCGTGCTCCTCGACCAGCTTCCAATCAGGTCTATCGCAGCCTCGACTAGTTCTGAGTGGTTGTGTTGTGCTATCTGACCAGATCCGAGTGGTCACATTGTGCTCTGCGACCAGATGAGCATGTCTGCTGACCAGTGCGTCACGGCCGACGACCAATCCCGAACACATCGCGATCAACTCACCAAGAAGATCAACGCCATAATAGCAGCAGCGCCTCTACGGTATCCACACGTACCGGGCATAAACGCTGAGCACCGATGTGCTAGCACCTCGCACGCGGCTAGGGTTTTAGGAGATCATGTGGAAAGCTACGGCTAGGGTTTTCGAGTGGCTCAACCTCTCCACACCGCACCCCACGTCTCTCCTTATATAGAGCTCGTTGATGTGCTCCTGCGTTGAAAGTCCTTTAGGACTCTAACACCTCATGGATCACAATCCAATCAAACCTATATATGAATCCAATTTGCATATTTTGTTCTAACTTATTAAGTGTGTGACCCATTAGGTTTATGTACAAACGGCTACAACTCGAAAACCCTTTTCAAACCGAAATCAATGCTAGTCCCTAGCAGGACATGTTGACTCCTGAGTATACACAAAATATTATATCAATTGAACCTTGATACATGCACCGATCCTTTTGCCTCACGATACCAATCAAGCTCAAGATGAGATACGTGCCATTCTTTGATAGCTCGACCATTCACTCGATCAAGTATTGGATTCATAATGATTAACTCTTTAATCATATTAGCATGGCTGTGCACTTTCTCAATCCAACTATCTCAAGGGCCCAGAGATATCTCTCCTGTTATCAAGGAAGGACAAATTCCATACACCCCATGACATGTTTCATGATAAACCCGAAAACTACCTTTATGACTACTCAGTTATGGAATAGTGTTTAGCAGTCCCAAAGTATATCACTATACATTCTTGGAATCAATAATGATCTCAGGTCTAAGAATCCTGCAAATATACTATTTGAGACAATAACTGATAGCATATCATAATAATAATCCCAGCAGTATCTCAAGGTGGGTATATCTAATATTATGTTCTCTAATATAAATATACACATTATTGATATGATATCTCTATACCTATGATACATGAAACATGATCATCAATCAATACATATGTTGGTCTTATGTATCATCACAATGATATATGAGTAAGAATCGATTAAGAATAACATCGTGATATAAATAAAGAGTTTCATAAATAAATCGCATACTTTTCAATCAAAATAAATGATAGTCATTTTTGGAATATGATCACAGACATGTGATATAATTATCTCTATGATCACAGACATGTGATATAATTATCTCTATGATCACAGACATGTGATACAATCATCTCTATAATTATTCAAAAGTATATGATTACAGACGTGTGATACAATTATCTCTAGGACGTATCACCCTTACTTCATATAGAACCTTTTCAATACTTTTTTGGAATCCTTTTTAATACCTTCACTTCATATTGAACAGGTATTGCTCAGCTCAAGTACACATCGATCAATTGGATCTTCAGTAGTCAACTAATAGTAGAGCGATTTAACTTAATCAACTCAACATTGGATCGGAGTGCGTACAGATTAACATACAAGCGGATCGGAGTATTAACGTGATAATTAATATATGCTAGCAAAATCATATATATGACATGAACGAATCGAGTGAGTTGCATGCATGGAGCAGCCGAGTTGGATGGATGGGAATACTAAAATGGATCAGCTAGTTGCTGTTGGAGAGGAGCGCGATGATGTCGAGCGCGACGGAGCAGAGCTTCCCGAGCGCATCCTCCCTCGCCGCCAGCTCCGCCGGGTACGCCCCGGGCCTCTGCCGCCGGAACAGCGCCTTGCACACTTGCGGGTACTCCGCCGCCGCGCTCACGTGCACCGACGCGTAGTCGTAGTCCTGCTGCGCGATGGAGTCCCTGGCGGCCGAGAGCGCGTCCCGGGCCAGGCCGTACTTGGCGGCGCACGTGCGGAGCAGCGCCTGCACGGTGGCGTCGGCGGCCTGAGCCGTGGCAGTGCCGTTGGCAAGCGCGGCGGCCGTGGCCGCGCCGCCCGAGGCGTTGGCGGCGGCCGCCGACACGGCGATGGAGGAGAGGCCCCGCACGTCGGCCGTGGCGCTGGAGGGGTCGGCGCCCAGCGCGGACACGCAGAGGTCGTAGTAGGCCGTGGAGTTGCAAGTGGCGCGCACCAGCGCGGCGGCCGTGGCCGGCGGTGGCGAGTGCTTGGGGCCGTGGCCGTGGCTGTGGTGCGCGGAGGGGTCGGCGCGGGAGCAGAGGATGCTGATAGGGAGGAGCGCCAGGAGGAGGAGCACAAGCGCGTTCTTGGTGGTCATGGTTGCCGTTGGCGCCATTGCTAGAGCTCGATCGAATCGGTCTCGTGTGAAAGTGATGGGTGATGCTTGGCTCTGGCTGGATGGATGCTGTGATCGATGATGAGATGAGATCGTTGAGTTGGTTTGTGTTGGAAGGATGCAGCAAGAGGGTGATGGGGTTTTATAGGAGAGTGAGAGTGAGAATGGAAGTGGAGGAGTCCACCATGATCATGACCACCCCTACCTCTACCTATACTTTCTTCATGTCCTTGGCTCCAATATCTTCATTGACCTCCCGTTAGTTCTTCTTGGACGTGAGTGGCGGGGTAGATTTTCTAAGACAGGGATCTTGTGCGCTGAGCCTTCGCGGCGTAGATAATCTACGCGTAGTGAGCCCCTTGTTGCCTTCCTCAATTTATTTACTTTAATTGTGCAATATGATATTTTTAATTAAGTTGGGAGCGATTGCATGATCGTGGACGAATATTGTATGTTATGTGATGGCAGTTTAGTGAGGCATAAATGTGACAGTTCTAGGATTCTAGTGTTGCTTTACAGTAGCACACAATTGATCAATTATTTGCTTGGAATTTATATTACCTGCTCTGTTCTAGGGCTGGCTTTAATTTACTTTTAATTTGCAGTGATCATATTTTTGATAATCGGTAATATTTATAATTTTCTAGGCATTTAATTGTTAGTCTAAAACCTTAAAATTTGTTAAGTAGGACCGTCATGTTAGTCAAAGATAAGTGATCGCCGACATGTGTTGGAAGGCTGCCTAAGGTAGAAACCTGCTTATCTTAGAGCATATTTAACAACATAGTCATGTTAATTATTTACTTTTACCTATGTTGTTGAATTGCAGTTTTGAATAATGCAATGAATAGGAGGGGCTTAATTTATTTAATTAATGCGTTGGAAATACTCTTATTCATATATATTTTTGCTTTTATTTATGGCAATTAAATTTGCAAATGCATGTTAAATTTAAAATTAAACATTTAAATAATAATAGAAATATGCCGCTTATTTCTCCCCCACATCCAACACCATATGGGACTTTTTCGATTGCCTCTTATAGTCGCTTTCGGTTGCAGTTTGTAATGTCGTCTTTGCAGTGTTTTAGGACTAGTTTAGCTAGATTTTTAGCCTGCTGTGTTTTGTGGTTTTTACTCGATTTTCATTTAATTAATTGAGTATGTCAGTCTATCAATCTATTGTTCATATTAATATAATTGATAGCTCTCCTATCTATTTGTTTCAATTACATATAGAAAGGGGGTCTACAAAAGCTGTTACCTCGGGGGAAATGAGAGAGACGTTGAATCCATGCTCGAGTAGTCGAATATTTGAGAATAGCTATTCAATAAGAATACTGTTAGACGCTAGAGGAACAAATAAAGAGTAGCGATGAGAGTGGCAGAAGATAATATGTTAATAATCAAGTGATAGATTAGCTAGACAATACCACATGTTGCGTTGTTTGCTTGCAGATTGCAAGGCACACTACGGAAATTGGAAAAGATTACCTTTTGACAAGCAAGGTCAAGTTGGTCTCGACAAGTAGGCAGCCATTATTTTTACTAGACCAAGGACACTTTTTCATATATCTCTTCGTGTGTGTCGTGAAAATAGACTGTGCGTGTTTCTCGTGTGGATGCCCCCTAGCTTGGTAGCAGGATATTATATACCTCCACTTCCTAGTGCTTAATTAGTCCACGATAGGCTGGCTATTTGCTTGCGTCCTGATTTAATTTGAATACAGCAATACGTACGTACGTAGTGTTGAGCTGATATGATCCAAGAAGAAGCTGATCGAGGATCAGCTGCTGCTTCCTACCTGCTTCCTCACGCAAGTGTTTGACTATTGCATGCACGCTTACCATTCAATCGGCGGCATGCTTTCCTTTCCATGGTGGTCGCCGAGCGCACAAAATAAGCGCGTACGACGACGGCGACGAGACCGACGAACCGACAGAAGACATCCGGCCAGTTGTAAAGTCTGGCAGAATCCGGTAGGGTTCCATTAATTCCTCTCAGTCTCTCAGACTCATGTCAACGCGGCATCAAGACAGACGACCAAGACATGTCTGCTGCTGGATTTTGCATTGGAAATATCTCGACAACAACTACACTAATAAGCTCGAACACTTTAATCAGTTTGCACTGCTGTTTAATAATTACATACATACAGATTAGTGGTAGATTACGCACGATCGGTACGCGCGTGCGTACGTGCATGCTTTAATTAGTTGGTTCAATCGATCGATCGATCGGTCCTCGATCAGCTCCTTCCTTCCTTCCTTTCCTTTGGGTGCATGATTGGATCACATCACATGCATGCATGAAGGTGAAGAACAAGCTAACTAATAAAAACAGCTGCGGTCGTCGTCGTCGATTTGCAGTCCAACCAACGCCGCCGCCGCTTGCTCAATAAGCAGGCAGCAGCTTTTAAACCACTATCATCTTATTGTTGCATGCGTACAATAATACTCTAGTGTCGTACATGCTAAATCAGAAAGGAGAGATTCTTCGCAAGAAAAGAAAAAAGAAATCAAAAGAAAAATAAGAGCTACATGCATGGCTGCATAGGAGTGAAGAACAACATTGTATCTAATCCATCGAAGTGTTTATTTTTCACAAAATCTTATTGACAGGTGTTCAGTTAGCAGAAATGACGTCAGACTGATTATTTCTGCCTTTTTTCCTTTCGGCAATAATCTACGCTATACGTCTATACATAACATCGCCTGCTAATTCCTGCACTTCTAAATTTTATGTAATTCATAGCGTTCTCTTTTTTAGGTGGCCTATATATATGCGCCAATTAAGCTAGCTAGCTACTGAATGAGTGCATTTTATAGGAGTGTTGTTCGCCACTTATTTACCTTTCTTTGATCTCTCGATCTCTGCCCTTTTTCTTCGCATTTTCCTCTTTTTTTTACATATTATCGTTAAGTGTAGAATATTTGTGCACCCAATACATTGTTAATGTACGTCTGACGATTGTGGTGGTCGATGATTTTCACTTTTTTTCCAGACAAGATCTTTTGTGGTAATCAAGTAACGCAAGTGAAGTTGTTATTGCTCGGTAGCAGATATAGCTCCGGATTTGCAGTCCAACCAACGGTGCCGCTAGCTGCTTCCTCAATAATATTTAGGCAGCACCGTACCTTTTAAACTGCTTAATCCATCGAGGTGGTTTTTCTTCTTCTTTTTGACACAATCTTATCGAGAGGTGTTTGAGCTAGCAGAAACGTAATCAAGACACTGATCATTTCTGCTTTTCTTTCCCTTTTAATTCATGTATAGCATATCTTTCTTCTCACTACCTATATATATGCGCCAAGCTAGCTAACTAGTACAGCGAGTGCATTTTAGGATTGTTCGCCACTTATTTTCCTTTCTTTCATCTGTCAATCCTTTTTGTTGCCCTTTTGCTCTTTTTTTTACATCTTATCGTTAAGTGTGGATCGTGCACCCATTACCTGTTTTAGTGTGCCACGATTTAGCTGATGTTTCTCTCTTTTTTTTTTCCAGAAAGGATATATAATACATTTTGGTGACCAAGTGATATGCCTGTGAAGTTACTACTCTTACCTCCTGGATCAGTAGTGCTCGGTGATGGCTACTGCTGCGATGTATATCCTCCATCCATGCATGTAGCAATAAATCCACTTGTGCACTGGGCCGCATGCAGCACTAGTAACAAAAACAATCTAATCTCATCTACAAATATCTTTTCTAATGTTAATCTATTTTTTGAACCAAAGTGGAGAATATCATCGATCGATCATCTCTCTTTTCTTAAAATAAATAAAATAAGCTAGGAGTGGTAGAGTGTAGCTATGGCCGGAGGTCTGGATATACGTCTCTACCAAACTAGGTTTGAGTTATCTTGGACGTGAATCGAGTGTCTTTCTTATTCTTGATGCATGTTTTGCTACTAAAAATCCCTTCTAGGTATTTGTTTTTCGATAGGAATCGGAAGAAGAGTATGATGCTGTCTGGATTAGGGACTAGATAAACTTTTTTTTCTTTTAGAGGAGATACTAGAGTAATTTTCTTTTTCTTTTTCTTTGAGCAAAAGAGACTGGAGTAACTTTTTTTTGACACAAACAGGAAAGAGCTTGGAGTAAGTGATAGGGTTATTTAGATTCGTGCCATTACAAATATCGTGGTTTTGAAAAATACCATTATAAATTCGGTATTTGGAAACATACCATTATAATTCTCTAGAAATTGGATCCATGCCATTACAAAATATGCATGATTTGCAATAGTAATGATATGTATATAATTTCAAGATATTTGTAATGGTATGTTTTCAAATACCGGATTTTTAATGGCTAATTTAAAAACCGCGCTATTTATAATGGTACGAGTGATATCAGCACATATTAACAGTACTGGGCCGAGCCCACGAGCCCACTGGATAATACGGCCCAGGGCCCAGGGCCCACTGGATAATACGGCCCAGGGCCCAGTGTAGAAGAGAGGAGCGGCAAGGGGAGAGAGTGTTGAGAGCTGCGCGCCCAATCGTCTCCATTTTCCCGCCGTCACAAAACCAAACCAAACCAAACCCTAGAGAGAGAGAGAGAGGATTTGGAGGCGGAGGAGCAGTCCATCGACCGAGGGGGAACAAGAGGAGTCGGATCGGGATCGGAGGAAGAGAGGATTGAGGGGGGAATCCAAGATGCGGGGCGGGACGGTGCAGATCAACTGGCACGACCTGCAACCCGTGCTCAGCCTGGACTTCCACCCCGCCTCCCGCCGCCTCGCCACCGCCGGCGCTGACCACGACGTTAAGGTCCCGTCCCGTCACACCCTCCTTCTCTTCTCCTCTCCCCTAGCAACCTCGGCTCGGTGCTTCAATTTTCCCCCCTATTTTGGCGCATTTCGTCACCAATTATTCGGCTTGCAGATCTGGGTGATAGCGTCGGATGGTTCGGACGACAAGCTCCCCACTGCCACCTTCCAGAGCGGCCTCTCGCCCAACGGCACCGCCCACAGCTCCGCGGTGAACGTTCTCCGCTTCTCTCCTTCTGGTAATTCAGCAAGTTGCGCCACAATTTCAGTCCCTCTGAGTCTTACCTCTTCTTTCTTATCTTTTGTTGTTGGTGTAACAAAAATTAAATACTGATAAACTCTCTACGAGTCCTCCATATACCGAATTAACGCCGTTTTTTCCGCGCTGGTTCTGTGCAGGGGAATATCTCGCTTCCGGTGCTGATGGTATGCACAATTTGGTATTTAGGAGTATATGTCAAGTTGTAATTACTTAAGCTATCTTAATTGTACTGAAACGATTGAATGGATTTTTTTGTTGTCTTGATTACGATAATTGTCTTGTTTCGTAATCTACAGGTGGCGGTATTATCCTGTGGAAATTGCATTCCACCGAGGATGGCGATGCTTGGAAAATGCACAGGACGTTATTGTGAGTTTTACCCTCTAAAGGGGAAAAAAGGCATTTCTTTAATCAGCCCTATTCTTTCGTAGGTTGCTAAATTGTAATGCCGGAATTTATTTCACAGGTTCCATCACAAGGACGTTCTTGACCTACAGTGGTCGCATGACAGCGCGTTCCTTGTTTCTGCGTCAGTTGACAACACTTGCATAATTTGGGATGCTAATAAAGGTAACTCCCACTACAGCAGTTGACTATTTGTTTGCGTCACCATGGGTTCTGTAGTGTCTTATATGTTTATATGCCATTGCTGTGCCATTCTCAGGCACGGTGCATCAGAAGTTAGAGGGACACCTGCATTATGTTCAGGGTGTGGCATGGGATCCTTTGGGTCAGTATATTGCTTCACTGAGCTCCGACAGAACCTGTAAAATATATGCAAATAAGCCTCAAGGCAAATCGAAGAACGCAGGGAAGATGAACTTCGTTTGCCAGCATACGCTGGTGAAGGTAGAATATCAGAATCATGATGAATCCAAGGTTTGTTTCATCTACCCTAATTGCTACAGCATTTGAATGCGCACTGAATTTGAACAAAAGCAATATATAATCCTTTACCTTGCAGCCGCCAGTTAAGTCTCATCTGTTTCATGATGAGACATTACCATCTTTCTTCCGGAGGTTGGCATGGTCACCTGATGGCTCTTTTCTAGTATTACCAGCAGGTATAATTTTTTTTCCGTTAGCAATAGTAGCTATATGTGCATCTCAAGTCGTCTGCATAAAATCATTGGTTCTTAAGTTTGACAATTATGTTCTCTGGTTGCACATAATTTAGCCTATTTTCAGCACATTATCTGTCTTCGTAAACTTACACCCTCTCGCTTTTTCTGTCTTCATCAGGTCTTTCTAAACACTCCTCTGAAGTGGTTAATACCGCTTATATAATGCCAAGGCGAGATCTCTCAAGGTAGCAGATCTAATACTTGAAGTAACCAGACGTTTTCCACTTCTTGCCGTATAAACAAAGGGATCGTTGAAATGATACTTAAACCATGATAATGCAAAAAAATGGAGCATCAGAGAATCCTTACAACTAAATTGCTTTTTGCAAAATTAAATCAATTTAATGCATCTAAGAGTAAATTACAAGTGAGAAAATAAGTCCTAAATTTTATAAGGTAATTGTCTTTGATTGCTTAGTTGCTACAGAGTGCTGAAAGAATCTTGTTGTTTGTTACGAATGTGCTAACTACTGATGAGATTTTATGGCACATTACGGTATTTTAGTAAGGCTATCATGATGTATCTATGTTTTTGGTCAGAAAATACCCTCCAGCATATAACTTTTTCCATACATGTTCTGTTATTCTTTTAGGTTACTGACTTTTTTTTTTTGGCACTGCAGGCCTGCGATACAACTCCCTGGGGCAAGTAAAGCTATAGTAGCAGTGCGCTTCTGCCCTGTTCTTTTCAGAACGCGTGGTTCTAACTCAGGTAGCTCGATTTTATGGCAGTTTTGCTTTGCTTTGAGCTCCTCAAGGTTTTACTTATTTGTTACAATGAAGCTGAATCACATTGGAAATGTTGCAGATGGATTCTTCAAGCTTCCTTATAGGGTTGTTTTTGCTGTTGCTACTTTGAACTCTCTATATGTCTACGACACTGAAAGTGTTCCTCCAATTCTAATACACGCTGGTCTACACTATGCTGCCATTACAGATATTGCATGGTGAGTACTTAAACAGTTTTGCTTTTCGAGTCTCCTCCATAGAGTAGAGAGGAGCTTGTCTTATCTTCTGGGGCTAGAAATTCATCTTTGCAATCTGTTTCTGTCAGGTCTTCTGATGCTAAGTACCTGGCAGTGTCATCACGAGATGGCTACTGTACTATAATAGAGTTTGAGAACGAGGAACTGGGGCAGCCTCATATCCTATCTGGTATTTCTATCCATTCCATATCCTTCTTTTTTGGGTTTTTTGGGTCGCGACTTAGAATTGAAACATCACTTTCGTTGTGGAATTGTCTTTTGTTTGATAAATGCCTCTTGGTCAAAGATTTGTCATCACAGTTTGTAAGAATATCATAAATATTTGTGTATATTATGGTGAATTTCAGAGCAGTTTCAGTTTTCAAGACTGAATAGGCAAATGGCAACTAATGTGTGCCTGACTTGTGTAGAACAGATTGTACATATTAATTTTCGAATTTGCTTTGTTAACCATCTCCTTCTGAAAGGCTCTATACCATTTATCATCTAAACTTTATTCCTCATACCACTTGACTCGGATCTGAGTCTTCCTCTTAAGCAAAATGGTATAATTTCATTTTCCATTGTCATTGACTTGTGGTATTTGATAAAATCATTGACCTAGCTGGGACCAATTATTTTTGTTTGCATGTGATGTAATACCCTGAAATTTTTGGTTTGAGACATATCTGAAGTATATCCTGGTTACTTGAAGCTAATAAGACTGATACACAAGTGATGTATTGATATGTAGGACCATCTCCTTAGATGCAACCACATATGTTTAGTAGCTCTGTGTGCTAAACTTTAACAATCTGCATTGGACTGATACCATTTATTTGTCTTCACTTTTCTCCTTCTAACATGGTTCAATTCTGGAAAAATCACCAGGAGCAAAGAAAGTTGCTGAAGGAAATATCACATGTGAAAAGAAGCCTTTATCGGGAGATAGCATGGAAGTTGATGTTGATGCCAGCAAACTTGAGATGGAAGCCAGCCCTGTGGCTGTAGGAGTTACACTGCAACCGGTGTTGGCCGAGAACGCCACATTGAGTAAGCCTAATAATAAATGTGTTACTTTTACTGCAATTAACTAGGTAGCTGAAGCAGGTAGATCTTATGTTGTTATCACAAGTATTGCAACTCACTTTTACTGGTAAAGAAATTTAGTCCCTGTCTATGTTACCTCACCTTCTGTTTTACTCCTAAAGATTGGGATTCTACTCATGACACATGAGAGCAATAATATGGACGTACATGCTGTGTTTACGACCAAGTTTTGTTACAATTTTGTTAGAATTCCATTTGCACATAAATTGATCATATAAAAATGTGAACGACAACAATAACACTCCCCGTTCGTTCAAATGGGTCTCTGATGCCCTTGTTCCAGTCATGTGGAAGGAAACAGTCTTATTGATCAGCTATGCATATCAGACCTTTGTTTGCATGTTGGACATATGCTTTGCAATCTTTACTCCTTTTGTCCTTTCAAAAAATCTTTACTCCTTTTGACATGCATTTTCTTGAAGACGGTCTAACAGGGTTCAATTCTTGAAAATTCAGGAACAGGGGAGGTTGCTGAAGGAAACGTGCCCTGTGAAAACAAGCCGGTGACAGTAGACAGTATGGAAGTGGATGTTGGTGCCAACAAAGTTAAGAAGGTAGTGAGTCCTGTGGCTGTCAAAGTGACACCGCCACTAGTGTCGACCACGAACAGTGCATCAAGTAAGCCTACCAAGAAGCGAATTACTCCAATTGCAATTAACTAAGCAACAGAAGTAGTTAGGATTATGATATCTTCTGTAGTGATATTAAGTACTGGACATTAAGTTTAGGTTAACCTGTAAAGAAGTTCAGTTTGCAGCCATGTTCACCTTCTGCCCTAGTCCCATAAATTCTCTTGCTGCTCTTGACACAATGGGGGGAATATGAACAGAAAGATTGTTATGAAGCAATATGCAGCCACTAACCGGCCTATACGAGCACACTTTGTTATGAAGCAATATGCAGCCACTAACCGGCCTATTTGACAGGAGGTTTTTGTGAAATTTCGTTGAAGAAATTGATGCACACGTAATTTGCTCATACACAATGCTGTCGAATAATTACACATTGAATTCAATCAAATGGGTCTCTGACGCCCTTATTTTAGTCACATGAAAGAACATAGAATCTTATCAAAATAATCAAATGCATGCAATAGTATGTGTATGTGTAAGGGTATGGATATGATTATTCCCTCAAGCTGAAGGACCTTCAGTATAGGCAAACTTGGGCAGATATGTAGTGGCATCATCTTCTTAGGACTTGATTTTGTGCGTCTTTGGTATCTCAGACGCTTCTTTCTCGCTGGCCTCTTCAAACCTGATATCTTCATCCTCTGAAAGGACCTCAATCTTTTCGCCGTGAGGCCCCGGCACGATCTTCTGGTCGACATGTTTGTGCTCTGTGACGTTGATGAGCTCTGCCTTCTCGTCTCTGCTCTCGTGTTTCTTGTGCCAGAGCCAAGGGCCGTGGTGCGACGTCTTCCCTGCTGCTGCAGTGCTCGACGATTCGCCAATGGCGTCCTGCTTCTTCACTGCCTCTTGGAATTTGATGTCCTCGTCTATTGTGAGACTGACGGTCTTGGCGCCTTCGGGGCCTGACATGGTCGCCTTGTGGACATGGACTTGGTCGCTGTAGTTCAGCACCTCCGCCTTCCTCTCTGTCTTCCTCCCCCGTTTCTTGTGCCAGCAGAAGAGCGCGGCGAGACATCCTAGCAGTAGCAGGCCGCCTAGTGAGACGAACACCACGATGATGACGATGTGGTGTGGAGGGCTAGGGGGAGGTGGCACGGGTGTTGGCGGGTTGATATGCGGTGGAGGTGGGGCTAGGGGGTGAGGAGTTGGCGGCGGCGGTGGTCGAATGGGCGGTGATGGTGGGGGCGGAGCACGGTGAGGTGGCGGCGGGGGTGATGATGGTGGAGGTGGGGCACGACGGGGTGGCGGGGGAGCAAGGCGCGGTGGTGGTGGTGGTGATGATGGCGGAGGCGGGGCACGACGGGGTGGCGGCGGGGGCAGAGTGGGTGGCGGGGGAGCACGCTGTGGTGGTGGAGGTGTGCGACTTGGTGGCGGCGGGGGCAGAGTGGGTGGAGGGGGGGCACGGCGCGGTGGCGGTGGGGGTAGAGTTGGTGGCGGGGGAGCACGCTGTGGCGGTGGAGGTGTGCGACTTGGTGGCGGCGGGGGCAGAGTGGGTGGAGGGGGGGCACGACGTGGTGGCGGTGGGGGTAGAGTTGGTGGCGGGGGTGCACGCTGTGGCGGTGGCGGGGCTCGACTGGGTGGCGAAGGTGGTGGCGGGAAACGCTGTGGGGGTGGCGGAGCTTGGGGCCGCGGTGGTGGCCTTGGAAAGAAAGGGTTCGGAGGGAAGTAGGGGGATCCCAGTCCTGGAGGGCTAGGATTGAAAGCCATCGGATGAGTGAGCTAGGTTTTGATGCTCCTGAGACAAGTCTGTTGCTGCTGCTGTATTGTTGCGGTAAGAGGAGCTGAGTGAGTTGTGGTGGTGATCATGTAGCACATATTTATATGTAGAAGTTGGAGGGAAGAGTGAAGATTTGAGTTGCAAGTGACTTGGCTCCTATGCTACGGCTTGAGCTGGGGTTGCTTCCAAACAATGCGTTCGTTCCTTGGCATCAAAGCCCATGTATGTAGCTGGTCCTTTTCTGGGGGAGTATGAGTAAGACACATAAGTAGGTTTGCTTTCGGGCCCCCTTAAATCCCGATGAAACCTTTATAAATTTACGCACGAACATATCCTTCTTTATTTGGAATGGCGTCGCATGTGGATTACATTCACGCACCTTGCGTGCTCAGCAATGGCTGGCTCTTTCTGTGCTTCCATTTCTGCATGCTTTTGAGTGAAGTAGGCTTCGCTTGAAGCCCCTGTGATGGAGGAAGAGATCGATCATTTCTGTGTGCGGGCACTGAAAGATGGCCGTGCTTTAATTTCGGTCGCATGCAGATGCCATTCGATTCGATCAGTGTGTCGGTCATGTCTACGATACGAGCTGACTTGTAAGCAAATGACACCTAGTTGAGTGTGTTGTAAGGTACGGATGCAATCGGCATCTTGTCTTGCTGTATATCACGCTGACCACATCGATCCATCTGCGAATCATGGATGATCATACCATGCAGATTGCCATCCATCTAGCCATGTCATTTTTTTTTAATTCCTTTCAAGATACATATCGTTAGAAATAAGTGAGCCATGCACCCATAACGAGAATCGAACGACCTGAAAAGAAAGGATGAGATTAATAGCCCAAGGAGATCATTCCACGGCCCGGTTAACAATTGGGCCGACTCTGATGTCCGGGCTGACAGGCAACCGATCCTATCTGGCCTAATAGAACTGAAAACGAAGCCCACGATGCAACAATGAATGAATCAGAAGATCCCAAGGATAGACGACGATAAGTTAACACAATGAGAATAGAAAGATCGAAGTCCTGCCGTGTCGTGTGGAGGTTTCGTTTCTTCCTCTTCCTAGAGCAGCGGCAGTGGGTCTGCAATCACCATGAACGGGGCCGGATCTCTTTCCCCTCCTCTTGTGGCGAGCTTCAATGGCGGCTCTCGTAGCCCTGTGGGGCGTTTGGTGCTGGTGCAGGAGTGGGAGTGGCCCTGCAACCTGCTCTTCTTCTTCATCTGTGGTCGGTCCAGAGTCGATGATGGTGAGCTCCTCCAGACGGTTGTGAGAGCGATGGAGAAGAAGGACCTACAAGACTTTTTGTGATTTGGGTCCCTTTGCGTTGAATGTTCTTTGCGTTGAATGTTATACTCCGTACTGTTTTCCTTGGCTATTGAATATCAGATATCCCTCATAAAAAAAGTTTGAAGTCGCGGAGGACACATGCATATGGATAGAATAGGAATAGGATGCATCCATACCATACACACATGCACATACAGAGCTTTTGACAAGTGTGATGCTAATGAAGCCCCCAAAGGGACAGTACCAGATGACCAATCCCTAGGCAAAGCTGCTATGCTGTTCACAGAATATGAAGTCGCCAAATTTGGACTCCTGATAGCAAGAAAGGAGTCCTTTTGGTTACCCAATTCAGGTGCTTGTTGGAAAAGGAGGAATTGATTTGTGTGTATGCAATTAAGTTTGGTACAGAATGTAGCATCTTTCTTCGGCTTCCTTCGGCGCTGTCAGTCCAGATTCGACTACTTGTGATTCATGTCCACTACTGTCACCAAAGCTGTTACGTTACATATATAGAGTTACAAGTGTAATGCATGCAGTTTGGACATGGCCTCCTCTCCCAACCAAACCAAAGCTGAGTCCACCAAAAGGCAGATCACAGCATGCATGGTACAGATGGAGCCATCAACATCGCAGCATCTCTCTCTCTTCCCCCCAGCACGCATAGCATAGCATGGCAAGGCATGGCATGGCGTGTATGGGATTATGGCCTGATGCAGCAAATGCCGGCCAGGAAAAAAAAAGCAGTTACTACTTACTAGTGTGGACAACTACTTGCAAGGAGGAGCTGCACTGCACAGCACAGCACAGCACAATGAATGGAATGGAATGGAATGCTGCTAGTGTGCTAGTGACCTGCACATGAGCAACAAGTTGAGGTAGTATGTCCTTTGCCTCCCTTTGTGACCAATCATGGCACACCAGCCCAACATATCCTTAGGTAGGGTCCCACTTGGAATTATACTTTTCAACTTCTTCGAGATTTGAGCTGTTTTTGCTGTCGCATTTCAAATTGAACCTTAGTTTGTTGCAATATGTACGTAGCTCCATCCATCTGTTTCAGTAGCTGCAGCTTGATTATTGATCCAAGGCCACACATCGCGAGCATCATCTACATTTTCACAAATGGTCACCGAATCAACTTAACTGCGGGCCTAGATGATCTGTTTCTATTTGTTTGAAATTTTAATTGACTTTGAAAATTAGAAAATAGCAGCATGCGAAAGAGAGAGAGGCGCTCGATCCAGCATTGATGAGAGAGTGACCTCTGCAGTGCAGCGATCGATCGAGCCGTATATGCCCACAGAGCTGACGCGATCACTGACATGGACACTTCCGGCCGGCCAGCCGTGGGGCCCACCACACCACACCCGTGCTGTATATAGACCGTATACCGTACCATATACACTCACTACACGCGGCGGATCGGAGCAAATACGTATAGTATAGTACAGCACGCGTGCCAGGACCACACGCCGCGTGTGTACGTATTTATGTGTGTTTGTGTGTGTGTGTGTATAGTTGCTCAATTGCTTGGACGGACGCTGGAACATTTTCTACGGGCCCATAACGCATGTACAACGCGCGGGACACCCATAATGTCCAGAGAAATTAGTTGTTTACACTGCTGCATTTTCAAACAACAAATAATCATTTGCTTCATTACATTCATGGGATATATATGCTAGACTAGGTGTTGGATATAACGTGGAACTCCAGGCGGCCAAACATAACACACATATATAGCGTGTTGGGCTAGTTTACGAGCTACCATATTCTGCTGTTTACCTTGAGGACGCGAACGCCACTTGATTAAATTTATTAGTCTGATTCTTTGAGCTTTCATGTAACTAAGGAAAGCCGATCACTACAACATTTGGAAATATATTTTGCTCTTGTTGCACCGGGAAACCCCTCTGTTGCCACTTAATATATACATCATATCGCCAACTTCCCCCACCCAAGGATCTTTAATTTCATGCATGACTCTAGCTGGTTTACGTGATGGGCACAAGGATGGAGACTCGAGAAATGGGTTCAGCTCTGTCAGAAGCGGATCCACAGTCATGTTGTCATTGACTTGAGATCGCCCCTGATGCTCCAATTTATAAGGACAATAAAATTAAGGTGTACATATGCATAGGAAAACAAAAGAGTGGCATGTACGTGGAAAGCTGTACCGTACCGTACATGCATGCATGCGCTCCAAGTTAAGACGACGTTGCCCGTTGAGGAGCTGAATTACACTAACAAGCATGCATGCAGCACGCTAGCTAGTGTCGTGTCAAACGGTTTGCGAGCCTTTCATTTTGTCCTCAATGTAATATTATAATGGACAACCTGCTGTACTACACTATACTATACTGGATCGATCATGTTGGTTGAGAGTATATGCTTGCATGCATCATATGACAGCAAACATGCATCTCAATGATCAACCTGCCTGTCGACTAGAAAGATACAAAGATCCTAGTTCCATTGGGTCCCACACTGAAGTGATCGGGTGGGGCCTGTTTCAATTACTTCTGCCAGATGATGGGGTCCATGCATCACGCATGCGTGGCATATACTTTTATATTTTGGTTACTCTCAGTGGCACAGTAAACTTTTGTAGTTAGTTCTTGCATTCCAATCAGAATCGATCTTGAGTTTTTCATATTAAATTCCTAGTTTTTTCATTCCTACATGCGTTCCGAAGATGAATAGTTCCTATTGGTTACTTATATATACTAGCTAGGTCTCCAATGCATGCATGCAGTTCTAATCCGCATAATCTCTGAGAAACTTCAACTTCCATACACACACACATGGGAGAGTACCGTGGGCATGCGATTTAGTTGCCCTTCTTTTTCTAGGCAAATGGCCATTTTAAAAAGCGACCAACATCTGATCCTACGTTCTTTTTGTGTGGTATCATCACATATATATAACGTGTATATATATAGTACTACCACAGCTGAACAGTACTGGAGCGTGTTAGCGTGTACGTGGGTAAATTAAAAATTAAGCCGTGTGTCGACCTAGTCGACCTATAGGTAGCCACGAGCGTGTTTGGCACTGATGGTAACTGCTCAACGTACGTACGACACATGATGCATGTCTGCCCCGATCGATCCGGTGCGCCCCAATAATATGATCGTTTCTTAGGAACAGGCTCAGTGGCAAAATTCTAGACAGAATTAAATCGGTCGGGGTTCAAACCCACAGTCTCATATGATCTTATCTATCATGAAGACTATAAAAATAAATCCTACTGTTTTAAAAAATATGATCATCTCTCACCGTAAAGTTGTTGCATTTGCGGGGAGCACGCCAGCGCTGCCTGCCTACTACCGTACAATATGACACTGTGCTCAGATCTTCTTCGTTTATCTCTCATATATAAATATTTGCCACATGCATGCAGAGCCGGCCAGCATGCATGTAAGTACATATATACTGCTATGTTCCTGTCAAATCATTATTAACTTTGTTTATTCATGCATCGGCGTCGTCAAAGTAGCAAGGATCACAAGGTCAATCCATCTTGCTTATTAGCGCGCGAATGGCGATCACACCGAAGCGTCCCTTGAAAAACTGGTTTCTTCATGGGTATGCATGATACCAAAGCTGGTGTCTTGGAAGAAGGTAAAAGCAAACCTTTCGTACAGCAGCGATAAAAAAAACTCGATACATCGACATATATATAATACTGATCCATGTATTTATTTTTGTGCGAGATCCAAGGAGAGAGTACTATAGCACAGCAGAAGCATGCTGCAGTAGTGAGTGAACATGGATGACACGCAATGCTCAGCGACGGCCATGCGTACGCATTCATACGATCCATCTCTGCTGCATGATTGGCTCCTGTCAGCTATATATGAAATCAGTGCGTGCCTCCCCACCATAGATAACTTTTTCTATTCTACATATACTGCATATAGATGCCTTCTTTCCTACTCTGGCTTCTTTAGTTGATCCTTTCTTTCATCTTCTCGTCTGGGAAAAGAAGAAGAAGAAAGAGAGCTCAATTTGCAATACATTTATTTGGTCTGCCCCGCATCATATGACCATCACATATTGCACCTTTTCAAGTACCGAAAGAAGAAGAAATTAAGGACGAGAGGTAGATAAAACTACCATTATTGCACGATCTAAATATTTCCCTTTTAGCTCTTCCGTTTATGATATTACATGCATTGCGCAATTGTGACGCCCGTTCTTTACTGTCGGTCCGGCCTATTTCCCTGTGCTCGAAGCCCTACCCACTCCCCAACTCTCTCTCACTGGTAAGCCAGGCCCGCCTGTCAGCCCCAACCTCCTGCTCCCTTCGTGCCCGCGCTGGTGCACCGTGGCAGCAACCGCCCGGCCTAAACTACCACGCCAGTGTTCCGCCTCCACGCCCCACGACTCCGCAACGGCCCTGCTCCATCTTCGTGCTATAAAATGGCCTCCGCAGCACCCTGCCGCACTCCTGTTCCCCCAGCCCCGCAGCCTCGCCACCGCCATTGCTGATGCACAGAGCACCGTCGTGCATCGTCTGCTGTGTCTGAGCTCTCCTCGGTGATTCCGAGCCCGCCATTGGCTACATAGGAGCACGGGGATCTTCTCCGCCGCTCCTCGACGATGTTCCATTGCTACAAGCCGCCCTCCGCCAAGCTTCAGTGAGTTTCCCCACTGCGCACCGTCACCCGTCTTCTCTGCTATGCTCCGAGGCCCACTGACCGGTTCTTCAGCACCGCAGGTTCTCGAGGAAGCTTCCCCGACCCCTGTTCTTGCTTCTCCGACACCGCAGTCGAGGCCCCGCTGAGCTCCGACCTTAGTTAGATTTAATAGAGGTAGCCCAGTCAGCATTGCCACGTCAATGCCTCGTGTCACAGCCACATTAGCAACCTTGTCCGACGTGGCAAGCCACGTCAACACACCTGAGCCCGGTCAACAGGCCCAGTCAACAATGACATCATTCTTACATAATAAATAGGTTTCAATATAAAAAAAAACTCTTTTATTTTCTTAAATTAGGTAATCTTACATTTAGGTCTCTAAACTTTTCTATTTTCACAAAATGCCCATGTCAGTACTATTATTTTACTTTTAGCCCCTTAAACTTTTATATAATTACAAATATATCACTACAATTTTACAAATAAGTCCATGGAACTTTCTTTTTTACTAAATAACCCTTTTTCTTTTACAGAAAGGCTCCTAAAGCTTTAAACCCTCATAACTTTTCTGTTATAGCTCTGTTTTAGGTGATTTTTATGCTCACGCGATCGTAACAGCGAGTACTTTCCGTTAGTAGACTTTTTATAGTGCCTTGCTACTATTTGGTGTACTGTTCTTAGATGCTTGTGCTTGTTTATTTTTTATGTGTGCGATTGCAATATGAGATGAGCAGTTCGTGAACCTGCAAGTCAGACTTTTGAAGAGTTTGAGCAACCCACTGTTGAAGATAAGTGTCCTTGATCACATTGATCTTATTGTAGGAAAGTGTATCTTTTACTTTCTAGATATATGCTTGTCAATATGAATCCCATGTTTAGGGTTTATTAGTACTTTTCATGATTATCCTTGTCGCTTGTGTTGTAGTCTATTTGCCAGGGGTAGCAATACGTAGTCATGCTGTCGAGTCAGGTGGGTTAAGTGTTAATCTCATTCATGGTCTATTCAACATGAACCGGATTGGGTAATCTTTTGTAGCAACATGGATCATAGGAATCTATACAGGTTGGTTTGGTTGGTACGACTGCTATGTGCGTATTGAGATTGTGCGAGTACCTACTTTAGATCCTAAGGACCGTTTCTTGAATCCTATAATTCGGTTGAACAACGCAACCATAAGGCTTATATAGGTACGGCCTGACCAATTAATTAGATATCCTCCTTATTCTGTACACACTAGTGGATAGTTGAGTGGCACAAGAGATGGCCTCTGCAGTGGATAAAATTCCTGTTTGCGGTAAAACCTTAGTGCATGTATATGGATTTGGAGGCTCTTTGTCAAGGTCTTGTAGTGAGACACCGGCTCTACACCCTGGAAGTGTGAATCAAACCGAGAATCACGACTCATGAATTAAGTGTGCAACCTCTAGAGAGTATAAACTGATCGATTAGTCATGCTCACAATCAAGAGCGGGCGTGAACTTCTTCATAATTAGTGGGGATCTTGGATGATTGATTTTGGGTAGTCGGGTGGTGGTACCTTGATGAGTTGGTAGCCGAATATAGAATATCTAATGGGTCTATTAGTTGGACAGAATTCGATGAGCTATTCTTTTAATGTTGGTCTTGTCACACATAGTAAATATGATTACTAAGTCTTTTTTGAGTTCTAGAATAGGATGATATAGATACAGTAAATCTGATTTAAGTCTTTCTTGCCTTAAGCCTTCATGTCATATTTTTTTCACACTTGCTGAGTACTTCATGTACTCACGCTTGTCTTCTCCTAACCTCTTGATGCTGCTCAGAAGGTGAGGACTTCGAGGACATTCTGGCCAATAGAGCTAAGTTTTAGACAAAGGAAGATTTCGACCTGAAGATCATATTCTAGGATGGCGCTCCCCCGGACAACACATGTGGATGGATGGAGATCCCACTATCGCTGGAAGTTATCTTAGTATTTTCTTTAAGACCTACAAATCCTTTTGTAATGAATCTTATCGTTATGTAATAGCATTGTTATATTATCACTTATGAAGTCACCGTATATATGAAACTTGATCCTGTATACATGTGGAATGCATCTGGTTTGTTTTTTTAAAATCGGGTATGACAGCAATTGATTTGTGCTCTTTCCACCTAGTGACCATTCACTAGATAGCTAACGAGTCAGAACTTGTCAAATAGAGAGAAAAAAAGACTAGGTGAGGGTCAAGTGCAGGGTCAGATGTTTATGGAACCCTAGAGGGAAAGGGACACAGAGTGGCGAGGGTGCCTCTAGACACTAGTGGTGAAGCAGCTAGCAGCAGCAAGACATTGATGGCGGCTCCGACGGTTGTACCCTGAGGTAGTGTGCTACAATGGAGGCACACTGTTTTCAAAGAGGAGATGAGCACCGGAGCCTGCATTTACAATTCAAGAACAAGACGCGAGGGAAGGGCTTACAAATCTCTTTATGATCCAATGCTCACAGCGCATGCGCATATAGCAAATTCGATTCATCATAACAGACAATAAACATGGGTGATCACGCATCTTACACACATTAAACATGTGCACTCATTGTCCATGATTAGAACAATATTGCACACCTGAAAATTAAATGGATTGATTTTTGACAATACACTATAGCTTCTTTAGATTAAGGAATAATATTATCCCAGTGTCTGCATCCTAAGATGCGTATAGCCATCCATTATCACAATGTTGCAACACTAAGCAGTCACACCGCATTGGAATAGGAAAAATTTTAAACACACTATAGCTTAACTTTAGAAAAAATGTGACCAAGTGGACGCAATAGGAAATTAAGTATCTAAAACCGTTACAGTTTTTTTATATAACTATACGTCTCTGAAGATGCATGACACACATGTAACACACTAGAACGAAATCTCCAACGAGCTGAGTAGCTTATTACAGAGTTCACGATATGCAGATTTTTTTTTAATTGTAGCTGCATATGTCCATGTGGATGTGGAGATTGAAACAGTGGTAGTGGGATATACTGCGCAAGGACCAGAAAAATAAATTTAACTGAACCAGGTAGACATAAGTTATATCAATGTCAGAAGTGCAATGTTATTTCTTATTAGGCTAGCTACCAGATAGATAAACTTGCAGCATTTTATGCTCCGGCTACTGTACAACATCGCTTGTTCAGATGCGTACAGACAGCATGCAGGTTTATTTCCCATAATTAATTATGCTACTCGTACATGCATGCAAATACAGAATTGAAGGAGTTCATCTTATGAGTGTGTATTCACTACAACTTATGTGTTAATTGGTGCTGCATGTAAAGATTAAATTGGTTTATACGTAGCTTGCAATATATGAAACTACATCTACTTCTGGTAGAAATGTGTCATTTTAGGTCAATTTGCACTAAATTAGTTCAAGTAAAATTTCATTTGGTGAAATATCTACTTGTGATGTATCTCATGCACGCATTCTCCCAATCGATATTAAATGAGGAAAATGATTGGGAGTTTTAGCCCAAACTGATAAAAAATTACTGTATTTCTTTCTAGCTGTTTGATATGTATATATGTTCCTTCCATCTTCACTTTGCAAAGAGGGAATAAAAAATCAAAGAGGTCTAGGAAGTTAAGCAAAATATGTAGTAATTTGAATAGAACTTTTGACATGAAATCAATCAGGCAGAGCAACAATTAATAACATACATAGCTTGTACTATATATAGAGAGAGAGACAGAGAGACCCAGTGAGTAGTAATAAAGCATGGTTTTAGTTCTATATAGGAATCTTAGAATGTGAAACTAGGAATACACATCCTTATATACTGAAAACAAACATAATATCGGAATCGGAAACTCATTGGGGGTGTGGCGAGATGTCGTATATTATGAAACTTGTAATGTATACTTGTATTGATTGATTGATGATGTCAATAATTTGATTCATTCCTTATCATTGTCCTTCGATAATATAATGTCTAGAACCAACTATATATGAAAAGTGATGGGTCAACGTTACATTTTGGACTAAGCTAAATAATTTTAACTACAACAATTAGATAAGATATGTGTACGATTTATTAGTACTTGTCATTCTATATATTCTGAGATAAAGCAAACTTCACTAGAGGTTACATGAATTATCTTTTTGTGGTATCAAAAATACATGATTCACTGTTTTACAATTTTACTCCATTCCAAGATCATGGTGAATGTCCTTGACGCACAAGACCTGTTATATTAGGTTACCATGTGCAAATTTTACGTAACCAGCTGACCTTAATTAGGAATAACTATATAACAACAATTTCATAGAAAATTTCAGGGGTCTTGAACAAATAATCGCCTTGCAATTTGAGGACATAAAAAGCATCCAAATAAATTAACCAAATTGATTACATGTGCCAAAGTAGTCAATTTTTAATGTGAGTATGTTGCCTCTTACCAAAGCTTGCAACACAAAGAAAATAATATAACATCCATGAATATAAGGATGCACACTTAACTAATACTATTATAAAAAAGAAAAGATGGAGAAACAAGGGGTCCAAGCAGTGAAAGAAAACAACTAGGCTTTGGGAAGGCACAAACTGAATATCATGTCAGGAAATGTCAACTATCAGAAGAAAAATATGGTCAGCTATATGCTCCATACTTCAAG
Organism: Phragmites australis; assembly: GCF_958298935.1. NCBI lineage: Eukaryota > Viridiplantae > Streptophyta > Magnoliopsida > Poales > Poaceae > Phragmites > Phragmites australis. The sequence continues at coordinate 622,566 of NC_084936.1, forward strand.
TTCTAATTTGAGCATCATAATTATTTTTACACATATCGATTAAGAGGACAAAGAACAACTAAAATATGTTCATGACATCTAAATGTGAATATGCATGTACCACGAGGACTGAGGGATAGCACGGTTGGTTTCATTCCAGTGGCAGGAACGGGCCAGTCGGGATTTCGATCCCTGAGATCAGCTCTCAAGCCTCACCGGGGCGTGAGCCTATTTTTTCCGAGGTAGCACACGCGTGCGCGCTTAGCGAGTTTCTGTATATAGTTTGTGTGCTTAGAACATGTACGCATATGCGTGCGTCCTGATTTATACCCCTCTTAAAAAAACATGTATGTACCACTGTAAGGCATGGTCTGCAGAAACCATAGACACATAAAAAAAAATCTGGATTAAGCATAGAAAGCCCATGATCAACACTAATGCAATAAACATGCTCTCAAAGAAAAAAATAATGACAATAATCAACATCTCTGCATCACAGTTTACATGAAATACCAGTGCAAATGGAATTTCAGCCCATATATCTAATTAACACAGTTAATGACGCTTTTCTAATCTACTTTAGCATAATACATATACATCTACTGACCAATATATATTACTTCACAAACAGAAACATGTACATTGCATTCTTAATGACGCACACATGCAATCGAATTTTTGCCAGAGCTAGCAGGCCACTAGAGTTGAGAAGGAAAACACAAGAATAAGAAAATAATTCGTGTTTCCTTTTTTCATGCTAAGAATCAGTACATGACTGCAGGAGCAGGCTGCCAGGCTACCACTCTTATCTATATAGGTTGCTTAGCTAAGCAAGATATGCACGTACGTACACTAGGCATAGAGCCATAGAGCTCGCGATGGTGGCCGGAGACGATAGAGGTCGTCATGCAAGCACAGCACAGCTAGCTTTTGCTTTTCGATGGTTGGTTTGGCCGCAGACGCAGTGTCCTCTCCTCTCCAACCCCAAATCCTGAATTATTTTTTGCCCTCTTGATGCATAGAATTCAGCACCTCACCACTCATGACTGATCATGGCACTGAATACCTTGCACCAATAATTCCTAGCTTCCCTCCTATAGCTAGCTACCAGCTCTGTATATCTGAACAATTCTCAATATATATTACTCCATCTCAGCAGAATATATATATATATCTGAACAATTCTCAATATATATGAGAAAACTAGTTGACCGTGTGCATCTCTAGTACTATAGAGGTCAAGATAAATTCTTGTATGGTTATATCAGATTGATGTAACAACGACTCAACTGAGAGTTTATAAAACTCTCTTTTCTAAAACAAGTGAGAGAAAACTAGTTTTCTTTCCTTCATATGTTTATATATAGCTTGAATAATCCAAAAAAAATGTACAAGTAGTTAGTGACAAACTGCTAACAAGTAACCAACCAATAAATGTGAGTGCATCTCTGGCTCTTATTCGATTGATCACATGCTCAACCAATAGCTGTAGTATAGTAGTAGTCAGCAGCAAGCTTGTGACAGACTTGGGCTGCATCTGCATCTGCATGCCACCATGACACAACACGCAAGCCACATCATGCATATCCATGCATGGATAATTTTATATGGTACTACTGTCCCCATGATTTTTTGGTTCCTGCATGGCTTGAAATTTCACGGATGAAAACTTAAAGAACGGTACGAATTAAATCCTGATCGAGAAAGAGACATGGTGGTAAAATCGGCACAAACCCTAGCTAATCTTATTAATCAGTTTTACTTTGATAAAACATCAGCACCAGATAGAACGAACACATACTGGCTATAGCTATCCTCACAACAAGAACAATAATTAAGATCAAATCAAAATTATTACCTCTCTAGTCATCCATCCGATCCCTAGTTAATCGATCAATCCGCTACAAGCTTTAATCTCCCATGCAGCTCATGATCAGCGCATTCCATGGCTGCTTTGGCCGGCGCTGCTGAACCCGAAACCTAGGGCAGCATGTGCGCCGCCCATCGACGACGAGGACGACGAAGATGTTGGCCCGTGGATATCCACGGGCCTAACGAGCCCGGCCCAATCGATGAACGGCCCGGGGCCCGGTGGGAAGAATGGCCCGCCTGGTCGCCCTGGCTGGCCGACGACCGAGGTGCTGGGGCCAGCTGGAGCTCCACCGGGACCGGCCGCCCCGGTGGGGAACTGCTGGGGCGGCTGGTGCTGGAGATCCTGGACCTGGCGCTTGAGGAACTTGATGTAGCGGATGGCCTCGTCGAGCATGGACGCGGTGTCCATTTTGGTGCCCCCAGGGACGAGGCGCTGCATGATGCGGATGCGCTCGCTGATCCGCTCGCGACGGTGGCGGGCGGCGACGCTCTGGGGGTCCTCGCTGATGCGGACGTTGCGGCGGCGCGGCTTCTTGATGGTGGCCGGGTCGATGTCGACTGGCTGCATGGCGGCGATCCGGTACATCATCTCCTTCATGGCGCCGAGCTCCTCCTCGACGTCCTCGGCGCCGACACCGCGCTCCTCCTGTCCCCCAGCCGCCTCCTGCCTCATCTCCTCCTGGTCGTGATGGTGTTCGTGCTGCTCGTGGCCGCCGCCGTCGTACTCATGATGCCGGTGATGAGAAGAGGGATCGACGTCAAGGCCAAAAGCGTGGAGGCGGTGGTGAGGCGGGAAGAGGGAGGAAGAAGGAGAAGGTTCTAAGCTGGGATGATGTTGGTGATAGTGATGAGGAGGACGGAGAGGAGGGTGGTGGTGAGAGGAGGGGACGTGGAAGGGTAATGGCGGCGGCGGCGGAGGTGGATCCGAGGTGGGGTGGCTGTCAAAGAGGAGAGGGTGGTGGTGGCTGCCGAGGCTCATGTCCAGATCCCATGAGCTGCTGCTGCTGGAGTTGTGCGTGATGTTGTCCATGCCGGCGCCACGCGCTGCCTCAGCTCGCTCCCCCCCTGCTCAGCAGCAACAGCAGAAGCACAACAGTAGTGCACTACTCACAAGTCACACCACGCACAGTACTAGCAAGCTAGATGCAGTAGATGATCGAGATGGCGAGCTCCTCCTCCCAAGTGCAGCTGTGACCCGGCAACCTACCTACCTACTACCTAGCATGCATGACAAGCTGGTGTTGCCTAGCTCAGACTCAGAGAGAGAGAGAGAGAGAGAGCCCATGAGTGGTCACATAAGGGAAGGCTTTATAGGGGAATGGAGGGGAGAGGGAGGAAGAGAGCTAGCTCAAGGAAGGAGAAGGCTGATCGAGGTGATAAATGTCATGTGCAAGAGGTACTAGCTAGATATGGTTTCAGCTAATGTTAAGGCCGGGCACAGGCAAAAGGGCTCAAGAGATATATAGAAACTGTCAAACACTTGTCATTGGAGATGGATCTGTATGTAGATCAGGTTGGCTATATGCATTGCATGCTTAGAGAGAGGGTGTAGAAAAGTTTGCCTCCACAGTTAGTTACTCCACTAGCTAGCTAATTGACAGTTTCTCCATATATATAAAGAAATAGTGTAGCTCTTGTCCCATGTTATCACTTTTCATAGCTTGTCCTACATGTGCTTGCTAGTTTTCAGTGTAATATAATCTCTTTTAGCACTAATTATCATGTCCGGTTATAAGTTTCTGCAAATTATATATACTACTCACCATCAGGATTCTCGAGGACAGATCCTTGTTTGGTTCCTCATTTCTGTTTGTTCTTTTTCTTGCCAACTATATTTGACCACCGTCAGCCAGCAGCTACACCTGTGCAGCTAGGCCCTGAATAACAAATAGTAACAAGTATGTATTGCTACGAGCACTTCACAATGTGCACGAATACAAAACAAGGGTGTAGCCCTTTACTTAATCCAATCCGTTTTCACTAATTGTTACTCCCTCCGTCCATTTTTATAAGGCGCGGACTGATTTGGGGTGTCCGTTTCTGGTTCAACTTTAACCAACATTTTACCACGACCACTGAATGAATGTTGAAATACAAATCTAACGGCGCCAATTTGATATCACAGAACCAATATACAATTAGCAGAGTCGTGTGTCAAAACTTACAAAGTTAATTTGAAGCTTAAAAGACATGTGCGCCTTGTAAGTTTGGATGAAGTGGGTGCTTTATTATCATTTGAACATTATTTATCCATTACTCAGGCTCCTCCGTCTCGTATTGCAATTGATTCTCAAAAGCATTTATATTTTTGTACAATCTGCATGGATGTAGAAGCATGTTGTAAATGTACAGTCCCAATAAAAGCCATATTGTTTTTTCTAGTCGACTGCTTAAAGCCATGCATGTACTCTAGCTTAGATATAACAGCGAAATATTACTGTAATATAATTCGGTAGATTTCATGTGGCAATCTACATTCTTTGATGCAAGATAGCACATCTAATAAACTTGTGGACATTATGTTGAATCCCCTGCAGACGATGGATGGATCACGGATCTTGTACGGCACATCGATCCTTTCTCTTGCCCGAAGAATTCGTGTCGTGTTTATTGGGGAGGAGTCGATGGATGGGGTCAGGTAGGAGAAGATGGAAGGTAGTCATGCGTGGTAAGTAGGGTGGGGTCAACTCATGATGGATATGGTGGTTACTAAATATGGCAATGGTGATGCAGGAGAGCAATAGAATAATGAGGCACCTTGCACTGCAGCTAGCAGGAGGAAGAAGAAGGCAGAGGACGCATGCATATGCAAGGCTGATGTGTGTGCTAGTAGCAGTACCAGTATCAGTTTCAATCAAAGAGCCTGCACCCTCGTGAAGGACCTGCAGGCTTTCACACATCCCTAGGTTCTCTCTCTCTCCCCCCTTCTCTCTCCCTTCCTTTCAGGGTTTCATCTCCCTTCCCTTGTCACTTCTTGCAATCTTGCTCATGGTACAAAGTAGATCCAATTTAAGACACCGTTGGGGATGCTGGAAGCCTGGAATTCAATTGGGGGCACGTTTGTATTTTCTCGATGCCTACGGGAATAGAATTGACCAATTTCTTGTGAAATTTGTTAAGATTCATGTGGAACTCCTGCGATACGTCGTTCCAAATTAACAGGCTGACCTAATACATAGTTTCTCGCTGAAAATTTCTCTCTTAATTTACAGTTTATTCTAGCATTTTACTTATGAAACTAGTCGTATCAATTGTATTGGCAGTGGTGTTAGCTAGAACTCTCTCTCTCTCTCTCTCATGAATGTGTCACGAATGCAAGCATTGTACCCCTATGTTTCCTGCTACAGCCAATGTACACCTTCCCACCGTGGGTAGACAAGCAGTTGCTTCCTACAGATAGCCACCTCCTGCTACCCCTCTAATCACCGTTCTTTTCAAGTTTCCATGTTAGCCCCATAATGCAATTATCTTGTACTCCATAATGAAGTTTTACTAAAGTATAAGTGAATTAGTCGCCTTTAATGTCTATATCAGCTTAGGATTTAGGGATCAACTGATTTGTACATAGTATCATAGAGCCACATGTCGTGAGTTCAAGTCCTAACCGGCACAGTTTAAATAAAAAATTATCGATCACTCCTATTCCACATCTCAATAAATTTGTCTTAAGCATCAAAGCATCTTAAATATATATACAGTAACCTCTAGACTGCTTTTATATCTAAATAGAGATACATTCTGCTGTTTCCTCAGATAGAAACAAGGTATAAAAAAACATGCAGACAAGATATACATTCAAGGCTTTGTGTTAGCTTAATTAAACAAATGGCAGATGTGCTTTTTGATTGAATATAATTGACTATCTATTGATTGCGTGACTATCTCTTGGACTTTGGGAGAATAAATCAATCAATTACCACTTGACCAAGTAATTAACAATGTTATCTTTCATCGAAAAAAAATTAACAACGTTATCCTGCGGGGATGCAGGTAGTACTTACAAGGGATCTAATTTCAAAGTGTTGGAGCAATTTGGAATCAGGACAAACGTGGCCATCACACCCTGGTTGGGTTCTCTGCATGCAGATGCAGGACATTATTATATTAATCACCTCTGCTGCATCTCGCAGGATTAGTTTAATTTCTTATCTCAGCTTTCTGCAGCAGCAGCTGTAGGAGAAGGTGTAGTCAAGTCAACAAGACATCTACCTTCACTTGAACATAACTGACACGTACAACACATCATGTCGATCGCTGGATTCAATCCACAGATAACCTTGCATGCACTGCTCTTAACTAGCTCTATGCATGACGACCATGCAATTTCTGTCTGATATATGAATATGCACCGAAGAAACAATGCATGAATTCGATCGTATGAAAATTATTAAAGTTCTATCTATGTATGTATGTACTTCACTTTCACATTATATTGCTAATGCGCTTCCTCTAAAAGAATGGCATCTAAAATAGTATTCTTATTTGCCTCTTTTAAGGCAAGTTGTTCCTTATTTAATTTAAGCAAAGCAGCATGGAACCTAGTTAAGTTGCTCTAGCTACAGTGGTATCTTCCTTTTCTTTTTCCCCTTTTCACCACCTTCTCAATATATTTCAGCTTGGTACTGTATATAGGAAGGATAATGTGGATCTGATATATAAACCCAATTTGTGGTCATTGAATTGCTTCCATTCAATTTTAGCAATATGTAACTTGGTCTATATAAATGGGGGAAGATAATGTCTTGCTACATGTCCATACCTAGCTAGCTAGACACATACAAATTAATAGGTATGCACAGAATAAAACTTTGTATCCATTGTGTTTGTGATGTACGCATATATATTCTTGAAGCACAACCAATATTGCTGGATTCTGTTTTCTTTCCTTTCCCTTCTGTTGATGTTACCAGTACTGCCAGCATTGATCCATTGCAAGTTGGAATCTAGGAAACACAATCCCAATATAGCTAGGGTATCACATGCATGGCACCCAGCATGTAGTATTATATATATGTATCCAGCTAGATTGTGCATGCTAGACTGTATACATGTCTATGGGCAGTCAGCTAGCTCAGATTTGTGTGGATACCTCTGCACATGGATGCATAAAACTATTAGGAAGCAGAAAGACAGTTTACTATAGCTAGGGCAGAAGATATTGATATATTTCATCTGGGAGGCCAAAATTAAATTTTAAGAAGAGATATCATTATCAAGTTGGAACCCCACTAACATCTCAAGCTTGTATCTCTGCCAACCAACTCACCCCTGCCTTCTCCTTGTTTAGCAGACAAGCACGAGGCAAAAGTAATGCATGAACATATATGTATACATAAACCTTCTAAAGGTCAACAGAAGCTAGCTTATTCAATTACCTCAAATGTTTGTTTAATACTAGCATTTCCTGAAGTGGAAGTAAGAGTTAGGTACTGGGAGGAATAATGCATGTTACCAACGCAGAGGAAACATCTGATCATGCATTAGTTTGTAAGCACACCAAGTTAATAAATACTTATGTGCAGTTTGAGTATATATGCTCATGCATGCTGTATACATATATACAAAGGCACTGCATGCATTAGCAAAGTACTAGAAGATCGAAGAAGTTACTGATCAGTAACAGCAAGGGAATGTTAGTACTTGTAAAGCTGGAGCGGAGCTGCAAGGAAAGCTCCAAAATTTCTTATCGCATAGCTAAATCCACTGGCCTGTGGTGTGCATGCATGCAAGCATATGCCTGCCTGCCTGCATCTGCCTGACACTACAACAACACTACTAGACACCTTGCGATTAGGACAGACACGAAACAACAAAGATAAAATCGCATCTTGTATACATATGCAATCTTTCTTTCGGCCTAGCTTCTCTGTGTGCATGCGTCGATCCATCGTGCTTGCAGATCGATCCAAAGCTCATGCAAATTATTTATATATATATCGCAGGGCAGATCGATCGATCATAATGCAGCAGCAGAAATGCAATGCATGATGGGGCCGGGAAAGCAAAGTTTGCAAGGATCAATGCATGCATATATGTCGACAACTCACAATATTAATTTATATAGTAGCAGTGATGAATAACTACTCTGCATAAAGATGTGATCAGATAAGTCCATCGATCGATCCGGCCATCATGCATGGAGAGAGACTTGCCAAGAAATGGCATGTTCTCGACGCTCTCATGCACATTCGGTCCATGCCTAGGCTCCAGCCTACATACCCGAAAGGCGCCTTTTGGTTTTTTAAATAAGGTAAAAAAGAAAAGAAATGTACTCCCGACTTGGTGTTCTAAGTAGTGATGAGCATATATACTAAATATTTTTTTATCTCATAAGCGTAGGAGAGCTGTGTCATTATATTAAGTAAAAGAGTCATCTGAATACAAAACCGTGTCAAAGGTCAGGTTAGTTTTTGGATACATGCATGCCACAAACTAAGGGAATGACCGCAAACAAAACGCTCACTCTAGCAGCGAACGCAACCCTTTGCTCCCGCCGCCCCCATAGACGGGCCTCTTTGAAAATCTCTAGTAGAAGCCCCATCATCCTAGGCCGAATGCCATCAAAGATATAGCGGTTGCGAATCTTCCAAATAGACCAAGCCACTAGGATTATCAAATAATTTAGTCCCTTATGAACAACCTTGGGACCACGGCGCTGCACGTTCCGCCACAAATTCTGAAAGGCGCATTCGAGCCCATGTCACTACGTGAAAAAAGCTCAAAAGTGACGGTTCATAATTGTCATGGGTGATGGGTCTCGCATTCGTCACCCCGAACGTGTCACTAATGGCCTGTCATAGGTGACGGGTAAGAATCCGTCATCAATAAGATCATTAGTGATGGATTAAAACTTAATCGGTCACTTATAACCTTCATAACCGCCTACTTATGACCCGTCACTTATCACGGTTATGATCCATTACTTATTACAAGTCATAAGTGACGGATCACAGTTATGACCCGTCATTTATAACTGATGAACAGTTTTTGCGCTTTTTGATACGAAAAAAGTCAAAAAAATATTTTTCATCTGAGCCAACCCAACTCGTCATGTGTCCCTTGCTATTTTTTTAAGCTGTTTTCGTAATGTGCGTACCGTGGGAATTGAACTCATGATCTATCCTCATGCGCGTCTCCGCCATACCACTTCGCCCTCGCTCGCATTCTGAAGGGAGTAGGATATTTTATTCTTGTAACCTTTTTGCCGAAGGTCATAAGTGACGGGTTATAATTGTGACCTGTTACTTTTGACTTGTAATAAGTGACGGGTCATAGTTATGACCCGTCACTTTTGAGCTTTGTATAATAGACACACAAAACAGTTGATCCGGAATATCTTTGATTAAACGGGCATAACTTTTGTATACAAACTCCTATTTCGATATTTTTTTATTCTATGGATATCTATAAAAAAAGTATATCCGTTTCCTCCCGACGTTGTCAAGTTCAGCGAATTTTTCGAGGCCTAAAACGGATTGAAAGATTGAGTTCTCACCACCGAAAATTTCTGCACCATTTTCAAAACATGCATTTGTGTTCATAGCCATCATCCCTTACATCAAATTTGAGCAGAAATATACAATGATTAGTATTCTAGTGATTGTGAGGTGAGAAAAAATAAGAGAAAAATAAAATAAAAATAAAAAATATTTGTGAATACACTAATATAGATCAAATTGCTTTAGAAAAATGATATTTTCTTTTACCATTTTACTACATATTTCATGGTTTGCAAATCAATGCAAATTTTACTATTTGATACAAGAAATTATATAGTTATTATTTTTAATTAATACTAGCTAGATTTATAATTAATATATTATGAAGGATATATTAGATATGTCACAACTACGTAAAAAAACTGAATAGTTGATGGACTAATACATCTAATATTTCATCAAATTGATTGACTAATAAATCTAATGATTGACTAATTAAGATTCCTTTATCTGTTCTCACGGGTCAAAATTTATCATTAGTGTAATCCGTCACTTATGATTGGTCTAGGATGACTCTTTTAGATGATCCGTCACTTATAACTGATCTAAAATGATTCGTCACTGATGATTTGTGACAGTTCACAA